>NC_139150.1:10611931-11334283 GCF_964270905.1 Leucopleurus acutus | reverse complement strand
CATTCACCAAATAGTAGACAAATAGTATCTCTTTGTACAAGTATTCCTACTAACAAATTAATGGATCTAGGCAGTGAACAACAACAGCTGTTAACATAAAGGGAGACAACTGGACATTCTGTGCCTCCACACACACCACCACCTATGTCTTGACAAAGAGATCAAACATGATTCTAAGCAAGCCTTTGGACCCAGGAGCCAATTTGCAGAAAATACAAAGGAGAGAGGAACATTTTAAAGTGCACCATGAGTATGCAATCAGCAAAATACAGACTATGGGAAACTAATAATTCACATGCCCAGTGTTCTTCAGCAGATAAATTTCAATAAAAAGAACAGGGTGTAAGGTAAGCTTCTAGTTTAAAAGAAATTTAAAGGGACACATTAAAAAACTTTAAATGTATGAGACTAAACTACACTGCCTAGTAAGGCACACCTGAGTGATAAAATTATAAAGAAACACAAGAAAGTGATTACTATAAAGTTAGGATAGCGGTTATTTTAAGGGAGGAGAGAGTTAAGATTGGGATGGGCCACATGGAATATTATTTCAACCATTAAAAAGGAATGTGGTGGTGATACATTCTATAATATTGATGAAACTTGAAAACATTATGCTAAGTAAAAGAAGCCAGGCACAAAAAGCCATATCCTGTATAATTCCATTTATATGAAATGTTCAGAATAGGCAAATCCATAGAGACAAAAGTAGATTAATGGTTGCCAGGGGATGGGGAGAAAGGTGAATGGGGAGTGACTGCTAATGGGCATGAGGTTCCTTTTTAAGGGTGATAAAAATATTCTAGAATTAGATAGTGGGGATGATTGCACAACCTTGTGAATACACTCCCCCCCGCAAAAAATCACTGAATAGTACACTTTAAAATGGTGAATTTCATGGTATGTGAATTAAATCTCAATTTTTTAAATATCAGATGATGTAAACTTTAAGACAAAAATCATTACTAGATATGAAAATGGTCCTTTCGTAACGATGAAAAGTTCAATTTACAAGGAAGAAATAATTCTCAATTAGTATGCACCCCTAATAACACCACCTAAAATGTATAAAGCAAAAGTTGATAGAACTACAAGGATAAATGAAATAACAAAATATCATTTCATGATTATGGTTAATATACACTTCTCCTTCAACTAAAAGAATAAGACAACAAAAAATTAGTAAGGGCACAGATGAATTGAAAAGATTTTGACCTAGTTGACATAGATAAAACACTGCAACCACAACTGCACAATACATATATTTTAAAGGACACATGGAACATTTACAAAAAATGACCAAATTCTGGGCCATAAACCAGGTCGCAACAAATTTCACATGATTAAAATCATAAAGAACGGGATCAGTAACATTTTTCTTAAAGGGCCACACAGTTAATTATTTTAGGCTCATGGACTAAATGGCCTATGTCATAACTATCCATTCTGCTGTTGTAGCAAGAAAGCAGTCATAGATAATACATAAACAAATGAGTATGGCTGTATTCCAATAAGATGTCACTTATAAAAACAGATGTCTGACCCCCTGGGCCATAGTTTGCCAACCCCCAACAGACTATGTACTCTGACCAAATTGAAATCAAGCTAAAAAATAAATAATAATTAGAAAAATCTCTAGATGGTTGGAAATTGAACAATACACTTCTAAATAACATGTGGGTTAAAGTCAAAATAAAAATTAGAAGATATACTGAATTTTAAAATTAAAACATTATTAAATCTTGTGTGATACAACCAAAATCATGATTATAGGGGAAAATGTAGCCTTTATTTTTTAAAAGATTTACCAGAAAGCAAGAAAGGCTGGAAATCAATGATGTAAGGCAGGATAGGCAAATTATAGCTTCAGAATCAAAGCCAGCCCACCATCTGTTGTTGTAAATAAAGTTTTATTGGAACACAGCCCTGTCCTTTGTTTACATATTGTCTATGGTTGCTTCCCTTTTACAGCAGCAGAGGTGAAGAGTTGTAAGAGAATTGTAACAGAACCCATAAAGTCAAAAATTCTAATTAAAAGACACCATTTAGAATAGCAGAGAATACCAAATACCCAGAAACAGGTCTAATGAAAGATGAACAAGACCCCTATGCAGATAGCTGTAATAATTGAGAGAAATTACAAAAGACTTAAATGGAGAAATATGTCATGTTCATTACATATTCTCCATGTGAAAACTAAATATGTAAATAATCAACCTGCTCCAAATTTACCAATTCAATAAAATCCTAATCAAAATTCTAGCAGGGTGTTTTAAGGAAATTAACAAGCCAATTCAAAACTTACATGAAACTACAAAGACCAACAATAACCAAGAAAAATGTTTAACAATAACAGAATGGAAGAACTTACTCTACTAGATAACACAACTTATTTTAAAACTTCAGTACTCATTCAGTTGATATTCATACGAGCAAAGATGACTACATCAGGAAGAGACTCATCCATATATGGACTTTTGATTAATGAAAAGTAGGGGAGACAGGGGGGAGGGAAAGGTGGCATAGGCAGTAGAACAGCTGCCCTACACCTCATACCATACTCCCCTCCCCCCCAACAAAAAAATCAATTCCAGGTGCATTACAGACTATATATGAAAGATAAAATTGAATGTTAAAACTTCTAGTATAAATATAGAAGAAAATCTTTTAAATCTTGGAATAGGGAAAGAGTTTTAAAATAGGACACAAAAAGCACAAATTATAAAGAAAATATTAATAAACTGGACTACATGAAAAGTAAAAATTTCTACTCAGCAAAAGACCCCATCAAGAGTAGAAAGACAGCCCACTCTTTCCATTCTTATTCAACATAACACTGGAAGTCCTAGCCAGAGTAGTTAGGCAAGAAGAAACAAAAGGCAAATTGTAAACGAAGAAGTAAAACTGTCCTATCTGCAGATGACATAATTTTATATATAGAAAACCCTGAAGACTCCACCAAAAATATTAGAATAACTGAATACAGTAAAGTTGCAGGGTACAAAATCAACACACAAAAATCTATATTTGCATTTCTATATGTCAACAATGAGCTAGCAGAGAGAGAATTAAGAAAACAATTCCACTTATACTCCTATCAAGAGAATAAAATACCCAGGAAATAAATTTAACCAAAGAGATGAAAGACCAATACACTGAAAACTGTAAGACATTATTGAAGGAAACTGAAGATGACACACACAACCAGAAAGGTATTCCATGCTCATGGATTGTAAGAATTAACATTGTTAAAATGTCCATATTACCTAAAGCAATCTACAGATTCAATGCAATTCCTATCAAAATCCCAAGGACATTTTTCACAGAAATAGAACAAAAAATTCTAAAATTTAGATGAAAACACAAAAGACCTCAAAGAGCCAAAGCAATACTGAGAAAAAAGAACAAAGCTGGAGGTATCACACTCCCTGATTTCAAACTGTATTACAAAACCACAGTAATCAAAACAGCATGGTAATGGCAGAAAAACAGATACATAGATCAATGAGCAGAACTGAGAGCCCAGAAATAAACCCATACACATATGGACAATTAATTCACAAAAAAGGAGCAAAAAACATACAATGAAGAAAGGATAATCTCTTCAATAAATGGTGTTGGGAAAACTGGACAGCCACATGCAAAAAAATGAAACTAGACCACTATCTCACACTATACACAAAAATCAATTCAAAATAGATTAGACACTTGAATGTAAGACCTGAAACTATAAAACCCCTAGAAGAAAACATAGACAATATGCTCACTGTATCAGTTTTCTCAATATATTTCTAGATATGTCTCCTCAGGCAAGGGAAACGAAAGCAAAAATAAACAAATGGGACTACATCAAACTAAAAAGCTTCTGTACAGCAAGGGAAACCATCAACAAAGTGAAAAGACAACCTACCAAATGGGAGAAGATATTTGCAAATGATATATCTGATAAAGGGGTAATATACAAAATATATAAAGAACTCATACAACTCAAAAACAAAACAAAAACCCCAATTTAAAAAATGGGCAGAGAAACTGAATAGACATTTTCTCAAAGAAGACATACAGATGGCCAACAGGCACATGAAAAGATGTTCAAGAGCACTAATTATTAGAAAAATGCAAATCACAATCACAATTGCCTCACACCTGCTACAATGCCTATTATCAAAAAGGCAAGAAATAACAAGTGTAGGCAAGGATATGGAGAAAAGAGAACCCTCATGCACTGTTTTGTTTTGTTTTTTTTTTTAACATATTTATTGGAGTATAATTGCTTTACAATGGTATGTTAGTTTCAGCTTCACAACAAAATGAATCAGTTATATATATACATATGTTCCCATATCTCTTCCCGCTTGTGTCTCCCTCCCTCCCACCTCCCTATCCCACCCCTCCAGGCAGTCACAGAGCACTGAGCTGATCTCCCTGTGCTATGCAGCTGCTTCCCACTAGCTATCTACCTTACGTTTGGTAGTGTATATATGTCCATGCCTCTCTCTCGCTTTGTCACAGTTTAACCTTCCCCCTCCCCATAGCCTCAAGTCCATTCTCTAGTAAGTCTGTGTCTTTATTCCTGTTTCACCCCTAGGTTTTTCATGACATATTTTTTTTCTTAAATTCCATATATATGTGTTAGCATACGGTATTTGTCTCTCTCTTTCTGACTTACTTCACTCTGTATGACAGACTCTAGGTCTATCCACCTCATTACAAATAGCTCAATTTCGTTTCTTTTTATGGCTCAGTAATATTCTATTGTATATATGCGCCACATCTTCTTTATCCATTCATCCGATGATGGACACTTAGGTTGTTTCCATCTCTGGGCTATTGTAAATAGAGCTGCAATGAACATTTTGGTACATGACTCGTTTTGAATTATGGTTTTCTCAGGGTATATGCCCAGCAGTGTGATTAGCTGGGTCACATGGTAGCTCTATTTTTAGTTTTTTAAGGAACCTCCATACTGTTCTCCACAGTGGCTGTATCAATTTACATTCCCACCAACAGTGTAAGAGGGTTCCCTTTTCTCCACACCCTCTCCAGCATTTATTGTTTGTAGATTTTTTGATGATGGCCATTCTGACTGGTGTGAGATATCTCATTGTAGTTTTGATTTGCATTTCTCTAATGATTAGTGATGTTGAGCATTCTTTCATGTGTTTGTTGGCAGTCTGTATATCGTCTTTGGAGAAATGTCTATTTAGGTCTTCTGCCCATTTTTGGATTGGGTTGTTTGTTTTTTTGTTATTAAGCTGCATGAGCTGCTTATAAATTCTGGAGATTAATCCTTTGTCAGTTGCTTCATTTGCAAATATTTTCTCCCATTCTGAGGGTTGTCTTTTGGTCTTCTTTATGGTTTCCTTTTCTGCGCAAAAGCTTTGAAGTTTCATTAGGGTCAAAAAGGACCTTGCTGTGATTTATGTCATAGAGTGTCCTGCCTATGTTTTCCTCTAAGAGTTTGATAGTTTCTGGCCTTACATTTAGGTCTTTAATCCATTTTGAGCTTATTTTTGTGTATGGTGTTAGGGAGTGATCTAATCTCATACTTTTACATGTAGCTGTCCAGTTTTCCCAGCACCACTTATTGAATAGGCTGTCCTTTCTCCACTGTACATTCCTGCCTCCTTTATCAAAGAAAAGGTGACCATATGTGCGTGGGTTTATCTCTGAGCTTTCTATCCTGTTCCATTGATCTATATTTCTGTTTTTGTGCCAGTACCATACTGTCTTGATTACTGTAGCTTTGTAGTATAGTCTGAAGTCAGGAAGCCTGATTCCTCCAGCTCCGTTTTTCGTTCTCAAGATTGCTTTGGCTATTCGGGGTCTTTTGTGTTTCCATACAAATTGTGAAATTTTTTGTTCTAGTTCTGTGAAAAATGCCAGTGGTAGTTTGATAGGGATTGCATTGAATCTGTAGATTGCTTTGGGTAGTAGAGTCATTTTCACAATGTTGATTCTTCCAATCCAAGAACATGGTATATCTCTCCATCTATTTGTATCATCTTTAATTTCTTTCATCAGAGTCTTATAATTTTCTGCATACAGGTCTTTTGTCTCCTTAGGTAGGTTTATTCCTAGATATTTTATTCTTTTTGTTGCAATGGTAAACGGGACTGTTTTCTTGATTTCACTTTCAGATTTTTCATCCTTAGTGTATAGGAATGCCAGAGATTTCTGTGCATTAATTTTGTATCCTGCTACTTTACCAAATTCATTGATTAGCTCTAGTAGTTTTCTGGTAGCATCTTTAGGATTCTCTATGTATAGTATCATGTCATCTGCAAAGAGTGACAGCTTTACTTCTTCTTTTCCGATTTGGATTCCTTTTATTTCCTTTTCTTCTCTGATTGCTGTGGCTAAAACTTCCAAAACTATGTTGAATAAGAGTGGTGAGAGTGGGCAACCTTGTCTTGTTCCTGATCTTAGCGGAAATGCTTTCAGTTTTTCACCATTGAGGACGATGTTGGCTGTGGGTTTGTCATATATGGCCTTTATTATGTTGAGGAAAGTTCCCTCTATGCCCACTTTCTGCAGGGTTTTTATCATAAATGGGTGCTGAATTTTGTCAAAAGCTTTCTCTGCATCTATTGAGATGATCATATGGTTTTTCTCCTTCAATTTGTTAATATGGTGTATCACGTTGATTGATTTGCGTATATTGAAGAATCCTTGCATTCCTGGAATAAACCCCACATGATCATGGTGTATGATCCGTTTAATGTGCTGTTGGATTCTGTTTGCTAGTATTTTGTTGAGGATTTTTGCATCTATGTTCATCAGTGATATTGGCCTGTAGGTTTCTTTCTTTGTGACATCCTTGTCTGGTTTTGGTATCAGGGTGATGGTGGCCTCGTAGAATGAGTTGGGGAGTATTCCTCCCTCTGCTATATTTTGGAAGAGTTTGAGAAGGATAGGTGATAGCTCTTCTCTAAATGTTTGATAGAATTCGCCTGTGAAGCCATCTGGTCCTGGGCTTTTGCTTGTTGGAAGATTTTTAATCACAGTTTCAATTTCAGTGCTTGTGATTGGTCTGTTCATATTTTCTATTTCTTCCCGATTCAGTCGTGGCAGGTTGTGCCTTTCTAAGAATTTGTCCATTTCTTCCACGTTCTCCATTTTATTGGCATAGAGTTGCTTGTAGTAATCTCTCATGATCTTTTGTATTTCTGCAGTGTCAGTTGTTACTTCTCCTTTTTCATTTCTAATTCTATTGATTTGAGTCTTCTCCCTTTTTTTCTTGATGAGTCTGGCTAATGGTTTATCAATTTTGTTTATCCTTTCAAAGAACCAGCTTTTAGTTTTATTGATCTTTGCTATCATTTCCTTCATTTCTTTTTCATTTATTTCTGATCTGATTTTTATGATTTCTTTCCTTCTGCTAACTTTGGGGTTTTTTTGTTCTTCTTTCTCTAATTGCTTTAGGTGCAAGGTTAGGTTGTTTATTCGAGATGTTTCCTGTTTCTTAAGGTAGGATTGTATTGCTATAAACTTCCCTCTTAGAACTGCTTTTGCTGCATCCCATAGATTTTGAGTCGTCGTGTCTCCATTGTCATTTGTTTCTAGGTATTTTTTGATTTCCTCTTTGATTTCTTCAGTGATCACTTCGTTATTAAGTAGTGTATTGTTTAGACTCCATGTGTTTGTATTTTTTACAGATCTCTTCCTGTAATTGATATCTAGTCTCATAGCGTTGTGGTCAGAAAAGATACTTGATACAATTTCAATTTTCTTAAATTTACCAAGGCTTGATTTGTGACCCAAGATATGATCTATCCTGGAGAATGTTCCATGAGCACTTGAGAAAAATGTGTATTCTGTTGTTTTTGGATGGAATGTCCTATAAATATCAATTAAGTCCATCTTGTTTAATGTATCATTTAAAGCTTGTGTTTCCTTATTTATTTTCATTTTGGATGATCTGTCCATTGGGGTGTTAAAGTCCCCTACTATGAATGTCTTACTGTCGATTTCCCCTTTTATGGCTGTTAGTATTTGCCTTATGTATTGGGGTGCTACTATGTTGGGTGCATAAATATTTACAATTGTTATATCTTCTTCCTGGATCGAACCCTTGATCATTATGTAGTGTCTTCTTTGTCTCTTCTAATAGTCTTTATTTTAAAGTCTATTTTGTCTGATATGAGAATTGCTACTCCAGCTTTCTTTTGGTTTCCATTTGCATGAAATACCTTTTTCCATCCCCTTACTTTCAGTCTGTATGTGTCTCTATGTCTGAAGTGGGTCTCTTGTAGACAGCAAATACATGCATCTTGTTTTTGTATCCATTCAGCCAATCTGTGTCTTTTGGTGGGAGCATTTACTCCATTTACATTTAAGGTAATTATCGATATGTGTGTTCCCATTCCCATTTTCTTAATTGTTTTGGGTTCGTTATTGTAGGTCTTTTCCTTCTTTTGTGTTTCTTGCCTAGAGAAGTTCCTTTAGCAGTTGTTGTAGAGCTGGTTTGGTGGTGCTGAACTCTCTCAGCTTTTGCTTTTCTGTTAAGTTTTTAATTTCTCCATCAAATCTGAATGAGATCCTTGCTGGGTAGAGTAATCTTGGTTGCAGGTTTTTCTCCTTCAACACTTTCAATATGTCCTGCCACTCCCTTCTGGCTTGCAGAGTTTCTGCTGAAAGATCAGCTGTTAACCTTATGGGGATTCCCTTGTGTGTTATTTGTTGTTTTTCCCTTGCTGCTTTTAATATGCTTTCTTTGTATTTCATTTTTGACAGTTTGATTAATATGTGTCTTGGCGTATTTCTCCTTGGATTTATCCTGTATGGGACTCTCTGTGCTTCCTGGACTTGATTAACTATTTCCTTTCCCATATTAGGGAAGTTTTCAACTATAATCTCTTCAAATATTTTCTCAGTCCCTTTCTTTTTCTCTTCTTCTTCTGGAACCCCTATAATTCGAATGTTGGTGCATTTAATGTTGTCCCAGAGGTCTCTGAGACTGTCCTCAATTCTTTTCATTCTTTTTTCTTTATTCTGCTCTGCAGTAGTTATTTCCACTATTTTATCTTCCAGGTCACTTATCTGTTCTTCTGCCTCAGTTATTCTGCTATTGATCCCATCTAGAGTACTTTTCATTTCATTTATTGTGTTGTTCATCATTGTTTGTTTCATCTTTAGTTCTTCTAGGTCCTTGTTAACTGTTTCTTGCATTTTGTCTATTCTATTTCCAAGATTTTGGATCATCTTTACTATCATTATTCTAAATTCTTTTTCAGGTAGACTGCCTATTTCCTCTTCATTTGTTAGGTCTGGTGGGTTTTTATCTTGCTCCTTCATCTGCTGTGTGTTTTTCTGTCTTTTCATTTTGCTTATCTTACTGTGTTTGGGGTCTCCTTTTTGCAGGCTGAAGGTTCGTAGCTCCTGTTGCTTTTTGTGTCTGTCCCCAGTGGCTAAGGTTGGTTCAGTGGGTTGTGCAGGCTTCCTGGTGGAGGGTACTAGTGCCTGTGTTCTGGTGGATGAGGCTGGATCTTGTCTTTCTGGTGGGCAGGTCCACGTCTGGTGGTGTGTTTTGGGGTGTCTGTAGACTTATTATGATTTTGGGCAGCCTCTCTGCTAATGGGTGGGGTTGTGTTCCTGTCTTGCTAGTTGTTTGGCATAGGATGTCCAGCACTGTAGCTTGCTGGTCATTGAGTGAAGCTGGGTGCTGGCGTTGAGATGGAGATCTCTGGGAGATTTTTGCCGTTTGATATTATGTGCAGCTGGGAGGCCTCTTGTGGACCAGTGTCCTGAAGTTGGCTCTCCCACCTCAGACGCACCGCTCTAACTCCTGTCTGCAGCACCAAGAGCCTTTCATCCACACGGCTCCTTAATTTGGGATGATTTGTTGACTATTCATGTATTCCACAGATGCAGGGTACATCAAGTTGATTGTGGAGCTTTAATCCGCTGCTTCTGCGGCTGCTGGGAGAGATTTCCCTTTCTCTTCTTTGTTCTCACAGCTCCCAGGGGCTCAGCTTTGGATTTGGCCCCGCCTGTGTGTGTAGGTCGCTGGAGGGCGTCTGTTCTTTGCTCAGACAGGACGGGGTTAAAGGAGCTGCTGATTCAGAGGCTCTGGCTCACTCAGGCCGGGAGGGTAGGGAGGGTCACGGAGTGCGGGGCAGGCCTGCGGCGGCAGAGGCCGGCATAACGTTGCCAGCCTGAGGCGCGCCGAGCGTTCTCCCGGGGGAGTTGTCCCTGGATCCCGGGACCCTGGCAGTGGCGGGCTGCACAGGCTCCCCAGAAGTGGGGTGTGGATAGTGACCTGTGTTCGCACACAGGCTTCTTGGTGGCGGCAGCAGCGGCCTTAGCGTCTCATGTCTGTCTCTGGGGTCCGCGATGTTAGCCGCGGCTCGCGCCCGTCTCTGGAGCTCCTTTAAGCAGCGTTCTTAATCCCCTCTCCTTGAGCACCAGGAAACAAAGAGGGACGTAAAAGTCTCTTGCCTCTCCGGCAGGTCCAGACCCCTCCCCGGACTCCCTCCCGGCCAGCCGCGGTGCACTAACGCCCTGCAGGCTGTGTTCACGCTGCCAACCCCAGTCCTCTCCTGGCGCTCCGACTGAGGCCGGAGCCTCAGCTCCCAGCCCCGCCCACCCTGGCGGGCGAGCAGACAAGCCTCTGGGCTGGTGAGTGCCGGTCGCCCCGATCCTCTGCGCTGGAATCTCTCCGCTTTGCCCTCCGCACCCCTGTTGCTGTGCTCTCCTCCGCGGCTGCGAAGCTCCCCCACTCCGCCACCCGCAGTCTCCGCCCGCGAAGGGGCTTCCTAGTGTGTGGACACTTTTCCTCCTTCACAGCTCCCTCCCGCTGGTGCAGGACCCATCCCTATCCTTTTGTCTCTGTTTATTTTTTTCTTTTGCCCTAACCAGGTACGTGGGGGGTTCCTTGCCTTTTGGGAGGTCTGAGGTCTTCTGCCAGCGTTCAGTAGTTGCTCCGTAGGAGTTGTTCCACGCGTAGATGTATTTCTGGTGTATCTGTGGGGAGGAAGGTGATCTCCGCGTCTTACTCTTCCGCCATCTTCCCGGAAGTCTCCCCTCAAGCACTGTTGACAGGAATGTAAATTGGTGCAGCCACCCATAGAAACTAGTATGGAGATTCCTCAAAAAATTAAGAATAGAAGTACCATACAATCCAGAAATTCCACTTCTGGGTATTTATCCAAAGAATACAAATACACTAATTCAAAAAGGTATATGCACCCCTATTTTCATTGCAGCATTATTTATAATAGCCAAGATATGGAAACAACCTACGTGTCCATCAATGGATGGATAGATAAAAAAAGATGTGGTAGATGTATACGAGAGAATACTATTCGGTCATAAAAATAAAAATAAAAAAAGATGAAATCTTGATGTTTTTGACAATATGGATGGACCTTGAGGGTATTAAGCTAAGTGAAATAAGTCAGGTGGAGAAAGACAAAAACCATATGATCTCTCTCATATGTAGAATATTAAAAACAAAGAAACAAAGTTAATGAACAAACCAAACCAAACAAAAACATGTAGATACAAAGAACAGAGCAGTGGTTACGAGAGGGGAAAGGTGTGGGGGGTATGAAATGGGTAAAGGGGATCAACTGTAGTGGTGAATGGAAACCAAATTTTTGATGATGAGCACACTCTAGGGTATAAAGAAGTAGAAATATAATGTTATACACATGAAACTTAATGTTATAAACCAATATTACCTCAATTTTTTAAAAAAGAGTGGAAAGATAAGCCACAGAATAGAAGATAACTGTAACAAATACAACCATCAAAGGACTTATAAACAGAATATACAAAAAACTCCTAAAAGAAAAAAAAAATAGCCAGATAACCAATAAATATATTAAAAGATGGACAACTTCATTACTAATCAGGAAAATGCAAACTTCATTACTAATCAGGAAAATGCAAACTATAATGAAATACACTATACAACCACCCAGAATGGCTAAAATTGAAAAGACTTTTTTTTTTTTTTTTTTTTTGTGGTACGCAGGCCTCTCACTGTTGTGGCCTCTCCCATTGCGGAGCACGGGCTCCGGACATGCAGGCTCAGCGGCCATGGCTCACGGGCCCAGCCGCTCCGCGGCATGTGGGATCTTCCCGGACCAGGGCACAAACCCGTGTCCCCTGCATCAGCAGGCGGGACTTCTCAACCACTGCGCCACTAGGGAAGCCCGAAAAGACTTCTGATATTAAGTGCTGGTGAAGATGTGGAGCAACAGAAACTCCCACACATAGTTAGATGAGAAGCAAATTGGTTTAACCACTTTGGGAAAACTGCTTGGCATTTTATGCTAAAGTTAAATATGCACACACTCTATGACCTAGCAATTTCACTCCTAAGTATATTAAAAGAACAGAAATGTGAGTACGTAAGCACCGAATATATTCAAAATGATGACATATGGGTCTTCCCTCGTGGCACAGTGGTTAAGAATCCGCCTGCCAAGGCAGGGGACACGGGTTCAAGCCTTGGTCGGGGAAGATCCCACATGCCACAGACCAACTAAGCCCCTGCACCACAACTACTGAAGCCTGCGCACCTAGAGCCTGTGCTCCTCAACGAGAAGCCGCCGCAGTGAGAAGCCCGTACACTGCAACAAAGAGCAGCCCCCGCTCGCCACAACTAGAGAATGCCCGCGTGCAACAAGGAAGACCCAACACAACCAAAAATAAATAATAAATTAATTAATTTTTAAAGAAAAAAATGATGACATATGCTTCATTATTTGAAATAGCCAAAAACAAGGGGGAAGTGTTAATGTCTATAGACAATAGAATGGATCAATTATGGTATATTCATATAATGGAATACTGTATAGCAAGGAAAGAAATGAGCAAACTATAGTACCACACAACAAGGATAATCTCATAAATGTAATGGTGAGCAAAAGAAGTCAAGTGAAGAAATAAATACACTCATGACTCTATTTATATGATTTCACTTATATATGTTCAAAAACAGGCAAAAATGATCAATGTTATTAGAAGTTAAGATAATGGTTCTCTTTAGGGAAAATGGAAGGGGTGACGATTGGAAGGACACATACGGATGGCTTGCAAGATGCTGGTAAATGTTCTCTTTCTTTACCTGGGTAGGAGTAACACAGATGGTTTAACTTTGTTATAATTAATCAAGTTTTTAACTTATAATTTTTTACTTTCCTGCCTGTGTGCTTAAATAAACTTTTTCTAAACATAAAAACAAAAATGATCAGCTGGAAAAAAATTAGAATGTAACATGTTTTGTCAGCCAATTTTCTTCTCTAAAATCCTTGAGGGTCGGCGAGGGAATGTGAAATTTCCTATAATGATCAAATGAGGACCCTATTAATTCTGAATCAACAGGATATAGTCTGAGCTTAAAAGGCATAATATTAGGATTTCAGAAATGGGTTATTTGGACTTCAGAAAGTCATCATCAGCTTCACCAGCAGTGAAGGTTCCTGCATTTGCCTCCATGTTTGATTTAACTTGGGGGAAAAAACAGCCCATATATTTTTCTGCACATAAGCTTTCCGGTAGGAAAATGAGAGAAATTCATCTTTTAAACTTTAAAAAGATAATTTGTATTGCTAACACACAACAGTGGGTCTCAAAACCATAGTTTAAGCAGAATACAGTTGCTTATTTCTTATTATTACTACTGTTAAAAGAATGTGTGTTTGATTCTTATATCCTTGACACAAATTAAGACATTTGAAACTCCTTTGCCAAAAGAAAAACAGATGAAAGGTATCTACCTACTCCAAAATTTAGCAAGCACCAAAATAATTTATTCAATACATAAGGATCACAGCATAATAATAATAAAAAATAAATCAGTATCATTTACTGAGTTTTATTATGTGCTGGGCACTTGCTAAGCATTTAAGATACTTATTTTATCAAAACAACACCACTATGAGAAAGATAGGATTACTTTTCCCATTTTATAGATGAGAAAATTGAGGCTTAGAAAGTCAAATAATTTGTACACAGTAAGTAGCAGAGGGGGCATTTAATCAGTTCTTTAGTTTGGTGTGGAAGATCAGTTTTCTATTTATATTTTCTATTTTGTATCATTCTTTTTATCTTGAAATTTTGAGCCTAAGTATTATGTAGGGCAGGGAACGTGCAAATATATGTACATACATACACATTCAAAAGGGTTTTAAAGACAAAAAACTACTCACATCTGCAAGCCCGCTGTGTAGCACTGCGCCAGAACAGAGCTTAGGTTTGCTCCAAGAAACAAAATGGACTTCTCAATTATAGACGAACAAGCCAAAGCACTGCATATAGTAAGTCTACAAAGCATTAACTGGATTAATTAGCAAGGGATTTGAGGAGAAGCTTGGAGCTAGGAAACCAAAACACTAAATTGTTTAAATACTTTGGCAAAAGATCAAGGTTTCTAAGCAGCACTGGGTCTCCTTCCATCCTTTTCGTTCCGTGTTTTAACACATTTAACCTGTCTGAGGTACTTGTTCATTAAATACAAATGACATTGTCAAAATACCAAAAAGAAAAGTGAATTTAAAAAAATGCTGCAAGCTGTTGCCAATTCTGCCAACATGCGAGAGCCCAGGCAATATTAATTACAAACCAATCGCTTAGGACATAAACAGCTCTTATCACTGGTAAACTCTCCCTCTAAAATACCTTGCTTTAGAGAAAAAAACAAAGCCAATGTCTCTTCTATTATACTTGGTGACCTAATGAGGACAAAGAAACAAAATAAAACGGGAGAAAATGCACCAAAGAGCAAATGTGAAAAAGGAATCCTAGCTAGATGAACGCCTGGAATGCTACAAGAACAGCACTATCATTTAGAAATAACGAAGAGGAAGTGGTCAGGGTAGGGACATTTACTGAATGGGTTTCTGGTTTCCAGGAAGTAAGAATTTTTACAACGCAACTGATTTTCACAAACACATATGGCAGCAAAATGATAAAAGAAAGCTTTCAACGACACAATCATGGAGAGAAAAAAAAATTCTAGTTTTATGAGGACCAAGCACATACATCACAATTCCAACTCCACCACACACAAATACCCAATCAAAATAATAAACTCAAAAATCAAAGGGTCATTCCACAAGTCTAGTTAATCTAGACTCTGCCCACAAACTATTAATTGCCCTCACTCTATCTTGGATATCTCTGAATTTTCCTCTTAATTTCCCTAAAGGGTTAGAGAAATCTAAGTACCTTTCTACAGCAAAAACTCAAAATTCCCTGCTCCACAATGCACTTCATTTATTCCAATGGGGGGAAAAAATAAGTAGAAGGTAATTACTAACTTTCCATCAAAATACATTCTGATTTCCATTATCTACAGTAGGGTTTCTATGAATATAGGGTATAAAAGTGGGGAAGAGCTCCAGCTATGAAGCTTGGCAAAAGCAGTATGGTTGGGGGCAGTTTTCTTAGCCTCCATCAATTAAATGATGAATATGCTCCATCTTGAAGCAGTATAAGGATTAAAGATACTATTTGTAAAGTATCCAAAAGTGTGTCTGACACAAAGCAGGTGTTTAACAGTTACTATTATTATTTTTCTTGGCTCTAGGCATATGGTATGTAAAGTTTCAAGGATAATACAGATTCTTTGCTGAATCTGAAATTTTATTGACAATAACATAAACAAGGCACTGGCAGATTATGGTAGGTCATGCTGGTCATGAACAAAATTTATCCCAGTATGTCCAAGGCACTGTGTTTCCAAAGAGTTCACAGCACTCTCACACCAATCGTGCACTTTTACAAAATAACTGTGAGGAAAGGCTAATAGGCAATGATACCCCTGGCATATCAATTCAATTCACATATGAATTAATAAGACTTGAGGAAATCAGAGAGTTAACAATGCATCCAAGCTCATGTAAATTTCCTGACTATAGGTGTTTTATTCACTAAACTTGGCTGCCTGTAAGAGGAAGAAAAAAAAAACAAACACACATTTATTTTTTCAAATAAAATTATAATGAAGAAAAATATGGTTAAAAAAAGAATACAGTTTTCAAAAAAATGAGAGGATATATCATAAAATTTCCAAAAGAAAAGTGGCCCAAAAGGTAGGTAGGTAGGTAAAATGTATTATACTTTGGGTTTAAGTTTTTTAATATTTCATATTCTAGAATTCTTTCGAAGTGACAATATCATACACTATTTATTTCAAGTTTGAGGAAATACTAAAATACTACTGCATTATAACAATTTTCCATACAGGTATACAAAGCTTTTTTTAAAATAATATTTAATGCTGTCTTTAAAATAGGTGTTTATTCACATTACAGAATTCACTACTTTTTAAAAAGAAGTTCTGTTTCATTTAACAGTGGCTAGTTTACAAAAAACACTAATACTATAAAATGTTTTGGGATATTTATTGCACAAAACAGGCTACAACTATATTTCTATTATCTTCTATAGTTCCCTTACTAAACATTTGTTGAATACCTACAGTAAGTGAGGGGCTCTGAATACCTTATATCATTAAAGGTCTTATGACATTAAATTTCAAAATAACCTTAGGAGGCAGATGGCAATAATTCTGTATTACTGATGAGAAAACTGAGATCCAAAAAGATTAAGTGCCTCACCCACATTAGTATACTGACCATTGAAGGGCCAGGATTTAAACTCTAAACTGAGCATAAAAACCCATGCATCTTAGACTATGCAGGCTGCTTTCCCATATTCCTACCTTCTCTGTATTAAAATAATCAAAGAGATACACCATCCCACTGCCTTCACAGATACCAGTGTTTCATCACTCAACAAAGATACTGCACAATTAGCCCCCTTTGCCTGCTCCCAAAAGGACTGAGCATCTTTCAACAAACCAGGTCAAGTTAAAGGAGAAGAAAACACAACTTTAAAAGTCTTGTTGCATCAGCACAACCCAGAAGCAACCAGATTCTTCTATCCAGGGTTAAAAATATGGATACAAACATACAGACATATATAGCTTTTCTGAAAATTGAAAAACTAAACTATTTTAAAATTATCTTTCAAGACTATATAATTTCTATCAGGAAAGGCTGCAAGCACAACTCAAGAGTCCTTGACTCTATCCTTGCCAATCTCACCCCAAACCTCCCGGTCAGAATCTCTCTTCCTAAAGATCTCCAAGAAAAGGCAAAAATAAAGAAAGTGAAAATGTGCTCAAATGTAAAGACCAAGAGAAACTGTTGGTCTACTTTGAATTCAGCTAATGTAAGTTGGAGGCATAAAACATACAAACCAATGCAACTTCTACATTATTCCAACACTCACACATTCCTCTTTCCAATTGCCTACGAGTGAATTTTCATTACAGAAACACATGTTGTAAAAAAAACCATACTAGCTCCTTTATTCCTCATACCAAGCCTCTAGGATGGGCCCCATTAATAATTCCATTTTACATATTAAAAAAATAAAAAGCTAACTCACCCAGCCTATCATCGCACAGCTTATAAATGGTAGTAACTGAACTATAACTTATGTTTTTAACTGAACCATACTAAAGCCAAACCTTGTTCCAACAGAGAAGTTCAGAACACACCTGAACCATTATCTTTAAACAGAGATATCGTAGACATAGGCATATTCTTTTGGAAGCAGCATGGTATAGTGGGAAGAAGCAGGCCTAGAATCAAATCACCAATCTACTACCTACTAACTATATTATCTTAGGGTAAGTTAATTTCTCTGTGCCTTGGTTTGGAACAAATATAAAGACAATAATTCATATCTTATGGGCTCCAGGAAGAATAAATACACACGTGTGCATATACATGTGTGTACACATATGTGTGTGTATATAAATGTATATATGTATATACATATCAAATAGAAGCTCAACAAATGCTGTCATATCCACGCTGTTACCTACCTCTTAAGTTTGCTCCATTTCAGTACTCAGAAGAAAAATGATGATGACTGTTAAAGAGCAAATGCAGAACCTACCAGCACTTTTAACCAGGTCATTAGAAAATTGAAATGTTGACAAGGAAGTAGCCATATCAAGAGTCATTAGCCACAATGGACCAAACCCAAACACTGCAAAAACTTCCTTAAACTGCATTAGATATTTCTGCCAATCACTCTATGTGGCACCTGGAAAGAAAACCCAACTAAGAAAATTTATTTTTCTTTCTAAACTCAGTTTCCTTGCATAGTGGCAAGCAGGAACCAATAACAGCTATGGACTCTTGGGGAGTCCTAACTTAGAAATCTAATTCCAAAAGAAAATCACATCACCTGTCCTCAATGGTAAACCCCAAAACCTCCAACCATTTCCTCAGTTTCCAAACACTGCAGATGACTGAGAGAGTTCAAACACTTATTTACAGGGAAGTCCTCAGCACATTAAGTAGAAATTATCTTTACGTGTATATCATCTCCACAAAAGGCACACATGGGCAAGAGTCATGCCTTATCAATCCAGCCATGTTTCACTCTCTGCTCACCTATGGCCCCCAGAAAAGGCAGTGTAGCATAACACACCTGGGTGACCACAGGTATCATCCCAGGCCTGGGCTGAGCCACATGCTCTATGCTGGGAACAGACACAGAAAATGTCTGTTAGCCATGGGAAGCCAAGCTTGAAAGATCATATAGTCTGAGGATGCCAATTTGAACCATTATCAAGGTAAGTAGTGAACCAAGGAAGCCAGTAGCGAAAGAATTTGCTTCCTGTTCTTCCCTGTACAATAGACTCCTCTACTTCCATCCCTTCCTTCTTGAGCTAGTTTTAGTGAAATTCCACTCCTCGCATTCAAAAAAGCCTTAACAAGGAAATTAGCCCATTGCCTGGCACACAAAAAGGATTCAATTAAACATTTAAAAACAGGAGTACAAACCTTATAAAATACCTGATATTAGATGGGCAGTCCCGTAATTACAGTTCCCTCAACAGACAGGCCAATTTCCCTTAATCCACTTACCAAATAATTGTTGAGGAAATAAACAGTATTTGACACAACATGACAATTTATTCTAATTTATCATCCAATAATAATTAAGCAGTCGAAGCTTACAATGAAAGCACAGCTCTGCAGTTCATATTGTTCTTTTAAATTAAATAATTTGGAATCCTGTGAAGAGTTCCACCTTACAGCATATTCCCTCATTCTTGTGCAAATACAATCTGTCTATCAACATATTAGCATTTCAATCACCTTTGCTTTTTTCATAACTGGGAGAAGCTGTCTTCATTTATTCCTGTTGAGCATATACCACCTATGAATTATTTCTAAAGCTAAGCAGTAAAATTCAATTTAAATCCAAGTAAATGAGAAACTGGAACTATTTTTGAAAATAAATGTAGGACACTGGTTCCATATACATGCTCCTGAGTATTATAAATATGCTTTTCAATGATTAATTTACCTTAAGCTGCAAATAATTTCCTCTGAATTAAGTTGTTAGGATAGTCGGAAATGGAAAACCAACCCCACATTTCAAGAATTTTTTGTCTATCTTCTTAAGAATTCTGCATCAATTTATATTCCTGGAGTAAATACATCCACCATTCAAAAAAAATTTTTTTTCTAAGTCCCCTTTAAGCATCCCTTTATGGCACTGACCATAAATGGTGTAATTTGCCTTGAACATCATTAAAATGTAAAGTTAATGAGGATTCTGAAAACAGAAGGAATGTAACCTATTTTCAGGCAAAAGTTCTAACACA
Organism: Leucopleurus acutus; assembly: GCF_964270905.1. Taxonomy (NCBI): domain Eukaryota; kingdom Metazoa; phylum Chordata; class Mammalia; order Artiodactyla; family Delphinidae; genus Leucopleurus; species Leucopleurus acutus. Next base: position 11,314,632 of record NC_139150.1, on the reverse strand, counting down.
GCAATCAGAGGAAAAAGCTCTTTGATGTTTCTTTGTCTCTTCTCATTAATCTTTTTTTGTCTCAGAAAAAAAAAAAAAAGACGACTATTTAAACTAAAAAAAAAAATTATATATATACATACATACCAAACTTTAAATACGATAATTATAACAGAACTCCAGTGAGGTCATTAGAATTTTTTTATGAGATAAACAAGAGTCAGTCATGTACACACGGGGATAACACCACCTACCTGGCAGAATTGTTATAATGTTTAGATATGTTGTAAGTAAAGTGTATAGCACAGTAACTGACACATGGAAGGTACTCACTGATATTAATTCTCTCCCCTTTTGTCCCTCCCTGGTCTCCAAAGGCCCAGTACAGTGCTGGCACAAAAACAGTGCTCAAAGAGTAGCCATTATTATTATCACACACGATGTATTCCTTTTTCTTGCTGAAAAATTCACTAAATTAACCCTAACCTTCTTTTCAAGATTTATGCAAGACTCAGCACCCCGTCTCTAGGCAGGTGGGGCATTATCCAAATAACTGGCATGGAGTAAACAGTCCCGTGTGACATTTTATCATGTGAAGTGCCTGCACAGGTATAAATATTATATCCTCTCCGGTTTTATTGCCTCATTCTACAATTATACTACTAAAGAGCAAAATAGCATGCAGAATGTTAAGTGGCATTCTGCTGCTTGGAATTTTATCCCAAGGCTCCATTCAGAATAACAAATGTGGGAGCTATTTCATCTCTGCTCTATCGTGAAGAAAGTCATCACCTTTACTTGAATATATACGAGGATTTGGCTTTCTGCAACCCATTTTGTGCTAAGTGAAGTCTTAAACCAAATATGCTAATTACCAAGAAGGTGTTATTTGAGAAGTATTATAGTGCTTTCCAGAGAGACTTTACCATATACTTTGTAACAGCTATACCAATTCCATAATCCCAGTAAACAAAACCTAATCAGCAATAAGTGGATGTATCAAAGATGATCCACCCTTAAATAACACTAAAATTTAGAATTTCTCTACATCCAAACAAAGAAATTGTAAATTCAATAAACTAATCAGTTTTCTAAATGTTAAGAGATCAAAACAATGTTTCCTTAGCAAATTTCACTTTAAAAGCATTTCCATTTAACTTGTCTCATTGTCCCTGATTTATTCATTCCATAAGCATTTATTAAATCTTAGTACTGAGCACTGGTCATACAGTGGTAAAGAAAACAGCAGGGAATCCTACCCTCACAGAGTTTTAGCTCCAGTGGAGAAGCTCAAACAAACTAATAACCACACAAGTAACTTAATTACAAGCTGTGATAAATGCTACAAGAGAATACAGTATATGCCACAAGTTTACTTTGGTGATCTCAAAAGGGTTCCGTTAGGAAGTAATGTCTGAGGTAAGAGCTAAAGGAATGCGAGTTGCCTAGTTTAAAAAAATAAAAGGTGAGAAAGTTTTAGGACAGTGATGCTTGAGATGGAAAGAACGAGTTTTTAAAGACATTTAGGTAAATCAATCAAATACCTGTGATACACTGAACAGGCTGAGTGGGAAGGTATGTGACCAGCATAAACGCAGTAGGTTTCTAGCATGCAGAACTGGATTACAATTTTTTAAAGTGTTGCTCACTGGAAGTAGACCAGATCTTCAACAGGGTTAGTGGGGAGATCATGAGTTAGGATTTAGACATTTTGAATTTCAGATGCCTCTGAGGCATCCAAATGGAATGGGAGCTCAGAGGAAGAATTTCATACCTCATTCATTTATTCGACATGCAATTCCTAAGAAACAATTATGTATCAGGCCCCATGCTCCTCATGAAGGAAAAGGAGATGAACAAGATGCTGAGCTGCTCTTTGAAAAGAAACAAACACAATAACAAAGGTGCAGAAGTGCACTGAAGTTCAAAGGAAGGAGAAACAAAGTCTGCCTGGACAATCAGGGAAGATTACGTGAAGAAAATTATCTTGAAAGATAAACAACAATCCCTCAAATGGAGAAAGGCAAAAGGCATTTTAGACAGAGGAAAAGCATCTGAAAATGATAATTAGTTTGCAGTGGCTGCAAGTACAAACTGTGTGAGTGAGTAGTAAAAGGAAAAAACGTAAGGACCAAATTTGCACAAATAAAAGGATTTTAAGTGAATCCTATGAACAAATGTATGAAAACAAAATAGATAATTTAGATGAAATGGACAAATTCCTAGAAAATCACAAACTACCAAAACTCAGGAAGAAACAGATTATCAGAATAGACCTATAACAAGACAATGAATTACTAATTTTAAAACTTCCACCAAACAAACCAAAAAAGCCCAGATTCACATTACTTCACTGATGAATCCTACCATACATTTAAAGAATAATTAATACAAATTCTTCACAAAGTCTTTCAAAAAATTGAATAGGAAGAAAAACTTTCCAACTCTTCTATGAGGACAGAATTAATGCTGATATCAGAACCAAACAAACATATCACAAGAAAAGTATAGAAATGCAAAAATCAATCAACAAGGTATCAGCAAACCAAATCTAGCAACACATAAACAAAGAATTAAGCCAGGGCTGAGCAGCTCCATCTCCACCCAGCAGTGGGCTAACAGACTCAGTGATACAGCAGGACTACCGCACCTGCAGGTATAGCAGCCACAGCCAAACTGCTGATTAAAAAAAAAAAAAAGAATTATACACAGGGTGGGCAGAATAGGTGAAAGGGATTAAGAGGTACAAGCCTCCAGTTATAAAATAAATAAATAAATAAGCTGTGGGGATGTAATATACAGCATAAGGAATACGGCCAATAATATTGTAATAACTTTGTATGGGGACAAATTGTTACTAGACTGATCATGGTAATCATAAGGCAAATCACTATGTAGTGAAACTGAAAATAACATAATATTGTATGTCAACTATATTCCAGTTAAAGAAACGATGGGGGGAAAAAAAGACCCATACACCATGACCAACTGATATTTATCCCAAAAATGCAAGGTTGGTTTAACATCCAAAAACAGATGAATGTAATAAATCATATCAAGAGAATAAAGAACAAAATAACATGACCACCTCAACAGACACAGAAAACACATTTAATAAAACCCAACATCATTTCATGATAAAAAAGCATTCAACAAACTAGGAATAGAAAAGAACTTCATCAAACTGATGAAAGGCATCTACAAAAACCTACATCTAATACCATACTTAAGAGTGAAACACTAAATATTTCCCTTCAAGATAAGGAAAAAGGCAAGGATATTCACTCCTACAACTTCTATTCAAAACTGTATTGGAGGTGCTAGCTAGGGCAATTAGGCAAGAAAAAGAAGTCATCCAGATTAGAATGAAAGAAGTAAAACTGTATTTGCATGTGACATGATCTTTATATAAAGAAAATCGTAAGAAATCCATTAAAAAACTATTAGAACGAGTAAACTAGTTCAGCAAAGTTGCAGCGGGATAAAAAAAAATCACTATACAATAATAAATCCTTATTTCTATTCACTACAAATAAACAATATGAAAATGAAATTAAGAAAGTTCCACTTAGAGTAACATCAAAAAGAATAAGATACACAGGAATAAATATAACAAGAGAACTGCAAAACTTGTACTCTGAAAACTATAAAACATTATAGGAAGAAAATAAGACCTAAATAAATTGAAATCACTCTATGTTCATGGATTGTAAGCCTTCATATTGCTAAGGTGTCAATGCTCCCCAAATGGATCTACAAATTCAACTCACTCCCTATCAAAATCTCAGCTGGCTTACTTGCAGAAATTAATAAGCTGATCCTAAAATTCATATGGAAATGCAAGGGACCCAGAAGGGCCAAAACGATTTCAAAAAAAGAACAAAATTGGGAGACTCACATTTCTCAATTTCAAAATTTGCTACAAAGCTACAGTAATCAAGACAGTGCAAAAAAAAGAAAGAAAGAAAGAAAACAGACAGCACAGTACTACCAGAGGATAAGAACAGAATTAAGAGTCCAGAAATAGAGGAGATTGGTTCAAGATGGCACAGAGTAGAAGGACGTGCACTCACTCCCTCTTGTGAGAGCACTGGAATCACAAATAACTGCTGAACAATCATCAACAGGAAGACACTGGAACTCACCAAAAAAGATAACCCACATCCAAAGACAAAGGAAAAGCCACAATGAAACAGTATGAGGGGCGCAATCACAATAAAATCAAATCCCATAACTGCTGGGTGGGTGACTCACAAACTGGAGAACACTTATACCACAGAAGTCCACCCACTGGAGTGAAGGTTCTCAGCCCCATGTCAGGCTTCCCAACCCAGGGGTCCAGCAATGGGACGAGGAATTCCTACAGAATCAGACTTTGAAAGCTAGCGGGATTTGACTGCAGGACTTCAACAGGAATGGGGGAAACAGAGACTCCACTCTTGGAAGACACACACAAAGTAGTGTACGCATCGGGACCCAGAGGATGGAACAGTGACCCCATAGGAGACTAAACTAGACCTACCTGCTACTGTTGGAGGGTCTCCTGCAGAGGCGGGGGATGGCTGTGGCTCATGTGAGGAGAAGGACACTGGCAGCAGAAGTTCTAGGAGGTATGCCTTGACGTGAGCCCTCCCAGAATCCGCCATTAACCCCAACAAAGAGCCTGGTAGGCTCCAGTGTGGTGTCGCCTCAGGTCAAACAACCAACAGGGAGGGAACCCAGCCCCACCCATCAGCAAACAAGTGGATTAAAGTTTTACTGAGATCTGCCCACCAAAGCAACACCCAGCTCTACCCATCATGAGTTCCTCCCATCAGGAAACTTGCACAAGCCTCTTAGATAGCCTCGTCCACCAGAGGGCAGACAGCAGAAGAAAGAGCAACTACAATTCTGCAGCCTGTGGAACAAAAACGACATTTACAGAAAGACAGACAAGATGAAAAGGCAGAGGGCTATGCACCAGATGAAGGAACAAGATAAAAGCCCAGAAAAACAACTAAATGAAGTGGAGATAGGCAACCTTCCAGAAAAAGAATTCAGGATACTGACAATGAAGATGATACAGGACCTCGGAAAAAGAATGGGGGAAAAACTATGTGACAAGCACTGTTGTGAATGGTTTACATGTATTAGCTTATTTGATTCACACAGCACCTTCTCAGGTAAATACTGTTTTTAACCACATTTTACACATGAGAAAATAAATAACTTGATTGAGGGCACAGAGCCAGTAATTGGTTGTGCCCGTATTTAAACCCTGGTGGTCTGGTTTCATGCCTGTATAATACTTTCAAAAACTTTTGTTTTGGGCTTCCCTAGTGGCGCAGTGGTTGAGAGTCCGCCTGCCGATGCAGGAAACACAGGTTTGTGCCCCGGTCCGGGAAGATCCCACATGCGGCGGAGCGGCTAGGCCCGTGAGCCATGGCTACTGAGCCTGCCCGTCTGGAGCCTGTGCTCCGCAACGGGAGAGGCCACAACAGTGAGAGGCCGGCATAACGCAAAAAAACAAAACAAAACAAAAAAACTTTTGTTTTGAAATAATAACAGACTCTCAGAAAGTTGCAAAAATACTACAAGGAGTTCCATGTACGCATCACCCAGCTGTCTCCATTAGTAACATCTTATATAATGATAGTCACAGCCTGCACTTTTAACTGTTACACATCCTGCCTCTTGTGCAGCAGTCATATATACATTTATTCATTTTTCAAATGAAGGGATTGAGGCCTAGATAAACTAATTTCCTCATTGATTATTCTGAGCATTCCATTTCTAACTCCATAATCCTGATACCGCACAGGAAATCACCGACATTACTGAAACTGCTTAGGTAGGGGAGGATTTCTGCCAAGAATAGTTCATTCCATTCCATTGACAATTTTGACCATGTTGATTTTGTATGGTTACCATTTCTGCTTGTTTACTGTTATCTGCCCAACACGGATTTCCATTCTTGTTCCTTTGATATCTTGTATCAACTCTTTTGACAGTCTTTCCATGACATACCTTTACCTACCTTTATCTATTATCTTCAGCGTTATTTAAATCATGAGCACTCTAAAGTAGAAAAAAATTACTTCTAAAAGCCAAAAGTAGTGGCTTGGAAAGTTGTTTAGAAATGCAGTACCATCATCATCTTCTACATTTTTTAAGTTTATTGATGCTATGCAGTGGAAAACAGTGGTGAACAGTTTTTAAATAAATTAAATCAGTAAATTCATTTCCCTAAAAAAAAAAAAGAGGCAAAGATCAAGAAGATGCAAGAAATCTTTAACAGAGACCTAGAAAAATTAAAGAACAAACACAAAGAAGAATTAAAGAACAAACAGAGATGCACAATACAATAACTGAAATGAAAAATACGCTAGAAGGAATCATTACCAAAATAACTGAGGCCAAAGAACAGATAAGTAGCCTGGAAGATAGAATGGTAGAATTCACTGCCGAGGAACAGAATAAACAAAAAAGGATGAAAAGAAATGAAGACAACCTAAGAGACCTCTGGGACAACATAAAACACAACAAAATTCGCATCACAGGGGTCCCAGAAGGTGAAGACACAGAGAAAGGACCCGAGAAAATATCTGAAGAGATTACAGTCAAAAACTTCCCTAGGGCTTCCCTGGGGCCGCAGTGGTTGAGAGTCTGCCTGCCGATGCAGGGGACACGGGTTCGTGCCCCGGTCCAGGAGGATCCCGCATGCCGCGGAGCGGCTGGGCCCGTGAGCCATGGCCGCTGGGCCTGCACGTCCGGAGCCTGTGCTCCGCAGCGGGAGAGGCCACGGCGGTGAGGGGCCCGCGTACCGCAAAAAAAAAAAAAAAAAAAAAACTTCCCTAACATGGGAAAGGAAATAGCCATCCAAGTCCAGGAAGGGCAGAGAGTCCCAGGAAACAAAAACCCAAGGAGAAACACACCGAGACACATAGTAATCAAATTGACAAAAATGAAGACAGAAAAGTTATTGAAACCAACAAGAGAAAAATGACAAATAACATAGAAGGGAACTCCCATGAGGTTAACAGCTGACTTCTCAGAAGAAACTCTACAAGCCAGAAGGGAGTGGCATGATATATTTAAAGTGATTAAAGAGAAGAACCTACAACAAAGATTACTCTACCCGGCAAGGATCTCATTCAGATTTGATGGAGAAATCAAAAGCATTACAGACAAGCAAAGGCTAAGAGAATTCAGGACCACCAAACCAGCTCTACAACAAATGCTAAAGGAACTTCTCTAAGTGGGAAACACAGGAGAAGAAAAGGACCTACAAAAACAAACCCATAACAATTAACAAAATGGTAATAGGAACATACATATTGATAATTACCTTAAATGTGAATGGATTAAATGCTCAAACCAAAAGACACATATTCGCTAAATGGATACAAAAACAAGACCCATATATATGCTATCTACAAGGACCCACTTCAGACCTAGGGACACATACAGACTGAAAGCGAGGGGATGGAAAAAGATATTCCGTGCAAATGGAAACCAAAAGAAAGCAGGAGGAGCAATACTCATATCAGATAAAATGGACTATAAAATAAAAAATGTTGGGCTTCCCTGGTGGCGCAGTGGTTGAGAGTCCGCCTGCCGATGCAGGGGACACAGGTTCGTGCCCCAGTCTGGGAAGATCCCACATGCCACACAGCAGCTGGGCCTGTGAGCCATGGCCACTAAGCCTGCGAGTCCAGAGCCTGTGCTCTGCAACGGGAGAGGCCACAACAGTGAGAGGCCTGCATACCGCAAAAAAATAAATAAATAAATAAAATAAAGAATGTTACAAGAGACAAGGAAGGACACTACATAATGATCAAGGGAACAATGCAAGAAGATAAAACAATTATAAATATCTATACACCCAACACAGGAGCACCTCAATACATAAAGCAACTGCAAACAGCTATAAAAGAGGAAATCGACAGTAACACCATAATAGTGGGGGACTTTAAGACCTTACTTACACGAATGCACAGATCACACAGAAAGAAAATTAATTAGGAAACACAAGCTTTAAATGACACAACAGACCAGATAGATTTAACTGATATTTATAGGACATTGCATCCAAAAACAACAGATTACACTTTCTTCTCAAGTGCACAGGGAACATTCTCCAGGACAGATCACATCTTGGGTCACAAATCAAGCCTCAGTAAATGTACGAAAATTGAAATCATATCAAGCATCATTTGTGACCACAGCACTATGAGATTAGAAATGAATTATGGGGAAAAAAACATAAAAAACACAAACACATGGGGGCTAAACAACACGTTACTAAATAACCAAGAGATCACTGAAGAAATCAAAGAGGAAATCAGAAAATACCTACATACAAATGACAACGAAACCACAACAATCCAAAACCTATGGGATGCAGCAAAAGCAGTTCTAAGAAGGATTTACAGCAATACAAGCCTACCTCAATAAACAAGAAAAATCTCAAGGAAACAATCTAACCTTACACCTAAAGAAACAAGAGAAAAAAGAACAAACAAAACCCAAAGTTAGTAGAAGCAAAGAGATCATAAAGATCAGATCAGAAATAAATGAAAAAGAAACAAAGAAAACAATAGCAAACATCAATAAAACTAAACGCTGGTTCCTGGAGAAGATAAACAAAATTGATAAACCATTAGCCAGACTCATCAAGAAAAAGACAGGACTCAAATCAATAAAATTAAAAATGAAAAAGGAGAAGTTACAACAGACACCACAGAAATACGGTCCTAAGAGACTACTACAAGCAACTCTATGCCAATAAAATGGACAACCTGGAAGAAATGGACAAATTCTTACAAAGATATAACCTTCCAAGACAGAACCAGGAAGAAATAGAATATATGAACACACCAATCACAAGCAATGAAACTGAAACTGTGATTAAAAATCTTACAAAAAAACAAAAGTCCAGGACCAGATGGCTTCACTGGTGAACTCTATCAAACTTTTAGAGAAGAGCTAACACCCATCCTACTCAAACTCTTGCAAAAAAATGCAGAGGGAGGAACACTCCCAAACTCATTCTATGAGGCCACCATCACCCTGACACCAAAACCAGACAAAGATACTACAGAAAAGGAAAATTACAGACCAATATCACTGATGAATACAGATCCAAAAATCCTCAACAAAATACTAGCAAACAGAATCCAACAACACATTCAAAGGATCATACACCATGACCACATGGGATTTATCCCAGGGATGCAAGGATTCTTCAATATATGCAAATCAATCAATGTGATACACCATATTAACAAATTGAAGACTAAAAACCATATGACCGTCTTAACAGATGCAGAAAAAGCTTTTGACAAAATTCAACACCCGTTTATGACAAAAACTCTCCAGAAAGTGGGCATAGAGGGAACCCACCTCAACATAATAAAGGCCATATACGACAAACCCACAGCAAACATCATTATCAATGGTGAAAAAGTGAAAGCATCCTCTAAGATCAGGAACAAGACAAGGATGTCCACTCTCACCACTAGTATTCAACATAGTTTTGGAAGTCCTAGCCATGGCAATCAGAGAAGAAAAACAAATAAAAGGAATACAAATTGGAAAAGAAGGAGTAAAACTGTCACTGTTTGCAGATGACATGATACTATACATAGAGAATCCTAAACATGCCACCAGAAGACTACTAGAGCTAATCAATGAATTTGGTAAAGTTTCAGGATACAAAATTAATGCAGAGAAATCTCTTGCATTCCTCTACACTAATGATGAAAAATCTGAAAGAGAAATTAAGGATACAATTCCATTCACCACTGCAACAAAAAGAATAAAATATCTAGGAATAAACCTACCTAAGGAGGTAAAAGACCTGTACTCAGAAAACTATAAGACACTGATGAAAGAAATGAAAGATGACACAAACAGTGGAGAGATATACCATGTTCTTGGATTGGAAAAATCAATATTCTGAAAATGACTATACTACCCAAAGCAATCTACAGATTCAATGTAATCCCTACCTATCAAATTACCAATGGCATTTTTTACAGAACTAGACAAAAAAAATCTTAAAATTTGTAGGGAGACATAAAAGACCCTAAATAGCCAAAGCAATCTTGAGAAAGAAAAATGGAGCTGGAGAAATCACCTCTGGTGACTTTAGACTATACTACAAAGCTACAGTAATCAAGACAGTATGGTACAGGTACAAAAACAGATATATAGATCAATGGAACAGGATACAAAGATAAACCAATGCACCTACGGTCAACTAATCTATGACAACGGAGGCAAGCATATACAGTGGAGAAAAGACAGTCTCTTAAATAAGCGGTGCTGGGAAAACTGGACAGCTACATGTAAAAGAATGAAATTAGGGCTTCCCTGGTGGCGCTGTGGCTGAGAGTCCGCCTGCCGATGCAGGGGACACAGGTTCGTGCCCCGGTCTGGGAAGATCCCACATGCCGCGAAGCGGCTAGGCCCGTGAGCCATGGCCACTCGGCCTGCACGCCCAGAGGCTGTGCTCCGCAACGGGAGAGTCCACAACAGTGAGAGGCCCACATACCGCAAAAAAAAAAAAAAAATGAAATTAGAACACTCCCTAACATCATGCACAAAAATAAACTCAAAATGGATTCAAGAACTAAATGTAGGACTGGACACTATAAAACTCTTAGAGGAAAACAGAGGAAGAACACCCTTTGACATAAATCACAGCAAGATTTTTTTTGATCCACCACCTAGAGTAATGGAAATAAAAGCAAAAATAAACAAGCAGGACCTAACAAAACTTGAAAGCTTTTGCAAAGCTGAGGTAACTACAAACAAGACAAAAATACAACCCTCAGACTGGAAGAAGATATTTGCAAATCAATCAACGGACAAAGGATTAATCTCCAAAATATATAAACAGCTCATGCAGATCAATATTAAAAAACCAAGCAACCCAATCCAAAAATGAGCCAAAGACCTAATAGACATTTCTCCAAAGAAGACATACAGCCAAAAAGCACATGAAAAGCTGCTCAACATCACTAATTATTAGAGAAATGCAAATCAGAACTACAATGAGGTATCACCTCACACCAGTTAGAATGGGCATCATCAGAAAATCTACAAACAACAAATGCTGGAGAGGGTGTGGAGAAAAGGGAACCCTCTTGCACTGTTGGTGGGAATGGAAATTGTTACAGCCACTATGGAGAACAGTATGGAGGTTCCTTAAAAAACTAAAAATAGAATTACCATATGACCCAGCAATCCCACTACTGGGCATATACCCAGAGAAAACCATAATTCAAAAAGACACATGTACCCCAATGTTCACTGCAGCACTGTTTACAATAGCCAGGTCATGGAAGCAACCTAAATACCCATCGACAGACAAATGGATAAAGATGATGTGGTACATATACACAATGGAATATTACTCAGCCATAAAAAGGAACGAAATTGGGTCATTTGTAGAGATGTGGATGGATCTAGGGACTATCATAGAGAGTTAAGTAAATTAGAAGGAGAAAAACAAATGTCGTATATTAATGCTTATAGTGGAACCTAGAAAAATGGTACACATGAACCGGTTTGCAGGGCAGAAATAGAGACACAGATGTAGAGCACAAATGTATGGACACCAAGGGGGGAAAGTGGCAGGGTGAGGGGGTGGTGGTGTCATGAACTGGGAGACTGGGATTGACATATATACACTAATATGTATTAAATGGATAACTAATAAGAACCTGCTTATAAAAACAAATTAAATTTAAAAAAATGTAATCCAATTGCTCATCAATAGTCAGTGCACTAAATAAATGATGGCATAGTCATACATGATAATCTGATGGAATCAACATGATAAAATAAATCTCTAATTGACCAAAAAAAAATAGAGTCAGAAATAAACATTTACAATTGTAATTGTCAACTGATTTTAAACAAAGGAGGCAAGACATTTCAATGGAGAAAGAATTGTCTTTTCAACAAATGGTGCTAGGACAACTGGATATCTACATGCAAAAAAATGAAGTTAGACTCCTTCCTTATACCATATACAAAAAGCAACTCAAAATGGATCACAGAACCAACTATGTAAAATAAAACTATTAAAATCTTAGAAGAAAACATGAGTAAATCTTCTTGCCCTTTGGATGGACACTGACTATTTTACGTACAACACCTAAAGCACAAACAACAAAAATAAATAGGACTTTGAAATCAAAAACTTTTGTGCTTCAAAGGACACTGTCAAGAAAGGTAAAAGGTAACCTATAAAATGAAAGAAAGTATTTGAAAATCATATACCTGACTGGGGACTTGTATCCAAAATTTACAAAGAACTCTTAGAACAACAACAACAACAAAAGTAACCCAATACATAGGCAAAGATTTTAAAGAACAAAGAACATAAGAACATATTCAACTGCCCAATAAGCACATGAAAAGATGCTTTTCATCGTTAGTCAATAGACAATGCAGATAAAAACCACAATGAAATACCACATCACATCCATTAGTATGACTATAATAAGACACACAGACAATAGCAAGTATTGACGAGGATGTGAAGAAACTGGAACTCTTGTACATTGCTGGTGGGAATGTGCTGAGGAAAAACCCATTCTTCCTATGTCTCTCCTTTATACTCACACTACTACCACACTCACAACACTACTGTCACCAAATGTGTGTGTTTTTTTCCCCATGCCAAGCAATTCTCTACGATATCAGCTACAATTTAACTCAATTCTGACACTATCTCCCAGGAGATAGCATGAGAGCCCACAGGTTAAGGACTCAGCCCAAAAAGACTGCCACCCACCTCATTTGCCAATCACAAGTAGTAGGTCCCCAGATTATCCACAACATCTGTCCAACTTGGCTGCAAATTAGAGGTTCCCATGACCTCTTCCACTTGGATTCAGTTATTTGCCAGAACAGCTCACAGAACTCAGGGAAACATTTATGTTTACCAATTTATTATTTAATAGCAGATGTAATAAATGATACAGCTGAACAGCCAGATGTAGGTCTGGGAGGGTCCCAAGTGCAGGAGCTTCTGTCCCCATGGAGTTCAGGTACGTCATGCTCCCAGTACACAGGTGTGCTCACCAACCTGGAAGTTCTCTGATCCCATAGTAAGGGGACTTCTATGGAGGCTTCATCACGTAGGCATGATCAGTTATTAACTCCATTTCTAGTCCCTCTCCCCTCTCTGGTGAATGGGCTGAAAATTCTAAGCTTCTAATCATACCTTGGTCTTTCTGATGGCCAGGAGCCACCCAGGAGCACACTCAGAGTTGCCTCTTTAGAACAAAAGATACTCCTGTCTCCCAGGAAATTCCAAGGAGCCCTGTGTCAAAAACTGGGAGCAGAGACATATATTTCTTTTTATTTCATAGAATGTAAAATGCTGCATCTGCTTTGGAAACAACTTGGCAGTTCCTCAAAAAATCTAAAAACAGAATTACCATATGATCCAGAAATTCCACTTCTAGGTATATACCCAAAGAAATTGAAAGCAGAGACTCAGATACTTGGATGCCACTATTCACTGCAGCATTATTCAAAATAGCCAAAGGTAGAAAAAACCCAAATGTCCATCAATGGATAAACATACAGTATATACATACAATGGAATATTATTCAGTCACAAAAAGGTACGAAGTTCTGATACATACTGCAACATAGACAAACAATGAAAATACCATAAGTGAAATAAGCCAAACACAAAAGAATAAATATTGTATTATTCCACTAATATGAGGAAACTAGATTAGGAAAATTCATAGAAACAGAACGTATATCAGGCTCTTAGATAGCCTCATCCACCAGAGGGAAGACAGCAGAAGCAAGAAGAACTACAGTTCAGTAGCCTGTGGAAGGAAACCCACATTCACAGAAAGATAATATGGTTATCTTTTTATCTTTTTAAAATTTAATAATTTTGTCTGTGATAATTTTGTTCACAGACAAAATGAAAAGGCAGATGACTTTGTACCAGATGAAGGAACAAGATAATACCCCAGAAAAACAACTAAATGAAGTGGAGATAGACAACATTCCAGAAAAAGAATTCAGAATAATGATAGTGAAGCTGATAAAAGGACCTCGGAAAAAGAATGGAGGCAAAGATCGAGAAGATGCAAGAAATGTTTAACAAAGACCTAGAAGAATTAAAGAACAAACACCTAGAAGAATTAAAGAACAAACAAACAAAGATGGACAATACAATAACTGAAATGAAAAATACGCTAGAAAGAATCAATGGCACAATAACTGAGGCAGAAGAACAGATAAGTAGCCTGGAAGATAGAATGGTGGAATTCACTGCCGCGGAACAGAATAAAGAAAAAAGGATGAAAAGAAATGAAAACAACCTAAGAGACCTCTGGGACAACATTAAATGCAACAACATTCACATCACAGGGGTCCCAGAAGGAGAAGACACAGAGAAAGGACCCGAGAAAATATCTGAAGAGATTACAGTCAAAACCTTCCTTAACATGGGAAAGGAAATAGCCACCCAAGTCCAGGAAGGGCAGAGGGTCCCAGGCAGCATAAACCCAAGGAGAAACACACCGACACACAGTAATCAAATTGACAAAAAAGAAAGACAAAGAAAAATTACTGAAAGCAACAAGGGAAAAACGACAAATAACATAGAAGGGAACTCCCATAAGGTTAACAGCTGATTTCTCAGCAGAACCTCTACAAACCAGAACGGAGTGGCATGATATACTTAAAGTGATGAAAAGGAAGAACATACAACCAAGATTACTCTACCCGGCAAGGTTCTCATTCAGATTCGATAGAAAAATCAAACGCTTTACAGACAAGCAAAAGCTAAGAGAATTCAGGACCACCAAACCAGCTCTACAACAAATGTTAAAGGAACTTCTCTAAGTGGGAAACACAAGAGAAGAAAAGGACCTACAAAAACAAACCCATAACAATTAACAAAATGGTAATAGGAACATACATATTGATAATTACCTTAAACGTGAATGGATTAAATGCTCCAACCAAAAGACACATATTCGCTAAATGGATACAAAAACAAGACCCATATATATGCTGTCTACAAGGACCCACTTCAGACCTAGGGACACAAACAGACTGAAAGTGAGGGGATGGAAAAAGATACTCCATGCAAATGGAAACCAAAAGAAAGCTGGAGGAGCAATATTCATATCAGATAAAATGGAATTTAAAATAAAGAATGTTACAAGAGACAAGGAAGGACACTACATAATGATCAAGGGATCAATCCAAGAAGAAAATATAACAATTATAAATATCTATGCACCCAACAAAGGAGCACCTCAATACATAAAGCAACTGCTAACAGCTATAAAAGAGGAAATCAACAGTAACACCATAATAGTGAGGGACTTTAAGACCCTACTTACACCAATGGACAGATCACACAGAGAGAAAATTAATAAGGAAACACAAGTTTTAAATGACACAATAGACCAGATAGATTTAATTCATATTTATAGGACATTCCATCCAGAAACAGCAGATTACACTTTCTTCTCAAGTGCGCACGGAAGATTCTCCAGGATAGATCACATCTTTGGTCACAAATCAAGCCTCGGTATATTTAAGAAAATTGAAATTATATTAAGCATCTTTTATGACAACAACACTATGAGATTAGCAATTAATTACAGGGGAAAAAAATGTAAAAAACACAAACACATGGGGGCTAAACAACACGTCACTAAATAACCAAGAGATCACTGAAGAAATCAAAGAGGAAATCAAAAAATTCCTAAAGACAAATGACAATGAAAACACAAAAATCAAAAAGCTATGGGATGCAGCAAAAGCAGTTCTAAGAGGGAAGTTTATAGCTATACAAGTCTACCTCAAGAAACAAGAAAAATCTCAAGGAAACAATCTAACTTTACATCTAAAGGATCTAGACAAAGAAGAACAAACAAAACCTAAAGTTAGCAGAAGGAAAGAAATCATAAAAATCAGAGCAGAAATAAATGAAACAGAAACAAAGAAAACAATAGCAAAGATCAAAACTAAAAGCTGGTTCTTGCAGAAGATAAACAAAATTGATAAACCATTAGCCAGACTCATCAAGAAAAACACAGGACTCAAATCAATAAAATTAAAAATGAAAAAGGAGAAGTTAAAACAGACACCACAGAAATACGGTCCTTAGAGACTACTACAAACAACTCTATGCCAATAAAATGGACAACCTGGAAGAAATGGACAAATTCTTAGAAAAGTGTAACCTTCCAAGACTGAAGCAGGAAGAAATAAAAAAATATGAACACACCAATCACAAGCAATGAAATTGAAACTGTGATTAAAAATCTTACAAAAAACGAAAGTCCAGGACCAGATGGCTTCACAGGTGAATTCTATCAAACATTTAGAGAAGAGCTAACACCCATCCTTCTCAAACTCTTGCAAAAAATTGCAGAGGAAGGAACACTCCCAAACTCATTCTATGAAGCCACCATCACCCTGATACCAAAACCAGACAAAGATACTACAAAAAAAGAAAATTACAGACCAATATCACTGATGAATACAGATCCAAAAATCCTCAACAAAATACTAGCAAACAGAATCCAATAACACATTCAAAGGATCATACACCATGATCAAGTTGGATTTATCCCACGGATGCAAGGATTCTTCAATATATGCAAATCAATCAATGTGATACACCATATTAACAAACTGAAGATTAAAAACCATATGACTGTCTCAACAGATGCAGAAAAAGCTTTTGACAAAATTCAACACCCGTTTATGACAAAATCTCTCCAGAAAGTGGGCATAGAGGGATCCTACCTCAACATAATAAAGGCCATATACGACAAACCCACAGCAAACATCATTCTCTATGGTGAAAAACTGAAAACATTTCCTCTAAGATCAGAAACACGTCAAGGATGTCCACTCTCACCACTATTATTCAACATAGTTTTGGAAGTCCGAGCCACAGCAATCAGAGAAGAAAAACAAATAAAAGGAATACAAATTGGAAAAGAAGGAGTAAAACTGTCACTGCAGATGACATGATACTATACATAGAGAATCCTAAACATGCCACCAGAAAACTACTAGAACTAATCAATGAATTTGGTAAAGTTGCCGGATACAAAATTAATGCACAGAAATCTCTTGCACTCCTCTACACTAATGATGAAAAATCTGAAAGAGAAATTAAGGAAACACTCCCATTTACCGCTGCAACAAAAAGAATAAAGTATCTAGGAATAAACCTACCGAGGGAGACAAAAGACCTGTATGCAGAAAACTATAAGACACTGATGAAAGAAATTAAAGATGATACTAACAGATGGAGAGATATAACATGTTCTTGGATTGGAAGAATCAATATTGTGAAAATGACTATACTACCCAATCTACAGATTCAATGCAACTCATATCAAATTACCAATGGCATTTTTTATGGAACTAGAACAAAAAATCTTAAAATTTGTATGGAGACACAAAAGACCCGGAATAGCCAAAGCAACCTTGAGGGAAAAAAACAGAGCTGGAGGAATCAGACTACCTGACTTCAGACTATACTACAAAGCTACAGTAATCAAGACAATATGGTACTGGCACAAAAACAGAAACAAAGATCAATGGAGCAAGACAGAAAGCCCAGAGATAAACTGAGGCACCTGTAGTCAACTAATCTATGACAAAGGAGGCAAGGATATACAATGGAGAAAAGACAGTCTCTTCAATAAGTGGTGCTGGGAAAACTGGACAGCTACATGTAAAAGAATGAAATTAGAACACTCCCTAACACCAAACACAAAAATAAACTCAAAATGGATTAGAGATCTAAACGTAAGACCGGACACTATAAAACTCTTAGAGGAAAACAGAGGAAGAACATTCTTTGACGTAAATCACAGCAAGATTTTTTTTGATCCACCACCTAGAGTAAGGGAAATAAAAACAAAAATAAACAAATGGGACCTTATGAAACTTCAAAGCTTTTGCTAAGCAAAGGAAACTACAAACAAGACAAAAAGACAACCCTCAGAATGGGAGAAAATATTTGCAAATGAATCAACGGACAAAGAATTAATCTCCAAAATATATAAACAGCTCATGCAGATCAATACTATAAAAACAAACAACCCTATCCAAAAATGGGCAGAAGACCTAATAGACATTTCTCCAAAGAAGACATACGGCCAAAAAGCACATGAAAAGCTGCTCAACATCACTAATATTAGAGAAATGCAAATCAGAACTACAATGAGGTATCACCTCACACCAGTTAGAATGGGCATCATCAGAAAATCTACAAACAACAAATGCTGGAGAGGGTGTGGAGAAAAGGGAACCCTCTTGCACTGTTGGTGGGAATGGAAATTGATACAGTCACTATGGAGAACAGTATGGAGGTTCCTTAAAAAACTAAAAATAGAATTATCATATGACCCAGCAATCCCACTACTGGGCATATACCCAGAGAAAACCATAATTCAAAAAGACACATGCACCCCAATATTCATTGCAGGACTATTTACAATAGCCAGGTCATGGAAGCAACCTAAAGGCCCATTGACAGACAGATGGATAAAGAAGATGTGGTACATACATACAATGGAATATTACTCAGCCATAAAAAAGAACAAAATTCGGTCATTTGTAGAGACGTGGATGGATCTAGAGGCTGTCATACAGAGTGAAGTAAGTCAGAAAGAGAAAAACAAATATCATATATTAATGCATATATATGGAACCTAGAAAGATGGTACAGATGAACCAGTTTGCAGGGCAGAAATAGAGACATAGATGCAGAGAACAAATGTATGGACACCAAGGGGACGGTGGTGGGACGAATTGGGAGATTGGGATTGACTTATATTCAGTAATATGTATAAAATAGATGACTAATAAGAACCTGCTATATAAAAAATAAATAAAATTCAAAAAAAAAAAAAAGGAATGTATATCTGTTTACCAGGGGCTGCAGAGAAGGGAAATGGGGAGTTAGTGCGTAATGCTTAGCGAGTTTCTGTTTCAGTGATGAAAACGTTTTGGTAATAAATAGTGATGATGGTTGCTTAATAGTGGGAATGTAGTCAGTGCCACTGAATTGTAAGCTTAAAATGGTTAATATGGCAAATTTTATGAGATATATATCTCACATTAAATAAATTAATGTAATATACCAAGCACCATAAAACTGTACTCTTTAAATGGGAGAACTGTATGGTATGTGAATTATATCTCAATAAAGCTGTAAAGAATTTATTTAAATTAAACACTAAATTGGTGTTTTAACAGCAATTTGACACAGCTATGGAGAAAACTAGTAAACTGGTAGAAAGATTTGAAGAATTTACTGAAATGCAGCAGACAGACAGATGGAAAATACAAAAATATATGGTTAAAAATTGTGATGGACAAAGTGGGAAGGTCCAATCCACGTCTAGTCAAAGTTCCAGAAGAAGGAAGGAAATAATGGTGGGGAGAAACAATAACCAGAGATATAAAAAAGAGATCCCAATCTCAAAGAGTTAAATCCTAATCAGGATATATAAGAAAAATCCACCAGTAGACATATGTCATTGCTACACTGAAGAACAAGAGAGCCTGTCTACATAAAAATAATAATTAGAATGGAAAGTGATTTTTCAACAGCAACATAGAAGCCGGAAGATAAATAAATGACATCTCCAATGTGGTTTAAAAAAGTACCAATCCAGGAAAAAATAGAAAACTTTCATATAAACAAAAACAGACATTTGCCAGCAGCAAAAGGACTATTCAAGAAAGAATGAAATTATCCCAGATGGAAAAAGTCTGAGATGCAAGAAGACACCTAAGACAAAGAAAGTAGAATATATGTGGGTCAATCTAAATAACTGGCTATATTAAAAAATAATAATAATGTCTTACAGGTTTAAAGTAAAATACACAACAATAAAAGCATTTAAACTGGGAGAGGAGTGATTAAAGTTAAACTATATAAAGTATTCAGGAGGAGGGTAAAGATGCCAATTAACTTTGCTAGGTTACATAAGCATGCTAAAATTTCTCAGAGAGACTGTATATTTCTATCAGTTAATATCACAGACTCCGAAAGCACACTACCTTAGTAGTGTAGTTGTAAAGTAGTGCCTCTACTACTTAATAGTCATGTGGCCTTGGCAGTTAAATAATGTCTCCATCCCACAGTTTTCCCATCCATAAAACTGAGACAAAAATAATATCTCCGGGACTTCCCTGGTGGCATACTGGTTAAGAATCCGCCTGCCAATGCAGGAGACGCGGGTTAGATCTCTCGTCTGGGAAGATCCCACATGCCATGGAGCAACTAAGCCTGCGCGCCACAACTACGGAAGCCCGCACGCCTAGAGCCCGCGCTCTGCAACAAGAGAAGCCACCGCAATGAGAAGCCCACTCACCACAACGAAGAGTAGTCCCCACTCACCGCAACTAGAGAAAGCGCAGCAACGAAGACCCAAGGCAGCCAAAACTTAATTACTTAATTAATTAATTTTTAAAACATTGTAACTCCTAGGGTTTTTGTGAGGATTAAATGAGTTACAGGTAAAGCATAGAGAACAACATCTGGTTACATAGTGAGCTCTATGTAGGTCATAGCCACCATGATTTTTAGTTTAACTATTAAAAGCATAGAAAAAGCATCTAAATTCTCATTATAAGAGGAAAAAAATAGAATAAAAATGCTTGACTAATCCAAAGAGGGGAAGAAAACTTAAAAAGCATTCCCAGTGAAAGACACAGATATCAGACTGCATTTTAAAAGATCCAGTTATGTGCTGCTTACAAGAGACATACTTAATAACAAGACTGAAAAAGAAAATAAAACAATGGAAATGTATAATTTTGACATATGTATTAACACATGAAACCATGACTACAGTCAGCCGCCCCTAAAAGTTTCCTCCTGCTCCTCTGAAATCTATCTCTCCCTCTCCACTCTCCACCACCCATCCCTAGGAAATCACCGATGGGCTTGCTGTCACAAACTATAGATTAGTTTTCACTTTCTAGGATTTTATATAAACAGAATCAGAGAGTATGTACTCTTTTGTATTCTGGCTTCTTTCACTCAGCATAATCATGTTGAGATCCATCCAAGTTGCTCAACAATTTGTTCCTTTTTATTACTTACTAGGATTCTATTATATGTACATAACGCAATTTGTTTATCCATTCCCAGCTTCTCCCAACAACAAATGATGTAAAACTTAAGAAATAGCTTCTGGACAAAGATCAAACCCAGGGCACTCTTAGGATACCACTGTCTCAAGATGAAGCTGAGGGCATAATTTTAAAATTCTTTGTAAGACCTCCAAAAGATCCAATGTGGTACTGTAGAGAATCATTCAGTCAAAAACAGGGCTTTTAGGAAGTTGAAGAGTATAGCTCGTCAGTGGTCTAATTAGAAACCCAAAGTAGAAAGGGGCTCATCTCATTTGTAGATATGAATATTATACAAAGGAGTAATTCCAATAGATTCACAAGAGAACCAAGGATTTTTAAAGAGAATTGTATTGGCAGAAAAACTGCCAGCTTGGACTAAAAGGAACAGAGAAAATACAAAATGGAAAAAAAAATGCATTTGAATCACCAAACTCTACAGGCCTGAAGCAGGCTGAGAAAATTACTGAGTTGCTAGCACAGGTTCCCTTTTATTGAAAAAGAAAAGATGACTCAAAACCCAAATGCCTAGAAGGTGGAACTAAGAGCCACGGATAATTGTTTTCAGGCAGGGAGAGTACTGAGTGAGTCTCCATCAAGAAACTTCCACCATGTGCCCAGCTGTATTTCAGAACTGCTATGGTGCACAGTCTCCTGTGTACTCCTATGTACTTCCCACTGCCCCCTTTTATTAGATGGGTGTCTCCAGTAGTTGTCTTATGCCTGTCCCACCATTATATGTTGGGGAAGGAATAAAGGAGGAAGTGGGGGTGATGGGGACAAATAACTTCTCTCTTTACTTCACAAATTAAGAGGACCTGTGCTTGAGAAGCTGTAGTTAAGGAACTATATCTAAGGCACCTCATTCTCATCTAAGCCTGATATATAGTTCAGGAGACTGAGGGGTATAAGCTGATGCTGTAATGGGATTAAATTTTGGGGGTGCCTTGGGGGAGATTGAGTGTACATTTATTTCCATAGCAATTGGGTACAAAATTGCTCGCTACTCCTCTACTGAGCTCCCATAGCACCTTGTGCCTATGTTTAATATATTTACCCCAAATATTTATAGTTGCTGGTTTACAATTTGTTTCCCTCACCAAATTTAAACTCCTTAAGAAACAAAGTGTTTATTTTATTTATATCCATAACATTGAATAATCCCTCAAATTACTTGTTTGTATGAATCAGTATATGAAGCAAGCCCAGGATGTCAGGGATTCAGGTCATGCAGATCCACTCTGATATAGACAAGGTCACATTTCCAGGGCACTTGTGAGACAGCCCTCAAAGAAACAGGAACACTAAGCAGTTAAAAACAAGAATGGGGGGCTTCCCTGGTGGCGCAGTGGTTGAGAGTCCGCCTGCCGATGCAGGGGACACAGATTCGTGCCCCAGACCGGGAGGATCCCACATGCCGCGGAGCGGCTGGGCCCGTGAGCCATGGCTGCTGAGCCTGCGCGTCCGGAGCCTGTGCTCCGCAACGGGAGAGGCCCGCGTACCGCAAAAAAAACAAAAACAAAAACAAGAATGATCACTTTATAGACCATAACAGTGTATGGAATACTGAAAATTAGAGCTGATTCTCAAGAACATCCTGAAAACATCTTTTTTTTTTTTTTTTTTTTTTTTTTTTTTTGCAGTATGCGGGCCTCTCACTGCTGTGGCCTCTCCCGTTGCGGAGCACAGGCTCCGGACGCGCAGGCTCAGCGGCCATGGCTCACGGGCCCAGCCGCTCCGCGGCATGCGGGATCTTCCCGGTCCGGGGCACGAATCCGTGTCCCCTGCATCGGCAGGCGTACTCTCAACCACTGCGCCACCAGGGAAGCCCAAACATCACCCTTTAAACCTGTATTTTAGTAGCCTGACACAGCTCAAAAGCATTATCTGATCAGAGTACAACTGGTTAAAGAAAAAAACCTTCCAAAGGTGATTTTTTTTTTCATTTTTAATTTTACTGTAAATAGTAAGTGATAGGTTATCAACAGGGAAGAGTAGAATTGACTCCCCAGCTGTTGTGTAAAAGAGGAGGAGGAAGGGAAAAAAGGAGGGAAGGAAAGGGGAAGGAAATATTTCACTTAAAACAACACTTTCGTAAAAAGGCTCCTGAATGGAAGACACTGAAATTATGAGCTCCAGGTAGTTTATTCTGCTAACACTCTGGTTTGAGGGAACAAATCCTTCCATGAGGGTTTTCAGGAGATTTCTTTTTTGACACAATAAGAGCTCAATGACAGAGTAAAGAAACCATTCAGCACCACTCCAGGGCAGCACTTAGAGACATCTTTCTGTCTTGAGGATGCTAGCTTCTCAGTAAGACTACTGCTCCTTTCACTGGCCTGGAAGATTTCTCAGAAGCAGCAGAACCTCTTTTAGATAATTACTGCAGTATATCTAAAAGAGCAACTTCTAAGATATCTTTCTGGGAAAATTAAGTATATACCTTCACCTTCAAAAAGTCACTTCTATTGTCTGAGCATGTAATTTGCAAGAAAAGGGAAACCTTGGGTGAAACAAATATTGGGCAGCAATAACTGAGTCAGATGAAAGTATTTATAAATCAGTTTTGAATTTGTTGCATACCTCATTTTAAGCCTGATCATTCTTAGTACTTTTCTTCTGGCAAATCAACCCTCCTGGTCTCTCTTAAACAAATGGCAAGTAGTGAACATTCATTCCAGCCCTCAGCTAACTCTTCTGCCCAGGAACCTAAGACTGTTGCTTGACCCCAATCACAGCTCTCCTAAAGAACTACTGAGACCCTTGAGGTTTAATACTTTGCCTCATATCAAAAAAATAAAATTCAAACTGACCCGGAAAGCAAACCAAAAACCAAATAAATTGAGTGATTTAATCAATTTAGGCAAACGGTTAACAATCCAAATGAAGTCTGTCTCTCCTCTTCTGTCTCTTGGTCAAGCATATCTTTATCAGTCACCTAGATAATATCAGACACTGCACAGCCTACTGCACACATAGTGGTAATAAATGCAGTGGATGGGAAAGAGAAGATAATGAACCAATGCTTGATACATACTAAATCTCTTTTCCACCCTGCTAGGAAAAACAAGGGTAAGTCCCTGGAGATATTCTAGAAGTAAATGTAACTACAGGTAAAATCCCACTCTAAAAAACACAATTATAATGTCTAGTTCAGAGTAAATGGGGCCATTTCAAAAGCCTCACAAACAACTGATACTAACATTGCCTTGCTTATTTGGACAAAATACCTTCTACAGAATGAGAAATTATCTAAAACAAGTATTTTTAAATGTCTCTTCATTTAGGTAGCTACCTACTGAATAGGGTGGGTTACCCTTTGGAAAGAATTTAAGCAACTTCATTCCTGACCTAAAGAATAAAAGAAAAGACAGTTATGGTACAATATGCAGGGTATCAAAAGGAAAGTCATCTAACCAAGTTGGAATGCGGTCAGGGAGAGGAAGAGGTAAGGGTAGACAGAGAAAAGGGATGATTAAAGAAGGTCTTCTGGAAGAGGGGGCACCTGATCTGAGTCTTAAATGCAAGTAAACCAGTGGGAAAGGAGAAAGAAGATGGTACAGAAAAAGGAGGAAGCAGAAGAGATTTAAGTGATTCAGGTAGAGCACAAGGTCAATGACAGGTGGTGAGAGAAGAGGGAAGAGTGGGCACCAAGTCATGAAGGGCCTCGTATGATGCTAAGGATTTGAGTATTACCATATAGGTAATGGAAAGGCATTACAGAGTTTAAGCAAGATATGATCGTGATTACTCTGTTTAACATACACATCTCACTGACAGCAGAAGATGGGTTAGAAGGGGGAAGACTCCAGCCTAGGAAACCAATTAAGTGGCAGTAATTCAAGGAAGAATAAGGAGAGCCAGAACTAAGACAAAGGCAAAGCTGGATGATGAAGAAGAATGATAGGAAAGAGATCAAGAAATTAGACTTCCCCTTTCTCTCCCCCTCTTCCTAATCAACAGTTTAATCCTAAAGCCAAGGTACACATCCACAGTTGGTGAGAAGTAACCACAGTGGTCCAGGGTAGTGTCCACATAGAAGGGCACCCAATACAGAGAGAGTGAGTCCAAGAATACGAGAAGTGTCCATACTCTAAGGGGCAATCCAGTATATGGTGTCAGAACCCAAGAAGAATAACGAGGGTATACACACAGGGGAGTTGCCCAGCATTGGAAGTCAAAGCCCAACCAGGGAGAAGAAGGAATCCACAGGGACCAGCTGGCTGGTATGGGTTATCAGAGCCAAAACAGTTTGAAAAGAGTTTCCATGTAAAAAGGTGAACTGATGCGGTGTCAGAGCACCTAAGCAGGATGAAGGGACTTCCAAGCAGAGGCTGCCTAATATAGGGGATCAGATCCTGAGCAGGAGGAGGAGGGCAACAACATGGAAGAAGGTGGCAGTCATGTAGGGGGTGTCCAAACCCAAGGTGAATAAGGCCTCCACAGTGAAGGACCAGCCTGTCATGCATTATGAAAGCCCAAGCTGGATGAGGTAGGCATTCATATGGCAGAGGCAGAGTGCCAATGTGGTATCAGAACCCTAGTGGAGTAAGGAGGGCATCCATGCTGGGAAGGAGGTGGTGGCATCCATGATGAGAGATTGGTCATGTACAAGAGAATAATAAAATAAGTTAGTGTATTAAGAATAATGGGGGGCTTCCCTGGTGGCGCAGTGGTTGGGAGTCCGCCTGCCGATGCAGGAGACACGGGTTTGTGCCCCGGTCTGGGAGGATCCCGCGTGCCGCGGAGCGGCTGGGCCCGTGAGCCATGGCCGCTGAGCCTGCGCGCCCAGAGCCTGTGCTCCGCAACGGGAGAGGCCACAGCAGTGAGAGGCCCGCGTACCGCAAAAAAAATAATAATAATAATAATGGGAACCAGGCTGCTTGCTGCCAAAAAAAGAAGTTAATAATATGGAAAGGGAGAAAACCAGAATGAATCTTGTGGTGCTGGATTGAAATTGGAAGTACTGGAAGTACATTAATATTCACAGATGGATACAGAAATACACTTAGATGTAAATGTATGTGTGTTCACAGACACATCACATACTCTCTAGTTCTGTCCACCAGGAAGGCCTAGGGGCAGCAACACCTCAAGAGCAATGAGCACACCCAGCATCCAGATTTTTGTTTTTTGTTTTTTTTTTGGCTGTGCCTCGTGGCATGTGGGATCTTAGTTCCCCGACCAGGGATCAAACCCATGTCCCCTGCAGTGGAAGCACAGAGACTTAACCACTGGACCGCCAGGGAAGTCCGAGATTTGGGCTTTTAAATAGCATTCTCCACTAAAAGGAACCAAAGCTCCTTGGAAATATGGCAGATTTCAGAGCTAAGAAAAGAAAAGTAGAAGATGAGCATGGAACATCTTGTGCCAGAAAGCAAAGAAGTACTCAAGGAATGGTGAGGATGTGTCAAAAGAGCATAGGTGCCCCTTCAAGCTGGTTCTTACTGATCAAAGCTGGAACAAACTGAATAATGCAATTTATTAAAATAGTCTGGGTAATTCAATAATAACCTTGCGTAAAAAAGGAAATGATGAGTCCAAAGTCAAATATACAAATAAACTGAAAGTGTAATGAGGAATGGAATATTTATATCATTTCAAAATACTTTCCTCCAAAACACTTATTACAAAGAGGTAGAGTAACTTTTCAATAGAGAAGCCTGGCAAACACTACCCTAATCAAGTGATCAAGTAATCATCCTCAGCAGTGGTACAAGTCGCAACTGTGCACTACCTGACATAATGAGATCACAGCATTACTTCTATGATTTTCCTGCCAAAGACAGACACTTAACTTAAATCTAATCATAAGGAAACATCAGACAAACACAAATTGAGGCCTACATTTCTCAAATGTCAAGATAATGCAAATCAAGGAAAGACTGAGAACTGTTCGAGACTGAGGGAGACTAAAGAGACATAAAGCTAAATGCAATTTGTGATTCTGAATTGAATCCTATTGCTTTAAAGACCATTACTGGGAAAACTGGCAAAACTGGGAATTAGATGGCAGGACTATATCAAGGTTAATTTCCTCATTTTGATGTGTATATTGTGGTTATATACAGGAGAATCGCCCTGTTTGCAGCAAATACTGAATTATTTGAAGGGGAGGTCTGCAACTTATTCTCAAATGGCTCAGGTTGGAGGGAGGGAGGGACTTGCTTGAAGTGTAATTACAACTTTTCTATAACTTTGAGATTGTTTAAAATATTTTCAAAGCTTTTTAAAAACATGGGGAAAAAATACTGTGGTTCAAATGGATGTAGGGAGAGTCAAGTATGACTTTCAGGCTTCTGGAAGTGAGCAAATGAACGAGTACTAATGCTATTCAGCAAGACCTTAGAATAGATGGAACAGTTTTAGGACTGGCTTTTCAGTTTTTCTTTGCTGAGTGGCCAGGATTGAGTGTAGAAGACTGGGGGGAAGGGCTGCTATATTCAATTTGAGGAACCTGTGGGACATTGAGAAGCAGCAGCTGCTGGCAGAGGAGCCAAGTCTGGCACTCAGGAGTCTGGGTCAAAGACACAGACAGAAACTATCCGTCTGTAGGTGATAGCAGAAACCAAGGTGTGACTGAGATCACACTGGGAGAGTTTAAACTCCACCACATTCCAGAAACAATCGGAGATGACTTTAAAAAAAATACATGAAGTCAAAAGGATTAAAAAAATACACATGTAAACTGAGGGACGAAGGACAAAGGGAAGATTAAAAGGGGGAAAAGTAAAGCCAGAGAAAATAATAGCATACAAAAACGCATAATAAAAAATGCATATAAAAATAATAGCTTACTGGGCTTCCCTGGTGGCGCAGTGGCTGAGAGTCCGCCTGCCGATGCAGGGGACACAGGTTCGTGCCCCAGTCTGAGAAGATCCCACATGCCGCGGAGTGGCTGGGCCCATGAGCCATGGCCGCTGAGCCTGTGAGTCCAGAGCCTGTGCTCCGCAACAGGAGAGGCCACAACAGTGAGAGGCCCGCATACCGCAAAAAAAAAAAAAAAAAAAAGCTTACTAAGAAAGTTGCATATAGCTCACAGAGCTAGAAGGCAAATATAGCCCTAAGGTTCCTGAGAGGCCAAAGAGAACATACAGCAAAGAGACCACAAACGCTGCATGGACACCCAGTTACAATACAGTATGCACTTGCTTTGTTAGCATTTACCAACAGTATAAATCTGACATTTTCCTTTTGAAAGAAAACTACAGTATACCATTTTCTGTTTGCTATGAAAATAGGCTTACATTTTAACATGATATGAATAAAACAGTTCTGATGTTTTTTCAGTCATTAAAACACAGATCTGGACTTCCCTGGTGGTGCAGTTGTTAAGAATCCGCCTGCCAGTGCAGGGGACACAGGTTCGAGCCCTGGTCCGGGAAGATCCCACATGCCACGGGGCAACTAAGCCCGTGCGCCACAGCTACTGAGCCCACGCTCTAGAGCCCAAGAGCCCCAATTACTGAGCCCGCGTGCCACAACTACTGAAGCCTGCGCACCTAGAGCCCGTGCTCCGCAACAAAGAGAAGCCACTTCTCATCACAACTAGAGAAAGCCCACGTGCAGCAACAAAGACTCAATGCAGCGATAAATAAATAAATTCATTAATTAAAAAAAAAAACACGCACAAATCTATCTACAACCATGAATGCTTTCTCTTCATTTATAGGACCTGGAATAAATTAAGAAGATTAGCAACAGTAACAAACACTTGCATGGGGTTTACAGTTTGAAAAGCATTTGCATTTACTGTACATTATTTCATTCAGTCCACATACCATTTACTGTGACAATCAAGACTGGTGCAGACTTAATTTCACAGATTAGCAAATAGGTTCAAAGAGGTTAAATGGCTAATAAGAGAATTTGGACTGTAATTCCAGTTTTCTGACTCCATAGTTCACTCATTCATTTATTCATCCATCCAAATGTTTATGGAGCACCTCTCAGAGAACACTGCCTATTCCATACTGTTGCTGTGAAGATCAAATAAAAGAACATGGTACTGTTTACAAAGTATGAAGCCTAAAAAATGTTAGCTATTTTCAAAGCATCATCATTAGATCTCCCTTTTAAAGATATCAGCCCTTCATACATTTTTGGGAAACTAAATATGATGTGGAAATAGAAAACACGCATGAAATTTTGTTGGGACATATAGGAAAATGCATATCTAGAAGTAGAGGAGTGTGCCAAGATGAAGCTGGGATAGGTAGAGGATAGATCACGCAAGACCTCATTTGCCCTGCTAATGAGCTTGACTTTAGCTTGTGGTGAAAAGAGGACACAGAAAAATATAAGAAGGGGAGTGCTGTGGTCTCAGCTGTGCTTTTGAAAGATCCCTCAGATGACAACATTAAATATGGATGTGAAGGAAAGCATAAAGGCCAGTTAGGAGGCTATAGTAATGAGCTAGGAAAAAGAGGGTGAGCTAATTGAAGGTAACCACTTAACTTTCAGCTAATTTTAATCTGTAACATTAAGTTGTCTCTGGCCTCTAAAGATCTAAGGGAAACTGAGACAGCCCAATAGGCCCTTACAACAAGTTTTAAACAAGCTGCAAGTCATACTACGAACAACTGAAAAACTAAAACAGAATCATCCCTGGGACTTTGTTTCTGCAATGGAGTTACACAGTATAATTACTATTCTTATTAATCTACAGGGAGCCTACTTTAAAGCCATTAGTTTATTGTTTCTTTTTAATCTGAATGATTCTCAGTCATTAAAGTTTTTATCAGTTACAGAATTCTCTATAGTGAAATACAACAGCTGACTTCGGATGCATTAATGCTTTAAGCAAAAACTAACACTCATTAACAAGATTACCTGTTGTGATTAAATAAATACAAACTGTTTGCAAAGTTTGTAAATGAGTACAACAGCACAAAAGTAAAACTTACCACTTAGCACAAACCTTATTTTCTTAACTCTTCAAGTCCATGTAGGAAACAGGGCAAGCCTTCATTTTTCAGTTTCCCACTTCCCCACTGCACTGCCTAATAAACACCTAGACTCCACTTTCTGCTGCTTTAACTTCCTCAATTGTATCTGCTAATAATGCCTAAGCATGTTGAACAAAACAGCAGCACATGAAAGAAAGCCTGCTTCCCCCGCTTTACAGTGCTCCACATGGCACAATAGAGTTTCTAATAGTGCATCAGGTCGTAAAAGTTGTACATATTATGAAATCTCAAGACGGCTATTTTGCGGAAAACATTAATTATATTTACAAAAAGTTCTTAACAAATCTTTAGTAAAGGCTGCAATTAATTTATGGAGCCATGAAAAGTCTACAAAGGGTATCAGTGATAATACTAGAAAAGTGAAAGAGTTTCATCTGGCCTTAAACTGCAAAGTTCATGTCTAATTTGACTGGTAAGAGTCAGACCACAGACTATTAAACTTGGAAGGGATCTTAAAGGTAGTCCAGTCCATGCCTATGCCCCCACTTCAAGGATAAAAATCCTACGTAAGACCTGACCAATGCTTATGCAGCCTATTCTGACATCTCAATTTATTTAAGAAAAATTCTCCTTCAAATATTCAAGTTTCAATTTGGCAGTTAATTTCAGTCTGCAGTTAAAAGGCACTAGCTGTCAGTCAGATCTCTCACCCAGTTCCCTCCTGAAAAGAAAAACTGACAGATCACAGGAGCTTTCTTTTGTAAACCAATTCTGGAACTTTCATGCTTCTTATTTGTTAGGTTAAAGGTTAAATTGCTGACCTGTGCCCTCCTGCTTAGCGGCCTTCCCCTTTTTCTGTAAAGCTTTATTTTGGGGCTGTATTTACATGGATTAGTCCCTTTTCACGCTAAGAAGGAATCTGTTCACAGCCAAAGCCTTAGTTCTGGTTGTACAAAAAGCAGCCACAATTATTCACCACCAGACAATGACCATATTGTGGATTTACAAAAAACCCACCCCAGCCATGGAAAGATCTGTTCTTGCTGCACAAAACAATAGAAGAAAAATCTTATCAAGCATTCAAGAGAAAGCAAACAAAGCAGGCCCACTGTGAACTTGATGAAGATGTCAAGCTCCTTTAAAATATATATATATAAATCAACAAAGAGGGGTTTTCTTGTAAAGTCTTGGGAGTGAGACTTTTTCTACTCTGAGTTTCCCTTTCTGGTTAAACACAGCCCATAGCAGCAAGACATTGACAGCCAAGACCAGCAAATGCTGCCATTTTCTAAGCACGCTTACAGACACTTTTTTAAACGCACAATGCAAAGAGGCTTTCCTTTCCAAATATGCCCAGTGCAAATGCCAGGCAAATCATTTTCAGGCTAGTCCCTTACCACACAAGCTCTTTCAGCAAAGGCAAAATTCTTGTCCCAATCTCTAAGGAACAAGCATAGGCTACCTCCCCAACCCCTAACTTACTAATTCCTCTGAAAAAGAGAGAGAGAAAAAAAAAACATTGGATTTAATTAAACCATAGCTCCAACAAGATTTCCTCATCTGACACCCATGAAGTATTATACACACCCTGTTTCTTTGGGGTGGGTTTGAATGACAGTCCCAAGTCACAGCAGCAAACTTTCACTGGGAACATTTTATGTAAGGTGAGGACTCCACAGCTGCTACAAAAGCTAACTCCAGTCCAGGACACAGCTGTCTAACAATTTATGAGAGCAAATACAAAGAATTTCTCCCAACAACAAGTCTTTCAGGTAGATTTCTATTCTTTTTAGGCTAAAATGACCTAAATCCACCATCAGAAGAATGCCCTTCAAGTAAAATAAGAAAGTAAAATAATCACTGTTAGAAAAAAGCACTAAAAGCACACCTAAGAATCCCTAAAATATAACTAATTTTTTAAAAGAAATGGTACGTTAATTCATCATAGAGCAAAATACTAAGATAATAATACTTTATTTTGATCTCAGAAAATGGTTCAATTTAAGGGTTCTTACAAATTTTGGACTTAGAAAAAAAAAACATTTCCATCTGTAACAGTTTATCTTTGACACAGCCTTTCTCAGCCCTCTCTCTATTCCTCTATCTGCCTCTCCATCTCCCTGATCTCTCTCCCTGTCCCCCCAGCCCAAAAACAAAAAAAATTTTAAAAAAGGTAATACCAAAATTTTGGTCACAAATGTTTATAACTTGAGAGTGATATAATTTGTCTTGTTTTAAAAAGGGCTGAATTTATATGTATAATTAACAGACAACTGGTTAATCAAACTATAAGACTCTGATGGAACCTTCAAAAATTAATTGAAATATTGAAGATAACCATCTTTCTTTTGGCCACGTCGCAGGACATGCGGGATCTTAGTTCCCCCCAACCAGCGATGGAACCTGTGCCCCCTGCAGTGGAGGCTCAAAGTCTTAACCACTGGACAGTCAGGAAAGTCCCTACGATAACCATCTTAAGGTCTTACTTTCTCTCATTTAAAAATGTACACCAAAAAATAAAGTAAAAACAAATTTTTTAATTAAAATGTACACCAACTGCAAGGTTGTCAAATGGGAGTATTCGAAACTTGAAAGTGGGATTGCAATGGAGGTGATTTTATTCTCTCTCTTTCAAACTTCCTGTAATATTTTGTCTTTTTTATAGTATTTTTAGTGCGATCATCAATGCTGTGAAAATGAGACAATTCTGGCCAATGGCCCTACTTAGATGACTACGACAACTACAGAAAGTACTTCCATACAAAGCCAAAGCACAGTGTCTCAGAAGTTTGCTTACTTTGAATTAGGAAATTTATGATCCCTGAGAAAATTAGGATGGCACTACAAGGACCAGAACACAAAGTAGGAAGTACTTAAACTCCTCACCAACTTCTAGGACGAACGAGATTAGGGCACAAACTACACTCAGAGTCGATTCAAATGTAAATGCTCTGCTTCCTCTCAAACAATGATAAACTCCCTCGGAGTTAATAGTTTCTCCCTAAGAGATTCATCTCTCTTTTCAGCTTAGAGGTATGTTTTGGAGAAAAGGAAGAAACACATGGTGGGGCTTAGAGCAAAACCTTTTAAATTCTTTGTCATAAAAGCTGCAGAGTAAACTACATTTCCTTTACTAATCCTTCGAACACTTGTTAAACTTGAGCGCGCTGACAACTTTGCCACTGCAATCACATTTTGGTTTCTAACAAGTTAAAAAAAATACTGTGGTTGTACTAAATTGTATTACCATCTTCCTTGAACACCAAGTGAGAATTTATGCTGCCTTCACAAACTGTTGAAAGAGACACTCCCTAGGGAGAAATAACTTTTGGCACATTGCATAGCAAAGCTAAAGTTACAAAAGCAGGCTAAAATATCTCTTTCACCACACATATATTTTCATTCTCTTTTCCTCTCTCTCTTCCTCCCCACTCCCTCTCTCACTCACACACTCACCAACATGTAAACATGAAACCATGCTATGCCCTCCATAGGCAAAGGAGGACCCTTGAAAGACCCTTAGTTTAAGTTTATATCTCGAAAACTTTTAAATTATGTATATAAGTTTTTTTAATTAAGTATGTAAGTCTTTTTGTGAAGTAGTTTTTCCATGTCTTTGGAAATACATTAACAAAACTCCACATTGCTCATCAAAAGAAAAAGAAAGAAGAAAACACAGAGGGGGCTTCCCTGGTGGCGCAGCGGTTGAGAGTCCGCCTGCCGATGCAGGGGACGTGGGTTCGTGCCCCGGTCCGGGAGGATCCCACATGCCGCGGAGCGGCTGGGCCCGTGAGCCACGGCCGCTGAGCCTGCGCGTCTGGAGCCTGTGCTCCACAACGGGAGAGGCCACAACAGTGAGAGGCCCGCGTACCACAAAAAAAAAAAAAAAAAAAAAAAAAAAACCACACAGAAAATCGTTATCAAGCATTTCAAAGACTCTATAGTCCTCCAAGCTATGAAAAATAATATAGGTGTTCTTTCATGTCAGGAGGTTGAAAGAGTAGAAGACAATGACTTGACAGAAGAAAACAAACTAGGCACTGTTAATTATTTTATAGTGTTTTATTTAATCTTCACAGCAACTCTAAAAGATAAGCATTAACAAACTCATATTTGCAAGTGCAAAAACAAAAAAGATGAGTAACTTCCCCAAGGTCAGATCGCTATTAGTTGCGGAGCCATAATTCAGACCCAACTCCAAAGCTCCTTCCACTGCACCCACTGCTTCTGCTAGAGGAGAGGATGGGCAGCTTTTAGTAAGACAAATTCTCATGATGCCAGACCACTAGGCAGTTTCCCAGGGGTGGCAGAAAAAGCCTAAAATGCAAAAAGTATGGGCTGTCACCGAGGCCTGGAGTAAATGCCTCATTGTACTCTGGGAAGTCTGATGGACACGTACTAAATGGAGAGGAAAAGGCATTCCTCGCCTAGTGGGACAAATGTAAGTGCGCCTTCCTTTAAACTTCTCATCCTGAGCACATCTGCTCGTAGAAAAGGCAGAATAACATCTTCCAGAAAAATCACTAGAGAGAAAACTGCAAGATAACTCTTGCTTCTAAAATAAATGCCCTCCCCCTAGTTCTACCCAAAGATTTCCGTTAAAAAGCAAAATATAGCAAATTGAGCAGCCATTCAACCTACTAGAAATGAGATATTTACCAACAATAAAACTGCAGAGACTAATCAAAATATCAAGGTTCACTGTAAACAGCTGGAATTGTGTCAGTTCATTTATTTGTCCAAAAAACATGTACTGAGTGCCTACCACGCCCCACTCACTGTTCTAGGTGCTGGGCGCACATCAATGAACTGAATAAACAAAGACCTCTGCCCTCACGGAACTGACAGACTGAGTGTGATCACACAGGGTCCCTCAAGCTGATCAGAATCTGCTTAAAAGTCAGATTCCTTATTAATAAAAAGAAATAAACTATTCCTCCATGGCTTTGCAAATGCTCTGCCTTCTGTCTGAAATGCCTCCTCCCCTCCCCAGTACCTATCACACAGCAAGTTTTAATAAACATTGCTGAGGGACTTCCCTGGTGGCTCAGTGGTTAAGAATCCGCCTGCCAACGCAGGGGACACGGGTTCGAGCCCTGGTCTGGGAAGATCCCATATGCCGTGGAGCAACTAAGCCCATGCGCCACAACTACTGAGCCTGCGCCCTAGAGCCTGCAAGCCACAACTACTGAGCGCACGTGCCTAGAGCCTGTGCTCCCCAACAAGAGAAGCCACTGCAATGAGAAGCCCATGCACTGCAACAAAGACCCAACACAGCCAAAAATTTTAAAAACCCAAATAAATAAATTTTAAAAATAAACTAAAAAAAAAAAAAAAACATTGCTGAATGGGTGAAGTATGATACAAAAACACCTTTCTAAACAAAATGGGGGAAATGTAGTAGTGGACAGATCTAAATCTCAATTTAAATTGGGTCTAGACCTGAACTTTTATCCTACAGCAGACCCAGAGAAGCCCAAATAAAACCTCAGTAAATTCAATCTCCATTCAGCAAACCCAAGAAAAATTAGGTCGGCTTGTTCCAGGGTCCAACCCCCAGGATTAAGAATTTTTTCAAAACCTAATCCGGACTTGCTAGGGCTACTAGAGGCAAGAAAGGGCCTAGTGAAGGCTTCCAAATGCCCTGGGCCTAGAACTGCCTTAGATCTGGTCCCAGTGCCCTGCTATCACAGTGTAGAAGAAATGAGCCTTCAGTAGGAACAGATGACATTTCCCCAGTTCAGACCCCCGATGACCCTCAACTTCTAGTTTGAAGAATCAAAACAAATGAGTCCAACTTTTTTTTAATAATAGTTCAAACTGAGGAGTGCTCTGTGCTGTGTCCTGTGCTTAATTCTTTAATATTTTTTTTCTCATTTAATCTTTACAATAACACTATGAGGTACTACCATCATCATCCCCATTTTACAATTTAGGAAACTAAATAAGACAAGGATAGGACTAAGTAATTTGCCCAAAATCACACAGGGAATTAAGTCATAGGTGGAGTTGGAATTTGAACCCAGATGATCTGATCCTAGAAACCATGCTCTTAACTAGACTTTTGCTAATTATACTTTTGAAGTTTTAGGGGGAAGAGGAGCAGGAACTCCTATTAACCAAAATACTTAGCAGGAAGAGGGAATAAATTAAATGTTCTGCTGAGCTGATTTTCTACTTCATTGAGAGCCATGATGAAAATATTTTTCATTTCAGTCTTTGTAGAAAATCTTTCCCATATACTTCTGTCAATTTTCCTTTCATACTAAGTACAACCTAACAAACTAATGGAACCCTTTTCCTGTGATGTTCTAGAAGTCAGCTGCAACATTCTGAGTATCAGTGATGCTTACCATTGAGGACAGAAATCTGAGCTAAATATACACTAATTATAGACCATATTCCAGAAATGGGCTCTTTTAATAAATCTGTGATACCAGCTTACTTTCTTGGCATTTGGCTCTTCTCACAACTAGACAGTTAAAACAAAACAAAAAAAGAAAAAACTCTGGTAACTGAGGACTGATCATTGGGTTCTTGTTAAAGTTGAACTGTGACATGAGGAAAAAAATATACAGGTTAATCATTTGAAATTATCCATGTGTCCAAAGTGTGCTTTTCTGGAAAGAACTCAGAATTAATCCTACATTTTCTGAAAGAGAAAATTGGTTATTCAGACAGTTTTCTTTTCATCAAGTGAGTTCAATATCTTCACCTCACTATTGTTCTAGTATCTGAACCATTTCAAAAGGAATTTAAATTAATTATATCAGAAGGAAAATTTAATCTCTTAACAAAATCACAATTGCAGGAAGTTTTATTGTTTGGAGTTTGTTTTGGTTTGAAGTTTGGGTTTTTGGTTTTATTTTTCATTTAAGGATGATGTTGAATTAAGTCATCACAAGAATGCCTAATTTGGGGGCTTCCCTGGTGGCGCAGTGGTTGAGAGTCCGCCTGCCAATGCAGGGGACACAGGTTCGTGCCCCTGGCCGGGAAGATCCCACATGCCATGGAGCGGCTGGGCCCGTGGGCCATGGCCACTGAGCCTGCGCTCCGCAACGGGAGAGGCCACAACAGTGAGAGGCCCACGTACCGCAAAAAAAAAAAAAAAAAAAAAAAAGAATGCCTAATTTGTACTTGTTTGTGTGTTCAACATTTTAATCCATATTGTCTCTAATTCACAAATAGATATAAGTCCCATTTAAACAAGAAGCAAACTAGAATCAGTTTAAATAACTTTTCCAAGGTCAAACAATTAGTTGGTGGCAGAAGAAATCTAACTTCAAAGCCTACAGTCTTTCCATTATGTTGTTTCTATTACAAATTATCCATGAAGATACTTACTGACATTGTTATAATCTAGACAGCAATTCATCTGCATCTATTTTCTCTTCAAATAAGGCTTTGTGATAACATAAAATTCTAATGCCTAAGAACACATTAAAGGTTAAAAAAAAAAAAAACTGTCTTAAATCAAGCAACTTATTAAAGTTTCCTGCTGGGCAAAGCAAGCTTATAGCAATAGCTTCTCTGAAGATTTCTTTTTCTAATGAAAGCCTTTGAGGAGACTGCATGTTCTCAATGCAACATAAAGAAGGAAATGCAAAAAGTGTTGTGAAATAATACCAAAATAAATGCAAAGGCTAGAATATAATTTCTTAAAGGTTAAAAAAAAAAGTGTCCTAAGCATTTAAAACATGAGGTTCAGTTCCTGTTTTACAGAGCTCACGTTCCACTTTCTATGGTCTAGCACAGTGCTGAACCTAAAGTGAGTGCTCAAAGAATAAGTGATTAAAGAACTCTAACCGAAAAATAGACGTGTGATAATAAGACCTCAGTCATGTATACTCCTGGGGAAATGAGGCTTATGTGGCAGTTTGAGAAAGCTGAAGACCCACATTTTTCAGCACTGAAACTTTAACTTTTTGGTTGTAATTCCAAACTACATTATATATCTCACTGCTTTTTTGAAAAAAATATTTTGAACAAAACATTTTCTTGATGACTGCAATGTATATTTATTTTGCCTGCTTAGCATCCATTCTCCCTTCCTCTGGTAATAGCACCAGATTTTCCTCTGAGTAACTACCCTGCCCCATTCTCAGGCTAGAGAATCCAAGTGGCACTGAATAGGCCTCCCACATACATACTCCCTCATTCCCCAATCAGCATCTGAGTAACCTACCCAAAACCATCATGACTGGTTCATAGATCAGTCTATGACCCAAACGAGGCCTATTACAATGGTCCTTGGGTTAATGGCTCAGAAAAACATAAAACACTCTTCTTCCACTTGGGTGACTAAATTGGTAGAATATAATCTTCAATTTGCTAGTAGCCATCTTTGCCATTATATAGGGAGCACTTGACCAGAAATGAACCAAACACAGACGACAGAAAACCAAGAGATAAAGATATGACAAATCTATGAAAATATATGTAGAACACCTAGATCCAGCAAAACCCAAAACCAGTTTTACCACTACAACTTCTCAGTATTGAGAGCCAACAAATTCCCTTTTTTGCTCAAGCCAGATTTCGTTGGGTTTCTGCCACTTACAACAAAGAGCCCTAATACAATGATTTAATGTCATCAGCATAATCAATAACTGTGCTGATCAATATAATACAGAAGAATCCTCAGGTCAAAGCAAAGCACATAGGACATAAGCTAAGTGCTTTCCCATGAATAAAAGATTTAAGTTTGAATGCATGGATTCTGAGAAATCTATTTTGGCTAGTTACTTTTACTTACTTCCCATTTTTCAGCTGTGTTAGACTGATAACAATTGTTGGACAGCAGAGTTCTACACAGATAGGAACTCTTGCCTTAAATAAAAATAACATCGGAATTTAAAATAACAGCTACTCTGGAATAAATCTAACAAAAATACATACAAGAGGGCTTCCCTGGTGGTGCAGTGGTTGAGAGTCCGCCTGCCGATGCAGGGGAAGCGGGTTCGTGCCCCGGTCTGGGAGGATCCCACGTGCCGCAGAGCGGCTGGGCCCGTGAGCCATGGCCGCTGAGCCTGCGCGTCCGGAGCCTGTGCTCCGCAGCGGGAGAGGCCGCAGCGGTGAGAGGCCCGCGTACCGCAAAAAAAAAAAAAAAAAAAAAATACATACAAGAACTATATGAGGGGAACTACAAAAAACTCTGATGAACGAAATCATAGAATTAAATAAATGGAGATATATTCCATGTTCACAGATCAGAAGACTCAATATTGCCAAGATGTCAGTTCTTCCCAACTTGATCTAAAGATTCAATACAAAAACGAACAAAATACCAGCAAGTTACTTTATGGATATCAACAAACTAATTCTAAAGTTTACAGAGAAAGGCAAAAGGCCCAGAATAGCCAACACAATATGAAAGAAAAGAACAAAGTTCAAAGACTGACACTAACTGACTTCAAGACTGACCATAAAGCTATAGAAACCAACACAGGATGGCATTGGTGAAAGAATAGACAAATGGATCAATGGATCAACAGACAGCCCAGAAATAGACCCAAAGAAATTAGTCAACTGATCTTTGCCGAAGCAACAAAGGCAATACAATGGAGCAAAAATGGTCTCTTCAACAAACACTGCTGGAACAGCTGGACATCCACACTCAAAATACTGAATCTAGCCACAGACCTTTCTTACATCTCTCACAAAAATTCTCTCAAAATGGATCATGACCTAAATGTAAAACACAAAACTATAGAACTCCTAGAAGATAACATAGGAGAAAACCTACATGATCTTAGTTATGGTGATGACCACAAACATGATCCATGAAAGAAATAATTGATAGGCCAGATTTCATTAAAATTAAAAACTTCTGCTCTGCCGAAGACAAAATATCAGGACAATGAGAAAACAAGCTATAGACTGGAAGAAAATATTTACAAAAGACATATTTGATAAAGGACTGTTATCCAAAATATACCATGAATTCTTAAAACTCAAAAATAAGAAAACAAACAACCCAATTTTAAAAATGCGCCAGGGCTTCCCTGGTGGCGCAGTGGTTGAGAGTCCGCCTGCGGATGCAGGGGACGCGGGTTCGTGCCCCGGTCCGGGAGGATCCCACATGCCGCAGAGCGGCTGGGCCCGTGAGCCATGGCCGCTGGGCCTGTGCGTCCGGAGCCTGTGCTCCGCAACGGGAGAGGCCACAGCAGTGAGAGGCCCACGTACCGCAAAAATAAATAAATACATAAAATAAATAAATAAAAATGGGCCAAAGGTCTTAACAGAAACCCCCTCACGGGACTTCCCTGGTGGATCAGTGGTTAAGAATCTGCCTGCCAATGCAGGGGACACGAGTTCGAGCCCTGGTCCGTGAAGATCCCACATGCCGCGGAGCAGCTAAGTCCGTGCGCCACCACTACTGAGCCTGCGCTCTAGAGCCCGTGAGCCACAACTACTGAGCCTGTATGCCACAACTACTGAAGCCTACGCGCCTAGAGCCCATGCTCTGCAACAAGAGAAGCCACCGCAGTGAGAAGCCCGCGCACCGCAATAAAGAGTAGCCCCCGCTCACCGCAACTAGAGAAAGCCGGCACGCAGCAACAAAGACCCAACACAGCCAAAAATAAATAAATAAATTTTTTTAAAAAAGAAATCCCCTCACCAAAGAAGATACACAGATGGTAAATAAACATATGAAAAGATGCTCCACGTCATATGTAATCAGGGAGATGCAAATCAAAACAATGTTATACTACCATACACCTATTAGAATGGCCAAAGTCCAGAACTCAGACAACACCAAGTGCTGATGAGGATATGAAGCAGTAGGAACTCTCATTCATTGCTGGTGGGAGTGTAAAATGGTACAGCCACCTTGGAAGACAGTTTGGTGGTTTCTTACAAAACTAAACATACTCTTGCGATACAATCCAGCAATCAGGCTTCTTGGTCTTTACCCAAAGGAGTTGCAAACCTATGTCCACATGAGAACCAGCACATGGATGTTTATTAGCAGCTTTATTCATAATTGTCAATACCTGGAAGCAACCAAGATGTCCTTTAGTAAGTAAATGGATACATAAACTGTGGCACATGCAGGCAATGGAATATTATTCAGCACTAAAAAGAAATGAGGCATCAAGCCATGAAAAGACATGGAGGGACATTAAATGCATATGACTAAGTGAAAGAAACCCATCTGAAAAGGCTACATACAAGTATGATTCCAACTCTATGACATTCTTGAAAAGGCAAAACTGGAGACAGTAAAAAGATCAGTGGTTGGTGGGAAGGGGACAGTGTGTGGAGGGCAAGGGGGGCTAAACAGGTAGAGCACAGAATTTTTAGAGCAGTGAAAATACTCTGTATACTATAATGGTGGATACATGTCATTATACATTCATCCAAACCCACAGAATATACAACACCAAGAGTGAACCATGACATAAACAACGGACTTTGGGTGATTGTGACGTGTCAGTGTAGGTTCATCAATTGTAACAAACATACCACTCTCGTGGGGAATACTGATAATAGGGGAGGCTGTGCATGTGTGGGGCAGGCATATACAGGAAATCTCTGTATCACCCTCTCAATTTTGCTGTGAACCTAAATCATCTCCTAAAAAAATTAAATCTTTCAAAACAAATGATAAATAACAACAGCTCCCATTAATTAAGAACTTCCCATGTCCCACGCACTGTGCATTTTACTTTAATCCTTTCAACTGAATGAAGTAGATACTATCAGGGCCCCAATTTTATAGTTGAGAAAAATGAGGCTCTGAGATTGGCATTTTGTGGCAATTAAAAAAAAAAAAAGTAAGGGCTTCCCAGGTAGCACAGTGGTTGAGAGTCCGCCTGCCGATGCAGGGGACATGGGTTCGTGCCCCGGTCCGGGAAGATCCCACATGCCACGGAGCGGCTAGGCCCGTGAGCCATGGCCACTGAGCCTGCACGTCCAGAGCCTGTGCTCCGCAACGGGAGAGGCCACAACAGTGAGAGGCCCGCGTACCGCAAAAAAAGAAACAAAATTAAGTTATTTGTAGTGAGGTGGATGGACCTAGAGTCTGTCATACAGAGTGAAGTAAGTCAGAAAGAGAAAAACAAATACCGTATGCTAACACATATATATGGAATCTAAGAAAAAAAAAAAGGTCATGAAGAACCTAGGGGTAAGACGGGAATAAAGACACAGACCTACTAGAGAATGGACTTGAGGATATGGGAAGGTGGAAGGGTAAGCTGGGACAAAGTGAGAGAGTGGCATGGACATATATACACTACCAAATATAAAATAGATAGCTAGTGGGAAGCAGCCACATAGCACAGGGAGATCAGCTCGGTGCTTTGAGACCACCTAGAGGGGTGGGATATGGAGGGTGGTAGGGAGGGAGATGCAAGATGGAAGACATATGGGAACATATGTATAACTGATTCACTTTGTTATAAAGCAGAAACTAACACACCATTGTAAAGTAATTATACTCCAATAAAGATGTTAAAAAATATATATTTTAAGAACAACAAAAAAAAGAGTGCCTGCAGCAGGCTCAGAGATGCCAGCTGTAACGAGACACTTGTATTTGAAATGCATTCCAGAGTTTCAGCATGCCAATACCATCTGATCATTGGACTGGGCAAGCTCATCCCTCTTGCAAGAGCACCCTCTTTCCAGACCTTCAGTCAGACAGGCTGAACTCAGCTCTGGGAGCTTTCACAACTGGAGGTGACTATATTCATTTTCTGGTGGGTTCTTGAACAAATACATAAATTAGAGTACACAAAATGAAACTGGCAAAAAAAAAAAAGAAAGCACTAAAAAAGTAAGAAGATAGATCAAAGATCTACTCAAAATGATCCTACTTCTTTTTAAAACATTAAACTCACATACCTAAATAACAAGATTATACACAAAAGATGTTCACTGGCATTATTTACAAGAGAAATACCCTGGAAAAAATCTAAAGATGTAATTACAAGTAAATATAGCACATAAACATGATGTCATAATTTATAGCAACTAAAATGATTTTTACAGAAAGCCCAGAGATAAACCCATGCACATATGGACACCTTATCTTTGATAAAGGTGGCAGGAATGTACAGTGGAGAAAGGACAGCCTCTTCAATAAGTGGTGCTGGGAAAACTGGACAGGTACATGTAAAAGTATGAGATTAGATCACTCTCTAACACCATACACAAAAATAAGCTCAAAATGGATTAAAGACCTAAATATAAGGCCAGAAACTATCAAACTCTTAGAGGAAAACATAGGCAGAACACTCTATGACATAAATCACAGCAAGATCCTTTCTGACCCACCTCCTAGAGTAATGGAAATAAAAACAAAAATAAACAAATGGGACCTAATGAAACTTCAAAGATTTTGCACAGCAAAGGAAACCATAAACAAGACCAAAAGACAACCCTCAGAATGGGAGAAAATATTTGCAAATGAAGCAACCGACAAAGGATTAATCTCCAAAATTTACATGCAGCTCAATAACAAAAAAACAAACAACCCAATCCAAAAATGGGCAGAAGACCTAAATAGACATTTCTCCAAAGAAGATATACAGACTGCCAACAAACACATGAAAGAATGCTCAACATCACTAATCATTAGAGAAATGCAAAGCAAAACTACAATGAGATATCATCTCACACCAGTCAGAATGGCCATCATCAAAAAATCTAGAAACAATAAATGCTGGAGAGGGTGTGGAGAAAAGGGAACACTCTTGCACTGCTGGTGGGAATGTGAATTGCTTCAGCCACTATGGAGAACTGTATGGAGGTTCCTTAAAAAACTACAAATAGAACTACCATATGACCCAGCAATCCCACTACTGGGCATATACCCTGAGAAAACCGAAATTCAAAAAGAGTCATGTACCAAAATGTTCATTGCAGCTCTATTTACAATAGCCCGGAGATGGAAACAACCTAAGTGCCCATCATCGGATGAATGGATAAAGAAGATGTGGCACATATATACAATGGAATATTACTCAGCCATAAAAAGAAACGAAATTGAGCTATTTGTAATGAGGTGGATAGACCTAGAGTCTGTCATACAGAGTGAAGTAAGTCAGAAAGAAAAAGACAAATACCGTATGCTAACACATATATATGGAATTTAAGAAAAAAAAATGTCATGAAGAACCTAGGGGTAAGGCAGGAATAAAGACGCAGACCTCCTGGAGAACGGACTTGAGGTTATGGGGAGGGGGAAGGGTGAGTTGTGACAGGGCGAGAGAGAGTCATGGACATATACACACTAACAAACGTAGTAAGGTAGATAGCTAGTGGGAAGCAGCCGCATGGCACAGGGATATTGGCTCGGTGCTCTGTGACAGCCTGGAGGGGTGGGATAGGGAGGGTGGGAGGGAGGGAGACGCAAGAGGGAAGAGATATGGGAACATATGTATATGTATAACTGATTCACTTTGTTATAAAGCAGAAACTAACACACCATTGTAAAGCAATTATACCCCAATAAAGATGTTAAAATAAATAAATAAATAAAACAGAACTAATGAAAGAAAAAAATGATTTTTACAAAGCTATATTAATAATTTTAGGAAAAGTTTAATGATTTGAGGGAGAACATGGAAAACACACACATGTAGCAGAAGTTGGGGGGGAAGTTTATATATTTACACACACACACACATACACACACAAAAGAAGGCTACAAGGAAATAAATCAAAACATTAACAGTAGTTATTACTGAGTAATAATTTTTCTTTTCTTTGTAATTTTTAAAAATTTCTAAAAATTTATACATAGTCAAAAACTAGTAAGAAAACAAGCTACTAAAAATTTAAAGATGAATATGGGCTTCCCTGGTGGCTCAGTGGTTAAGAATCCGCCTGC
Source organism: Leucopleurus acutus (assembly GCF_964270905.1). Taxonomy (NCBI): domain Eukaryota; kingdom Metazoa; phylum Chordata; class Mammalia; order Artiodactyla; family Delphinidae; genus Leucopleurus; species Leucopleurus acutus. Next base: position 11,269,746 of record NC_139150.1, on the reverse strand, counting down.
CAATGCAGGGCACATGGGTTCGAGCCCTGGTCCAGGAAGATCCCACATGCTGTGGAGCAACTAAGTCCGTGCGCCACAACTACTGAGCCTGAGCTCTAGAGCCCGCGAGCCGCAACTACTGAGCCCACGTGCCACAACTACTGAAGCCCATGCGCCTAGAGCCCGTGCTCTGCAACAAGAGAAGCCACCGCAATGAGAAGCCCGCACACCACAACGAAGAGTAGCCCCCCCTCACCTCAATTAGAGAAAGCCCACGGGAAGCAATGAAGACCCAACACAGCCAAAAAATAAATAAATAAATTTTAAAAAAATTTAAAGATGAATAGAAAAAAATACACACCAGGGATGATCTGCCAATATGTACTCAAATAATTGGAAAATTTTTAGTATTTTTTTTAATTTACAATGAGAACATAATATACCACAGTATAAGAAAAAATCATAAGAATGAAACTCCCACAGAAATTTATAGAACAAAATGTATACTAAATCCTCCAATTAAAGACCCATAAAGTAGTTTCAGTGCTTTCTAACCCACCTTCTCACAGCAGGGAATTAAGCCCTCTGGGGGATGCAAACAAACTTCAAAGAGAAGATTATGCCCAGACACTAGTACTGTATAGCGTAAGGTTTATATTTAAGTTTGCTCAGATATTTTGGCAAAGATCAGAGATGCAGATCCAATGAACAAAGACTAATTTTAAGACACGTTCTTTGCAATCATCTAAATGGCAAAAATAAGGCTTAAATAGTATCAGAAAAAGGCAGATATAATAAGTTGTATTAAAAAAAAAAGGTTGTAGAAGTAGACAAAAGTTACCTAAAATCAAATACTAAGTGACAGCTTATTCACTGGTATTAGGAACTAGGAAATCTTACGAATTCCCAAAGAAAGTAAGCAGCACCATGAGTTCAGTTTGTGTACCCAAATTTTATTTGCACAATCTTTGGAAGATGTCTCACTCAGTGCCACAGGTCTGGATGCAATATCTCAGTAGAACTGACAAAATACATGTCCCTTCCATGGATGTCATGAAATGCTTTCAGAGCAAAGAACACATGAGAGTTGACAATACCTTCACTAGTTCAGACATTAAAAGTAATCGATGGGAAAAAGAACTGTCTTTAACGTCTAGTAGTATTTCTTACCAGCCTTTCTCACATTTGTCACCCTCTTTCTTTGTGAGGTAATTTTTTAGGTATTATTTAGAAGTACCTGACCATTTTATAAAAACACATTTTATGCAGAGGAATAGTGTATCTTAGTAATTTGGCTTTATTTAGTTTCCCAATTTTTAAAAATCATGGATAAGGAATCAAATTTAAGTTTAGCTTTTCTGGATATTAATCATCTAATAGAAAATTAAAATCCTTGATATATTAAAGAATGTGCAAGACAAAACTATAAATTTCTCAGAAGAAAATATAGGATAATAGTTTCTTATCTGTAGGGTAGGAAAACATTGATAAACTGTAGATATGAAAATCAAGAAGTTTTGATCAAAGATACCAGAAAGAGAGGGAAAGACAAATCATAGAGTAGGAGACAATATCTACAACACACTTGACCAGATAATTAATAGTCGCAGGACAAACAATTTCTTATAAATCAACAAGGAAAAGATAGAAAACAATTAAAAAATGAGTAAGCCTTGAACAGGCACTTTAAAAAGAAAGGTATTCACGAGGTCAATAAGCATATGAAAAGGTGCTCAATCTCATTAGTCACCAGGAAAATGCAAATAAAAGCAACAAGGAGATACTACCACACAACTATCAGGTTGGCCAAACCCAACAAATTTAATTGTATTAAGAACTAATGAAGATGTTCAACAATAAAGACTATCAAACACTGCTGAAGGGAGTGTGGACAAGCACAATCAACTTTGAAAAACAGTTTAGCATTATCTAGTAATCAAATATGGTATATATCCTATGTAAAAGTATGTTTACATGCTCCAGGATTTATGTATAAAGATCACAGCAGCCTTGCTTGTAATAGCCAAAAACTGCAAACAACTTCAAGTGCTTTCAACAGTAGAATGAATAAACTGTGATATAATATTAAAGTGTATTACACTGCAGTGAAAATAAATGACACACAACAACACAGAGGACCCTCACAGACTTGAGCAAACAAGCAGCAAAACTACACACAGAATAATTCTATAAAATTCAGAAACAGGCACTACTAAATTAAATTTTTCAAGGAACTATACTTATGTGGTAAAGCTACAAAGAAAAACAAAGAAATGAGTATCATAAAAGTCAGGATAGTAGTTACCTCTGGAGAAGGAGGGGAGTGGAGGGACTTCTGGGGCACTGGCCAGCCCCACCTCTAACATTTACAGGGCCTTGGCAAGAGTACAAACAGAGGCCCACAAACCATATGTCTAAATATTTACAAGATATGAAATAAGCTAACAAACTATTAAATAAAATATGTTCCATCCTCCTATCATAACTACTTGGAAGGACAGATTCACACTGAAAATTCTTGGATTCCTTAGAGTTCCACGTAGAAACATGTTTCAGGGAAAACTGGCCACTGGCCCACTGTCCATCTCCCCCTTTTCCATCCCACACTGCCAGGAACCTCACACACAGGGATGCAGTCACCTCCACTCACAAGCCCAAGCTCCATCGCATACCCTACTCCCCACAAACAGATACCCTTAGGCCACCCCTTGGGCCTAGGGGTGTGTACACCAGTAGCCAGTCTACCCTCAGATGGACAAACCCTAGAGAAGACTCACACAGACTCTGGAAATAAACCTGGGGCCACTGGGTCCAGAAATTCTTAGATCCTAGGTATTCAAAGTTTGTCTAGGATGGAAGGGTTTGGGCTCTAAATGGGCATGTCCCACAGGCCCCACAGACTCCTTGCCTGAAGGGGGCACTTCAGAAGAGGGCCAAAGCAGGGCCCTCTAAAGCACAGGGCTAGGGCAGGGGTCTTCTTGCCAGGACCAGAATTTCCTTAGAACCAGGCAATATTATTTGTCTTAACCTGAATAGCAGTAACATGGGTACTCACTTTATAATTATTAAACTGTACACAAAAGTTTTATGCACATTTTTCCACAAATAATGGGATGGACATCATGTCCCTGCTGATATGATACACTGAGAGGGATACAATATCACGTTTGAAATATTCCCACCCAAAATCCATAACCTAATCTAATCATGAGGATACAATCAGATTCAAATCCAGGGACTTTCTACAAAACAAGAGACCTAATTTCTTCAAAAACATTTCACAAAGGGTTTAAAAAAAAACAAGGTTGCAAAACTGTTCCAGACTAAAAAAAACTAAATAGATGTGAAAACTAAACGGATTACATGATCCTGAATTCTCTGGATCAGAGGCGAAAGTGTTATAAAGGATATTATTGGGACAACTGATTGAACATGGACAAATGACATTAACTTTCTTATTCTGGTAACTGTACTGGAGTTATTTAAGAAAATGTTCTTATTCTTAGGCGATATATCCTGAAGTATTTAGAGGTGAAGGGTCACAAAGTCTGCAACTTATTCTCAAAAGGTTCAGCAAAAAATACACACAGAGTAATAAAGCAAATGTGGCAAAATAGTAACAATTGATGAATCTAAGGAAAAGGGAGTATGCACGTTAACTATTCTTGTAACTTTTATCTTTTAAAATATTTTCAGGGCTTCCCTGGTGGCACAGTGGTTGAGAGTCTGCCTGCCGAGGCAGGGGACACGGGTTCGTGCCCCAGTCCGGGAAGATCCCGCGTGCCGCGGAGCAGCTGGGCCCGTGAGCCATGGCCGCTGAGCCTGCGCCTCCGGAGCCTGTGCTCCGCAATGGGAGAGGCCACAACAGTGAGAGGCCCGCGTACCGAAAAAAAAAAAAACTTGAAATAAAATATTTTCAAAATTTAAAGTTTTTAAAAAGTAAACTAAAGGGTTAAACAAGAAAAGAGTTGTCTATGGGGAGAGGAATTAGATGGCTGAGAGAAGAGGATAAGGTAAAGACTCCACTTTGTTCCTTTTTCTTATTTGTACTCATCAAACTTTGTTCACATTCCCCAAGAAAATTCATTTTAACTTTGGGGGAAAAAATCCTACAGCATTGAAAGGGGGAACATTAGCAACTGTAGAAATAAGAAAAGTTTTTGTCCTTAAATCTGTCAAATCACAGCCATCACCAACTGGTTACTCTGACTAGTCAGTTCACAGAGGTACTGCTGCACGAACACACCTAGTATCAGCTACTTCCCTTCCCAATCCAATGGTCTGCACAATTAGAGGCATAACTTAAGATGAATATTAACATTCTACTTCTAGAATGACCATAAGTTTATATAACATGTTTCACAGCCTTCATGAAATAATCCAGAAAGTGGAGCACACGCAATTCTCACTTTTGATATTGAGAAATGTATTCATTTTAACAAATATTGGTGACATTGTACAAAGCCCTGCAGATGACATGGAGCGATGTGTACAACATGGTCACTGCCCTCAAGAAGGCAACTTAGCAGAATGAAGAGGACTTGAACCTAAAACCCTGGCTATTCCACACAGTAGCTGTAAAATCTTGGTAAGTTATTTGACCTCTCAGATTCTGTTTTCTCATAGGCATAATGGAGACACCATCCAACTATCTTTAAGGGTTGTATTGTAAGGACTGACTATGTATGTCAAGCATGTAGGACAACAGAACAACAGATACTCAATAAAAGGTAACTATTTTATGAGTATTACAATCTAATTAAAATAATGAAGTAGAAAATATGTCCAAGGTTTGTATAGCCAATTACGGGCATAACTACCATTGGAATCCTGATTACTCCAAGTTTCTAATCCAAATAAATTCATTCTCCATAAACACCAAATAATACATGCAACTGTTGGTGGGTGGACCAAGAGCCGCTCCCTAACAGACCTTTGGCAAATGCATCACTCTCTTAGGCACCAGGAAAAAGAACACTAGGTCAGAAGGTTATTTTTTCTCATTAACCAAGAAGGATTTTAGGTCAAGAAGTGATTTACTCAACCTGCACAAGATACTCTAACCTTATCCAAGACCCTGTTGCTCAGGAATACATGTGCAAATTAGTCCAAAAGCTAAAGCCAGAGGAGGTGTTTCCTTCAACTAAGTTCCAACCTTTCTTTAACCAGCTGACAAAATTTACTGAACTAAATCCATTTCAAACATCTCCTTCCAGTTTACTGGCAGAGATTTCCCTTTATATTATTTTGTAACCTAATTCTAAACCTTCCTTATTAGCAAGGTGACAATATTTCACACTAAATAGTTGACTTCCAGGCATCTCTGAAAGATACAAACCAAAACCCAATGATTACAATGAATAAAGCCATATTTCAAGGCTGTTATAGTAAAACTCTTAATTTAAATTGTTCACTGCAATTATTTTCCATTCCCTAGGATCATGTGGGCACAGATAAAAGGGAAAGACACTTAAACATACTTAAAGATAAGTAACCGTTTAGAATATTCACATATTATCCAATGTGCATGGCTAGCTCATACAATAAACAAACACGCCATATCATAATGGAACATGCAAATACCTGAAACAGTGCCACCTGTCCTAGGATAGGCCACTTCAACATACACTTCAAACATGGTCTCTGGGTTTTGCCTATAAAAGAAACAGATTGTGATTACTGACAAGTATTGAGGGAGCATGGTATAGAATATGCAGGCTGTATAGAATATGCAGGTATAGGGCAGACTTTGATTAAAATCATTAGCTCCGCAACTTAATGGCTGTGGAACTTTGGACAAGTTACTCAACTTCTCTGAGCCACGCCCTCCTAATCTATAAAATGAAAATAGCTAACCAGAAGAACTATTGTGAAATGTAAAGAAAACACACAAAAATTGCCTAGATACAATGTTTGGCATATAATAGCTTAGCCATTATTATGATTTTACAGATGTCATATTTCCAGTTTACACAGCTGATCTCCAAAACCATAAATAGAATTTTGAGGAAACTCAAACCAAGGCAACACTAGCACAAAGTAACCTTCTCCCTCATATGCCAGGATAAAATATTCAGATGAAGTTAACTTGTTTATTTACAGGTTTTAAAGACTCAAATAAGAGAAACAGTATCCTATCTCATTAGGCTATAATAAAGACAGGATGCTAATAGGGGGCTTTGCCGAAATTGTCAATGGCAAGTATATGAATGTTCATTATTATATCCTTTTACCTTTTTATGTCATAAATATTTTATATTAAGTTTTTAAAAGATCATAGCACTAAGAGAATGTTAACAGTTGCTCATTCTGAGTGATAAGAACATCGGAGTCATAGTATCTTCAGATTTTCTCTTTGATTCTAAAACTACAATAAAAAGATTCTTTCCAGGTTGCATGAAAATCATTTAGTAGAAGAAAATGTTACACATTCAAACATCTATGACTGAATTCTATTTTAAACCTGACAACAAAGCTCAGAGAAGAAACTTTCTGAGTTGCCTAATCAGATCTAAGGCTTAATTTCAATCAACTAAATACCCTGAATTTGCCCAGTAGATTCCACTTTTCAAAATAACTATCTCATTTATCTCATTTCATCCTCATTATAATCCTATGAGGTATGTGGATCAGTCATCACCCTCACCATACAGGTGAGAAACCTGAAGCAAAGAGATTCTAAGTGACTTGTCAGTAGTCTCACAACTAGTTAGAAACACAGTCAGAGCTGCAACTCAGACCTCCAGGAGCTCAAATTGTGTTTCATTGATTCTAAGATGAAATTTTTTCCCCACATTTTCCCAAGTCTTACAATCTATTGCATCTTACAATTCTAAATGGCAACATTTTTTTCTTTCCTGGTAGTAAGTAGTACATATAGTAACAGTGCATCTTATAAATAATGGCATCTTAGACTCAGTAAAATACCGTAATACTCCCTCTACTTCCTCAGGGGTAGTTGTCTGTCGATCAGGGATCTACTTATTTCTCATGTGAAGGATCATTACTTCCTCACTGAGAAGAAATTTGGGCTTGTGCCTTAAATAAGTACCTAGAGTGAAAAGAGTTGGCTGCTCTAAAAGTCAAGGAATTTAAATATACCTTTGTCCAATATAATTTTTAAATTAGACATTAAATCAGAGTATCTTACTTAACTAAATAAAAGTAAACTCAAGTTTTAAGAAAGCTGTTTAAAAATGTTTCATGCCTTTTTTTTCCTGCAAGAGAGTACAAAAAGACCTACAAGGTCAGCATCCTCTGGTGACCAAAACATCTGTGGAAAATACCGTATGGAACATCCCCTTCATTCAAATAATCTCAAAGTAGAGGGTTTGTTGAAAGAAAGGAATGTTCTAAGGTCATCTGAAGAGTACGAGGAAGATTCCCTCTAAAATCTAAAAATATCTTTAAGCCTATTTTGCAACTGGCTGAATTTCATCTCAGAATTTCATTCCTCGGGATTAAGATAATGACTTTCAAAACGTATTCTGCAGGACCCTACGACTCCATGGAGATTCCTTGGAGATTCCACGCATTTTTTACCCAAATGCCCACTTTTAAGCTTATTTTTCCCCATTTAAAAAACTGAAAGGAAAAAACATGAGCATACAAAGGTGTTACATATCAAATTTTTTAACATTGGAGCTCCGACATGTTAACCTGTGCCACTAAGTTAAGGTGGTTTGTACAGATCTGCTATCTCTCTAAGCGAAGAACATCCTAATGTTGTCTAAACTCATTATATCTCTGCTGCTTCTCCTCCCTTTCTCTTTAACACACTTCAACCAGGCTTCTGAACCCACCACACCACTGAGACAACTTGTCATGATCACCAATGACCTCCACATTGCTAAAATGTGCCAAAATGGTAAATTCTCGATGCTTGTCTTAACCTCTCAGCAGCATTTGACACAGCTGATTGATCTGCCCTCCTTCTCCAAACACTTTCTTCACTTGCCTGCCAGGACATCACTCTCAACTGGTATTCTTCCTGCCTTACTGGCTGCCCCTTTGCTGATTCCTTCTCACATAAGCTCTCCTACCCTTGAACTTAGTGCTGGACCTCTCCCTGTCTACACTCATTACTTAAACGATCTCATTCAGTCTCACAGCATTAATTACCAGGCAAATGCTGATGAGCCCCAAAATCCTGTCTCCAACCTGACTTCTTCCCTGACCCCAGATTCCCTTAGCAACTGCCTGCTCAACTTCCCCATCTGGATTTCTAAGAAGCATTTCTAACTTAACAAATGGCACTTTTCTTCCTCAGACTTGCATTTCCTGATATCCACCAGTTAAGCGGGGGAAAAAAAAAAAAAAAAAAAGCCCACCAAATTCAGTTCTGGAGATGGATGGTGGCGATGGTTGCACAAGAATATGAGTGTACTTAATATCACTGAACCATACACTGAAAAGTGGTTAGGCTGATAAATTTTATGTTATGTGCATTTTACTATAATTAAAAAAATGAGAAGGAAAAAAGTCCTTACAAGGTCCTACATTATCTGGCCTCTGCCTGTCTCATACCTCTCTCTCCTTGCCCACTGCACTCTAGCCATACTGGCCTTCTGTCTGCTCCTCAACACACCTAATTCATTCCTATCTTATAGCCTTTTGTATTGATCTTCATATAGGTGGTCCTTCCTGTCATTCAAAATAAGGCTTATACCTGACCTCAGAAAGGCCTTCCCCAACACACTCTCTACCATCGAATTTTAATTCTCCACATCACACCAATCACAACCTGTTTCCCTCCTCTAAATGTAAACTGCAGGAGAGCAGGGATTTTTGTCTGTCATACCCACTAGTTTTTCCCAGGTACCTAAACAGTGCCTGGCACATAGCCAGAATCAAATAAATATTGAGAAGGAATAAAGGAGGTACAGACTAGCTTTCCTGGGGTCTAAAGGATTTCAATAAATGACCGGAGTGATTATACACTTTTATGACTCAAACTTTAGCATGTTAAAAGATAGATTTGAAGCCCCACCTCCAGGGTTTCTGGGGTAGGACCCAAGAATTAGCATTTCCAATAAGTACCCAGGTAATAGTGATGCTGCTGGACTAGTGATCACGCTTTAAGAACCACTGATCTAGTTAAATGGAATTCTTCTTCCAAATAATTTGTACATATAACATAAAATAAACATAAGGTGTACCTCAATAATCCATCATTTCAACAGTGCTTTTGCAATAAAAGATTTCAAAGAAAATAAGCATTTGTGGAAGCAATGAAGCTAACTTCTCTTCTAGTGTTACCCATAGTTACTGCCTCATTGTAATGCATAATAAAACTACCTAAGTTTCTTACTCAGTTCAAATAGCTGCCAGAGCTCTATTACATGGAGCCAAAGATTATGACAGTCTCTTTAGGGAAAAAAAAAGAAAAAAGCTGACTACAACCCTAAGAACAAACTAAACTGGACTATACAAGTTATAGTCATGCTCATCCATGATCGTTTACATGTAACATTACAGAAGAAGTAGTGAGAGAACGGAGCCCGCGTTTCCGCAGAGCTGGAACGCCTGGCTCGGGGTCTCTTCCCTCCACCATCACGGAACTGCCCCGGAGCCCGAGGGGAGGGCGGCCTCACTGAGGCTGCCGGCTCTGGAGGGGCCCCGGCGGCCAAAGCCGCGACAGTCGTGGGGACGGCGGGCCGGTTGGTTCAACAAGTAACTTAAAGACAAAATGGAAAAACAAGGAGGTTTGTGCCTGAGACCATGTTGATGTGAAACCAGGGATGGCCACCTTGTGCCAGCCGTGTGGATGAAAGGCTCTTGGTGCTCCAGCCAGGAGTCAGTGCTGTGCCTCTGAGGTGGGAGAGCCAACTTCAGGACACTGGTCCACAGCTGCGATATTACGTCCCAGCTCCACTTAATATCAAACGGCAAAAATCTCCCAGAGATCTCCATCTCAACACCAGCACCCAGCTTCACTCAACGACCAGCAGACTACAGTGCTGGACGTCCTATGCCAAACAACTAGCAAGACAGGAACACAGCCCCATCCATTAGCAGAGAGGCTGCCTAAAATCATAATAAGGCTACAGATATCCCAAAACACACCACCAGATGTGGACCTGCCACTCAGAAAGACAAGATCCAGCCTCATCCACCAGAACACAGGCACTAGTCCCCTCCACCAGGAAACCTACACAACCCACTGAACCAACCTTAGCCACTGGGGACAGACACCAAAAACAACGGGAACTACGAACCTGCAGCCTGCAAAAAGGAGACCCCAAATACAGTAAGATAAGCAAAATGAAAAGACAGAAAAACACACAGCAGATGAAGGAGCAAGGTAAAAACCCACCAGACTTAACAAATGAAGAGGAAATAGGCAGTCTACCTGAAAAAGAATTCAGAATAATGATAGTAAAGATGATCCAAAATCTTGGAAATAGAATAGAGAAAATGCAAGAAACATTTAACAAGGACCTAGAAGAACTAAAGAGGAAACAAGCAACAATGAACAACACAATAAATGAATTTTAAAATACTCCAGAAGGGATCAATAGCAGAATAACTGAGGCAGAAGAACAGATAAGTGACCTGGAAGATAAAATAGTGGAAATAACTACTGCAGAGCAGAATAAAGAAAAAAGAATGAAAAGAATTGAGGACAGTCTCAGAGACCTCTGGGACAACATTAAACGCACCAACATTCGAATTATAGGGGTCCCAGAAGAAGAGAAAAAGAAAGGGACCCAGAAGAAGTAGTGACTAATGTTGTGACATTGTGACAAGTTACATAACATACCGACAAATATACATAAGGGCCAGTGAAGCCAATGCAGATGGAAGCATTTTCTATTTCTCTGCACATCAAAAAATAAGTTTTAAAGTGTCTCCTCTAAATGTAAATGGCCAAGCAACTCTTACTTAATATTTTTATTAAACCACTAATACTGTAACCATTTCCAGAGAATCTCTGGAACTACTGAATACCTTGAGACTACTCATTTCCTCCATTACTCTTTAAGATGCTTAATATTTTTAACTACTTGGCTAAAGGAACTGAAAATCCTATTTCTGTCCTATTAACACTCCTGCTAATTCAGTACATGTAATGAAGTTAAAAATACTATATTCTGAGCCATTTTCCAATACAGACCCAAGCTTTCCCAGAGCACATCATATCTTAACATATTACCATGGAAATGTCCTGGTTCTGCCATGATATCCCATCATTAGTTGCCTTATACTCTTATACCTCCATGATCTGGAACTCTGCCCATCTGCCAAGCTCTTTTTTGCCACCCACCCTTACCTCGTGCAGTCTTGCACCCTAAGATCCAGCTATAGAGAACTACTTGTAGCTCTCTGAACAATCCATGCTCTGATTCTCTAATGACAACATCATTACCATACCACAGCCCGTATCTGTTTCCTAGGTGCCAGGCATGATCCTAAGCACTGTACATGCATTATCTCAGATAATCTTCAACAACCCTGTAAGTATTATTACCCCCAGTTTAGAGATGAGGACACTGAAACTCAGAGGATAAACTAGCCAAAGTCAAAGCAAAGTAGTGGCAGACTCAGCATGGATCATCCAAAGGCACTAACCACTTTACTGTTCTACCTTATTCAGCTGCTCTTCTGGAAGGAACTATCTGTCCAGTCTTTTCATCAAGCCTTAGCTCAGGCATTTCCTCCTCTCTGGGAAGTCTTCTCAATCCCCCCACACTCACATCCTAGACTGGGTTAAGTGCCCCTCCTCCGTGCTCCCAAGGCACCCTGTACTTCCCCACTTTTGCAGCTCTTACCACATTCGACCCTGACACAATCACAACTACCTGGGGAGCTTTTAAAAGTCCCGACGCCCAGGCCACACCTCAGAACAATTAAATCAGAATCTCTAGGCATTGTCTGTTCTTTTTTTTAAAACCTCCCCAACTTATTCCAATGTGCAGCCAAGGTGGAGAACCACCCGTGTGCCTCTAATTAAATATCTGTCTTCCCCACTAGAGTGGCAGCTCCTTGAGGGCACCAAATGTCTTCTCATATCCTAGTCCCACACCTGGCACAATAAATGTTTGATGAATGAGTTTTCCTCCAACATCTGACACATAGTTTCCAGTTCCCAGTAACTGTTTCTCTAACAAGAGGTAACTTACTGAATATACACTGCTTATACCTGACTGTTATTCTGTAAGATGTTTTCCTTTGGAGTCAAAGGTATCAATAAGTCACACCTGCTGACAACAGCCTTGGCTCTTAAATATGAAAAATGACACACAAGCAGTTAAAATGTGTTTGAAAGAAGGGAGGTCTGGTAGGTTCTTGCCTCTGGGAGAATGAAGCCTGAGAGTAAGGCAAGAGAGCATTTCTATTCAATACCACACTCTTCTGAACACAATTCTCAGTGATTGACTGGAAGGGCCATGCTCTGTGCTCAGGGCCATGTTCTCAAAATGATTAAGTACACTCAGCTTGAAGTCATGAAACAAAGGCTTTGACAATATTCAGGCAGTGGGAAAGCTAATTTTTTTTAAAAGAGCATCATGCTATTGATCACTCTGCTGGATCATCAGCTTTCAATTAGGACCTACTTTTCTTCAATTACAACATATTATGAGATTAGGAGAAAAATGTAACACGAACTCCTCACAAAATGTATCTGCTGCATATGATAACTATGCCATCATGCTAGGCCCTCAACCCTTTGTTATTTAGAAGTACAAACTGAGACACACACAGTACTGGGATCCCTTACTCATTTCACAGCTATCAAATCTTCACACCAGCTAGTATTCTAAAGCAAAATAGCAACCTATTCTCTATGGACTAGGGTAAAACTTCAGCACTGTCTCCTTAGTTACAAATTTATATGCCGAGTGGGCTGAGGTATAGTATTTCAAAATTCATACCAACTGAACTGTCTTAAAGTTGACAACATGGGGCTTCCCTGGTGGCGCAGTGGTTGAGAGTCCGCCTGCCGATGCAGGGGACATGGGTTCGTGCCCCGGTCCGGGAAGATCCCACATGCCGTGGAGTGGCTGGGCCCGTGAGCCATGGCCGCTGAGCCTGCGCGTCCGGAGCCTGTGCTCCGCAACGGGAGGGGCCACAACAGTGGGAGGCCCACGTACCACAAGGAAAAAAAAAAAAAGTTGACAACACGGTCAAAAGTAACTGTATACACTTCAGAAAGTGCTAGCAAACATCACCTAATAAACACTGATTCCTTTAAGCTAGATATACAAGCAAAAAAGGTAGTGTTAATATTTCCAACAAGTCTCCATTTGTTTCAGTAGACTCTGAAATTAAAGCCGTTTTTCCAGGCTGAAAATGCTGTATCAAAGGGTGCTTTCTAACCCATAACAAGTTAACACCTCCATAGAAGAAGGCTGTCACTGTTGAGACTTGTCAGAAAATGATTAACTTAGTTGTGTAATTATACAGACAAGTCATTTCAAGATTTTGCACTTAACTTTTCATTTCTAATACTGTTCTCAGGATCAAATTAATAAAGATACATAGATACTACTATGAGAGGAGTTACAAAGTTTTACCTTACTATAGATTCCTATGGAAAGATTCTTATGCCACAATGTGCAAAGCAAGTTAACTGGAAGAAGCAGAGCTGGATCCCAAGCAGAAGGACAGAGCCTGCACATCCCTCCACGATGTGCAGTACTCCATGCACTTTTAATAAATTCTCTCCTGTGCTGAGCAGCCCTGTAAAATCCAGACTCTCCAATCGTATTAATGGCATTTGCAAAGATGGCATCCATTTCCTTGTCAATAAATATTTCTGTCCTCAAAAAAATTTTAAGAGCCTCCCCTTCCCTAAGTTTTCCTCTACTCTTTCTGAACAATTTACTCCTAAAACTATCATGTGGGCAGAGCAGGGTAGATGCCCACATCAGCGATGGCTCAGCGTGAGATGTCAAAGCCTGAGCAGGGTGAGGAAAATGTCCCTCAGAGGGGGTGACCTAACAAGAGGCATCAGATCATGAGCGAGGAAGGAGAACGTCCACGGCAAGAGGTGGCCTGGCCAATATGATGTTAAATCAGAGTGAATGAGGAAGGCATCCACTGAGGGGAAGCACCCTGGCATGTGGAGCCAGAACCTGAGTGGGCTGGAAAAAGCATTCATGCTCAAGGGCAGCCACGACCAGGATGTTGAAACACAATGAGTGTGAAAGGTGCCCCATGGAGGGACAGCCCAACACAGGTATCAGAGGCCAAGAGGGTGAGGAGCATGTCCAAGCACGAGGGACCCTAGAGTGGGGTGGGGAGCCAGGGCAGGTATGAGGAGGCTATGTGGGGTGAGAGGAGACTTGCCTAGCATAATGGGGAATCAGAGGGCAAGCAGGGCATCCACAGGGCAGTGGGAGAGCAGGGGCATGTCAAACCACTGTAATCCCAGGAAAGCAAGGTAAATGAGTAGAGCATCCGCATGGGGTGGAAGGTGATGGGGGAGCATGCCTAACGCAAGCCCAAGACCAGTAAGGAAGGCCTGCTTTCTCACAGTTGAGGTTAGCAGAAAACCATAATAGAATGAGTTCTACGGAGTTGAATTTGAATTGGAGATACTAATGTGATTTCAAGGTTTTCAGTAAATATATAATAGAGAACTGTAAGTATGACCTGACTTTTAACACACACATACTTCCTGGCTCTGTCTACTGAAAGGGCCTTGGCAGGAGTAACACCCCAATAGCAATGAGCATATCTAGGACCCAGACCTTGGCTTCTAAATACAACCATCCTCTAAAAGCAACCGGGGTCCTTGGAGAAATACCTGATTCCAGGGCTGGGGCAGAGAAAGTACAAGATGAGACTGAAACATCCCATTGTGCCAGAAAGCAAAGAAGTGCTCAAAGAATGATGGGGACATGTCAAAAAAGGATACAGGAGACAGCTTAAAAAGGCTCCCACTGCCAATCTGGGTAATGTGAGCATCAAAATCAATAATGATATTAACAGATTATTAACCAATCAAATAAACAGAAAACTGTGAGCCCACACTGATATAAATGAATAAATTGATAACTTAATGAGAAATGGAGTATTTACGAGGTTTTAAAGTATCTTCCCATAAAATCTTTACTAATTGCAATGACGAAGAGTAACTCTTCAGTGTAGAAGTTTGGCAAAAACTACCTTAATCAAGTCATTAAAGTGATCACCGTCAGGAATGGACAAACTACTAGAATGCAATGAGAAGAGCACAGCATCACACCCATGATAATCCTGTCCAAGGTGCTTAACCTGAATCTAATCTTGAGGAAACATCAGACAAACTCAAATTGAGGGACCATCTAAAAAATATCTGACCTGCAATTTTCAAAGGTGTCAATGTCATGAAAATCAAGGAAAGACTGAAGGAAACAAGAGACATGACAAATAAATGCAATGTATAATTCTGAACTGGATTGTTTTGCTCTAAAGAATGTTATTGAGACGACTGAAATATGAACGAGGTCTAATGACTAGAGATAGTAATGAATCAATGTTAATTTCCTGATTTTGATGGTTGTATTGTGGTTATACAGGAGAATGCCCTTGTATGTAGGAAAAGCACACTGAAGTATTCAGGGGTGATGGGGTATCAGGTCAGCACCTCACCTAAAACTGTTTTTCGAAAAGTTCTCTATATTGCCAACTTTTCTGTAAGATTCTGGTTTTTAAAAAAATTTAATAAAACAAAAACAACCATAATAGCAATTTCCCTGAGCTGATTTTACCAAGATATTCTCACAAAAATAGTATGCGGATCTATGGAAAGAGCCCCAGACTAAATATCAGAGAGTCTGGGTTCCAATCCCAGGTAAATCCCTTACTCACTATGGGATTAGAACAAGCCATTTACCCTTTCACACATCAGCTTCCTCCTCCATCAAGAGATAACATCTGCCCTGCTCATCTCAAAAGTTGTTTTAGGGATCAAATGAAAGAAAAACAAGCAAGTGCTTTGTGAACTAAAAGATACTAAACCAAGGTAAAGAGTACTATTTATTATAAAAAATAAAATTGCTTCACTTTACAAATCACAGGCTTTGTAAGTAATCCAGACATTATTGTGTATTTCAAAGATTCAAAACTCTTAAGCTTTCAAACACTGTTACTAAAAGCAATCCAGAAAATAAGGAACTATCCAAATAGAAACATTAATCTAGGGAATAAATGAATTTTAAGAACAAGGGGTAAGAGTTCACACTTAACAAAAAGTGGAAAAAAAAAAATCTCCTCTACAGGGAAAAATTCCTGAACAAATGCAATATATGAAAATCAAAAGAATCTCTGATATACAACTTTACTTCTCAATCGGTAATACTGTGACTATTTGTATACTTTTATGGTTAATGTGGAACTCTCACCTACATTTCTAAACCTGCCTGTCAAAACCTTGTCAAGGTAGTGGGATAGTATTACCCTCCCTGTTTAACAGAAAAAGAAACTGAGGCTAGGATGTGGTAATACTCCAACTGATTCCTGGTTTTCAGATTACAAAGCCCATAACTTTTCCATGACTTTTCAAAAATTACTCTCTGGTTGTTTAAAGTAGCAACTCTTAATCCTAGATTAGGGGTGGGGGTGACAGACCATTCCAAAGAGCTCATGAAAAGCTTCACTAACTTCCCAGGGAAAATTACATATAATTTTCAGGGAGCCTACATATGGAAATAAATAGCTTATATTACTGATGACTTGTTTTTATGTTCTTTCTCATTTAATCCTCAAGCCAAGCCTATGAGAGGAAGGTTAATATCATTACCACATTTAAAAAGAGCAGATACTCTGCACAATAGCAAGCAGCTTCTAAACCTTGTTAATACTTGCTAAACACTTACCTCTGTGTCATATACTGTTCTAAGCACTTTTTTACGTATTATCTCATTTAATCTTCCCAACAACCTGTGAAACAGCTACTATTATCATTCCTATTTTACAGATGAGGAAACTGAAGTAAAATAAAAATAAAAGCTTAACTTCCCAAGGTCAACAGCTTGTAAGAGACAAAGCTGGAATATGAACTCAGTGTGGCTAGAGTTCCTATTTTTTAAACCAACTCTACATATATAATATACAATCGTATCTATATTAATATATATACACTAAAATGCACCCATTTAAGTGTACAGTTCTAGGAGTTTTTGCAACTGTATACATTCATGTAATTTAATACTCCATTGATTTCTTTTAAATAAATAAATTATTTATTTATTTATTGGCTGTGTTGGGTCTTCGTTGCTGCACACAGGCTTTCTCTAGTTGCAGCAAGCGGGGGCTACTCTTCCTTGCGGTGCGTGGGCTTCTCACTGCGGTGGCTTCTCTTGTTGTGGAGCACGGGCTCTAGGCATGCAGGTTTTAGTAGCTGTGGCACACAGGCTCAGTAGTTGTGGCTCACAAGCTTTAGAGCACAGGCTCAGTAGTTGTGGCGCACAGGCTTAGTTGCTCCACGGCATGTGGGATCTTCCTGGACCAGGGCTCAAACCTGTGTCCCCTGCACTGGCAGGCAGATTCTTAACCACTGTGCCACCAGGGAAGTCCCTATTCCACTGATTTTTTAAGACTTTTTTTTTAAAGAGAAGTTTTAGGTTTGTAGCAAAGTTGAAAGGAAAATTTTAAAATTTCCTACATACTTACTGCCTTCACACACGCACAGTCATCTGCACTATCAACATCTCCCACCAGAGTGGTACATTCATAACAGTTGATGAACCTACATTGATACATCATTATCTCCCAAAGTCCATTGTTTACATTACAGTTCACTCTAGGGGTTGTATATTCTATGGGTTTGGACAAATGTCTAATGACATGTATCCATCTTTATAGTATACAGAGTATTTTCACTGCCCTAAAAATCCTCTGTGCTCCACCTATTCATCCCTCCATGTACCACCCACCACCCCCAACCCCTGGCAAACACCAATCTTTTTACTGTCTCCATAATTTTGCCTTTTCCAGAATGTCACAGTTGGAATGATACAGTATGTAGCCTTTTCAGATGGGTTTCTTTCAGTTAGTAGTATGCGTTTCAAATTCCTGTGTCTTTTCATGGCTTGAGAGTTCACTTCCTATTAGTGCTGAATCTTATTCCATTGCTGGACATGTCATACCTTATCCATTCACCCACAGAAGGACATCTTGGTTGCTCCTAAGTATTAACTATTATGAATAAAGCTGCTATAAACATCCACGTGCAGGTGTTTGTGTGGACATAAGTTTGCAACTCCTTTGGGTAAATACCAAGGAGCCTGATTGCTGGATTGTATGGCAAGAGTATGTTTAGTTTTGAAAGAAACCACCAAATTGGCCGTACTGGGACTTCCCTGGTGGCACAGTGGTTAAGACTCCGTGGTCCCAATGCAGGGGGCCTGGGTTTGTTCCCTGGTCAGGGAACTAGATCCCACATGCATGCTGCAAGTAAGGGTTTGCATGCCACAACTAAGGAGCCCACCTGCCACAACTAAGACCCAGTGCAACCAAATAAAAATATATATTAAAAAAAGAAAGCAAAAAACAAAGTGGCTGTACCATTTTGCACTCCTACCAGCAATGAATGAGAGTTCCTACTGCTCCATATCCTCACCAGCATTTGGTGTTGTCAGTATTCTGGATTTTGGCCATTCTAATAGGTATACAGTGGTATATCATTGCTTTGATTTGCATCTCCCTGATTACATATGATGTGGAGCATCTTTTCATATGTTTATTTGCCATCTGTGTATCTTCTTTGGTGAGGTGTCTGTTAAGACCTTTGGCCCAGTTTTTTAATTGGGTTGTTTTCTTATTTTTGAGTTTTAAGAGCTCTTGGTATATTTTGGATAGTGGTCCTTTATCAAATGTATCTTTTGTAAGTATTTTCTTCCAGTCTACAGCTTGTTCCCTCATTCTCTTGTCTTTGGCAGAGCAGAAGTTTTTAATTTTAATGAAGTCCAGCTTATCAATTCTTTCTTTCATGGATCATGTTTCATTTTGTATCTAAAAAGTCATCATCGTACTCAAGATCATGTAGATTTTCTCCTATGTTATTTTCCAGGAGTTCTATAGTTTTGTGTTTGACATTTAGGTCATGACCCATTTTGAGTTAATTTTTGTGAGGGATGTAAGAAAGGTCTGTGTCTAGACTCAGTATTTTGCATGTGGATATCCAGTTGTTCCAGCACTGTTTGTTGGAAAGATCATTTTTGCTCCACTGTATTGCCTTTGCTCCTTTGGCAAACATCAGTTGCCTATATTCTGTGGATCTATTTCTGGGCTCTCTGTCGATCCATTGATCCATTTGCCTATTCTTTCACTTTGCTGTTTTCTATAGCTTTACAGTAAGTCTTGAAGTCAGCTGGTGTCAGTCATATGACCTTGTTCTTTTCCTTCTATATTATGTTGGCTATTCTGAGTCTTCTGCCTCTCCATATAAACTTTAGAATGAGTCTGTCAATATCCACATAATAACTTCCTGGTATTTTGATTGCAACTGCCTTGAATCTATAGATCAAGTAGGGAAAAACTGACATTTTTGACAATATTGAATCTTCCTACCCACGAAATCTCTCTCCATTTATTTAGTTCTTTGATTTCATTCAGGGTTTTGAAATATTCCTCATACAGATCTGGTATATATTTTGTTAGATTAACACCTATTTCATTTTTGGGGGGTCCTAATGTAAATGGTATTGTGTTTTTAATTTCAAATTCCACTTGCTCATTTCTAGTATATAGGAAAGCAATTAGCTTTTGTATATTAACCTTGTATCCTGCAATTTTGCTATAATCACTTACCAGTTCTATGCATTTTTTTTTTTTTTTTGGTAAATTCTTTCAGATTTTCTACATAGATGACTATGTCATCTGCAAAGACAATTTTATTTCTTCCTTCCATTATGTATACATTTTATTTCCTTTTCTTGTCTTATTGCATTAGCTAGTACTTCCAGTACAATGTTGAAAAGGAATGATGAGAGGGGATATCCTTGTCTTGTTCTTGTTCTTAATGGGAAAGCTTCTATTGTCTCAACACTAAGTATGATGTAAGCTGTAGATTTTTCATAGATATTCTTTATCAAGTTGAGGAAGTTCCCCTCTATTCCTCATTTACTAAGAGTTTTTATAATAAATGGATGTTGAATTTTATCAAATGCTTTTTCTGCATCTATTGATATGATCATGTGTTATTTTTTCTTTAACCTGTTGATGTGATGGATTACATTAACTGATTTTCAAATGTTAAGCAAGCTTTGCATAACTGGGATAAATCCCACTTGACTGTGGTGTATAATTCTTTTTATACATTGCTGAATTTTGTTGTTGTTGTTTTTTAATGAAACTTACTATAGCCAATTTATTTTCCTCCTCCACCCCCTTCAAAAAGCAATCCAGGTGCACTGCTAACACCTAAGGACAACTGAAAAGATCTTCAGAACACTGGGCTCAAGGCCCTGAGCTCTCCATGGGCAGTCCTTTGGGCCTCCCTGAGAGCTGATTACCAAAGTTCCAGGGTATTCAGGAATGACAGAGTAGATCTGCTTTTTCTCAGCACAGAGTACTGGAGAGGAGACAGCTACATAGAAAGAGAACCCCAGAGATCTGCAAAAGGCCCCCTTTGAGTTTATGGCTAAGTATTGATTAGTACATGTGTGTGAGGAAATTACTGTGGCTAGAAGAAAAATCATCAGAAAAGATTAGAGGTAACAGTGCCTAGTACTCACAAAGGGCCAGAAATAATGCCTGTTCCCACCAACCAACGTTAAAAAACAAAAACAATAACAACAAAAAACCCCTCATGATTCATAATGCATTGGGCAGAGTACCTAGTAGGGTATTACCTTAGTAATGGGCTATAATTATCCCCAGACCAAGTACTGCTTCAGTCCCACCTAACAAATCTTAAAAGCAAGACTCAGAAGGATCAAACTCTTTAAAAGTAACTTAACTGACAAAATATATGAAACAGTGGTTTTCAAAACATTAGGCAACATAGCACAGCAATCCCTTGAGATATGGAAAACAAATAAGATGAGCCTATGGTTGCCTCACATTACTATACTGAGTAAGCCCAAGAATATTTATAAGAATACAAAAATACCCAGCACCTTACAAGGTTCAATACACAATGTCTGGCAGTCAATAAAAAATTACCAGGCATGCAAAGAATCAGGAAAATACAACCCAAAGTGAAGAGAAAAAAGTTAACTGAAGTCAACCTAGAACTATATAGATGTTACAATTAGCAGTCGGGACATTCAAAGTTGTTATAACTGTATTCTATGTGTTCAAAAAGTTAGAGACATGGGAAATTTTAAAAAGACCCAAATGAATTTCTAGAGATAAAAACTACAACATACTAGGTGGAAAATGCACTAAATGGGACTAACTACAGAGTAAACACTGCAGAAGACTAGTAAACTTGAAGACATTGTTTTAAAAATTATCCAAGATGAAACTGAAAAAAAAACTTCAAGAACAAAACAAAAAAAGAGCATCATGACCTGTAGGGCAACTTAAAGCAGCCTCAAATATCAGTAACTGGAATCCCCAAAGGGGGAAAGGAGCAGAAAAGATATCTGAAAAAAAAATAATGGTCAAAAACTTTCCAAATTTGATGAACACTATAAATGCACAAATCCAAAAAGCTCAACAAACCCCAAGCACAAGAAACATGAAGAAATCTAAGACAGATGATGAGCAAATTGCTCAAAACCAGTAATAAAGAGAAAATCTTAAAAGCAGAACAAAAAACACGTGTTACATTCAGAGGAACAAAGAATAGAATGACAGCAGATTTCTTGTCAGAAACAAGGCAAATGAGAAGACAGCAGAGAAACATCTTTTAAGTACTGAAAGAAAAAACTGACAACGTTGAATTCTATTCCCAGAGAATATTTCAAAAGAGAAGGCAAAATAAAGATTTTTCAGACATTACAAATGCTGAAAGAATTCATCACCAACAAACCTGCACTACGAGAAATGTTAGAAGTCCTTCAAGTGGAAAGAAGAGATGCTAGATGGAAATACAAACCTGTACCAAGGAATAAAGAACATCAGAAATGTAACAACATGAACTAAAGCCAAATGATCATCTCATAGATGCAGACAGTTTCACTGGAGAATTCTACTAAACATTTAAAGAATTAATACCAATTCTATACAATATCTTCCAGAAAACAAGAGGAAGAAACACTTCCCAACTCATTTTACAAGGCCTGTACTACTCTGATACCAAAACCAGACAGACAGTACCAAAAAATAAAATAAATTCTACACACACACACTATAGACCAATATCTTTCCCAAATATAGACATGCAAATCCTTAACAAAATTTTAGCAAATTCAATAATATACAACATGATCAAGTGAAGTTTACTCCTGGGATGCAAGGCTGGCTCAATATTGAAAAAATCAATGAAGTCTACACCATATTAATAAGCCAAAGAATAAAAATCATAATTGTATCAATTTATGCAAACAAAGCACTTAATAAAATTCAACACATTCATGATTAAAAAAAAAAGTTCAGAAAACTAGCTTCCTCAACCTAATAAAGGACCTCCACAAAAAAAAACTACCATTAACATTATAGTTAATGGTGCAAGACTAACTATATTCCCTCTAGGATTGGGAACAGGGCAAGGATGTCCATCCTCACCACCTCTCTATCACACTAGAGAGCCTAGCCAGGGCAATAAGGAAAGAAAAAGAAAAGTCATAAGAACTGGAAAGGAAAAAATTAAATTGCTCCTATTTGAAGATAACACAACCATCTACGTAGAAGAGAATCTGGAATTTAGATTGAGGTAATCTCATTCTCCCTTTTCTATCTACAATTTTTCCATTTCCAGCTGACCTCCTTCTAGGAATTTCTCTCTGTAATCATTCCCTAATGGTGTCCAAAGTCAAAACCAGAGACTTGGATAGCTAAGGATTTGAGACTTCAAAAGCACAAACCATAATGTGAAAATTTGATGGATTTGATTACATCAAATTAAGAATTTCTATTCAAAAAAGGAAAATTTTGCTTAAAATTGAAGTATTCTCTCCAGTTAGTTATATTTTTCTGTGACTTGGGGGAAAACATCCAGCAACATTCAATTTTAACAGCAACCTTGAAAACTGCTATTAATTCATCCATCACTAAGAAGTGGATATATACATGCTATATCCGTGTGTGTGTGTGTGTGTGTGTGTGTATATACACACACACACATGCTATATCCATGTGTGTGTGTGTGTGTATACACACACACACACACACACATACACACACACACACACACACACACACACCCCTCCCCTTTTAAAAAGGCGGGTGTGGGGACGGACCAGGATTGATACCTGACATGCTGAGTCAGTCAGATTCTCTTCCCTGGAATCCAGCACTGAGTCACAGAGCTGGAGTCAGTTATATGACTTGTTCTAGAACTTAGGTCTATTAACTGACCAAAATCACCTGAGGAAACTTTTTGAAAACACAGATTCCCAGGTTTCAGAGATTGTCATTCAGAGGGTCCATGATGGGGTCCCTGAAAAAAAGTGTTAAGTTCCCCAGGTGATTCTAGTACATAGCCAGCGGGTTTGGGACCTACTTAAATAATAGTGCCAACACTGATCACAAGTAGGAAGAGCCCACAGAGAGGAGGGAAATAGAGAAAACCCAATACAAGAGTCTATTTGGTCCTTGAGAGAGTAGAAGAGCCTGGAGGCTGTGGGAGTGCCTGAGAGACTGACTGTGGAACCTCAGCTCCCCCAAGTGTTCAGGTCCAGGCTCTATGTGACCTCCCAAGGACACCTATTCAAGTGTCTGCTACTCCCTTAATATAAAGATCACTAAGAGACAGGAAAACTTTAATTTTCCATAAGATTTTCAGCTACAGTTGGTCTGCTTACTCACCCAGGTAAATAATAAAATGCCCATTTTTAATTTAAAACATCTTTACTTTTCATATAGTTTGCCTATGCTCTAGATTTATTGATAGATGGCACTTAATCACAGACATAAAAACTTATCGATATAAGGAAAGGCATCTTGGAATACCTAAGCAGCCCAAGTCCAAGGTCCTTCAGAGAACTTCAAGACCAACTAGAAGAACAGAAAACAATCCATAGACCACCAAATAACCCTTCAGAGCAAAGTCAACATTAAAGCCAAGAAAATCTCTCGCTGTTCTACAGTAGGTAAAGAAACATGAGTCCTAGAGTGATGAAAACTCTCTGCTTGCCCTGGTTTTGGCCATGAACTTACTGTGCATCTTTGAGCAAGAAATGAGAGAAAACAGTGGCCCAGGGGGACTAACACATGAGCACACGTGGACTGGCTGTAACATATCTTTAAAGACTTCTCTCTCTAGAATTCAATTTCCCCATCTCTAAACAGATCTCTAAGAATCAATTCTTCCAGTTCTGACATCTTGTAGCTCTATTATTCTAAATCAAAAAGATTTGCAATCTTCTTTGCAAAATACAGTCATATTTTAGTTGTTAACACGAAGTTTCATGATTTCTATATAAAAATATTGATTTAGATTAATACAAATGATAATTTCCCAAGTTCCCAACTTATAAAAGTTCTTTGCCCTGAATATCAATTCAACAAATACTTGAGTGGAAGACATTCGGTCACTTGCTCTGGGGCAGTGGTTTTCACTGGATAGGGCAGATATGTCTCACCGGGAAAGGGAGAGAAATGAAAGGGACCCACTACACAGAACTACTTTTACTGTTTTAGATGTCTAATTTTCAAATAAGATTTCCTCTGACAAAGAGTTCCATCGCTTTAAAAACAAAAGTGGCTCAAAGAGAATACATGCAAACAAAACAAACATATAAGATAGGTATGTTTATTATCCAGTTTACCAATGAAGCTAAGGTACAGATAGGTTAAAATACTTGCCTGAGGTCAGGCATGTAGGAAATGAAGACACTGGGACTAGAACCCAGGCATTTTAGCTCAACTCCATGCTCTTAATTACTATGCTACAGCTCAGCATGCCACGACACAGTTTAGAAAATAAAGACAAAAATATAAACTCCAAAGCTCCCAAATGCATTCAGGAATAAAAAGATACTCATTAGCATGACATGCAAGGTTGTTTGCGATTCAGCCTTGGCTAGACCCTGCAGCCTCATCTGCCACCACCCCCTACCAACACACATACACACACACACAAGTATTACAGTCACAACTGCGCTTCTCATCAGGCCTTAATCACCCCGCATGCCGTGTATGTGAATTTTACCATTTATTGAGCTATTTCAGAAGGGCAGGGCACTGAACAAAGCACTTTATACACTACACCTCATTTTATCCACATGACAACGCTGTGAGGTAGGGAGTATTTCTGAATTTTACAAAATTGTCTTAGAGAAGTTAAATAGTTTGCCCAAGGACAAATATCTTGCCCAAGGACAAATATCTTGCCCAAGGACAAATATCTTAAACCCAGGCCTGTTCTTACTTCAAAGGACATGTTCTGGATCCCAATTTCCCTGCCTAAATTTGCTCTATTCCCAAACAATGTCCAATTCATTCAAGATGCATCTAGAACAGTGGTTGGCAAGTAGCTGGCATTTAAGAGATATGTGCTGAATGAATGAATGAATGAATGTGTCCTCTCTGGAGGCTCCTCTGACTCCCTTACAAAACTCAGTTGCTCTCTCTACATTGTCACAAGACTTGTTTCAAAGCTCTATTATAAGGCTTCCCAGGAGGTAGGCTACACTTTCTACTTTTATGTACATGTTATCCACTAGACTGAGAACCTTGTTTCACTTCAGTTCTATTCTCAGCCCCTTAACAAAAGGCTTGGCTTTTAACAAGCACTAAGTTTCTTAACTGAACTAATTTCCCTGAGGAGGCAAAGAGAGATGAGTAAGAGATTCACAATTCCTATTAAAACTTCTTTTTTCTTGGGAAATAAACAAGAGAGCTGTGATACACTCGAATGTGTGCTCTGTACATATTTCTAGGTTTCAGCTATCATCTGTGGCATCTAAATTTAACTCATTCAACACATTTATGAGTAATCTAAATACATACATATAATGGCTCTTAAGGAGCTTACAATCTAGTCGAGACAAAACATAATAAAATATAAAGGCAAACAGTCAAACATGAGCTACCATGAGGAAATACATGACTAGATGTCACATAAAAGGTACAACAAAATGCTGTGGGTTTGCAAGTTGAAGACCACATTCTGGGCTAAGGCTGTGGGTCTGATTATCTGTGGACAGTCGGCACTGAGGCCATTTCCAGTCAGCTGCAAAATGAGGGGGGAAATGGGACACTGCAGTGTGTTTTCCATAGAAAGGTATTTAATTGAATTTTTAAAACTGTCTCTAATCTGACATGATGTTCCTCCTGCTCTCTTGATGTAAAAATGTAATTTCTTTTCAAAAATAATGGTGAGAGGAGATGACCAGTTTTATGCAGTTCCACAAAACTTGTTTTAAAAATTTTATTGGTATAAACATTCCAAGCATTTGGGAACTGCTGAGCTAAAGCATTCAAGAGAAGCATCAGAAAGAGGGAGAACCTGAAGCAAACACTGCAGGATGAACAGGATTTAGCTAGTTGGGGAAGAGAGAGAGATTTTAAGCAGGGGTAACAGCCTGCATAAAGTACAGAGGTATGAATGTTCATGTAAAGTTTGAAAAATAGCAACTAAATCTGCCTGATTAAAACTTGGAAAAACTGCAGCTGCAAAATTCCATTTCTGGCAATATGACAAGCTAAGTACCTTTCTCAACTTCCACTGAAAACAAGTATAAATAATGGATTTTTTCATCTCCTCAAATAAACACACTGATGAGCTTACAAGAAAATAAGGAAGATTCAGATAAAGAACTAAGTGAAGACTGAAACCCAAGAAAGCAATCAAAACACACAAACTAGCTTTCTCCTTGAGGGCATTTACATAGACCAATGCAAGCTTCATTCTCCCAATCTAATGGGGTTCAAGGAATGCAATAAAAAACTAAGGTTCAACCTAAGGTAGAAAGTGTAATAGATACCCCTCCCTCATAATTTAAACGGGAACTACAAAGGTGATCAAGATAGAAACCCATCCACACATGTACACATTCAGGAACTATAGTAAAAACCACTAGTGTCAAAACTTGGTATTGAAAAAAAAGGAAAAATCTTTCTGCAAGTTCAACCACAAACTGTCTCTCACAAGGGATTCCTACTGAATGGTCAAAAAAAACCTCAACCCAGGAATTTAAGTTGAAATGGTCACAAACTAAAAGTGGCCATAGGACACTAACAAAAGAATTACATAATCTCTGGAAAAATTCACTTCAACCTTGGCCTCAAAATAATTTTCACAAAAAGTTCCAGGAATAATGAGCTCATGAGCAAAAATTTGAAAACCCTCAGGGAAACAAAGCCCATAAATAAGAACTTCAGAAATAAAAAATGGCAGAATCAGACTTTCAAAGACTTCAGATACTTGAATTATAAGTCTGGATATGCAATGCGTTTAATAAGCTTAAAGAAATAAAAGGGATTGAAAATTAATAAAGAGTAAGACATTATGACATGATCAAGCAAAATTGAAAAAGAACAAAAAATTTCTCAAAATAAGAGTAACACAATGGATGGCTTAGGAGCAGAAAAGATACAACCAAAGAGAATTAATGAATATACAGAAAATATATAGAATAGTACTCAGAAAGAGAGAGAAAAAAAAAAAATATATATATATATTTTTTTTTTTTTTTTGCTGTACGCGGGCCTCTCACTGTTGTGGCCTCTCCCGTGCGGAGCACAGGCTCCGGACGCGCGGGCTCAGCGGCCATGGCTCATGGGCCCAGCCACTCCGCGGCATGTGGGATCTTCCTGGACCGGGGCACGAACCCGTGTCCCCTGCATTGGCAGGCGGACTCTCAACCACTGCGCCACCACGGAAGCCCGAAAAAATATTTTTTCAATAAAAGCTAAAGACACAGAAGATAGGCACAGAAAATATAATATAAAACTAGTCAATATTCTAGAAGAGGAGAAAAGAATGGGTTATAACCAATAGCAGGTTTTAGAAAGCTGGTTTTAATACTCTGTTTACCCTTTTGGGTTCCCCTCTTCACTTAGTACTGGGTCTGAAAATAGCTGAAAAATTTCCAGAACTGACAACAGATACACATTCACACATTCAAGAAGCCCAATTAATGTAATTAATCTTCTCAGTCCTCCCACTGCTAGGTCCGGACTATAGATGCAGTCATGGGAAGAGCAAAGCAGAACAGGGTTAATAAAGCCCCTACTTTCTGACCAGCAGAACAAAAAGGGAGCCCTAGGGAACTGGGGAGATAGTAGAGAGAGGAAAGCTCAGAAAAATGACCCTATAAAGTTAGCTTTGAACTTCAAGCCTCACTTCTGAGTCCATCAGCAATGTATGAAGGTTCCAGTTGGTCCAAATCCTCACCAACACTTGATACTGTCAGTCTTTTTAATTTTAGCCATTCTATTGGGTGTGTTAGGGCATTCTCAATATTGTTTTAATTAGCATTTTCCTAATGATTAATGATGCTAAGCATTTTTCACAAGTTTATTCGCCATCTGTATATCTTCTTTGATAAAGTGCCTGTTCAAATCTTTTGTCCATTTTTCCCTATTGGATTCTGTCTTACTGAGTTGTAAAAGTCTATATACTGAGTTTATATATAAATATATGTTAGACAAATGTTTTATATGAAGGCAGCAGTGGAAATAGAAAGAACTGGTCAAATGTGTGAGTTTTTAGAAGTCTGTGGCCTGTCTTTTCATTTTCTTAAAGTGTCTTTTGACAAGTAAAAGATTTTAAATTTGATAAAGTCCAATTTATCAACTATTCTTTTTTTTTTTGGATTTCAGTAAAATACCTGAAACGCTGGTGGTTTGGGAAATAGACTAAGGTGCCATATATGGCCTTTTCCCAATTTGCATGAAAAAACTAAGGTAATATAATTTTAAGTTTTCCTACTATAAATTTTTCTTAAACCTCTTTCACCTGCTATTCCCTGTTTTAGAATATAATATAAAGTAGTATCTGACTTAGGGAAAAAAAATGTAGTTTGAAATTTAATACATAAATATTTCATAGTATTCCTCAGAATACCATTACTTTTAGGTACACCATCACCTGAACATGTCTGAGCACCACTGAACTAATAACGTGCAACTCATATTCCTGCTAAATTGTTCTTTCCTGTGCAATATGGAACTTTTCCTATGAGGAAGTCAGACCAAGGTGGGAAAGGTCAGACCAATTTGCCTGAGAAAAGATTAAGAAGGGGCTTCCCTGGTGGCGCAGTGGTTGGGAGTCCGCCTGCCTATGCAGGGGACACGGGTTCGTGCACCAGTCCAGGAAGATCCCACATGCCACAGAGTGGCTGGGCCTGTGAGCCATGGACGCTGAACCTGTGCGTCCAGGGCCTGTGCTCCGCAACAGGAGAGGCCACAACGGTGAAGAGGCCCGCGTACCACAAAAAAAAAAAAAGATTAAGAAGTAGGCTGCAACCATACTCCAATAAAAATTAATTTAAAAAAAAAAAAGAAGTAGGCCATCAGAACACTCTATAATTTCTTCCTTCTTAATTCCAGGCTATGACTACCTATCCTCTGGCACCAAAGAGAATAACCAGCTAACAGGCAGAGGAGAAACAACTTTCATTGATCAGTGTTAGAAAGACTAACTTTATATACTAGTCACAGCAAATGAGACACCCCAGGCTGCATCCTTCAGTTAAACCAGCACATTCTGAATTGTCTTTCTCTGCTGATAATCAGTATTTACTACCTCAGTAGTGCAAACACCTGCTAGTCACTAGGAATTCAACTGGGAGCAATGAACATGAACGAGTTCTTCAACTACAGATCTGAGAAGGGGATCTCACTGTCACCCGTGGGAATAAAGAACAGTGCCCATGGTACCCCATTCATCCCACCTGTGGCAAACAGCAAATCTAGACAGAGCCCCCCTTGTTCAAGAGCATATGGAAAATAAAAGACCTGTTAAAAATATTGCAAATGGGGGAAAGAGAATATCATCTCTTGGTGAACAAACATACTTCCGAAAAACATTAATATTATGTCAAGAAAGTGGCATACTTAAATAGAACAGAAACATGACTTCAACAAAACAGCAACAGAAAGCTACAAGGGAGAGAAAAGAAGAGGATAAAAAGACAACAAATGAGAGCCTTTTAAATAAGGATGAAAGAAAAACCAGTGACTTCCAAGCAGAATACAAATGCATAGTATTAGACACATTACCTATGGTATGTGGTATTCCTGCCAAAATATTTAAACATGAACTTAAGCATGAGGAAACGATGAGACAAATCCTAGATGTAGAACATTACCCAAAACAATGGTCAGGATTCTTTAAAAAGTCAATGTCAGAGACAAAAAAAAAAAGGCATAACTATCATAGCTGAAAGGAAACTAGAAACACGACAGTTAAAAGCAACATATGATCCCTAACTAGACTCAGACTCAAAAGCCAACAGCTACAAAGGACAGTATTGGAACTAGGAAATTTTAAATATGAATTTTGTTAGATAACATTATTGTATGTATGTAAAATCTCTTTATGGTGATAAAAGAATTGTAGTTATATAGAAAAATATACTTGTTCTTAGGAGATATATGCTAAAATACTAAGAGATAAAACATCATGATGACCATAACTTGATATTGAATTGTTCAGCCAAAAAAAGTAAATCTGTGTAAATAAAACTGAGAAGGGAGAGTGAGTGTGAATGTGGAAGGGGGAAGGGAGGGATTACCTAACCCCTCATATTTTAGGGAAACACATATAAGCAGTTTCCTATTCTCATTACTTATG
Source organism: Leucopleurus acutus (assembly GCF_964270905.1). Taxonomy (NCBI): domain Eukaryota; kingdom Metazoa; phylum Chordata; class Mammalia; order Artiodactyla; family Delphinidae; genus Leucopleurus; species Leucopleurus acutus. The sequence goes on along the minus strand of NC_139150.1, from coordinate 11,238,983 downwards.
AGTAATACTTAATTTTCTTAAATTCAATATAGACACCTCCCTTGTCTATCCAAAAAATCAGTAACCACTGATAACTTCTTTTTACACTAAAAATCATACCACTTCTTGAATAGTTTTTTAATATAGTCCTCTTTCTCATGAGGCCAGTATGACCTTGATACCAAAATCGAACAAGAACATTACAAAAAAGAAAAATTATAGCCAAAATATCCTATGACTACAGATGCAAACAAAAAAATAAAATATTAGTTAATTGAATCCAGCAATATGTATAAAAAGGATATCGTGACCAAATGGGTTTATCGCGGCAATGCAAAGTTAAACATTTGAAAATAAATGTAATTCACTACATTAACAAAGGGAGAAATCATACGATCATCTCAATAGATATAGAAAAAGCATTTGATAAAACTGAACATCCATTCATGACTACAGCACCTGGCAACCTGAAACACCAATTGATGAAGACCAAAAAGAGCTCCAACAAAAGTCAGCTCTCTCTAACTAAATAACCTGAAAAGGGGCAGCCTAACAAGTCAGAAACTTTCAGAAAATAAGCACCAAACTATACAGCCAAACATGACTGAGAAACCTGTGTGGTCTCATACCACTCAAGTCAGCAAAGGACGAGCAGGGAGAGAACTTAGATTTCTACCCTTGCCAGGCTGTACTGTATCCCATCCACCCACCCCCTGCCCATTGGTGTTAGAGGAAGCCAAGTAGGGAGGCTGGGTTTTCATTATCCCCACTGCACAGTAATGAAGACTCTCTCAATGTGGTTTCAGTGGAGGCTGTGGAGAGCCTGCCACTCTCATGTGGCAGTAAATGAGGCCATGGAGGGAACAGCAACAAGGCACCACTGCACCCAGCCAGGGAGATATCGGTGGAGGTCTCCAGGGAACCAGAACTCCCATCCCAACCCTGCAGTAAAGGGGAATTCTGCATCCTGGGTGTGAAGGAAGGCTTAACAGGGAACCTAGTCATATACCCCAACCTGACAATATGAAGGCAGAGTGCCCCCTTCCCCTTCCAGAGCAGTGTCACAGGAAGCCAGCTAAAGGACAGTGGTAAATGCCTTCAAAGCTCTGCAGGAAATTTTTCCAACCTAGAACTCGATGACCATATAAACTACTGATCAAGTGTGAGAAAGGAGACATTTTTCAGACACGAAAAGACTTGCAAGAACTCAAATGCACCCTTTAGCAAAGTCCACTGATGTGACTGTCTCCTACAAGAACTTAAATCTGTCCTCCAGCAAACAAATTAAAATAACACAGGGGCCAGGAAATAATGAAATGGGAGAGTGATGAAGGGACATTCCAGAATTACAAGAATATAGCTGACTTTATACAGATCAGAACAGGAAGTTAGGAAGAAATCATCAGGAAAAAGGAAAAAAAAAACAAAGCCCCGATAAAACTCCAAGTATGATTGCAAGTTTGGAAAAAATTAAGCATATGGTGAAGCAAATAATGCAAGGGAGAAAAAAGGGATTTAAAAACTAGGGGAGACAGGAGGGAGAGAATACAATTTTTAAAAATCCAAATTTAGATATGACTCTTTTCCAGTCTCAAGCACTTTCTGCGCTACAAACAGCAGTGCACGTATGGCCAAGTCCAAGAACCACACCACATATAACTAGTTCCAAAATGGCATCAATAAACCCTAATCATAAAGACATCTTTTAAGGAGGAGGAACCTAAGTTCCTAAGGATCTTGAACTTTTTTGAGAAACACAAGAATGGTCTACAGAAGATGCAAACCAATAAAACGAAGACCATCAAGGCCTCTGTCAAGCTCAAGGTCCTGAAAGCTTGGGAGACATTCTTCTAATGACACTCCTCTGCTGATCTAAGGCTTCCACCAAGGCCAAAGTCGAAGCCAGAGCTCAGGCTCCCAAAGATGTCCCAGCCCCCACAAAGGCTGCAAAGTAGAGGTTTCAGTTTGCCAACATGAGGATGGAAGTACTCATGTGGTGCCCTGGGCTGCTCTTTACACAAGGCTGTTGTCTGGTGCTATTTTGTGCATATAAATGTAAAATATATATACATATCCAGATACAGGACAAAAGAAATTTAGCATAATTTTAAACTCTGAATGGATTATAAAAAGTTATATGACCCTGATGTTAAGAACATGCTCCTTCAAATGGGATCATGACAATGCACCAAAAAGGAAGAAAGTGTTATCCTAGCACCCTACATGACCTGTATTAAACAATATTTAAATATTCATAATAACACAATTTTCAGAGTTAACCTGAGGATAAATAGAGGAAAACTTGGTCCTGGTCTTGGATGAGAATGAAAATGACCACATAAAAGTAAAAGTATAAGCTAAGAGAAAGTAGAAGAGCTATCCTTCCCTTAGAAAGTGGGGCATCAAAGACACTATTGAAAGTTAATGAGGGGCTTCCCTGGTGGCACAGTAGTCAAGAATCCGCCTGCCAAGGCAGGGGACAAGGGTTTGAGGCCTGGTCCAGGAAGATCCCACATGCTGCAGAGCAATTAAGCCCATGCGCCACAACTATTGAGCCTGTGCTCTAGAGCCCGTGAGCCACAACTACTGAGCCCATGTGCCACAACTACTGAGCCTGCACTCTAGAGCCCATGTTCCACAACAACAGAAGCCACCGCAATGAGAAGCCTGCGCACCGCAACGAAGAGTGGCCCCGGCTCTCCGCAACAAGAGAAGGCCCACATGCAGAAACGAAGACCAAATGCAGCCAAAAATAAATAAATAAAATAAAATTTTAAAACAAGAAAGTGAATGAAATAGAGGATTAAGTATATTACATTAAAATGTAACCATTATAAAAATTAGAAATAATATAAATATATAAAACAGTGGAGAGGGCAGACAGCAGAAGCAAGAAGAACTACAATCCTGCAGCCTGTGGAACAAAAACCACATTCACAGAAAGACAAACAAGATGAAAAGGCAGAGGGCTATGTACCAGATGAAGGAACAAGATAAAACACCATAAAAACAACTAAATTAAGTGGAGATACACAACCTTCCAGAAAAAGAATTCAGAATAATGATAGTGAAGACGATCCAGGACCTCGGAAAAAGAATGGAGGCAAAGATCGAGAAGATGCAAGAAATGCTGAACAAAGACCTAGAAGAATTAAAAAACAAACAAACAGAGATGAACAATAACTGAAATGAAAAACACACTACAAGGAATCAATAGCAGAATAACTGAGGCAGAAGAACGGATAAGTGACCTGGAAGACAGAATGGTGGAATTCACTGCCGTGGAACAGAATAAAGAAAACAAAAAACGAAAAGAAATGAAGACAGCCTAAGAGACCTCTGGGACAACATTAAATGCAACAACTTTCACATTATAGGGGTCCCAGAAGGAGAAGAGAGAGAGAAAGGACCAGAGAAAATATCTGAAGAGATTATAGTCGAAAACTTACCTAACATGGGAAAGGAAATAGCCACCCAAGTCCAGGAAGCACAGAAAGTCCCATACAGGATAAAACCAAGGAGAAACACGCCGAGACACATAATAATCAAATTGGCAAAAATTAAAGACAAAGAAAAATCACTGAAAGCAGCAAGGGAAAAACGACAAACAACATACAAGGGAACTCCCATAAGGTTAACAGCTGATTTCTCAGCAGAACCTCTACAAGCCAGAACGGAGTTGCATGATATACTTAAAGTGATGAAAGGTTACTCTACCCGGCAAGGATCTCATTCAGATTCGATGGAAAAATCAAAAGCTTTACAGACAAGCAAAAGCTAAGAGAATTCAGCACCACCAAACCAGCTCTACAACAAATGCTAAAGGAACTTCTCTAAGTGGGAAACACAAGAGAAGAAAAGGACCTACAAAAACAAACCCAAAACAATTCAGAAAATGGTCATAGGTACATACATATTGATAATTACCTTAAACATGAATGGATTAAATGCTCCAACCAAAAGACACAGGCTTGCTAAATGGATACAAAAACAAGACCCATCTATGTGCTGTCTGCAGGAGACCCACTTCAGACCTAGGGACACATATGACTGAAAGTGAGGGGCTGGAAAGATATTCCGTGCAAATGGAAATCAAAAGAAAGCTGGAGGAGCAATACTCATATCAGATAAAACAAACTTTAAAATAAAGAATGTTACAAGAGACAAGGAAGGACACTACATAATGATCAAGGGATGAATCCAAGAAGAAGATATAACGATTATAAATATATATGCAGCCAACATAGGAGCACCTCAATATAAGGCAACTGCTAACAGCTATAAAAGAGGAAATTGACAGTAACACAGTAATAGTGGGGGACGTTAACACCTCACTTACACCAACGGACAGATCATCCAAAATGAAAATAAATAACAGAAGCTTTAAATGACACAACAGACCAGATAGATTTAACTGATATTTATAGGACATTCCATCCAGAAACAGCAGATTACACTTTCTTCTCAAGTGTGCACGGAACATTCTCCAGGATAGATAACATCTTCGGTCACAAATCAAGACACAGTAAATTTAAGAAAACTGAAATCATATCAAGCATCTTTTCTGACCACAACGCTATGATATTAGAAATGAATTACAGGGAGAAAAACGTAAAAAACACAAGCACATGGAGGCTAAACAAAACATTACTAAATAACCAAGAGATCACTGAAGAAATCAAAGAGGAAATCAAAAAATACCTGGAGACAAATGACCATGAACACACGATGATCCAAAACCTATGGGATGCAGCAAAAGCAGTTCTAAGAGGGAAGTTTATAGCTACACAAGCCTACCTCAAGAAACAAGAAAAATCTCAAATAAACAATCTAAACTTACACCTAAGTGAACTAGAGAAAGAAGAATAAACAAAACCCAAAGTTAGCAGAAGGAAAGAAATCATAAAGATCAGAGCAGAAATAAATGAAATAGAAACAAAGAAAACAATAGCAAAGATCAATAAAACTAAAAGCTGGTTCTTGGAGAAGATAAACAAAATTGATAAACCATTAGCCAGCCTCATCAAGAAAAAGAGGGAGAGGACTCAAATCAATAAAATTAGAAATGAAAAAGGAGACGTTACAACAAATATCGCAGAAATACAAAGCATCCTAAGAGACTACTACAAGCAACTCTGTGCCAATAAAATGGACAACCTGGAAGAAATGGACAAATTCTTAGAAAAGTGTAACCTTCCAAGACTGAACCAGGAAGAAATAAAAAATATGAACACACCAATCACAAGCAATGAAATTGAAACTGTGATTAAAAATCTTACAAAATACAAAAGTCCAGGACCAGATGGCTTCACAGGTGAACTCTATCAAACATTTAGAGAAGAGCTAACACCCATCCTTCTCAAACTCTTGCAAAAAATTGCAGAGGAAGGAACACTCCCAAACTCATTCTATGAGGCCACCATCACCCTGATACCAAAACCAGACAAAGACACTACAAAAAAAGAAAATTACAGACCAATATCACTGATGAATATAGATGCAAAAATCCTCAACAAAATACTAGCAAACAGAATCCAACAATACATTCAAAGGATCAAAGACCATGATCAAGTGGGATTTATCCCAGAGATGCAAGGCTTCTTCAATATACATAAATCAATCAATGGGATAAACCATATTAACAAATTGAAGACTAAAAACCATATGACCGTCTTAACAGATGCAGAAAAAGCTTTTGACAAAATTCAACACCCATTTATGATAAAAACTCTGCAGAAAGTGGGCATAGAGGGAACCTACCTGAACATAATAAAGGCCATATATGACAAACCCACAGCAAACATCATTCTCAATGGTGAAAAACTGAAAGCATTTCCTCTAAGATCAGGAACAAGACAAGGATGTCCGCTCTCACCACTATTATTCAACATAGTTTTGGAAGTCCTAGCCATGGCAATCAGAGAAGAAAAAGAAATAAAAGGAATACAAATTGGAAAAGAAGAAGTAAAACTGTCACTGTTTGCAGATGACATGATACTATACATAGAGAATCCTAAACATGCCACCAGAAAACTACTAGAGCTAATCAATGAATTTGGTAAAGCTGCAGGATACAAAATTAATGCACAGAAATCTCTTGCATTCCTCTACACTAATGATGAAAAATCTGAAAGAGAAATTAAGGAAACACTCCCATTTACCACTGCAACAAAAAGAATAAAATATGTAGGAATAAACCTACCGAGGGAGACAAAAGACCTGTATGTAGAAAACTACAAGATACTCATGAATGAAATTAAAGATGATACCAACAGATGGAGAGATATACCATGTTCTTGGATTGGAAGAATCAATATTGTGAAAATGACTATACTACCCAAAGCAATTTACAGATTCAATGCAATCCCTATCAAATTACCAATGGCATTTTTTACAGAACTAGAACAAAAAATCTTAAAACTTGTATGGAGACACAAAAGCCCCCGAATAACCAAACCAGTCTTGAGGGAAAAAAACAGAGCTGGAGGAATCAGACTCCCTGACTTCAGACAATACTACAAAGCTACAGTAATCAAGACAATATGGTACTGGCACAGAAACAGCAATATAGATCAATGGAACAAGATAGAAAGCCCAGAGATAAACTGACGCACCTATGGTCAACTAATCTACGACAAAGGAGGCAAAGATATAAAATAGAGAAAATACAGCCTCTTCAATAAGTGGTGCTGGGAAAACTGGACAGCTACATGTAAAAGAATGAAATTAGAATACTCCCTCACACCATACATAAAAATAAACTCAAAATGGATTAGAGACCTAAATGTAAGACCGGACACTATAAAACTCAGAGGAAAACATATGAAGAACACTCTTTGACATAAATCACAGCAAGATCTTTTTTGATCCACCTCTTAGAGTAATGGAAATAAAGACAAAAATAAACAAATGGGACCTAATGAAACTTCAAAGCTTTTGCACAGCAAAGGAAACCATAAACAAGACGAAAAGACAACCCTCACAATGGGAGAAAATATTTGCAAACAAATCAACGGACAAAGGATTAATCTCCAAAATATATAAACAGCTCATGCAGCTCAATACTATAAAAAAAAAACCCAATCAAAAAATGGGCAGAAGGCCTAAACAGACATTTCTCCAAAGAAGACATACAGATGGCCAAGAAGCACATGAAAAGCTGCTCAACATTACTAATTATTAGAGAAATGCAGATCAAAACTACAGTGACGTATCACTTCACACCAGGTAGAATGGGCATCATCAGAAAATCTACAAACAACAAATAGTGGAGAGGGTGTGGAGAAATTGCATTGTTGATGGGAATGTAAATTGATACAGCCACTATGGAGAACAGTAGGGAGGTTCCTTAAAAAAACTAAAATCAGAATTACCGTATGACCCAGCAATTCCACTACTGGGCATATATCCAGAGAAAACCATAATTCAAAAAGACACATGTACCCCAATGTTCATTGAAGCACTATTTACCATAGCCAGGTCATGGAAGCAACATAAATGTCCATCGACAGACGAATGGATAAAGATGTGGTACATATATACAATGGAATATTACTCAGCCATAGAAAGGAACGAAATTGGGTCATTTGTAGAGAAGTGGATGGATCTAGAGACCGTCATATAGTGAAGTAAGTCAGAAAGAGAAAAACAAATATCGTATATTAGCGCATATATGTGGAACCTAGAAAAATGGTACAGGTGAACCAGTTTGCAGGGCAGAAATAGAGACACAGATGTAGAGAACAAGCGTATGGACACCAAGGTGGGAAAGTGGCGGGGAGGTGGTTGTGGTGTTGTGATGAATTGGGCAATTGGGATTGACATGTATACACTAATATGTATAAAATGGATAACTAATAAGAACCTGCTGTATAAAAAAATAAATAAAATAAAATTCAAAATAAAACAGTGGAAGAGGAAAGAGAGAGGTATTATAAAGGTACTCATCATCTTTCGTTTCAGGGTATCAACAAATACTGTCTAAAGTTAATTAAATTAAGAGACAGAGATGTATCTAAGGGTTATAGGTTAACCACCAGAGGAACTGAAAATAAAATCAGTTAGTAGAGGCTGTTCCTGAAGGAGTGTGAGGTAGGATAGAGAATTACTGCTCTTCATCATGAGCTCTTACAACTATTTGATTTGTTAACACGTGCATCTATAGCTTTGACTAAAATAATTTTTAACGTTTGACAAACACATTCTGTTGGTGAAGCTGTAAGGCAACAAGGCACTATCATATATGGGTATATGAACTGGCTCAACCTGTGTGGAGGAGAATCTGACACTTTTCACTATAGTAAAATTTTACTTTACTATTTTACAATTTTACTAAAGTGAAATTACATATAAATTTACTCTATGACCCAGCAATCCCACTTCTAAAAATCTATCCCAATGGTATAATGGTATAAATACAAAAAAGGCACATACACAAGACTATTCATTATAGCATCATATAACACTGGAAGCAACCTAAATGACCATCAGCATGAGACTGGTTGAATAACCCATGGACCATCCATCCAATGGAGTACTATGCTGTCGCTACAGAGAATAAGGATGACCTATACGTACTACTACAAGTGATCTCTTTAGAGGGTATAAAATGAGAAAAGTAAAGGAGAAAAGTGCACACAGAATGCTATCATTTCTCTGAAGGGTTGGTGAGGGGAAGTGTGAATATACTTACATGTTTACTTTTTTCTAATGAAATTAAAAATGAAAAAAAAAATTTTAAACTAGTTACCTACAGAGGAGGGAAGAAACAGGGTGGTGTGGGAAGGATAGAAGTTAGACTTTTCTGAATATACCTTTTTTGTAGATTTGGCTTTGAAACCACAGAAGTTTTTTATATAATTATAAAACAAAATTATTTTTAAAAAGCAATCCCAAAAGACTGAAAGAGAAAAAAAAAAACACTATGAATTGAGTTGGTGACACAACCACAGAGAAACTATTTCTAGTTTTAAAACAGTAACTACTATATATTCCTAATGTGATATACTCTAAGGACAAAAAGAATCGCCAAATTGAAAAAAAAAACCCAAAACCTGTTTTCAGTACATATTATTGGTGGTAATGTTGGTATTGCTGTTGAGTTTTTGGATATTGTGGGATAAAGCAAAAAGAGTACTTCTGTTGGTGTCACTGGAAATCAGGACTTTTGACATGAGTGATAAGAGATTCAGATGTAAGAATAATGAGGTTAAATTAAAATGCTATGGTCTTGAATTGTAAATACCAATGTGAACATGTGATGTAGTTACCTTAAACACACAGACACACACACACACTCTTCCTAGTTCTGACCCCTGGAGAAGCCTAGAAATAATGCTACTAGGTTATTTCTAGTAGCAAATAATAATATTTGCTACTGGAAATAACCTAGTAGCAAATATACTAGAAATAACCTAGTAGCAAATAATAATATTTGCTACTAGAAATAACCTAGTAGCAAAAAAAAAAAAGTTCTAAAACCCAGACTCTAATCTCTAACACCATTTCCCACCAAAAGGAAGCAAGACTCCTTAGAGGAACAGCAGAAAACAGGTCTGGAGCAGGAAACATGCAAAATGAGTCTGCAACATCTCATCATACCAAAAGGCAAGGGAGCTACTAAAAACTACTGAGATTCTGTCAAAAGGACTCTAGAAATTAACTTAAAGAAGCTTCCACTAGACAAAGATAGGGCAAATTAACATCAACGAGGATAACTACAGTAGAGTGAAATACAGCAAACAGGTTTAAATCTATGCGTTTCACGTGACAGAAAAAAAAGAATCAGTCACCTTGGGAAAATGCTAGGAAACTAACTCAGTCTGAAAAATGAATAAACTGAATCAAATATTTATTCTGCCTTTCCTATATGAACTGCACCTTAGGGTAAACAGTTGATATGAAGAAGTTTTTCTTTATAGAAGTATTCTAGCTAATATCAAGAAGAAATGATGGAAATAAAATATCACCATTTTATAGCCCCTAATAAATTAATGGATCAAAAAGAGATAACCAGACATACTTTACTTCAAAATAATCTAGGACTAGGAGGCAGAGGAGCGTTATGGTCAGTTATCTATAAATGGAACTAAGAAAGCCATAAATTAGTAAGTGCTGAAACTGAGTGATGGGCATTTGGGGGCTCATTATACTATTCTCTCTACTATTATAATGTTTACATTTTTCCAAAATAAAAAAATTTAAATAATTTTAGCACTCAGAAAAAAAGGAATGAAGTTATATTAAAAAGACAAGAAGTGAACACTGATACCAGCTAAACAGATAAATATAAATGGGGTAAATCTTTTCTAAAACTGAATAAAATTTTTAGTTATTGGTGAAAGAGGAGGCATAAAACATTCTTAAACGCTATTATCATTTTAATTATTTACATGCTCATCTTATCTCTCTTAGTAGACTTTAAGCTTCTTTTCTCCCAACCAGTAAGAGAAATAGTGCTTTGCACATACCAGGATCACAAACCTTCCAATAAATTCAGTAAAATATACAACACATCATCCTAACATACAGAGAAAAAGCAAATACTTTGTCTTTTTAAAAAAAAAAAAACAACAACTATAAAAAGGAACACTTGCTTTCTTTTGACTTTTTTTTTTAACCCTAGGTTCTTCAGACAAGAGTGTCCCATCCACTCCAAACAATATTAATGACAGCTGCCATTTACTAATCGGTCATTTTTCCGCTGAGGGCTAGACATAAGGTTGCTTTTAATCCTCACAACAACACTAGAGGTGAATTTATTAGTTTCCTTTTATAAATTAAAAAACTGAGGCTCAGAAACTTAGAACTCAGATGGGGATCGTGCGTGTTTGTGGGGACTCAAACCCTAGCGTCTCCGAGGCCCACATCCCCCTCGCTCCTCTCATGCCCTGGCATACAAGAACTGTTTGCTTGAAGTCAAACAGCATCTTTCTCTAGATTGGTTTCCTTCCTCCTATTTATTCATAGTCTAGGCGAGATCAATGCAACATCCCTGAAACCTTTCCTGTGGCTAAAGTGAGTTCAGAAGTTTATTTTTTCTCTTCCTAAATCTAACAAGGACAAATTTCCCCTCAGCAACTTGGCCCAGCCCACTTGAAATCTTACTCATCTAACCAAGCACACACATTCACTACGGCGCCCTTAAAGATTTCTTCCTTTCTCACCACAGACTAAAATGCCTTCTCCCAATTATAACTTTTCACTTTTCCTCAGAAAAGCAAACACATTATATAACCAGTCCTCACCTTCCAAACACTCATTTATAATATAACTTTGCTAACCTTGGCAAGTCATCTTTGATTCTTCTCTCACCTCTTACATGTAATTTGTCACCAGGTCTTGTCAATTCTCCCTAAAATCTCTCTCAAAGTCGTCCTTTTTCTTTTGAAAACTAAAACCTCACTTTGGACCTTGATCTTCTGCAGTATAAACACTTCCATAAACCAGTGGTCTCCAACTTTTTGCACACATTCCTATCAGTAAAAAAATTTGAGCATACATCTGATATATGTATTTTTATTTATAAATTATAAGAATGTCTTACTATACTCATCTATAGTATATTATCAGAAAACACAAAAACAAATTTTGAAGATTGATATAGAAACAAATATAGGTTCTAATATTTTTTTTTTCACACCCCCATGGATCATGCTGCACAGCCCAGAGATACCACTATCCTAAACTACTGCTGCCCGAGTAATCTTCCTAAAAACCCAAGTCTCATCATACTACATTCCCAACTCAATCCTTCAATGCCATCAGATCCCAGTAGCACAAACCTGCTTTTTCAACTTCAACACCTATAATCTTTTCCCACATATTCTGTATTTCAGCTATACCTGTCATCTCCCTAATCTCTTTTACACACACAGTTCCTTTCATCTGGAATGTCCTTATGGCTGACATACATAACAGTATCTCTAAGAGAAAAATACATTTTGTTTGTTTGTTTTGGTTTGGTTTTGGCTGCACGTGCTGCATGTGGTGTCTTAGTTCCCCAAGCAGGGATCGAAACTGTGCCCCCTGCATTAGAAGCGTGGAGTCTTAACCACTGGACCGCCAAGGAAATCCCAAAAATACATTCTAACTGCCATAACCAAATTACAAATAAACTTTTGGGATGTAACCTACCTTTTCTATAAGAACTCATATATTTTGAACATATATTTTGTTACTTCCTTTATTTGGCTCCTTTTCAAGTCCATACTTAGAAATACTTAGAAAGAATAAGTATGGATTTCAATTAAAGTAGAGGAGACCAACTTTGCTTTGTTTCCTTTGGTTTACTTCCTTGTTTATCTTTCCATTTTAGAACAAAATTCTTTTAAGCAAAAAGGATGTTTCAAATCCAGAGATTAGTTCCCCCTAGGGCCAGGTAAAAGGCTGAACCTTTGCAACTCACAAGAATTCCAGCCTGGAACTTACACACAGATTTAACAGTGTGAATAAAAACATGTTTTCCTACAGCAATACTCCAGGTTTTTATCTTCCCTGTTTCAACCTTCCTATCTGCTGTGCAAACCCCTCCAAGTTGACTGCAATGACTCAAATTAGAATGATGGAGTTGCAGCAAAACATTTTCCAGAAAAGTCATGAAAATTCAAGGGACTGCTTCTGGGTACTAATAATGGGGAGCTTAGTCTCCAGCAAGACTTCTGTTCCACCACCCCAAGTCTTTGTACTCTCTTCTATGGAGACTGGGAGGGGAGCACCATGGTGGAAAGAGGAAAAAGAGGCAGGGGACGGCCCTGGAGAGGAAGTCACATTTCAACTCCCTAGTCTTATCCCACAGAAGGAAGATATGTCAGTTGTGCTACACAACAGGCCTCAAGAAGAAGCCAGCCTGTGGTGCATTTTGGTAATGGAATCTTTTAATGGGCTATCCAGAAAAAGCCTGGAGCAGAGCAATCTTAAAAAGCCAAGGCTGCTTCTCTGTATCAGAAAACAATGATGGGCTTATCCCCATTTCCAAGTCATAAAACTTCTGCTGTTCTTCCCCCAGAAATCCCTCCTCCCTTCTCCAAATCTCACTTTTCTTTCAGTTCCAGTTTCACCCTCTTCTGAGAGCCTATCTCTGTCTACTCTGATCTTTCGTTTTCTACACAACTCATGTGGACCAAATCATAACCACAATGAGATATCACTTTACACAAAGTGGTGCAATTGCTTTGGAAAACAGTTTAGCAGTTCCTTAAAAAGGGTTACCATATGATCTAGCAATTCCACTCCTAGGTATATACCCAAGAGAAATGAAAACATATGTCCAAACAAAATGTTCACATCAACATTATTCCTAACAGTGAAAAAGTGGAAACAACCCAAATACCTAACAACTGATGAATGGATGAATAAAATGTGGTTTAACCATACAATGAAATATTATTCAATGATAAAAAGTAATGAAATGCTCATATATGCTATATCATTAATAAACCTGGGAACCATTACATTTAGGGAAAGACAAAGGATTATATTTTATATGATTCCCTTTATATGAAATGCCCAGAATTGACAAATCTATAGCAACAATAAGTAGGTTAGTGCTTGCCTAGGGCTGAGAGGGTTTGGGGGGAATGGGGAGTGACCACTAATGGGTATGGGGTTTCTTTCTGGAGTGATGAAAATGTTCTGGATTTGGATAGTGGTATTTGGAGTATACTGAAAACCATTTAATTATATACTGTAAAAGAGTAAGTGTTATACTACGGTTTATTTAGTAAAGTTGTTTGCAGATTACCACAGCCTACAAGGCCCTGCTCAGGGCCCCAGTCTCTCTCTGACCTTACCCCAGCCTCCCAGCCATCAGTCACTACCCAAACCCACTATCAATTCCTGGAATCCTTCTAGGGTTTTCTTGCCTCGAGGCCTCAGGTAAGCCCCACCCTGCCTGGAATGAAGTTTTGTGAGTTTCTTTACATGGCTAATGACTTCTCATCCTTTAAGTCTCAGCTCCAATGTCATCTCCACGGTAAGCCCTCCCTCACTACTTTTATCTAAAATAGGGCAGCCACTCCCACCATCCTCTCTCAGCAACTTGTGTTTATAGCACATCCACGTAGCTTTACGTGAACTGATTTTTTTAATCTGTCAGGTCCACCAGATTGTAAACTCCATGAAAGTAGGAATAAATATTATTCCCATTAACTCCCAATGTCTAACAATTCCTGGCATTTTAGTGTCTATTAGGTGGTAATTAACATTTTTTTAACATCTTTATTTGGGTATTATTAGGTGGTAATTAACATTTTTATTTCCCTAATGTGTCCTGTCTTCACACATACTGCACCCTCTATTGAGACTACTACCACTACTGCCACCACCACTGTCACTACCATGATCACCACAGCCATCACCATGGCTTCTACTCCCTCTGCCACCATTCTTACCCCTTTCACACCCTTACTCATCTCTCCTGTCTCAACTGAAACATCATCTTGATGAAGCATTCTTTCTTTGGAAGCCCTCCTTAGGAGACAGTCTCTCCTTCACTTATTCACCTATTCATCACGGGCTCCATCTCCATGATAGCAATGATCTTACTGTCCGACACTCAGGTTTCCTGGTGGGGAGGGGACTTGGAGGGAGTTGGTTTTGCTTTACACTCCTGTCTCACTACTACTTTGGAGAGCCTTAAAGCAAGATCTTTTCATTTTTGTGTCCCTAGTACTTAGCATACTACCGGGCACATAACATAGTACTGAAGACAGGTATCCAGGATAATGCAGAATAAACACCACCACAAAGCCCAATCAGCTGCCCTGTCCTGTCTGTATGCCTTCATATCTTTGAGTATGCTTCTTTCCAAGTCCATAAATGTCGGGTTTCTTCAAACTCACCTAGAATACTTCTTTCAATTACTTACAATCCACTTCCTGCCCTTGGTGCCTGGAAACAATTTCTAGGATGTCACCACAAGCAATATTAAACTGCCACAGTTTCCTGCTGTGTGTCTACATTATCAGTTAAATTGCTTCATATTAACCACATTCCAGTCCACTGGGATCACTCAAACACTAAATAAGATTTAAACATACCTGTTGAAGACTGGCAGTTACCATTGCTCCTTTTATCTCTCTAGACAAATAAATGTCTGCTCAGGTTTAAGGTTTAGGAGCTTTCCAGAGTGCTACCTGCATACTGGTGACCTTTTCTTTCCTTTGTCAAGTAGATGTTTGGTCTGAGGCAAGACAAGTTTCCTTTATTAAAATGAACATGAACTAAACACTCTTCAGAAAAAAATAAGGAACTGCTGCCTAGACCAGGGCAATTTGGCTTAAAAACTTAACACTTAAACACTCTTCCTCCTCAAGAGTTCAAATAGCAAACTGTTATTTTTTAGCTCTATGTACATTCAACCCAGAGCCTTTAGTTAGGAACTTAATTCAGATCCTAACATATTTCTTAAAAGCATTCCATAAACTCTTCCTAAACAGCATGTGTCAGGTACTGGGTTTGACACAGGGAACTCAAGAGACAAATAAGGCAGTCCCTGCTCTCAAGAAGTTTATGTCGGGCTTAGTATAGGAGACACACAAGGAACCGGATTTAGTGCTATGACAGTGATAAACACAGGGAGCCACAGAAACAGACGAAGGACACCTGGCCTAGGTGGGGGGAGAGGGTCCACAGACGAAGGACACCTGGCCTACGCTGGGGCGGGGGGGGGGGTGGTCCACAGATGAAGGACACCTGGCCTAGGTGGGGTGCGGGGGGGTCCACAGATGAAGGACACCTGGCCTAGGGTGGGGACGAGGGGGCACGGATGAAGGACACCTGGCCTAGGTGGGGGAAGAGGGGGCATGGATGAAGGACACCTGGCCTAGGCTGAGGAGGGGTGGGGGCAGGGCACTGTCATCAGGGTAGGATTCCTCGGGATGAAATCTGATCTAAGGCCTATAAACCCCCACTCTCTCATTTGAAAAATGTAGCCAACAGTAGCTACATCACAGGACAGTTGTGAGGATTTGATAAAATGGTTCACATAAAGCACTACCACCATGCCTGACACAGAGACTGTGTTCAACCAGCCTTAGCTTAAAAGGAAAGTCTGAACAAGCACTGAACCTCAACACCTGTGCCTAGCAACTCACCTGCTTTACTACTGATCACATAACAGACCAGCTTCACAATTACGCAGAGTACTGTTTTTAATCAATTTTTATGTCCTGCTCTGCATGTTCAGTCTAATTCCTGGATTATCAAAACCTTTTCCTCTATTACCTGAAACTCACAGTTCTCTGACATTTCTGGTATAAAATATAACAGTTTTCTTAGTCTTTTGATAGAGAAGGTGTAAAAGAAACTAACAATTACCGACTTTTTAATATGGGCCCAGCAGTCATGTTGATACTGTGTTTATTGCGAATAACGACCCTGCAACATATAGTCTTCCCCATTTTACCCTCAGAGCAACTGAGGCAGAAAGAGGTATTTGTACAAAGTCTGTACAAAGTTTCCGAGTCAGCAGACAAAAGAACCGGAATAGGAATCCAAATCTGATTCCACATTGCTAGCGTGACTGGACCACACAATATCAGAGATGAGGAGAGAAAGCACAGGCGGCCAGAGCGCTCTCCTGCTCAGAGGGGCACCCCATGCTCTCCTCCCCCACCCCCAAGACTGTCCTACAAAATAGAGCCTGCACACTTAGACTACACCTCAGCCGGGTGAACACCTTAAGCTCAGTCTGTTCTTTCCTATCAAGATGGAACAGACGGTCAGTAATAATCAAAGCCCTGTTTCCCCCCAAAATTAAGGGAGCGCCTAAGAAGATGGCTTCCTCACCACCTGTCCATCCTCATTCCTACCTGCAGGCAGAAGCTACATAGTCAACAGTCACCATAAATCACAACTACTTCTCATAACTTCTCTCTTCATACTCTTTCAGCCTCACCACAAGCTAACATAATTCCCACGTCTAAGTTTTTATCACCGAGCAGTCTAGTTTCAAGATCAAAAGGGCTATCCCTTATACTAATTTGCTTAACAGAATTTCATGCATTAGTATAAGTTCTCTCGCCCAAGCGCTGAGATAAATAGATGGGCTCCACAAACCACTCTTAAGGTATGTATTTGCCAACCTGCAACGTTCAAGAGCAAGACAGAGACCTGATGCCTAGTCATCTTAACTTCCACTTGTTGGATTTTCATGCTGATTCTGACACTGACTTGCCCCACATCTGGCAAGTTTCTGAACTTCTCTGTAACAAGAAAGGTAAGCATCCTCACAAGTATACTCTGCAACTCTATGGTGGCTTTTGTGAAGTGTTTCTAAGTGCTATTGAAATCCCAAGTTTACAACTCTTACTTGGAAGCAGGAGCTGAACTTGGAGTGCCTCTTTAATCCCAATGCTTCACCCACTACGTCTTTTTACCTCCCAAGCTTCTTAAGCTCGTATTTGGAGCATGCTTCTTTTTCCCCTCATTTCCACAAAAATCAAGAATTAACAGTGTACTCATCCAACTCTTCCATTTTCATTATCATAAGCAAACTTTTCTAGTCTCCGGGCTGCTGCAGCCTGTTAAAATACATTTTGTGAATGGAGGCCTAAGCCGGTCAGGGGTCTACAAGGCTGGGCAAAGGAAACACTGCATGGACATTGACGGGACAAGAGATGCAATGCTTGAATAATTATTAGATTTCACTCATAAGGCCCTTCCCCTCTCAAACTTCCCTAGCATAATTCTCAAAATGCTGAAGTAAACACATGTCTCAGACTTTCTTGTAAGCGGGTTTAAAGTATCCTATGAAAGCTGTTTTAAGGAAAAGCCTGTGCTGCTAACAGGGTTTGTAAGTGCCGTTAAACAATTCTATTACTCATAGAGAAAAAGTGAACATTTGTTAGTGATTAGAGATAAGGCATCTCATGTTCTGGAACTGAGGAAGGGAGAGGCCAAAAGAGGACCTGGCTGGGAGGGGAGATAGAGTTCAAACCAACACACCCAAATGGGACTGCATAAAAGTTGCACTTTCCAAAGTCAACTTCTAGGTCTAGAAAGAGGGCAACAATGTTTCAATGGGTTCCCAAGTCAGATGTATCAACATTTTCCGGGGAAAACTAACCCCTCACCAGGGACTCCAGATGAATGAATGAGTGAGGGAATTTGCCAGATTGAATTACAAAACCTTTCCAACGATTATCAAGATCAGGTGCTCGGTTACAGCACAGAGGTATCTTCCCTCACAGCTTTTGGCCCTCGCTGTGGGGAGACTTGCATAGATAGAAGGGGGAAACAGGAGCAGAGAGAAAAGGGCCTTCCTCCCCGGGCCATCCAGACCTTCAGTCCTTGAGTGGCCCCTCCCTCTGAAAATCTCACGCGACTTTTATGGGGGCCCGCAGGCCTTAAGCAGCCAGGACCTGCCCGACTCTCAGGGGCGCCCCAAACACCCATTTGGGGAGTTGCTTCTAGAGATTTCTCGCCCTCCCCCCAACAGGTGTGTGACCGTTTTCAGAGGCTCTCTGTAACCCCGGGGAGGGGTCCACCTTGTAATCTCAGCTGTTCCCGCCCTCAGGTGAGAAGGGGACAACTGACCACCAGCGCCCTTCCACCCCGCCCCCGCGCCTCCCTGGATCGTCATGGCAACCGTCCCCCTCCCCGCGTGACGCCGGCACGCGGGGAGCCCCTTGGGCCCCGGCAACAAGTCCCCCGCGCGGCCCGAGGCCTGCAGCCCTTGCCCTGCAGCCCTTGCCCGGCCTCGCCGCCCCTCGCCCGGCCCGGCTCCGCCCGGCCCGGCCGCACTCACTTGATCCTGGAGCCCATGGTCCCCGGGCCTCCTCATGGGCCCGCGGGCCCCGCTCGGCGCTGCGCTGCGCTGCCCGCCCGCCCGCGGCCGACCGGCCTCCCTTCGGCGCTCTCCCCGCCCCTTCCTCCCTTCCCTCAGGCTGGGGCCCGCCCGCTCGAGGCTCGCTCCCCCGCCGCCGCCGCCGCCGCCTCCCGGGGTTAATACACTCGCTTCAGCCCGGCGAACGCCATGGTCGCCGGCGCGCGTGCCCGGCGCGCGCCGCCCCCTCCGCCTCTCACACCGCCGCCCCCTCCCGCCCGCACCGCCGCCGCCCGTGGGGGCTGCCGGGAAGTGTAGTCCGCTAGCGGGAGGCAGTGCCGCGTGAGGGCGGTGGACTCGTGGAGCTCGGTGCGTGGTGCTTTCCGGGCGCAGGCCCCTAAAGACCTCCCCTCCCACTGTTCTCCTATAGAAACCAACACCTACAACCCCCCTGAAAAGATCTTCATCCCACAGAGATCCCCAAGCTCACCTGAAGAAACCTTTACCCATTCCTCTCCTGTGGAGTCCTCCCAGCCAGTGGCTCTGGCTTAGAGATAATCTGTCTCCCATTCAGGCCTCCAGGAAGAGACAACTTTTTCCTTTGAAAATCCCATACCTTGCAGTAAGTTCCTTAAGGGAGCCATAGCCCCTCTTCTCTGTCACACCAGCCACTTCCCCAACATGGTTCTTGATGGAGACCCCCTTAGACCTTAAACCTCTTAGATCTTTAAGGAGATCTCACATCCCCACAGGAAAGCCACCTGAGGGCTTCATAGGACCCATTTAGTCGCTCTGCTCTGCCCTACCCTTGAGGATCTCTGCCTCCCTTTGTTAGCCATTTGGGGGCCTCCAGTAGCGAAATCTCATGTCACCATAACAGTCCCTGACAGAGACTAAGTCAAGGCAAATGAAGGTACTTGAGAGCCAAGATCACCAACCTGCTCCCCGTTGGGCTCATTTTAATGAACGCCCCAATATCATCCCCTCTAGGCCTGGAGGAATCACAAAGCCAGCAGTAATGATCACTAGCATTAGCTACTGTTCAGTGCATGGGTGAGTGAGTGCCCTCTCTGAAGCAGGCACTCTATTTCCCCTACATGGTTAGCACCAATGCTCACAATAATCTTATGAGTTTACCCCCTCTTTTCACAAAGAGGAAACTGAGGCATGTGTTCAAGGTTACATAGCTAGCAACTGGTGGAGTGGAGATTAGCATCCGGGCCGAATAATTCCAGACACGTGACATAGTTATGCTTTAGGATGGCACCTTTGGCCACAAGTCAGAAGACACTGTAGGTTCATGGTTCACTTTTGAAATTAGGTTTTTCTTCTCTTTTTTACACTTTTCTGTTCTGAAATTCCATTCATCTCTTCTAACATTTTAGCTCTTATAAAATCATGGAGTGGCTCCCCACCCCACAGTCACTACAGTAACTAGTCCCAGCCAGACAGGGAGCAGAGAAAGCAAGAACTCCTTTTGGAGTTACATTCTGGATAAAGATAATATCTCTCTTTTGCCTATGCCCTGAGGTTGTTGAAGGCACAGAATGAAGTTTTTTGAATTCAGACAAACAAACAAAAATTTAAAATGTCCAAACTGCCATTTTGAATTCAAATCTTTTGCATCCAGACACCAACACTGACTTATAAACAACCCCAGGAGCAAAGCTCTGCTAGACAGGCAGGGCTTCTGTGGTGTTTATTCACCTAGTTTCCTATGAACCTAGTCCAAGGAACAGTTGTTATCAAGATCTTGCCTGGAATGAGCAGCCAGTTCAAAAGCTCTGAGCAGGAGACTATAAATAAAACAGAGTTATTTGGTGGAGGGCAAAGCTGGCTGCTTTTCAAAGGAGGTTGTAGCCATCCTGGCCACAAAAATGTCTGAGTGCCTGCTGGGTGGTGGTGGCGGTGGTGGTGGTGTGTGTATGATAGAGGGGGAGACTGGATGGGGAGGGCTATGTATCTGTCCAGGTGGCCTCTGAGACTGCAGGGTGGTCTGGGGAGAACGCATTGAACTGGGAGTTAGGAGCCTGGCTTCTAATGCTAGCTCCGACACTGACTAGCAGAGAGATTTTAAGCAAATGGTTAGACAATCATCTGCTTCAGTTTCCTCCTCAATAGAATGGGTAGAGAGCTCAAGGAGGAGCTCACATCATAAGAGAGAGTGTGATGGAGGAATTAAGAGGGCAGGCTCTGGAGCCAGACTGCCTGGGTTCAAATCACAGCTCTGTCTCTTACTAAATATGTGCCTTCGGGTAAGTGATTCCCTTTCTCTGTGCCTCAGGTTCTTTGTCTGTAAAATGGAAATTATGGTAATGGCTCTATCTTACTGAGGTGGCATGGGAATTAAATGAGTTAATGACACTTACAAAGTACGTAAACAGTGACTAATATATAGTAAGCACTCAAAAATTATCAGCAACTATTATATGCAAGACGCTTAGCACAGTTTGGCTTCTATTATCAATAGTAATAATCTTCATAATAAATCGTCCTGTACTTGAATTCAGTAGACCTGAGTTCCCAGCCCAGGATGTAATTGTTTACATTCTAAAACAATTAGAAGTCAGTTCAACTGTGGATGATAGAAGACTGAAGTAACAGTGGCTGAAAAAAATAGAAATTTATTTCTCTTTCACATAAGGTCAGGAGATGAACATTCCAGAGCTGGTATGACAATTCCATAAATCATACTCTAAGATTTAAAGGCATATCAACAGGACAGGGCAGCTGATTTGGTCTTGGGTTGGTGTTTATTCTGCATTAGGTTGTAAACGTGTCTTCTGTTCCTCAGACTGTGACCTCTTTGAGGTTGGTTAACCAGAATCCTACTTTCTTGCTCCCCTATTCTCCAGATACAGCTTCCACCTCATGGTCCAAGATGGCTGCTTGAACTACCTCACCTTCTAATCTGTGACCAAGCCAAAGGAAAGGAAGACAGTCATGCCCCACCCCAAGCCCTAATCTTTAAGTACATTCCCCTGGAGTTGCACCTACTGCTCCATTTACATTCCATGGGCCAGAACTTAGTTATACAACCACATCTCACTAGGAAATATAGCCTTTATTTCAGAAATCATGTGCACAGCTGAAGCCGGGATGGGTGGTGTATTTCCAGGGAAGAAGGGAAGTACAGACATTGCAATCTCAGCCAAGCCATGCTTGGCTGTGTGACCTTGGACAAGCCCCTGACTTTCTCTGGCCCTCAGTTTCCCTATATCCAAAGTAAGAGATTCAGGCCAGATGACCTCTCTCCAAAGTCCTTTTCAGTTCCAAAATTCTCTAATCAGTAGCTTACTGTTTTATAATTCCTTTACATCTAAGTGAATCTGATGTCGTTCAAACAAAAGGAGACCTCTCTGCCAAGTACGTGGCAGGATCACCTGTTGGAATTAAAACCTGCTGGTGATGAGAAGGGGTTTAGGAACTTTACCTTATAGACTCTTGTCAGAATAGGCTAACTAAGCACATCTAGCAGATAAAAAGTCCAACAGTGTGTGTGATACCACCCATGCAGACACTGATGCTCCTGGGTTTCCAAGCTGGCTCTCACTCCTCTGTACCTGTTTGGTTTTTCTGCTCAGGATTTAAAGGATTGTGTCTATTGAGGGGAGAAGAGCAACCCCAAGGAGTTTTAATACCCCATTAATGATACAGTATGAAACGGCAGGACTGCTGGGCCAGTGGTCTATTATTCCTAGTATACTTAGTTGTGATTATATATATTTTTTAATTGAGATATAATTTATACGTCATAAAATTCACCATTTTAATGTGTACAATTCAGTGGTTGTTAGCATAGTCACAAAGTTGTGCAACTACCACCAATGTCTAATTCTAGAACACTTCATCCCCCAAAGATACCCTGTACCCATTAACAGTCACTCACCTTTCCTGCCCTCCCCCGAGCCCCGGCAGCCATGAATCTACTTTCTGCCTCTGTGGATTTGCGTATTCATACAAGTGAAATCATTTAATAATGTGGCCTTTCTGTCTGGCTTCTTGTACTTAATATAATATTTTCAAAGTTCATCCATGTACCATCTATCAGTACTTCATTCTTTTTTATTGTGTAATAATATTCTATTGTATGGATAGGCCACAATTTGTGCACAATTGTTATTGATGGATATTGGGGTTGTTTCCACTTTTGGGCGATTATGATTCCTATGATTATTTTTGTGTGGACATATGTTTTTAATTCTCTTGGGTGTTGTGGTTATAGTCTGCAGGAAGAATCCACAGCTCAATTAAATAGGGGTGCTGCTCCCCTCACCCAAAAAAGGAGGGTTATGTAATGAGGTAAATTTGGGATATGCAGAATCATACCAAGTTAAATGGGTTTCTTTACTGAACTTCTCGGGAACTTGCAGGTTGGCAAAGTGCATTGTGGATCACCTAAGAGGTGATTGTAGGCAATACATACCAGTCGTTAAGAGAACCAACTCTGGAATTAGGCAGACCCAACTTGAAAGTTGAGTGAACTTGGAGAAAGTTAAACTCTCTGAGCCTTAGTTTCCTCATCTTTGATAAGGGGATTATAATACCCACCTCATGAAGATGAAATGAAATAAAGAATGTAAGCTTCCTGCTTAATATTTGGTATTTAATAAATGAGATTATTGTTCTTGTTTTGTTTTTTTGTTTGTTTCTTTTTGGCCTTGCCGTGCGGCTTGCAGGATCTTAGTTCACTGACTGGGGATTGAACCAGGGCCCACAGCAGGGAAAGTGCTGAGTCCTAACCACTGGACAGCCAGGGAATTCCTGAGATTATTATTCTTCTAAACTGTCATATTGATAAAGACAGGAAAAATATCAGCTTGTCCATATCTAGACCTCACCATCTAGTACAGAGCTTGGCATGCAGGCAGTGACTAATAAATATTGAATTATTTACTCATTTGAGGCACATTTCCTAAGAATAATGAGCCTCAGAACAAGATTTGGTACTAATTTTTTTCTTAAATTTGAACTTAGTAAACTGAATTAGTACATCTTTACCTTCTATTTTTCATATTTTCTTTTTTACATTGTGGTAAAATATGCATAATATAAAATTTACCACTTTAACCATTTTTACGTGTACAGTTCAGTGGTAGTATGTATATTCACATTATTATGCAACTATCACCATCGCCCATCTCCAGAACTTTTTCCAAAATCGTCCTAAACTGAAACTTACCTATTAAACAATATATCCCATTCCTCCCACCCCCAGCCTCTGGCAGTCACATCCTACTTTCTGTCTCTATGAACTTGACTACTGTAAGTACCTCATATAAGTGGAATCACACAGTATTTGTCCTTCTGTGATTAGCTTATCACACTTAGCATAATGTCTTCAAGGTTCATTCATGGTGAAACATATATCAGAATCTCCATCCTTTCCATTGTTTATCCAATCATCTGTCACTTGGGTTGCTTCCACATTTTGGCTATTGTGAACAATGCTGCTATGAACATGGGTGTACAGATAACTGTTTGTGTCCATGCTTTCAGTTCTTTTGAGTATATACTCAGAAGTGAAATTGCTGGATCATGGGGTAATTCTATTTTTAATTTTTTTGAGGAACCACCATACTGTCTTACATTCCCACCAGCAGGGCATAAGGGTTCCAATTTCTCCACCTCCTCACCAACACTTGTTATTTTCTGTGTGTGTGTGTGTGTGTGTGTGTTTTGTTTTTTTAAAATATATTTGTTTTATTTATTTTTATTTTGGCTGCGTTGGGTCTTCGTTACTGCGCGCGGGCTTTCTCTAGTTGCGGCGAGCCGGGGCTACTCTTCATTGCGGTGCACGGGCTTCTCTTGCTGTGGAGCACGGGCTCTAGGCATGCAGGCTTCAGTAGTTGTGGCATACAGGCTTCAGTAGTTGTGACTCCAGGGCTCTAGAGCGCATGCTCAGTAGTTGTGGTGCGCGGGCTTAGTTGCTCCACGGCATGTGGGATCATCCCAGACCAGGGATCGAACCCAGGTCACCTGCATTGGCAGGCAGATTCTTAACAACTGTGCCACCAGGGAAGTCCAGTCCTTTGGTTTTTTTTAATAGTAGCCATCCTAATGGGTGTGAATTAGTTGCTGTTTTCTTTTAATAGTAGCCATCCTAATGGGTGTGAGGTGGTTTTGATTTGCATTTCCCTAATTAGTGATGCTGAGCATCTTTTCATGTGCTTATTGGCCATTTGTATGCCTTATTTGGAGAAATGTCTAAGTCCTTTTTTAATCAGGTTGTTTTGTTGTTGTTGTCATCGTTGTTGAGTTGTAGGAGTTATTTATGTATTCTGTATATTAACCTCTTATCATTTACATGATTTGTAAATACATTCCCCCATTCTGTGGGTTCCCTTTTCATTCTGAAGTGTCCTTTGACAGAAAAGTTTAAAATTTTGATGTAGTCCAATTTATTTTTTCTCTTGTAACCTGTGCATTTGGTGTCATATCCAAGAAATCACTGCTAAATCTAATGTCGTAAAGCTTTCCCCCTATGTTTCCTTCTAAGAGTTTTTATAATTTTAGCTCTTACATCTAGGTTTTTATCTAACTTGAGTTAATTTTTCTATAGGGAAAGGTCTTTGTTTTCTTTGGGGGCTAAAGGTGTGCTTGAGCCCTTCCCCTTACTGGTTAGTAACCCCAGCCAGGGTGCCCACCTGCTCTCTGATTGTATGATTCATTATTCCATTATTGTTAACAATACTATTCAATACCTTGCAAATACTTATTGGTTTATATTTTTCCAACTGCTCAATAATCAGGGAGAGCTATCGTCCTTGCTTTAAAAATGAAGGTGCTGATACACAGTAGGCGTAAGCGACTTACTTGAGGTGAAACAGCCAGAAAGTGATGGAACCAGGACTCAGCCCAGATGCCCTAACTACTATCGTGGGCTTATTTGTTCGTTCCCTAAGATATAATGTTTTATTTTACTATGGTTTTCTTTCACCAGTTTATTCATTAATTCATCAGATATTTTCTTTAGTGATAATAATAACTTCATATTGTTAAAAAATAAAAAAAACAAGAATATATAGCACATGTAATTCCTTTGTAGTCCTCTCCTGGCCATACACGAATGGAGATTGATGTATTTAAGTCTTTTGTTATAGAAGCTAAGAGCATGGGCTCTGTGTGCATGACCATGGGCAAATTAGTAACCTCTCTCAGACTCAGTGCCTTCATTTGTAAAATGAGGATAATAGTGCCTTCCTCACAGGGTCACTGTGAGAATTAAATGTGTGAACTCACGTGAAGCACACAGATTTACCTTGCTTTTAGTAATGGCTCAATGTGAACTATTGTCTTCTTAACAACAAACTACCAATAAAAGCCAAACTCTAAGAAAGGCCAGTGAGAATTGATGATTTAAGGCCTTGGTTCCCATAATTAGCCATGTGTATCAGCATCACCTGTGATGCTTGTTAGCCATATGGAGTCCGGGGTTCTGATCCTGAATATTCTGATTTAGAAGCAAGATCAGAAACTGTGGGTTTAACAAGTTCCTCAGGTGATACAGCTCCATGATCACTGGGTCTGTGGGAACCGCTGATTTAAGCTTTACCCAGATGCCAACATGAATTGAATTCCCATTAGAACCTACAGGACCTCAACAGGCCACCGGCTCCTCTCCCAAGTGTCACCAGCCGCCAGCTCTGGATCCTGCATTCCTCCTGCTGTCTTCCTAAAACAATCAGTGTATCTGGCTTAACACTGTTAGTACTTAGAGACCCAAGGTAGGTGTCATCAACAATCCATTCACTCACATACTGAATCCCTCCTATGTGCCCGGTCCCGTGCTTAGAACTCTTCTTCTGCTCCCAGCTGAGGCCCATTCCTCTCCCCAGCCCCTCAGTGTAGCATTGAGCAAACATTTTCAGTGGCCTTACTGTGTGCTTGGTGCCTAATGCTCGTTGCCGGGTATACCTCTATAAATAAGAGGGTCTGTGGGTTAGACACAGTACAGACTGGACACCCTGTAAAAGGATCTCTGTGTTCCTGAACTTGCTTCTGACCCCCTTGCCTTGCCCCTGGTGCCCAGATCTCTGGGTTTTCCGGCTCACTACCTTGCAATTTGTTCTTCCACATTCCTTCTCTCTGCACCTCTATTTTTACCTCTATTTTAAATTTTATACGTGCATTTTCTATCCAGCGCTGACCTTGGCTCTTCTCAAACCACCTTGGGTATTAATTCTGCTTGTCAGGACTTCTAGGGCCCCCTGCTCTAGAGCTGCTTCCACTTCCACCTGATTTACCAGTATTTTAGGCCTAAACTCCAGAGGTCCTGTTCTCCTCTTCCATGTTGAAAATGGTCACCATGTACCCCCACCCTTTTGGGAGTGAGCTGGAGAGTTTGTAGGACTCTGCCCCATTGTACTCTTGGACTCTTTGACAGTTTTCCTTTATTTTATACCTTTCCCCCTATGTATTTATATATATCATTAATATATATAATGTAAATTATTTTCCCTACTTACTTCAACTGCCCCATTTCCTAAGGCTCACATAACCATTTTAGTATTTTGGTTATGAGCAGAAAATATAGTTGATGGAATTCTAAAGTTTCAATCCTAATATATCTTCCACTTCACAAATCAAGGAACACAAAGTGAGTGATGGTAACATACTTGCCTTAGCATCTGAGTGGAGTTTAATACCATAGTTCTTTGACCTCTTGGCCTGGGCAGGGTTTTTGTTGGTCAGTCAGAGTGGCCACGACACTGGGAAGGAGATCCTCTGATCCAGTTCAATGACAGAGGTGTTCTTAATTTGTAGGTAACTTACTGAGGTCCTCAAAGGTGGCTCTACCTCCTGAAAATAATGACCCAACCTCTTGTGAGCTCTGCTTCCAGTGGCGAAAGTCAAATCTCTTTAGGAACAATAGAGACAGTATGTGTGATGGTTAGGGCACAGGCTGCCTGGGGTTGAATCCTGGCCCTACTAGAGCAAATTACTTAACCTTAACTTAGTTTTCTCATCTGGGAAACGGAGGTATTGTTAGTACTTGTTTCATGGGTAGGTAACAAGAATAAAATTATTATATCCATAAACACTGAAGACTCAGCAGTGAGTATTTGAAAAAAGAATTATCATAGGTACAATTGGTGACCATTGACCACATACTTTACTCACATTATCTTCAATCTTTCAACACCCCTGAAAGTTTGGTACTCAGATATAACATTTTCAGAGAGGAGAGGTGATTTGCCCACAGTCACCCAGCCAAAAGCAATTTAGGAGCTGAGAGTTGTGCTAAAGGGCTGTCTGATTCCCAAGCTGCCTCTTCTTCCAAAACAACTTTCTACCAATTCTCATTCTCTTCTCTCTGTCTCTCTCAGCTCAGCTAAAAATATCCTGAGCAGCATCCTCATTAGCTAATATGCATACATTATTTTTTGCTTTCTGAACATAATTGGCTCATTCAAAGGGAAGGCTTCCACCTACATGAAGGAAGGAGCTGAGCTGCTCTGTGAAAACCCATCTGAATTCAGAAAAGTCAGCTGCCTGGGGAAGCCCCTCAGCTTCCAGGCTTGTGTCCCTAGCTGGATGGCAGCATGGCAGAGTGGAAAACAAATCTTCCATTCACACACTCCCGCCACATTTGAGCTGAGTGACTTTGGGCAAGTCCCTTCCCATTTCCCAAGAGTCAGTCTCCTCAACTGTTAAATGGAGCTCTTAGAAGCACTTGCCTTAGAGTTGTGGTGAAGATTAAATGAGATAATATGTGGGGCCTGACATTTAGTATACAGCCCCTCAAAATCTGGGAGCTTCTACGACATAGGCATCCTGTATAGAATAAACAACCAACACTTGCAGGAGAGGCAGGATGGCTTAGTGATGAAACGCCCAGGGTCTGGAGTCAGGGTGATGATGGATCAAACCCCAGCATGTACCAGGCTCTGGTTCTATGACACAGTTTCTTTCTCTCCCCAAGCCTCAGTTTTCCTGTAGTAAAAAAGATATATATAAAGAGCTCAATAATGAACAGTGGCTGCATTCACAGCAAGCCTCCCCAACCAGATCATCTCTTTAACAGCAGTGGGAGTAATTGATTTCTGCTTTTAGGGCAGCGCACACACGGACACCACAGAGTGCTCATCCTGGGGCAGAGCATGTGTGCTCCGGGCGGCCAAAGCCAAACTGTCTGCCCCGACTTCTCCTGCTGGTAATGTGGCTGATGACAGCTTAATGGACTCTTTACCCTTGAATGCTAAGGGGGAAATAACTCATGGCATTATAACATATGAATGTAATGTGGGTTTTTTTTCTTCTTCTTCTTCTTGAGCAATGTAGAGAGAGAGAGTCAGAAACATATGCAGACTTGAGCCAGCAATCTGAACCTCCCTCTTCCTGGTCCTGTCTGTATGGGGGGACAGATTTAGCCATTGTAATTAACCAAATAATTCAGGTTTGTAAAATATAGCCATAGCCATATGTGTGTGTGTGTGTGTGTGTGTGTGTGTGTGTGTGTGTGTTTCCCTGAATGATCTAGACGCAGGACACAGTCAGTTTATGATGAGAGGATGTGAATGCCCCTAAATTATTGATTTTCCAGGGACAAGCCACATGGGTTGTCCTTGGAATGGATGGGTAAACATCCACACACAGACACACACACACAGACACACACACACTGTTATGGAGAAGCTGGTCAAAGATCCACCTGCACGACTTTCAGAAATCCATGCCATCCTGACCAGTCAGGTAGGGACTCCCCGCTGTGGGAAGTTAACATTTTCCTCAACCTCACAGTCTGAGGGAGGAAGTAGTTCATGGCAGCCACAGACACCTCCATCAGATTGAGAGGGGCCAGGGAGGCAGGGCTGAGGGCAGAGAACTGTGTGGAAAGGTGGGGAGACCACAGACTTGAAGAGTCAGGTTGACCTGGGTTCAAATCCACCATCCTGACTTTGGGCAAGCTTCTTCCTCATCTTGAAGCCTCGGTTTCCCCAGCTGTAAAATGGATTTCATAACAACCCCTGGCATGGTGCTATGAGAACTAATGATGGAACAGGTAAAGGCTTAACAGGACGGGAGGGCCGGTGCCAGGCTCAGGGTAGTGCAGGGTACAAGGTGTCTCTGCTCCCTTGGGAGGAAATCCAGGCCAGGCAGGAGGTGCGCAGAGTCCCAGCTCCCATGCAGTGCAGGGGGCGTCCTTTCCAGCCACCCAGAGCCTTTCTGAAAAGGAAGCGTGTGGAAGCGTGCAGCTCTCCATCTGGCTAATGTTCACTTGTGTTTTCTACTGGAGAGCATCACTTTTTTCACCTCACCTGGTTTGTTTACCCAAACAAGCTGCTCATTAACAACACGAATTGCATTTTCTGCAATTCTGTTGACAGCACAAATGTCTGCAGTCAGCTTGGGAGTTTGGAGGGAACTGTTGCCGGATCCCAACCAGCCCAGCCCTTGCGGGGGTCTGAGTGGCTGGGGCCTGCTGGCACGTCCAGCCCCGGGTCTCCAGGCCCTGAGGGGAGACAAGGCCCTGGGCCCTCCTGGGAGAGATGAGGCACTTACCCCAAAACAAAGGTAGACAGAAAAAGATTTTCAAGCAGCGGGGAGGCGGGTGGGGGAAGGAGCCAGACCCGAAAGAGTAGATGAAACCCCAGACAGAGGTACAGGCCTGGCAGTGGGGAGGCCCAGCCTCAAAAGGGAGACCTTTAGGGGCTTCCCTTGTGGACCCAGCAAAGCCTACATTCAGCTGCCTTTGGCGCATCCGGCAACAAGAAGCAGATGAGAAAAATAAAAAATAATTCTCTCTTCTTGTTTCGGCCCCAAAAGGCCGAGCTCAACCGGTTTGCCAAAGCTCTAGTCTCTCATCTCCATTGCTCAAGCAGGAAGAAAGACAAGGTTTTTAATGTGTATGCTCAGTTATTTTAAATGATTGCCCTCAGAATGCTTTCTTTTCCGTCCATTTCCTCATTCAATAAGTTTCTATTGATGGCTTCCCGATTGCTGGACAATTGTTGCTGAGGGGTATGGAAGTGAGAAAAGACACAGCCCCTGCCCTCTTGGAGGTGGCAGTCTAGTGGAGGGAGTGATATTAAATTATATGACACATAATGGCAATTCATGATGAGTTGGATGAGGGAGAAGTCCAGGATGGAAACATGTAACAGGGAGACTTGACCTCTGGCAGGGACCATCAGTGGCATCTTCTAGAAAAAGTGAGATTGAAGCTGACACCCCGATTAAGAGAAGAAGTTATCTAACCGAAGAGTGGCAAGGAGCGATGGGTCTGTGTGTTTGGTTTCAGATTTTATCAAGACACCAAAGAAAGTCTTTGGGTTCCTCCTCTGTCTGAGGGAAATCTTGCATGGAACCTGAGATGTAGATGGTACCTGCCTGACTATCTGAGATAAGCTCTAGGAGGCAAAGCCCCAGTCAATACCATGGTCTGGCATATAGTACGCATACACACATATTTGTTAATTAAAAAAGAAAATAGGAGGGGGTGCGGGTAGGAATTTCATGCAGGGAACAGCATATGCAGAGCCTCAATATGTGCCCACCCCCCACAATAAACAATACTGTTAAACATGTACCTGCAGTGGCTCTCTGTATATAATCGGAGTTCAAATTCGCAGCCTCTCAATGAGGTTAGGTCACCATCCTCACAGTTAGGGAAATTCCCAATTCAGGGTTCTTCTGCTCCTTTATGATGATAACTCACAATGTGCTCCTGCCCCCTCCTCACCCTGGCAGACCAGGTTCTTAACACAGCTCTTATCTCAAGAATAGGTGATGCCAATTATCCAACCAGACCCCAATGCCCAGAGCCCAGAGGTAGGACAGAAAACACCAGGGCCTAAGAGCCAGAACATCCCTCGCCTCCTTGCTAGGGGATCAAACATTCCTCACTGTGGCTTTTTCTTTCCCCACCCCCTCCTAACAGATGATTTATTCTGTAGGGCCTCCTGATCCAACCCAAAGTCAAGAGGGTTAGGAAAATAATAGCAGAGATGTGTTGAGCGATTATCCCACACCAGGCACTGTTTTAAGTGCAGTTACTTGTATTAATGCATTTAATCCTCCCACTCACCCTGTGAGGAAGACACTTGATCATTCCCATTTAACAGATGAGGAAACTGAGGCATCAAGCTATTAAGTGACTTGTGGATAACAGCACCCATTGTACTTCCCCCACCCCTTGTCCCTCCTCAACTCTTTCTGGTGGTGGATCAACAACTGTCGATCTCTTCTATGTACCACACACTGTACATACATGGTTTCATTTAATCCTCACATGAACCACCAGGTAGAAGTGGTTCTTATCCCCATTTTACAGAGAGGAAAACTGAAGCTGAGAAAGAGAAGTGACTCATCCCATGTTCCTGGGTTGGAGAAAATCTTAAACCCTGGTCTGTTTGATTCCAAAGCCCACATGCTCACCCCAACTTCCAAGTCAGGCAGGATTCTAGGACATGCTACTGTCTCCTGCAGTCCTCACCCAGGAAATGTATCCACAGTGGTATCATCACCCCTGACACAGTTGGGAAAAAGAGCATCCAGCCTAGACTTCAATCTCCTCACTTGATAATGGAGATAAAATCCTTAAACCCTAGAATTATTTAGCAGATTAAATGAGATCATGTCTGCTAAGTACTGGACACATAGAGGCACTTGAGAAATCCTGTTTTGCTCCCTTCCTCCAGCTCTTCCCAGTCACTCAGACAGTCTTGGTTTGTGTGAGCCTGTCCAGTTCCAATGGGCGCCCATCCTCACCATCAGGCAAGGCAGGATGTACCTTGAGGGTGGAAACATTGCCCTCTGTTCCGGTTTCCTCTGGGCATTGTAAGGTGCTGTGTACACCTACAGCCCCACACAAATAATCACTAACAGCAGTAATAAACCACTCAGCTTTCATTTAATGCCAAGCACAACGCATTCTGACACGGCTAGAAAGGCAAGTCCATGGCTGCACAGACATGGGAAGTCATTTTCCAAATGGGCATTTTCTTTGGAAGAACTAATTTAGCCTCATTTCCGGAAGGCTGCATTCCTGAGGCCTCTAAGTACAGAGATTCGAACTGGCCGGGGTATATCCTGGGCTCAAGTCGGGGCCAGTGCTCAAGAGAAAGAAGACCATCAACTCCAAGAAGCACATGTTGGCTGGAGTGCCTCATACAGGTGGGGAAACTGAGATCCAGAGATGAGAAAAACAAAGTAACACTAATAATCATCCCAGCTACCATTGACCTAGCCAGAGATGATGGTAGAGACAGCTCCAGAAGAAAGCCTCCTCCAACAGGAAGCAATCAGCCACCCGTTAGAGCACTCTAAATGAGCCCAGACACTCTCCAGACCGGTCATGAAAAAATTTGAGCCTTTTCAGAAAGCAATTTGGTGGATGTGTCAAAAGACTTTTAGAAGTTTATGCTCTTTGATATAGTCATTTCCCTTCTCAAAAATCTGACATCAACAATCAATGATGGAGACAAAATAAATGCACAAAAATGGTCTCTGCAACGTTACTTATATATGCCTCGGTATTTTACTGAGCACTTACTATGTGCCAGTCAGTGCATGGCACTGTCCTGCAGTAGATAAGACCTCAGTTTACCCAGGGCCATTAAGTCCCCTTCATTACCTGGGGAGGTAATGTGACAGAATAGAGGAAGCCTGGGAGTTGGAAAGACCTGGATATTTTTTTCATTCTTTCTTTCATTCACTCACTCGCTGATTCATTCTACAAATATTTATTTAAAACCTTTATATGTAAACATAGAATTATCTTATGACCTAGCAGTTCTACTCCTAGGTATACAACCAAAATAACTGAAAACAGGTATTCAAGCAAATACTTGTTCATGAATGTTCTTATCAGCATTATTCATAATAGCCAAAAGGTGGAAACAACACAAATGTCCATCAACCAACAAATGAATGAACAAAATGTGGCGTATTCGTACAATGGACTATTATTCAGCCATGGAAAGGAATGAGGCACTGATACACGCTACAACATGGATGATCCTTGAAAACATTATGTAAAGTGAAAGAAGCCAGACACAAAGGTCACACATAGTATGATTCCACTGATATGAAATGTCCAGAATAGGCAAATCCATAGAGACAAAAAGCAGATTGTTGATTGCCAGGGGCTGAAGAGAAGAGGAAATGAGGTGCAGGGTATCCTTTGGGGGTGATGAAAATGTTTTGGAACTAGTTGAAGGTGATGACTGCACAACATTGTCAATATACCAAATGCCACTGAATGGTACATTTTAAAATGGTTAATCCTATGTTACGTGAGTTTCACCTAAAAAAAATCCTTATGTGATTTTTAGGGAATTAGGCACTTGTTCTAAGAATGAGACAAAATCCCCGCCTCCATGGAGCCTGGGGCAGGCAGTCAACAAATGAGCAAACAAAACAAAACAAAAACTAGCCGATTGCAGCATGTGACACAGCGAAAGCAGGGTAGCGGGAAAAACTCAGTGGGAAGGGGAATTGTTTTGGTCATGTGCTCGGGGAAGGGCTCTCTGAAGAGATGACATTTAACAAAGAGCTAAGTGAGGTGAAGGAGTGAATGATGTGGATACCTGG
The DNA here is from genome assembly GCF_964270905.1 of Leucopleurus acutus. Lineage (NCBI taxonomy): Eukaryota > Metazoa > Chordata > Mammalia > Artiodactyla > Delphinidae > Leucopleurus > Leucopleurus acutus. The sequence continues at coordinate 11,204,701 of NC_139150.1, read as the reverse complement.
GGGAGAAGAATGTTCCAGGCAGAGGGAAGGGCCGGTGCAAAGGTGCCGGAGGAAGGATGAGCTTGGCAAGTTGTAGCCCAGCAAGGAGGCTGGTGTGACAGAAGCAGAGGGAACGAGGGAGCGTCCGGAAGGGGGCAGCCCATGACCTCCTCTGAACCAAATCCTCATTTCTAAAAATGGGCCAGAATCCCTACCTTGAAGGTCAGCCATAAGGATGGGAAAAGGTCCCAGGCTTCGCCAGCCTGTGAGAACAAGTGCATTAGTACAAAGTCTTCTCTTTCTGGGTTCTAGAAAACCAGGCTTTCACAGTTCCAAGCAGGTCTGGGATTCACAGGGGTGCTTACATTTGTCCACATCCCAGACCTGGACATCGCACACTGTCTCATCTGGACAGACTAGGACTGGTGGGGCCCTGTACAGAGGGCACTTCTGGTACCTCTGGGCCTGCAGCTCGAGCCACCATCCAGGGCTGCTCATCACCCTGTGAAGTGAGGAGAACGCACCCCTCTGTGTGCTCAGTTGGTGAGGGCGGGTCCCCACAGCAAGGCTGTTTGAGGCCTGAGTGTCACAGAATTCAGTGAAGTATTTAGGTTCTTTCAATTCAAGGATGTAGCCCTTTGTTATCTGGGGCACACGACAGAATGGGTTTCATTAGTGCCTGTTCTCACCTTCCTTTTAAAGTCTCTCTCATTATACCAAACAACTTGATGGGAAGTTCTCTCAGAGCTCATCCTTCCCCTGCCATGTAACAGGGTCTCCACCACCCCAACTCTGGGTAAGTCCAAACCTCTGTGGGGGGCAGGGCTCAGTGCCTACTGGGTATTCTCCATGTGCTCCCCAGATCCACTCTCCCCTCTCCATCACTCTGCTCTGTGCCCCCGGTTCCGCTGCCCTCTGGCGTCTGGTTGGGTTCAGCCAATGGGGAACACCAGCAGAAGATTGGAGGGCAGGAGGGGAGAGGGATGGAGCCTCACACCCCGTACACTGTGGTTTGGCAGAAGCTGCCTCTTCTCTCCATGGCCACGACTCCACATCACTGGCACCTGTCCGCAGCTACAGCTCTCATCAAACTCAGGAAGCCCCCCTTCTCCTTGCCTCTCACACCAAGGATAGTAATGGCTCCCTTCTCTTGCTAATCCTGAGGTGCTTCAGCATCCCATAGCCCCGTCTACCCATGCAAATAGTCTCTTCATTGAACTCCTTTTCAGTATCCCCTCTTGAACATGTCCCCTCTCTCCATCTCAGACCCTGAGTGTTACAAAATCTTTTCCCCCTAGAGCTCCTCAGCACCTACGCAATCAGTGAATGAAGCAAAGAACGTCATCAGTTCAAGCGCCCTTCTCGGTCCAGACAATCAGCCTTGTTACTTGTAGAAATAAAGAATGAGCTCTTCCAGATCTAGGTTAGAGATGAAGAAAGGATAAGGATAAGCACTTGGAAAGACATCTGAGGATGAACTCCTTTCAAAGCAAACAGAGCTTTGGAACAGTGGCAAGTTCTGTTAAGACTGGTGAAAGCAGGGATAGACTACAGCTAACAGGCATCTCTGCCCAGCTTCTCAGTCCCATAGTTCCAAAATATTCAGACATTCTAGAATGAGACGGAGAAGGACTGCAGCTAAAATCCCAGATCTGATTGGGGGAAAAGATGACAGGATGCGAGCGTGTTGGAAAGGCCCAAGTTAATAGTTTGATTTCTCTCAGCTTTTCACAGAGAAAAAGAAGCAAAGGCGAGATGTTTATTTTCAAAGCAAGCAACGTATTTCTTATGTTCTTATATTTCTTATGACAATATCTCCGCTTAATAGCCTTATCATGTCTAATAACTTAGGAGATAAAATACGTTTCTTTGATCTGAGCTAGTCAAGAAGAGTGACAGCTGGCATTCTGCACACAAATTTAGTGCCTTGTCTAATTGTGTTGACTTCTCATTATTGGAAAGTCTCACAACCACGAGAGAATTTTTTTTTTTTTACTTTATCAAACTGTTAACCATTTCCTGGCTCCTACCCCACTCCACCCCGGACACACACAGCCTCTTGGAACTGACACCCATTCAAGAGTGGAGTCAAAGCTGAGCATGACTCGGCTCTGGGCTACAACTTGCATGAGGGGCTCTCGGGAGATTTGCTGATCAAGAGGTGCGCCCTCCCCATTCTCATGTGTATCTCCTTTTCCAGCCTGGGGCTGTTATGCCCATTTGAACCCGATGAGAGCATCCACCTGGGTTGATTTTTAATGGCTGTGTATGATTTTTATCCAGCCATCGGAGGTCACAGAGCGCTTGTAGATCAGGCTCACTTGTATATAAAGTCTGGAAAATAGAAATGTATCAGTATTGACCTCTGCCAGGAAGGACTCAGTATCTAGTGGGAGGGATGGGCTCATGAAAAATTGTCCTACCTTGTGGGGACTGCGTTGGAATCCTGATTTGGTCGTTTCCTCCCTGGGTGATCTTGGGGACGTCATTTCCTCTTTCTGAGCCTCAGTTTCCCCAAAGGCGACGCAGTTCCCTCACTGGGCAGTGGCTTGCCAACTTTAGATTACAACAGAATCACCTGGAGTTCTTTGTAAAACACAGGTTTCTGAGCCCCAGAGTTTCTGATTCAGCCTGATAATTTGCATTTCTAACAAGCTCCCAGGGGACCACACTTTGAGAGCCACTTTCATGCCTGGTGGGGCAGATTACACGAGCTAAGGTGTGTGAAAGACCCAGTGCAATGCCTGTCTGAGCTTTGCTCAGTGATTCTCTGTATAAACCATAGACCTACATATACAGCACTGGACAAGCACATGGGGCATGGAGAAGAGGAGTGAAATCTTCCTAGAGGTCGTTGGGCCACAGAGGCCAGGAGGAAGTGAATAGCGAAACTCATCTGAGGGCTAGCCAGCCCTCTTCTCTGCTGAGGAAGACCATTTAGCGTTTCCCTTCTGAGGTAGTGGCTTTCAGACTTTCTACTGTGACCCACTGGAAGAAATTCATTTTACATCACCACCCTGAACCCATACATGCATATGTGTTACAACGGAAACACAAAACAGGGATTCTCCCTGCTCTGTGTGATGCACTCTAAGATTTTTGGTTTTATTGAGCATTAAAAACATTCATTGCACAATCACTAATATTAGCTGACTTAAATAGATGCTGTAATAGATTACACACAGGGTGCCTCTAAGTCAGGTTTAGAGGGGCATTTAAATTAGAATTGGGCTGGGGGGAGAGAGGAGGCAAGGAAGGTTTCTTATGATAGCTAACCCTGTGAAGTGCTGACAATGTGTCAGGCTCAGTTATAAAATTGAGCTAAGTTCCAGATGAACAGATTAAAACACACACACACACACACACATTTGGGGATGTGTGTGTGTGTGTGTGTGTGTGTGTGTGTGTTTTGACTCACTTAATCCTCATACCAGCTCTCTGAAGTAGATAATATTATCACCATCTTCATCCCTCATTTTACAGACAGATAAGGCTAAGTGACCTGCCCAAGGTCAGACAGTTGGTAGGTGGCAGAGCTGGGACTCAACCCTAAGAGCCCTAGCCCTAGATTCTGTATTCACAGCCACTCTGGCCCACTGCATCTCTGTGCTAACGGATTGCAATCCACAGACGAGACATCTATCCCTGGAGACATTAATCATGGCCCATCCATTGGGTCAACAAACATTTAAAGGATTTCAAGTGCCAGTTCGAATCCTGCATGTTGGCACAGATCTAAGTAAATTGATTAATTTCTTTTCTTTCCCACGAGTCCCTAGTAGGTACCATGTTTTGTACCAGGTACTGGAGAACATGTGAGTTACTTAGTTCACTTGCTCACATGCTCAACATGTAGTCACTAGCACCTGCTGTTTGCCCAGCCCTGTGTTGGAGCAGCCATACCTGGGCCTGACACCCAGGGCTTGGGGCTCCAGGAAGGATCAGAGAGCCCTCCCTTGGATTTCCATGCACTGACTGCTCCAACTGGATCCCTTCTTTCCCCCTAAAGAAACAAAAGACCAGGACTCTCCTCTTGTTTCTTCCTCCCTGCAGCTTAAAGACCTAAAATACCAGGCAAGCCGAGATGATTTATGGGAGGTATTAATAAGGCCGCATTTGCGGTGGCTGGTTTGGGTGCAGCCACTCCTTTCTGTGCTCTGGGCAGTGAGAGCCACCACAGAACACCTGTTAAATGAATTCTGTGGTCCTGTCTTTGGCCCCCATCCTGCTGACCTCCTGCCTCTATCAGGATGCTCTGCAGCAGGCTTTGCTGCCAGGAAGTGGGCAGCCTGGCCCTTTGGGGAACGCCCTCTGCTAGTGGCTAAGCCGGAGCTCAGCTTGATTCCTCCGCATAGCTCCCGAGGTGCACACTCACCTGCCTGAGGCTCTTCCTCACTGAACATTTTGCCCGGAGTTTGGCCGTGGTTTGAGGAGATCATGCTGAGTTAGTATTCTAAAGCTGTGAAGCCAGTTCTCTCTGCTTTAGTCTTTTTTCTCCCTCTGAGCTTCGTAGTCTCTGTGTGCTGATCTGATTCAGAACATTGGATTTCTTTCTGATAATTTCTTTATGAATGGTAAAGACTTGGGCTTTGAATCAGACAGGCCTGGGCTTGAATTCTAATTCCACCACTCAGGGGCTCTGTGACCTTGGCCAGTGACTTTATCACCTGAGCCTCAGTTTCCTCAACAGAAAATGAGGATGAAAGAACACATGTAAAGGTGAGCAGAGACTAAGGAGACATGACTAAATGCAGTGTTTTATCCTGGACTGAATCATGAGACAGAAAAAGGACAACAGTGGGAAAACTGATGAAATGTGAATAAAGTCTGTAGTTTAGTTAACAGTGTCATACCGATATTAATTTCTCAGTTTTGACAAATGTACTTTGGTTATGTTAAGATATTAACATTAGGAGTAAGGTGAGTGAAGATGATACAGGAGCACTTTGTACTATCTTTGCAACTTTTCTGTAAATCTAAAATTATTCCCAAATAAAAAGTTGAAAAGGAATGTCTGTAAAGCACAGAGCACAGTATCTAGACCCAGTAAATTCTTGAAAAATGTCAGTTATTACTATCATCATGATGACAATCTCATTTATTTGTTGCAACTCCATGAAGTAGGTATGATTATTAGTCCCATGTTAGAGATTTGGAAACTGAGACCCAGAGAGGTGACAGACTTACCCAAGGTCACACAGCTAGGAAGTGGCAGAACCCAAGTTCAATCTAGCTCTGCCATCCATGCTCTTACAAACTCTGCCTCCCACTCCAACGTGCTATCATTACTATAATAAACAATAAGTAATGATCATTACTATGATTAATAATAAGGAGGAGTGGGGCAGATTTTAGACCCAGAAAGACGTGGGTTCAAGAGCTACCTCTGCTGTGGACCCTGGGCAAGTTGTTTAACCGCTCTGAGCCTCAGATTCTTTGTCATTAACACGGAAATGAACTCTCAGGCATAACTAGGATGCCAGTAAATAGACTAATACGTAGGAGAGACTCAGTTAATACTAGTTCTTGCTCCGGCAATATGTCTGACCACCTGGTTCGGATAACTGCCTCTCACTCAGGGGATCGAGCAGGGGTTCTTACCTAGCTGTCAACTCTGATGCTGCTAGTTACTCACTGTGCACCTTTGAACAAGCTACTTCGCGTCTTTGAGTGCCAGGTTGCCCAAGTAGTAACTGAAGATAAAAGTCCCTGCTTTGGAGGATTGTTGAGGGAATTAAGAGGTGTATCTGAAAAACCCTCAGCACCAGATAAATGCATCCTGGCACGAGATAAATGCTCAGGGAATGGTAGATACCATTTAACAAGTATTTCTGATTCTCTCCCCTTATAGGCACACAGTAGAGTTGCACCTCTTGAACCCCTGATGATTGGGTAGGACCATGTGAAATGTTCTGGCCAATGAATTGTGAGTAAAAAGTGATATGTGTCATTTCCAGGCCGGGACACCTGATTATCCAGGGGAAAACCTCCAAGTCCCCTTTTCCCCTTAGAGACAATAATCATAAACAAGAAGATGGCTGCTCCTCAGCCTGAGTCCCTTTGTAACCAGATGAACAGCGTCCTCATTTTGACCCATGACGGACCTGGAGCATGAGTGAGAAAAAGTCATTTATTGCATTAAGCCACTGAAGTTTTAGGCTTGCTTATTATTATTGTAACAAAATGTAGTTTAACCTATATAGCAGTTATATTAAACTATTAATATATTAATAGTTTATTATAAACTATAGTTTATTAATTAAATAAACTAATTGATTAGTTTATTAATAAATTAATAATATTAATATCTTAAACAATTTTATATATATATATATATATATATATATATACACACATGTGACATGTTCATTTATAAAGCACACTCACCATCCCAGCAAGCCATAATTTATCTCCATTTTACAGACTCACACATAGAGGTCAAGGATGCTTGTCCAAGGTCACATAGCTGGAAAGTAACTGAGTTTGGACTTGAACATTGTCTCAAATCTTTAAATCTGCCTGTTTATAGCATGGTTGCCAGCCACACGCTGTACTATTCAGGATGAATTTGGGTCAGAAACTTGGATCCTTGAGAGGTTTCTAGGAGGTGGTGACAAGGTTAAACTTTGCTTTGTTCTCTTTCCATCTCAGCCTCTCACATCTTGCTTTGCTCTTTCATAATTTTAATATCCGAAACCTCACACCAACCATGTTAGTGATGTGAATGTTTTCAGAAAACATGTGCTGGGCATATGATTTCAGCTTAAGCTCATATGATTTCAGCTTAAGCTCTAGTGCTTTGTAATTTCCATATTTTTCAACCAGATTGATACTTCTCTGCTCTGCAGCTCCATTGCGTGCTGTGTCTTCACTGTGAGTTTATTTGAGTCAAATCCAAGCTCCAGCCTCTTATCTATTCATGGCCCTGAAATGCGTTATTTACCCTGCAAACTGCATCTATAAAGCGGGGTCATGAAACCGACCTTCCCTGTGAAAAGCAGTTTGCAAACTCTGTAGAGCATCATACAAGTGTTAGTGATCACCCAGCACTTCAGGTATATATTCAACAGCAAGCATTTATTGAGCACCTACTGTATACGGCACTATAGGCCTGGTGCTAAGAAATGAATGAGATGCTGGCCTGCCCTCAAGAAGGCAGTATGTTGTCATGGTTAAGAGCACACACGGTGAAGTCAGAGAAACCTGGGGTCCATTCCTTACTTTGACACTCGCTTGTGCCCTTGAGTCTTTTTTCTTCAACTGCAGAATGGTGATGATAGTAACATTTACCTCAAAGCACTGTTGTAAGGTTTAAATGAGATGATGCCTAAAAAGTGCAGTGTCTGACAGGTGGGAAACACTGAACAGGGTGACCAAGCAGTGTTTCGGGACGTAGTAGGAGCTCTATAAATGTCTGTTGAAAGAAAGAAGGAAGACCAGTGCATGGACACGAATGAAAGTGAGCTTGCATGAGGGATCTGGCCAAGCTGACTTCAATCTGAGCTAAAATGAAGCCCCCGGGCCTAGACTGAGGGGAAAGTTCAGCAGCCTTGAGACCCTCCACTGTAGGAGCACCCCTCAGTGTCAGGAGCCCTCAAAGCCACCAGGATGTTATAGCCGCCGTGGTGTGTGAGAAAACATGCTTCTAGTCAGCACTTCTCACCTGGGCAAGCAAGTGTTAACAGGATAGTGAGAAATGAGGAGTGAACATATGGAATGCCATTATAATGCAGAAACCTGGGATTAAACAACTCAGTGGCATGGAGTTGCCACCCTCCAGGCTTCAGTGGCTCCACTGGGCTCCCTCTTTCTGTCTCTGCTGGGGTTGGCATATACTGCAGGCTTTGGTTTTAGGAAACAAACTTGCATCCAGGGAATGAGGCCACTGGTGGGTGACCAGGGCTTTGGGGTCAGGCAGAGCAGGTTTGAATCCTGGCACCCCACTTTCCCTCTGCAAGATGATGGCAAGGCGGCTCACCCCTCTGAGCTCGGATTCCATATCTGTCAAGTGGGGATGACACCACCTTTGCCACCAGGTTTCGCTGTGTTACTATTAATGGCTCACATTTATTGCATGAACTCTACTTGCACTTCCTACATCCACTCAATTACTGCTGGCGATAACCCTAATATGAGTTATTACAAACCCCATTTGACATATTGGGAAACTGAAGTTCAAAAAGGTTACAAACCTTGCCCACAGCAAGCTGGGATCTGACACTAACACCTAGGCTTTCTCCGCCGCATCATTGGAAGACATTTGGCTCACATTCCCTCCACTTCAAATATATTTAAATCTGGGAAGACGTGGGGAGAAGGAACCCAATTTTTTTAAACCAATTTGAATAATTAAATTTGGAAGCAAAAAGCTCAGTATTGGAAATACTTTTCACCAGCCCATTGCTGAATCTGTTTAATGTATTTTGAACCAGCTTAGTTCAGCTACTTAGGAAATAGAGCAGGAGTTTAAATTTTAAAACTAGCAGCGAGGGGTCACATCTATATGTTGTTTGCAGAAGTCTATACTCAAAGTCGGCTTCCCACAGGAGTCGTGGGGAGGTTACCCTTACCTCTGAACTCATCCAGGGCTCTTTAAAGGCAAGAACAGCAAGAGAGAAGGCGTGAAGGAAGACTTGAAGAAAGCTTTGCCTCTCAAGGCATTTATTTCCATAACAAGTGCGTTTCATCTTCAAAGCCCTTTACGAACCATAATTAATCTTCAGAACACCTTAGTGAAGTGGGTGCATGGCATTACCTGGGTTTTATAGGCCAAGGTGGCCCGGGGGAGGCCTTTGGATGGTCTGGCAGGCCAGTCTAGGATTTCCCAGTCCCAAACCAGGCCCATTTGATTAATCTTCAGAAACTGTTTCCGGATGTGAAGAAAGGTGGGTAGGAAGAAGAGGCAGAAGAACTCGGGACACCTGCAGAATGTAAACCCTGGTAGTGGTGTTATTTAAATATGTTTTAATTTATTGGAATTATACATGGATTGTTAATTTTATTTACAGAACTGTTAATAAAACTAACTCATATTTGTATAGGTATATTTAGCATTTCCAAGGCGCTTTCATATGTAGTATGTCAGGTGATCTACGCAACACTCATTTTATTCAATACATATTTATTGAGCACTTACTTGATGCCAGGCTCTGAGAAGCCTGTGGCTGGAGCAGTAAAGAAGGCATGTAAGGGCCTGTTCTCACTGGGCATGTGGCCTGGTGTGAGAAGTCACTATTATTCTTCCTCTCCTTTTTTTAACGGATGATGGAACTGCGGCTAAAGGTCACACGATGAAGGGGCAGTGGAAGCAGAATTCAATCCAGGTTTGGTTGATTGTGAAACTTGTGTTCTAGCCAAGTACAAAGATGCTCATGGCAACGGTGCTTAAAGTGACAAAGAACTGGAAGCAACCTGTACGTCCTTTGGTTAGGAAATGGATAAATAAAATGTGGGAAATGCATGAGATGAAATATTACACCAGTTGAAAGGAATGACTTAAGTTGACTTACAGATAATGTCAAAAGGAAAACGTAAGTAACAGAATTAGATGTATGACATATCACTTCCATAAAAATTTAAAGGCACACTCAAAGCAATGCGATATGTTTACATATATGTGAATAAAGATATAGAAGATGGGTTGAAAGGTCACATTAAATACACAAGCATGGATGCCTTGGGGGGTAGGAGCAGGGCTATGAATTAAGGGTAGGGGACTGAAAAACTAGGGGTGGGTGGTCACGCTAGATGAAGACAGTGGGGTGCCACAAACCAGGAGACCTGGCTGACAGACTCGATTTGTGTAAGGGCCCTCCTAGGGCCCCTCTAAAATTAATAACATCACAAGACACACACATCATCTGCTCTTTTACAGGCGATATTCTCTCCCCTCAATCTCAGTGTCGAAATTGCCTGTCGAACTTGAACCAGCCAAAAATCTAAATGAAAAACAGGAACAAAAAGAGCAAAATTTGAAACCAAATTGAGAAGTGAACAGTGTCTGTTTGGGCTGCAAATGGGTGCTGTCGAGCGTGTGTGACAGCCGTCACAGAGCAGAGACCAGGAGCAACTGAGCTGTGAGCCCTTCCGGGGCTGGGCCTGTCCTGTGGGCCAGGTCAGCCACAATGCCACAGAAGCCGTGGGGCGGCAGGGGAATCAGGGTTGGAGACTGCCCGCAGAACCTTGCTTCCCCACTCCCCAGAGCCACACTTGCCTGCTTACTTGTTGGTTTCCTGCCATGGCATGATCGATTCTTACAGATACGTTTTCTAGAAGTTGAGTTGTGCCAGGCAAACCATGCCAAAGAAGCCTCATTTCCATGTGTGGTCTGGGTGGATTGGGGGAGGCTGGAGGCAGAGTGATTCTGAGTTCTAGCAAGACACTTGGAGGAGTATTTTGCCCACCTGGATCTTCCTAAAATGCCACTCTGACCTGGCCCTTCCGCTGCTGAAACTGGATAGGGTGGAAACCCCTCGGCTCTGCACACGAGGCCTTCAGTGCTCTGGTGGTCTCTGCCAAACTCCAATCCTGGTGCTCTCCCCTCACCCTCTCCCCGCCAGCCCTTCCCTGCCTTGTTCCCATGGCTAATCTGCACCCAACTCTGAGACTCAGCTGAACCGTCACCTCCGCGCAAAACTTCCCAGACCTTTCCCCTTCTCCGGCCAAATACATACCGACTACAACAGTTACTCTGTGTGGAATGCTGAGGACAGTAAGCCTTAGGGCTAGATGTGCCTCAAAATTCAGAAGTTTTCGGATTTTATCAAATAGCTAAATTTCATATAACATACCTTACAAAAAAAAAAGCTTGGGCAGAATATGGAGCAGGCCACCATTAAAATCATTACTGTTTCTGCAGGACATTCCTGAATATTCACACACTAAATGAAGATTATAAATAGTTTCATGTCAGGTCAGGCAAGGTTTTGTCACTAAACTTCTGGGAAAAAAATGTTGGTGTTCTTTTTCAGAGCATTTAGGATTTTGAAATTGTGGACCCATATTATTATGATTCCATCTTTTGTTCTACCTTTGTAACAACTATCCTGAGGACCAATACGAACACTTACTATTCACTAAGAATTATGCAAAGCGATAGACATAAATAATCTCATCCGTATGCCACCACGAGGTACAAGAAGTTCAGTAACTTGCCCAAGTAAATGACAGAGCTGAGACTTGAGCTCACAGCTTTTCTGACACCAAAGCCTACACTCTTAGCCACTACCCCATACTGCAATTCCTCGCTGCTCTTTACACATCATGGTACTTACCTCATTTCGCTGCAATCTATTCTGTATGAGTTTATCTCTCCAACTTGGCCATGAGCTCCTCAGCTGTGGGGACTTGGAGCTGCTCCATCCCTGCCTGTGAATGAATGAATGAAACTCATATGCATGGGATGGTTACTGCTGTGAGCTTGATGAGACTGTCCTGATTGGCTGTGTCACATGTTAATGAGTGGACTGATGCCACCCATGTGTTCACACACCAACATTAGTTGCCTACCTGCCTGCTAAGGGCCCCAGAGTCAGGCAAAAACATCAAGCCAGATTCCCTGCCCTCAAGAGGTTCACAGTCTAGGAGGAGAGTTAGGATGCATCTCCCTGCCACTGCAACATGAGATCAAGGTAAGACAGATGTCTGCATAGTGCTTGGGAACTTGAGGGAGGAGAGGCCATTCCGCTGAAGCTCCTACAGGGCCTTGTGGATATATCCATTAGCTATTTTTGCATTAAAAACCATCCCAGGGCTTCCCTGGTGGCGCAGTGGTTAAGAATCCGCCTGCCAATGCAGGGGACACGGGTTCGAGCCCTGGTCCAGGAAGATTCCACATGCCGTGGAGCAACTAAGCCCATGCGCCACAACTACTGAGCCTGCGCTCTAGATCCCGCGAGCCACAACTACCGAGCTGAGCACCACAACTACTGAAGCCCGCATACCTAGAGCCCATGCTCCGCAACAATATAAGCCACTGAAATGAGAAGCCCGCGCACTGAAATGAAGAGTAGCCCCCGTTCACTGCAACTAGAGAAAACCGCATGCAGCAACAAAGACCCAACACAGCCAAAAATAAATAAAATAAATAAATTTATTTTTTAAAAAAAATCCCAAAACTTAATGGCTTAAAACCATCATTTCTTTAGCTCTTCAGAGAGACACCCCTTCCCCACTCCAACCTGGCTGATCTGAAGGTGCTGCCAGGGCCCCTCCTAGAGTGTGCAGGGCACTGGGAAAATACCTTTTGCAGGCCTCCTGTCTATACAAACAATTTGAGTCACTCAAAATCAGCAAGTCAGCACCATTCTGGTGGCCCAATCTCACAAGATTTTGCAAAATTCCACATGGGCCACCAGGAAAGAGTTATCTACTCACCGGACTGTCTTCCTAGAACTGGAGTATGTCTGGTCCATGTGGGCACAAGTCTGGAAGCTCGTCAGTCATCTGATTAAGGGGAGAAATGAATCCTAGGGTCCATGAAGGCCCTAAGCTCAGAGTACCACACCCAGATGACACAGCCAGCTTAGCCAGTGTCGGCCACCAGAAGGGGGCTTAGAAAATTTCAAGCAGGAGGATCCTCTGAGAAGCAGGTGTGGAGGGGGGTCTAAGGGTAATTCTGGATACAGTGACATCAGAGTGAGGTCAGGGGACCCTGGGAGACCTTCTGTGATCAAACCTTCACAGTCCAGTTTCCTGTCTTCTCCTTGTTTGGATTCTGTGTTTCCCGAGAGTCCCATTATCTGGCTGAATTCTTGGTCTACTGGCTTTCAAGCTCATAAGAAGTCACAGCTTCATTTCCATTTCTCCTTTGGGTAAGTGGTATACAGTCAGCTCCCCTTCCCTCATCTCCCCTCCCCGCTCCTCTCATCTCCATCTAACTTTCTCTGCCTTCTCTGTTTCTTTCATTCTCCATCACTTTCTCTTTCTCCTCCCTTCTTTCCCTCCTCATTTATCTCTCTGCTTCCCCTCTATTCTCCTCCTCCTCCCCTATCAGACACACACACACACACACACACACACACAACACAACACACTCTGAGCTCTGCAGCCCCCAGACTCCTCTGGGCTCAGCCCCTCTCCCGGGCAGGCGTATAGACCGTATGTGATGCCAGGAACAAGCAGGAGCCTGGTGGACGTGGCGTGGCAGCCTGGTAACCATTTGTTTTCACCTGGTCCTCACGCTGCTAATATGTTGGAGCATCTCCATGCTTTAACCGTCTTGGGGCGGGTTACACAGTCTTGAAAGAAGAGACAGAAAGGAGAAGAGTATGGGAAAGCGTTTGGGGTTCCCTCATTGGTTTATTCATTCACCCAGCAACGACTGGTCCAGCCCTAACCTGCCCTCCACGGGGCCTGGCTGGGCTCAGGGGAAGTAGAGGTGAAGCAGACAGCCTGGTCTGGCCTGAGAGGAGCTCATAATATAAGGAGGGAGACACGCCGCAGAACAGTTCATATCCAGCCTGATAAACACAGTGATGGGGGGAGGGGGGTGCTAGAGTACCAAGTGGGGCACCTAACACAGCTTTGGGGTCCCTGAGGCTTGCTGGAGGAAGTGTTGCCAGAGCTGAATTGTGAAGATCAACATCAAGGTCAGGTAGGTGTTAGCTGGGCAAGGAAGGAAGACAGAACATTCTACGCAAAAGGAACAACAGGTAGAAAGATATAAAAGCGTAGAGAGCCTGGTACCTCCAGGAAACTACGTTCAGAATGACACTGTGTGTGTGTGTGTGTGTGTGTGTGTGTGTGTGTGTGTGTGTGTAGGGGGGGTGGAAGATATGTAGAAGATGAGGCTAGAGAGGAAGGCAAAAGCCAGGTCATACTCTGAGGACCTTGGAAGCCAAGCTAAATAGCCAGGACCTTATTCCAAAGGTCATTAACAGAGAGTGGTAGAGTCACATTTGTGTTTTCAAAAGATCCCTGTGGGGCTTCCCTGGTGGCGCAGTGGTTGAGGGTCTGCCTGCCGATGCACGGGACACGGGTTCGTGCCCCGGTCCGGGAGGATCCCACATACTGCGGAGCGGCTGGGCCCGTGAGCCATGGCCGCTGAACCTGCGCGTCCGGAGCCTGTGCTCCACAATGGGAGAGGCCACAGCAGTGAGAGGTCCGCATACCGCAAAAAAAAAAAAAAAAAAGATCCTTGTGGCTTCAGGGTAGAAGAGGAATAGGAAAAGGGGTAGTGGGACGCAGGGAGACTAAAGAGGAGTCCCCGCCTCTCTCTGGTGCCTCTGTCCCCTGCACTGGGGACAATGGGCCCCCCTTCCATCAGCCTCTGTCTCCACCTTGGGCTTGTGTGCCAGGGCAGCTTGTTCCTGGGTAGCTACATTCCCTTCTCCATGAAGGCCTTCAGGACTGGGCCAGGACAGGCAGCCCCAAGCTGGGTTTTCCTGGCCTCAGCCTGCCAGGCTTCTGGACTGATCCTGACCTCAGTGGGGTGGGGAGGGGAGGGACACAGAAGCGCAACCCCTCGGGTAGGTGGGGCCCGGGATCAGTCTGACCATTACCCATCTGGTACCCATGTGTCTGCGTGAAGCTCTGAGGCCCCAGGTGCCCCCCTAGTTTCGGTTTTTACCCACCCACCTGCTGGCTGGAAGTCAGCTTTGTAGAAAAGCCTCAAAATCTAGATTCAGACTGCCAGAAGGATCTGGGCTCCTGTCTGTGTGTGCTTGGGCAAGGCTCTGCACCTCTGGGCCACTTTCCTCACTCGCAAAATGAGAGTCTGGTCTTCACCCTTGGAGACTTGAGAGATTTGCATGAGATGTTGGAAGCGTTGTGCCCAAAGTCAGACTTGTGTGGGTACTAAATGAATGGGACAGTGATTGTCATCCTTGTATTCTCTGATGACCCTGACTGGGGTCCTTACTAGTCGTGTGACCTTGGGCAAATTACCCTCAGCAGATCTCTGTTTCTTCACCTGTAAAATGGGAATAATACCAGTATGTATTGTAGGGAATTGTGAGTTAATCCAGGTAAAGGGCTTACGACAACGCGTAGCATGTAGTAAAAATAAAATGGTATCTTATTTGAGTTTCTCATAAGAATTCTATTTTTTTCTCTGATTTGGAGATCACCACTGAAGCCAGAACCCCTTGAATAGTGCCCTGAGACACAGCTTAGGTCCAAGCAGCCCCCAGACTCCATATAATACAACAAAGTATTAGCTGTGGAAGTGTGCCTGGTGTGATTATGCTTAAGACATTTCACAGACAATTTTACCAAGACTATCTGGGGAATGAGGTGTGGATTTTGTTCAGTGAATTGTTCAGCTGAGTTTCACACTGGCTGAGCCATAAGTCACTTCTAGGTTGGAGTAGGTCGTTCATTTATTCAGTCAGCAAACTCTGATACTTCCTCTGTGCCAGAGAGGGATGCCGAGGGAAGCACACTGAAATCACTGCTTCTTATCAACGAGCAAGGCATGTTACTGAGATTTCCTAGGTGGATGATGTAAGCAAACTCCACTTCCCTGCAAGAAGAGCCAAGAACAAAATTATTTTTTTTCTTCCAACAATTCCATATGATGCTTCCAGGTCTGGCAAAGGCATTCCCTCTATTTAGAATCACCGAGTTGTAGCTTTCCAAGAAAATTCTAATGTAGCATTCCATTTAATCTGCAAACAACCCAGTGAGGAAGAGATTATTCTAACCTTCCTGCAGGAGAGGAAACCGAGACCCAGTGACCTACCCAGATCAACCAGCTAGAGAATTGAAGAGCCAGGATAAGAACCCAGTTCTCCCCAACTTTGAAGTTCACATTCCATTCACTGCATGATGCTGACCTGTAAAGTGCCCTCAATGCCCCCAGTTACTGTGATTCTTCCTTTAAATTTAATCCTAGGTGGAAGGAAATTTGTCTTCAAGAAGGAAGATTTTACTCTCTGAATGCCCTTGATTCTGGTTGGTTGGATCATCTCAAGAATGATCAGCCAAAAAAAAAAAAAAAAAGTGATCAGCGTCAGTTTTTGCCTCAAATCTTTATTTTTTCTCTTTATGAAAGTACTTCATGCCTATTTTTTTTTTTTTTTTTTTTTTTTTTTTTTTTTGCGGTACGCGGGCCTCTCACTCTTGTGGCCTATCTCGTTGCGGAGCACAGGCTCCGGACGCACAGGCTCAGCGGCCATGGCCCACGGGCCTAGGCGCTCCGCGGCATGTGGGATCTTCCCGGACCGGGGCACGAACCCATGTCCCCTGCATCGGCAGGCGGACTCTCAACCACTGTGCCACCAGGGAAGCCCCTTCATGCCTATTTTTAACAATTCAAATATCACTGGAACATTTAAAAAGTGTGAGTCACAGGTATCCCTCTCCCCCGAAATAACAGCTGTTAACAATATGGAACATATTCTTCCAGTCTTTCCCCATGCAAATGTTAATAACACACACAAATAATTGTTCGCACTTCAGAAATAAAGCATGCCATACACCTTTAAAAAATGTTAACACTATATTGAGAACATTGTTCACTGTCAGTTCATATAACCTGCCTCATTCTTTCTTTTTTTAAATAAATTTATTTATTTATTTATTTTTGGCTGCACTGGGTCTTCATTGCTGCGCGCAGGCTTTTTCTAGTTGTGGTGAGCAGGGGCTACTCTTCGTTGCGGTGAGTGGGCTTCTCACTGCGGTGGCTTCTCTTTTTTTTTTTTTTTAAAGAAGATGTTGGGGGTAGGAGTTTATTAATTAATTAATTTATTTTTGCTGTGTTGGGTCTTCGTTTCTGTGTGGGGGCTTTCTCTAGTTGTGGCAAGCAGGGGCCACTCTTCATCACGGTGTGCGGGCCTCTCACTATCGCGCCCTCTCTTGTTGCAGAGCACAGGCTCCAGAAGCGCAGGCTCAGTAGTTGTGGCTCATGGGCCTAGTTGCTCCGCGGCATGTGGGATCCTTCCAGACCAGGGCTCGAACCCGTGTCCCCTGCATTAGCAGGCAGATTCTCAACCACTGTGCCACCAGGGAAGCCCACGGTGGCTTCTCTTGTTGAGGAGCACAGGCTCTAGGTGCACAGGCTTCAGCAATTGTGGCTCGTGGGCTCTAGAGTGCAGGCTCAATAGACGTGGGATCTTCCTGGGCCAGGGCTCGAACCCGTGTCCTCTGCATTGGCAGGTGGATTCTTAATCACTGCGCCACCAGGGAAATCCCTCATTCTTTTTAATAGGTTGCTATAGACTGAATGTTTGTGTCCCCCCAAAATTCAAATGTTGAAACAGAATCTCCATCGTGAGGGTATTTGGAGGTGGGCCTTTGAGAAGTGATTATATCATGAGGGTGGAGCCCTAATGAATGGGATTAGTGCCCTTATAAAAGATACTCTAGAGAGCACCCTCCCCGCTTCCTTCTGTCATGTGAGGTTATAGTGAGAAGATGGCCATCTGTGAACCAGAAGGTAGGCCCTCACCAGACACCAAATCTGCCAGCACCTTGATTTTGGACTTCTCAGCTTCCAGAACTGTGAGAAACAAATTTCTATAAAATTATTTTTATAAGTCACCCGTCACCCAGTCTATGGTATTTTTGCTATAGCAGACCAAACTGACCAAGACATAGGTACATGGTAATTCAAAGTATAGATCTACAATTTTTCTTACCACTCCCCTACGGATGCATATTTCGCTTGCTACCTTTTTTCACTTACAAAAAACATTGCTGGAAGGATTTTTTTTGAATTTTATTTTATTTTATTGTTTTATACAGCAGGTTCTTATTAGTCTGGAAGGATTCTTGAACCTTTTCCCTCCGTGCCCTGCACTTCTCACTTGCAGTACTTAGTATAATCTCAACTAAGGATTACTGTGAATAGCTTATTCAATGCTTCTCTCCCTTACTAAGCTCTGAGATTTTTTAAGGGAAACTAAAGGGATCATGTCTGTGTGTTCATGAGAATGTCTCGGTGCCTAGTTCAGTGCCTGGTACATAGTGGAACCTCAATAAATCATTTTGTGTGAACAACTAAAGGAGCACATTACTAAGTGGATCTATGCATACTTGTGTTTGTGCCTGCAGGGCACATTACAGGTCACGGGGTGTGCGGCTTTGAAGTGTGTTTATAGGCTGCAAAGTTGTCCTCTGGAAAAAAAAAAAATGAACCAATGTGAGCTTAGAAAAGGGCTGGTTTCCCCACACTGCAAGGAAGACACACTTTGGGAGGACGTGAGAGTACAGTTGTACTCCATTTTGTCCCATATAGGGTGCAGAGAACCCAGTGATGAATCTTCCCCAGGCTGCCCTTCAGGAGCTCTCACCTGTCACCTGCTACCGAGAGAAGAAAGGAAATATGAAGATGCTTTGCCTCAGCAGGGGAGACAGCCCCCTCCCCAAACTCAGCACGTGTGGGCACTGCCTGCTCCCAGCTGCGCCCCACCCTGCCTCGAGCCCCTTGGTCTCCCAGCTACCTGGCAACCGACAGTTAAAGACGCAGCCTTTGAAGTCTCTGTCTGCCCTGCCAGCTTTGCTATGGCTGCCCTGTGCCCTCTCCTCAAAGGCAGAATAGGAGCAACACCCAAGCCTGCTTTAAAACTGGGGATTATGCCACAGCTGCATGGGGCTGGGGGCTCGGGCAGTGGGCAGAAATGCGGCCTGGAGCCAAGAATTAGGTGAGCAAGGAGGCGGCCTGCAGGACCTCTCTGCTCCAGACCAAGTACTTTCTTCTGACCTGAGGGACGGCTGCACGGGGTTCATGTGTATGTGTGCGTCATGAGTGTGAGTGTCCTAACTACTATACGTAAAAGAGCTAACTAATAAGGACCTACTGTATAGTGCAGGGGACTCTACTCAATGACCTATCTGGGAAAAGAATCTAAAAAAGAGTGGCTATATGTATGTGTATAACGGATTCACTTTGCTGTACAGCAGAAACTAACACAACATTGTAAATCAACTATACTCCAATAAAAATTAATTTTAAAAAAAAGAGTGTAAGTGTCCTAGAAGCACAGGTGCAGGCATCCGCCCCCACCATCTAAGGAAGCAATGGAAGGCCAAGGGATTCAAGACTTCTGGCTTGGTTGGCAGGCAGGAAACAGCTGAATCCCCCCATTTAGGCTGCACCCCTCTTAGATAATATGTCACATTTACCTTTCACTCATTCTTTCCACAAATATGAATTGAGCAGCTGCTCTGTGCCAGGCACTCCTCAGGGCTCCGGCGACAGCACTGTCAACAGACCAGATAAGATCCCTGAACTTCATATTTTAAGAGGGAGCCGACTATAGGAACACAAGCAAATAAATGAACTAAATAACTTCAGATGGAGAGTGTTTTGAACAGAATAAAACAGGTAATGTGCTCAAGAGAACAGTGCGGACCGCCTTTAGACTGGGTGGTCAGGGAAGGCCTCCCCAAGGAGGTAGCATTTGAGCTGGGGCTAGAATGAGGCCACGGAGCCAGCCCAGTGATTAACTGGAAACAGAGCATTCCTGGAGGAAGGCATGACAGGTGCAAAGGCCCTGATCCAAGAATGAGCTTGGCGTTTGATGGTCTGAAAGATGATCAGAACTGGAAGATGGTAGGCCGGGGTCAGATCAGGCAGGACCTGGTAGGCTGTGGGAAAGGGTTTGGATTTTGTTCTACATGTAGTGGGAAGTCATTTCCTACTTTGTATGCAAGTTATTGTTGAACATCCATTCATTCATTCAGTCAGCCGGTTGGCCAGTCAGTTAACAATATTTCTCTGAGCAAAAGCACAGGGACTGGGGAGATAGATGAATGAGAAACAGGCCTTGCCCTTGCAAAACTCATAGCCTAATGAGCAGACAGTGTGGAAACAGATACTTACAAGCCAAAGGGACACGCAGAGGGATGATGTTCAAGGTGCTAGGAACCCAGGGCACTTGTTTCTGAAGTGGGAGGATTGGGGAGGACCTCCAAGAACACATGATATACTTGAGCTGGATCTTGGAAACACGAAGCACCATGCTGGCACATCGAGGTGCTCAGTATATATTTATTAACTGAAAGAAGGAAGGGAGGGAGGAAGAGAAGGAAGAAGAAAGGGTAGGAATTTGCCAAGTGCTGAAGAGAGAAAGGGCATTTGAAGCAGAAGAAACTATGTGTGCAGAGTTTTGGCGACATGAAACAGCATGGAAACGGGTCATAGGTGACACCCCAGAGGTAACAGGTGAGCAGAACACTCTCCCCCTCCAGTTCTGGAACTCCTGCCATGCATGCCATGCAGTAGTAGGTGCACAGTAAAAGGTGATGGGTGGAGTGGTACTTAATGTAATTTGCTAAATATTTCAGTCTCTCAGCTTCCAAGGCACATGCGAGGATTGCAGCTCGCTGCCTTATGTAGAATTGGGTGTGGTTATGTGACTTGCCTTGGCCAGTAAAGTATGAGCAGAAGTGATGTGAGTCACTTCTGAACAGAAGCTTTAAGAGCCGGTGAGTGACTTACGGTGCTCACTTTTCCCTGCCTCAGCAATCACAGAAGCCCAGAAAAAGAGCCTCGCTCGGCGTGGGTCCCTGAGGGGAACAATTTAGAGCAGAGGTCCCCAGCCGACCTGCAGTGTACATACAGGATGAACCACGAAGACTCTTGGTGGGGGGGTTGTTACTGCAGCAGAACCCAACCTCTCCTGACTTACAGAATGGAGTGAGTGAGTGAGTGGAGCTGAGGGAAGATTTCTGAGTTAAGGCAGTGGCATGAGGCCCCTTTGGAAGTTATGGGTGGGGTGAGGCTGTCAAGGAATGAGTCATCTGAAGCCCATTAAAAATATTTCTTGAGACAAAAATCTTGGAGTCTCTTAATTTAGCCAGTCAAAGGTAACTGGACTAACCCTCCAGCCACCCTGACCTCTCCCATGGACTTTCACTTCTTTTCTTTCCCAGGGACAGCATTTTGAGCTTCCTATGAGCATAGCTGTAGCCTTGGTCCATTCCATTGGCTCATTAGTTGTTTCCCAAACATTTCTTGTGACCTAGTCTCTGCTAGAGATAGAGAAACACAGAGAGACACAGAGAGTCTCTCTCTCTCTCTCTCTCTCTCTCTCTCTCTCTCACACACACACACACACACACACACACGCACACACACACACACACAGATGTACCAAGTAGGAGAGATTGACTTGGCTTCCCTGACGTGTGAGCTAGGTGTGGAAGAATGGGCCAGGGTTCATCAAATGGAAAAGGCAGGAAGAGTCAACATGTGCGAAAGCATAGGATGGTGAAAGAGAAGTGAGGCTCTCCTGTGGGCTGAGGGGCAGTGGTGGAGCCAGAGGGTTAGGCATGGAGAGCTCGTGAAGGGCCTTGAGTGCCAGACTGAGGGATTTGGACTTTGCCCTAACATTAATGGAGAGCCAGAAAACGTGTTTGGGCAAAAGATGGGTTAGGTGAGAGATGAGTTTGGGCTGTAAGAAGCATCAGTGAGGGGTCCCCCAGCCCCCTCTTCCCACTTTGGTGTCTGGCAGTGCAGCCCCAGTGAGACCAGTCCCTGCTCTGTCTCTAGTCTATCCATCATGTTGCTTAGCAACCTCCCACAGACCCCCTTACCTGCCTCCCAGATCCCAACCGAGCCCAGCCTTTGCCCAGCTGATAGCATCTTTTCCTCCATCTCCTCATCTAGACAGGGGCTTTTTTTTTTTTAAGAAGGATGATTTATTTATTCATTCATTCATTCATTTATTTATTTGCCATGCCACGCAGCATGTGGAATCTTTGTTCCCCAACCAGGGATTGAACCTGCACCCCCTGAAGTTGAAGCACGGAGTCTTAACCACTGGACCACCAGGGAATTTCCTAGACAGGGGATTTTTATTTATTTATTTGTTTGTCTGTTTGTTTTTATTTATTTACTTTTTTTTGCGGTACGCGGGCCTCTCACTGCTGTGGCCTCCCCCATTGCGGAGCACAGGCTCCGGACCCGCAGGCTCAGCGGCCACAGCTCACAGTCCTAGCCGCTCCGTAGCGTATGGGATCTTCCTGGCTGGGGCATGAACCCATGTCCCCTGCATCGGCAGGCAGACTCTCAACCACTGTGCCACCAGGGAAGCCCCTAGACAGGGGCTTTTTAAACAAACAGTTTGGGACCTGGATTCACGTCCCAGTCAACCAATTTCCAGATGGCTGATTTGGCAAGTGAAGTAACCTCTGTGAGCCTCAGTTTCTTTGTCTGTGAAATGGAACTGACAACTGTATATAGTTCACAATGTTTAAAGAGGAACAGTCCAAGGAAAAACTTAGCAAGGTGCCTGGTACGTAGTAAGGCTCAGCGAATGGTCGATGTGATTATTATTAACAAAGCATGACCTCTTAGGGGAAAAGAGCAATGTTTAATGTGTTTACAGTGCTGGGAGGGAGGGAACGTTACATATTCCCAGCTACTTTGTAAACTCTTTGGACTCGTAGCTTGTGCCCAGTATGCCTTGAATTTCCTTGAAGGCCCTCATCTCCCTGCATCCTGGAGGGTGTGCTAGCCAGGTGGATGGAAGGTTTGCACCAAGGACGTCTCCCTGAGCACGAGGGTCTGTGTCACTCTGTCTCTAATCCCTGGGATCAGGGGTGGGCAGCTCTGATGTGCAGCTACAAAGGTCCACCTGCCTCTGCCTGAGACGCGGCCAGGTCTACACGGGTGATGGCACCCCACCCGCTTTGGAGGATGTCTTTTTTTTTTTTTTTTGCGGTATGCGGGCCTCTCACTGTCGTGGCCTCTCCCATTGCGGAGCACAGGCTCCGGATGCGCAGGCTCAGCGGCCATGGCTCACGGGCCCAGCCGCTCCGCGGCATGTGGGATCCTCCCAGACCGGGGCACGAACCCGTGTCCCCTGCATCGGCAGGCGGACTCTCAACCACTGCGCCACCAGGGAAGCGCTGGAGGATGTCTTTAATAAGGGGTATGCTCTGGAAAGTCCCAGAGGCTGCTTCTGGAATGAGCCTGGCTAATGGGCATAAAACAGACCTGGAGCTTTGGTCACACCCAAGTCCTTGAGATAATTGGGGTAAATTTTTCCTTGGGCCCAAAGAGGAAGGAGCCAGACTTGGTTGTGTGACTGCTTCGTGGGGCACTTGCACACCCAGAATCTCGCCAAATCCTCTCAGCCACACTTGCATGTCACCTTTCTTGTCCCTGACTTACAGATGGGGACTCCAGGCTCAGGAAGGGCCAGCCACTTACTACCACAAAGCCCTAAAGTGAGGAGCCAGAGGAAGCAAGGTCTACCTGACCCCCAATCCCATTGACTTTTATTTCTATGAACTTAGGGGGAACATGTTCTAAGGAATCTCTTCTGCCGGGCTAAGCCCTGTTCACACTCTTTCCAGAGAGCAAATCTGATGATGTCACCCTCTAATATTCACCCCCAGTCTGCTTGGGACTTCGCCACGGCTCCCTTTGGCCTACTGGTCAAAGGTCTCTTAGCACGGAGGCTCCCTTACATCCCCTCACTGGCTGGCCTCAACCTTCCCCTGAGCCCCCTCCAGCCCGCAGCCGGCACTTTGTCCTTCTGATTGATTCACGGTTCTCAGTAATACCTTCAGGTCTTTGCCCATGTTCTTCCCTCTGCAGACAGGACTTCCCTCCACCTAAATCTCTGCCTGGGAAACTTACTTTTCCTTCCCGACAAAGCTCCAGCCTCACATCGCCTGAGAAGCCATCCTTGGGGCTCCCATGAGAACCCCTCTACCACAGCCCGCT
Organism: Leucopleurus acutus; assembly: GCF_964270905.1. Classification (NCBI taxonomy): domain Eukaryota; kingdom Metazoa; phylum Chordata; class Mammalia; order Artiodactyla; family Delphinidae; genus Leucopleurus; species Leucopleurus acutus. Next base: position 11,181,102 of record NC_139150.1, on the reverse strand, counting down.
GACACTCTGTTGTTTATTTAAGGTCTTTCTCCTCCACTGAATCACAAAGTCCTTGAAGGCCAAGGTGCTTGTGTGCCTCAAACTTCCAGTTCAAGAGCTCACAGATTTCGGAAGCAGATATTGATCTCTGCGCATATGATTTTTCTCCTCAACAGAGGGTACTTGAGGGCTATGGTGAGGGCACAAGCTTCAAGGCACAGCAGTACACAAGGTTCACTAAGGCCCTGCTATGACCTAGGTCATGGCCGAGCACTTTACATAGAATCACTCACTGACTCCACGCACCTTTGTGAGGAAGGTTCTTTTTTATACCCATTTTACTCATGAGAAAACTGAGTCCTGGAGAGCTTAAACATCTTGCCCAAGGCCTCTTCATTTGCTTGGTGACAGATCCAGGATGGTTAAATGAGTCTGATGGCATTCTTCTCGTGTATGTATTCAATCTGTCAAAATTTACTGAGGGCCTGCTCTGTGCCAGGTGATGTTTTAGGCACTGGGGACATAGCCATGAACACTAGATAAGGGGTGTGTGTGTGTGTGTGCGCGTGTCTGAGTGTGAGTGGGTATGTGTGTGTGTGAGAGTGAGTATATATGTATGAGTGTGTAGGAGTGTGTATGCGTGCATGTGTGGTAGAGGGTGCAGGTGCTGACAGGGTAAAGATCAGGGGAAGCTTCCCAGAAGACATTCAAGCTTAGACCTGAGAATGAGCCGTGGGTACGTCAGCAAAGTAGGGGGTGGGGTAGCCTCTAGAATGGGGAGCAGCAGAGGTGAAGGCCTGGAGTGAGAAAGAAGACAGTGGTTTGGAGGAACTGGGGGAGGAGGGAGGGCAGAGGCTGGTGGGAGATGGGGCTGGAGAAGGAGGCAGAAGGTCCCACCAGGGAGGGCCTTCCCAAGAAAAGTCACCATCATAGATTTTTGATGACTTGGCGATTCAGTGGCCACAGCCTGCTGAGTGTTCCTCCATTAGAAGAACAGAGAAGGGAGACCCGGAGGCTGAGATGGAGGCAGCCCCAACTCTCAGACAGCTCCGGAGTGGAGTATAGTATATGCTGGGTCCTGGGCCAGAAGCCAGGCACCCTGGGTTTGGACCTTGGGGGCTGATCTGCTGTGTGGGCCTGGGCAAGCTGCTTTACCTCTCTGAGCTGGTTATTCTGTGTGAAATAATGAGACCATTCCCTATGTAGTTGCCCTAGAAATACTTGCCCCTTCATTTCCACCTGGAGAAAGAAGCTTATTTTGCCCAAGAGGAGGGCCAGCTCAGGATGGAATAAAACATTTATTGGACATGCTCTGATTCCTTGCAACTCCCAGCAGGCAGTAAAACACAGGGTGGAAAAGCTGTCCCAGGGACTTTCTAAGATGAAAGATATCTGCTGTAAGGCTGGGCTCCCTACTGGCCTCTTATAGACCCTCCCTGCCAGCCTCCGGGCTGCTTTTCCACTCTGCCCAGAGGTTAAACATGCCAAAGTCTTCTGTTTTTTCCCATTTTTTTTCACTCTGCCCCTGCACCAAGGCAAGTGTGACAAGCCTGGAGCTGCCACTTTCTGGATGTGTGCTCCTGGGCAAGTCGATTTCCCCCTCTGAGCATAGTAGTTTAAGGGCATGGGTTCAAGGTCCTTCCTAGCTGTAAGGCCTGGGGTGAGTCTCTGGGAGACTCAGTTTCCTCATGTGGAAACTAGGAGAAATAATTACCACTGTGATTGTTGCAAAGGGCTAAATAGATGATGAATGGAATGCATTCAGTATAATGCCTGACACACAGCACTCAATAAGGATTATATTTTGGGGGGGGTTGCCTTTGCCTTTTAGTTTAGGAAGTTTTTTATTAGAAGTAAGGGAAATGTCAGCTTTGTGGGTTTTTTTAACTATTTTAAAAATTATTTTATTTTATTTTATTTTATTTTCTGGCTGCACTGTGTGGCTTGTGGGATCCTACTTCCCCAACCAGGGATCGAACCCCGGGCTCTTGGCAGTAAAAGCACGGATTCCTAACAACTGGACCACCAGGGAATTCCCAGCTTTGTTTTTTTTAATTGTGGTAAAGTATGCATAAAATAAAATTGATCATTTTCACCATTTTTAAGTATACAGTTCAATGGCACCAAGTACATTCACGTTATTGTGCAGTCATTCCTGTCATCCATCTCCACTTTCTCATCTTTCTCATCTGCCCTCATTAAACAGTAACTCCCAATTCCCCTTCTCCCCAGCCCCTGGCAACCACCATTCTATTTTCTGTCTTTAGGAATTTGACTACTCTAGGTGCCTCATACAAGTGGAATCATACAGTATTTGTCCCTTTGTAAGTGGCTTACATATATCATTTAGCATAATGTCCTCAAGGTTCATCCATGTTGTAGCATTTGTCAGCATTTCCTTCCATTTCAAGACTGAATAACATTCCACTGTATATATATACCGTATTTTGCTTATCCATTCATCTATCTCAGACACTTGGGTGGCTTCTACCTTTTGGCCATTATGAATAATGCTGCTATGAACATGAGTGTACAGATACCTGTTTGAATCTCTGCTTTCAATTCTTTTGGATGTATACGTAGGAGTGGAATGGCCAGATCATACGGTAATTCTGTGTTTAATTTTTATATAGTGGGTTTTAAGGCCTCCATTTCTTCAGCTTAAACAGGTCCTCCCTCTGCCCACCAACAGACTTTGGTGCCCAACTCAAGGCTCCTCTGAGTTATGCTGACTTCTACTGTGGTGGGTGTAGCTGGTGTGTTTCTGGCCCTCCATTGACACGTGGCATCCGGCCATCCCTTGTAGGGCAGCTCTTGCCTCTGGCTCCCACTTCAAAGAGGAATTTAGGGGCCCCCTCCTGTTTGATAGAGCTCCCTAGATGAAGCTAAAGTACTGCCACCTTGGCCCAACACCGTTAGAGGGATTACCTCTTCCTGCTGCCAGCCTGGGAGACCCCAGCCCCACTGGCCCTGCAGAGTCTGCACCCCAGCAGGTTAGTGCCCTAGTTACAAGCGTGGGCTTTGGCACCAGACAGATCTGGGCTGGAGACCTGGCTCTAGCAGTTGCTGGCTGTGTGACTTTGAGAAAGCCACATCCCCCTCTGAGCCTCAGTCTCCTCTTCTATAAAAAGGGGACGGTAATAGACTCTGTTAATAGGAAAACTGAGCTAATGCATGGAAACCCCTGAGTCTTCTGCCTGGCACAGAGCAAATGCTCAGTAAATGGAGCTGTCATGACCATGCTGTTCACCTGGTCAGGCAGGAGACTGAAGGAGGCAGAGCTTCCAGATGGAGGGGAGCTGAGATGGGGAAGCACTTCTGAGCAGGGTCCTCAAGGTCCCAGCTGAGGACACTTGGAAGGAGATTCCAGGTTGGTGGAACTCAACTCCTCTCCTCCCCATGGGTCTATCTTAATTTGAATTCCCTTTCCTTATTATGAGTTGAAGGTGGGGAAGGGAGCGCACATTTATGGAATATCATTGTTGTGCCTCATTGTGTCTCAGGGAAAAGGTGGCAGTCCTTACAATTTCATCTTTCTTTAACTGAATAGAAGAATTTTTAGGAGAAACTTGGTCCTGTTTTTTGCCATCAAAATACTCCTAAAAGGGCATGAACGGGAGGCAGCAATATGGAAGCTGCTTTCTCATTTCTCTTTAAATTCCTGTATTTGAACTGGATGTTAGTGTTCACACAATTCTGTCACCTAGTGTGTTGGTCATCTTGACCCACTTTACAGATGGTGACACTGAGGCTCTGAGAAGTGAAGTGGGCTCCACAGAGAACTGGAGTTGGAAACACTTCTTTCTGTTTTAGGCAGTCCTCACTAAGGATGCTGACCTCCAAATGATATGTACATGTCCAGGAACCTATGAATGTGACCTTATTTGGAAAAAAGGGTCTTTGCAGATGTAATTAAGTTAAAGAACTTGAGAAGAAGTCATCTTGGATTACACAGGTGGACCCTAAGTCCAATGGCAAGTGTCCTTAGAAGAGGCAGAAGAGGAAAAGACACAGACACAGAGAAGAAAGCAATGTGAAGTCGGAGGTAGAGGTGGGAATAAGCAGCCACAAACCAAGGAATGCCTGGAGCCAGCAGCAGCTGGAAGAGGCAAAGAAGAATTCTCCCCTACAGTCTTCAGAGGGAGTTCAGCCCTGCTGACACCTTAATTTGAGACTTCCAGCCTCCAGAACTGTAAGAGGATAATTCTCTGCTGTTTTAAGCCACCCAGTTTGCGGTGATTTGTTACGGCGGCAGTAAGAACCTAACACACTGGTGGTGACAGAAGTCCCTGGCTCGGCCTGCTCTTCATCATAAGCCCTCTTTGGGATGACCACTCCAGTCTCCCCTCTGGCCTCCTTGCCTCCAAGCTCACTCCCTTTAGTCCCTCTGCTGCACTGTGACTGCCAGAGTGATGTTACTTAAACACACGACAGCATCGCGCTCCTGTTTGAAGCCTATCAGCTAGAACTGTCTGTTCCAAGTGACAGAAAACCCAACCCAAACTGGCTTACACAAAAAGGAATTTATTGGCTCATGAAACCAAAAAGGCCAAGAGCTAAGGCTAGATTCATGTTGGCTGGATTCAGGGCTCAAACGATGTCACTGGGACTCATTTTGCTCTGTCATGCTGCCTTCTGTTCTGTTGGCTTTGGTTTCAAGCTCCACATGACGGTAAGATGGTGGCAGCAGCCCTAAACCCTGCATCCTGTTAGATTAGAGACCAGCAGAAAGGTTCAAAGACCTCTGTCAGGTCCTCAGGCCAAAGTCCTGGATTGGCTCCCATTGGGCCCGCTTAGCCTTCCCTCAACCAATCACTATGGCCACAGGAATGGAATGTGCTGACTGGCTTAGGTCTAGGTCCTTCCCCTGGAGTCATGGTGGTGTTGCCTCTACTAGAACCACATGGACTGGGAGGGACGAAGGGGTAAAAAGGGGGAAGATGCAATCCCAAAAGAAAAGTCCCATTCCAAGTATAGCAAACGACTGCTGAGTAGCCAAAACAACAACAAACAAACAGCAACAATGAAAAAGAATAAATGTCCACTCAGATGCTCTTCACTGGTTCTGCAAAGACACATCAAGATCTCAGTCCCTGGTCTCCAGCCTCACCTCAATTCCAATCTGCTTGACATCTCCAGGCACATCCTGTCATTTCTTGCCCACATGCTTTTGTTCACATGGCCCATTTACCCAGAATATTCTTTTCCCTATCCCCATGCCGTTCATCTGACTGATTCCTACTCCTCCTTCAAGATTGCTCTGCTGGGGGCTTCATCTCCACTCTGGACCCCCAAGAGCATCCTGAAGTGTATCTGTAATGGCTCTTACCCCACTGGACTGAACTTGAATGCTAATGAGTCTGTCTCCTCCACTGAACTCTGCACTCCCTGAGGGCAGGGATTTATTATATTTTTATTTAACAAACACAAAGTCCTTTCCAAGGGTCAGCCACCGTTCCGAGCTCTTCACATATATTAAGTCATTTAATCTTATAACAAACACAGAAAGAAGGCTCTATTATTAATCCTACTTTAAAGATGGGGAAATTGAGATAGGGAGGCTATATCTGATTCAACTCTGTATTTGTCGGGCCCAGCTCAGGGCTAGGCACGTGGCAGGTATTCAAAACACATGTGTCTTTCAGGTTGTCTCTCCTGGTTGTCCAGTCTTACCACGATGGCCACGTCCTCGGATTTTCCCATTTCCCAGAGTTGCCCACATTCTTGGTTTTCCCAGCCTGGAAAGTGTTGCCGCTTGGACAGCCTCAGCCAGAGCAGCCTGGGCTGGCATCTCTCTGGCTCTGCATCAGGAGCCGGGCTAGCGACCCAAGGGCTGGCACAGAAACCTGTGACATGAGGAAGGGACCTCAGTCTGGACTGTTTAGGTTCATAAAATCCCTGCAGTTTGAGGATGAGCCCACCACCCCAGGTGTTCTCCTGTCTCCCCCACCTCAGTGCCACCCTCCTCCTCTGTGTTCCCAGAGCCCAGTACAGGGGTTCTGTCCTGATAGTCACTTACCTGGACAGACTCCTAAAGAACACTCTGTCCAGAATCCTAACCCGAAACCTCCTGAGTTTTAACTGGATTGAAATTAACATTGTGTTTATGTCTTGTCCTCACAGGAAAGATGATTTCCTTCAGGCCAGTGAGCCTCCACTTCTGCAGACCCGCCTGATTCTGTCTCTTCCGTCTCCCTTCTGCCACCGGGGCTCAGTCCCCATCCCTCCTCCATCACTCTGTTTAAGCTGCCTCTTCCTCGCAGACTCTTTACTCTATCCATCCTGTCCGTCTGTCCATCCCTGGACTTGCTCTCCCTCTATCTCCTTGCCTCTCGTCCTGGTCTCTTTCTGTCTGCCTGTCTCTCTTTCTCCTTGTCTCTTTCTGCTGGACTCATCTCTTCTATGTCCCCTGGCATGTGTCTGACTGTGTCTCTTGTATATCTGTCTGTTTCTCTCCTGGCCTCTCTCCCCATCCTTGGTTATTTGCAACGTCCAGAAATGGGCCTGGAACCTCTAGTTTTCTCATCAGTTTGAGAGAACCCTTCTGTAGCAGGGCAGCCTCGGGGCTTTCCAGCCAGGACTCTCTCCTGTTCTCTGAGCCTCCTCCCCGCTGCCCTCGCTCCTCAGGGCTCCTCTGCCCAGCCGAGGGGGGCAGGAACTCTCAGGGCCACCTGGGCAGGATGGCTGTCTGCTGCCCCGAGGACCCAGGCCGCTGTGGCTTTCCTTAATGAATGTGTCTTTGGTGACACATTCATTATTCCTATTTGGTCGCTTGGAGTCAAAACTGATTAGTTACACTTACCGCCGCAAAGATGTAATGATTTTATTGTTTATCTTCAATTTATTTTGATTAACATCTCCATTCTCTTCCTTGCAAGCGCAATTAGGTGCAATCTAACAGCGACTACTTTAATTTTGTTGAAATTAAGATGAATAAGTGATGGCTTATGGTGCTTTGTTTAACAAATAAATCATAGTTAAGAGGAGTGTATTCGTAATAAATGAAAAAAGACAGCTTAATTAAAATGCATGGAGCCAGCCTCTTGATGTACATCCAAAATCCAAATCTGAATTCCAAAAATCAGAAGGAGCTGAGGGTTAAGAAGACCCTTGCCACCTCTCACAATGGTGATCAGATGACAGACGGTGTGTTGTGGTTTGGAGGCTGCTGGGCAGAGAAGAGCCAGGCACACATATGACCCTCGTGAGCCAGGCACACATATGACCCTCGTGAGCCGGTCACACCTGTCAGCAAACACCACCAGGAACCCAGTGAGAAACAGGCTTGGAAGGACACAGGAAGAGAAGCCTCATCCCCCCCACCCCCGAGGAGGGATCAGCTGCCATGCCCACACCCTGAATTCTCCCTGGGAACCCACTGAGGGCAGGGGACAGGTTCCCCCTTGCCCCACCCTCCAGGTTCCCTTGGGAGGTCGGGGAGCTTGATGCCAAGCCTGGAAACCCAGAGCCAGACTCTCACTGAGATCTCCTCCCCGCTGGGCTGACAGGGACTTCCCCATCTCTTGATTTGGAAACAAAGTGCAAAAAGTCAACCCTGGAAAGTTTCCCGTGTGAAGTTTAAAAACGCCTGTACTGAAGAGGCCGGCTTTGAAGCAGCTCGCTGGGGCCCCTCCGCAGGCTCCTGCAAGTCAGAGGGCCGGCTCGCCTCAGATCGACCCGCACCAGCCTCTGCAGAGTTAGGAAATGGGAATTGTTTTTAAGCTGAAAAATTCCTCGTAGAGTTCATTCCTTTGCCACTGCTCTTCTTTTGTTCTCAGTCATCTCCTTCCTCCTCCCTTTCCTCCTCTTTTGCTTCCTCTTTTTAGTGGAGAGGAGCAGGCAGACCTGGGTTCAAATTCAGATGCAGGCTCTTACTAGCTGTGTGACCTCAGACCAGTGACCTAACCTCTCTGGACCCCAATTCTTATTCAGAAAAGGGAGAGCAACAGGGCCTCCAAGGCAGGGGTGCTGTGAAGGTTAGTCAAGATAACTGCACAAAAGTGCCCAGATCCTGCCTGGCCCAGAGGAAGAGCTCAATAAGCGTTCGCTCCCTCCCTCTCTACAGATCTTCCTCTTTCCTCCTGTCTGTGTATTGCTCTTATCTAGATCTTCACAGACAAGTTTCCCCATCCTTTCTCCTGGCTCACTTAACTCCGATTTATCCTTAGTCCTTCTGCATTTAAACTTCACTTTTCTTTTTCATCCTCTCAATGCATGTTACTGAGTGCCCATCTTGTACCAGGCCCTGTGCCACACCCTGAAGACTGTACAAGGTGAACAGACCAGGACAGGCTTCCCCTCAAACAGCTTCCGTTCCCACACCTCAAGACCCCTTCATAATGGTCATTACCATCCTGTGTGTTCAAAAGTGTCTTCCCCATGAAACAAGCACTTTGGGAAGGCAGGGACAATGCCCAGCACAGAACCTGGCACACAGCTGGCACTCAATGGCTCCCGACTGTTCGGTCCAACAACAAATGCCGGCTGAAGACACTCTTGTGCGGCTGACTGTAGGGGCACAGAGAGGAAGGAACCAAGCCTGGATGTGTGGTCTGGGGGAGGTCACACTCACGGGGCAACACAGATGCCAAGGCAGGCAATGACACTGCGGGTGGACAGTGCTGGGATGGAGCAGAGGAAAGGACAAGAGATGACAACCCCCAAGACAGACGACAGGCAGAGGACATGTATGGGGACTGAATCTGGCTTCCCCCTACCAGTCAAGAAAAGGGAAATCAGGACTCATGTGGTTAGCATGTACTGAGGTGCAGGCTCCTCCTCAATCTATAAGCCCCTCCCCCTCTAGGCCTGGCCCCGCCCACCTCTCCAGCCTCACACATGCTGGTCACTTTTCCAGGAACACTTTCACTTTAGCAGCACCTTCCCACTTCCTGCCAACTGCAAGCCCCACACCTGACTTCAGGTCTCACCTTGAGAAAGCCCTTCCTGAGCCTCCAGCCCAGGTCAGTTTCCCTGGATGTTTGGTCTCAACTGTATTCTCTACTTGGCACTTGTCATGAAAGAATAATGGAATTGCTTTTTATAGTCTGTCTCCCCAGCTAGACTGCAAATTGCATGAAGGCAGACAGATGTGGGTTCAAGGCCGCTTAGTGTGTGGCCTTGGGCAAGTCACATCACTCTAAGTTTTGGTTTCGTCATCTGTGAAATGAGAACAATAACTGCCTCCCTTTTAGGATCGCGGTTGGGATCTTCCATGGTATTCATCATGTGCCTGTAGAAGGTTATTTCTTCTGTCTAGCTTTTATTCAACAAATTCATAATGAGGATTACACTTAGGGTACAGCAATTCACAAGGCAGGCTGTCTGACTCTGAAGCTGCACTCTACCCAGGAAACGTCTTTGAAGCTTAAAAGTCATTCATTGTGTGTGTGTGTGTGTGTGTGTGTGTGTGTGTGTGTGAAGGCAGGGAGGAATAATCTTTCTCCTGCTTGGGTTTAAGGACAGGAAAGAGTATTGCCCTTCTGCTTGGTGTCAGTGAAGGAGGAACCAACAGGTGACAGGGCCTGAGATGTCAGATCCAGCTCTGGGATCTGCCCTGGGGACCACAGATGCTCCTCAGGAGAGGCTTTTGAGATCCCAGAAGAAACCACCCTTGACTTTCCCTGCTGAACTGGACTTTTGGTACTTGTCCTGGCCCAGGAAGCTAGCGACAGAGGTTTTGTGGGGCCCATTTGGCACCTGGTGAGCCCTGGTCGTAGGCGGCTGCCACAGTGGCTGCTGCACTTGGGTAAGTATGAACTCCAAGAGGGAGAACCAGAGTCCTTGAGCACTTCCCGCATGCCCTGCCTGCGGCGCCCCTCCCAACCACATCACCAAGAGCAGCGTATTAACTCCTTTCAACACGGAAACTGCAGCTGGCAGGGAGGAAGTGACTTGTCCGAGGTCTCAGAGCAGAGAAAATGCATTAAGTTGGATTCTGGGGCTGGGGCTGCTGTTCCAAGGAGGGAGAGATAAATAGTCCTCCTGAGCAAAGGGAGCAAGGGGTGGAGAGTGAGGGTAGGTAGCAAGCAAGAAAGAAGAGAGAGTGGGAGAAAATGGTGAGAGCGACCGAGGAGAGAGGGTAAGAGAGCACCACGGCTGCAGAGAATACAGAGGCGCAGTGAGCAAGAGAGCTGGGGACCTCGGGAGGGACCGAGAGAGGAAGGGAGACAGAGAAACGCGACAGAGACCGGGAGATGGAGAGAGACAGAGGGAGGCGGGCAGAGACGGACAGACGGAACGGCCAGAGCTAGTGACAGTGACGGGGGAGCGGGGGTGAGGGGGAGCGCGCAGCGGGCCCGGGCCAGCGGCGGGCGGGGGTGGAGGCCGGGATGCGGCGCCGCTCGGCCTCCGCCCCCGCCCGGGCCGCACGCGCCCGCAGCCTAATGACCGCCGCCCCGCCCGCGACGCCGGCCCGAGCGGACCCGAGGCAGCCGGCAGCTGGCGGCGCCGGGCCGGCCGGGGAGCCGCGAGCACCGCAGCGCCGGTGGCAGTGCCCCGGCTCGGCGGGCCCTGATTGATTTGTCAGCCGAGGCGACAAAACCGTCCCCCGACCCCCGATCCGCGCGCCTGGTCCTCCGCTTCCCCGGGGTCGGGGTCTCCCTCCCGCGCCTCGCCCGGCTCCCCGGCCGGTCCCGCAGGCTGGAGCTCCCCGCCCGCCGGCCAGGGCCCTGGCGCCCCTCCTCGGGCCCCCGCCCCCCGCCCCTCCTCCGGCTCGGCCGGGCTCGCCCGCGGGCCCTGGGGCAGCCCGTTGCCCCCTCGCCCCCCTTGGGCACTGTGCCAGCCCCCCCAGCCCTCACCCTGCCGCTCCCCCCCAGCCCGGCGCCCCTGCCCCCCGCCTCCCGGCCCTGGCCCGGGGCCGCCCGCCGAGCCGGCCACACCCGCGGCGGAGGACTCGGAAAGGTAAGAAGGTGCCCAGGCCGCCCCGAGGGGTAGGGGGCTGCGCTGGGGGCGCGTGCGGATGGGGGCACGTGCGGACGGGGGCACGGCGGGCACCTGCGGGCCGGGGACCGGGAGCCGCCGCTGCCAAGGAGCGGGGACACGCGAGTCCCGCCGGGCCGGGAGGGCCGTGGGAGAGTTAGAATCGCATCGGGAGGACCCGGTGGGAATTGGGTGAGATAGTTACCCATCTTTCTGTCCCGGGACTCGGGGAGTCTCTCTCTCAGCTACGGACATCTCGGTCTGTATCTTCTCTTTTAAGGAATTCTCCTCCTCTCTCACCTTCATCTCGGAGTCTCAACATTTACGGGACCATTTTCCTATGTCTCTTTTGAGGAATCACCTCTTTACCTCTCTCTTTCTCAGTCAGAAGGAGTCTCTTCTCATCCCTTTCCCCAAATAAGCATAGTCTCTCCTTGCCCCATTGAGAAGGATTTTCTTTCTCTTTCTCACTGCCCAGTTGAGAAGCAAATCCTGTCTGCTCACAATTTGCCACCGTCTTCTCTCTTACCCATTTTGAAGGCTAGACCCCCTTCTCTGTCACCCTTTTACGCCTTACGCCGTGTAATTCTGAGGGTGCTGACTCCATTTGAGTTTTCAACTAGGGGGTGGACCTTCTGTTTTTCTAGTGCAGGGGCCAATTATGGGGACTCCTCATCCAAAGCAGGGTACCAGCCATCCCTGTTAGCCTCCAGGCAAAGGGCAGCTGCCCAGGTGAACGGGGCACTTGTTTCCAGGGGCGAGCAGGGAAGACTTCACCTAGAAACAAAGAATTGAGATCGACTGAGACTGTCCCAGCCTCTTCCAAGGCTGAAGAACCCCAGCTTCCGGGCTGAGGGCCCACCTGGAGCCACCCTCCCCCATCCCTTTAACTTTAAAATAGTTTAATGAACACAGAGAGAGAAATCTTTTTTTTTTTTTTTCTACGTGGTGAGCAGTCTACAAAGAGAAAGGGGAAAGGAGGGAGAGGGCTTTAACTCTGATCCCCGCAATTAGTTCCCTGGGAGTGGGAAGGGGGGGCAACCGGGAGCCTCAGTTCTTCAGATACAAAAGCATTTAGATCGCTTTAGACCGGTTAATCCTGAGTCTGGCTCGGGTCTCTTTTGTTTCCCAACTCCATTGTGGGTTTTGTGCAGTTTCTCTCTGTTCGAGTGATTGACTAGCCAATGGATGGTAATTATCCAAATGTCCCCTCTGTCCTTTGACTGACTTCTCCGTATTATGGGCAACCGTCATGCATTCTGTCATTCTATATCATATTACATGTATTATCATATGAAGTCTCCCCCCCACACACACATAAAGGAGGGAGCCTCGGCCCAGATGCTGCTGCTTTTAGAAGGAAGGGTCCCGAGAAATTTGTCCTGGGCACGATTCGGAATACAGAGCAGGGGACTCCAGAAATGGGAGGTTCTGCAGGTAATTTGTTTTGCTGGCTGGGGGTGGGGTGGGAGGTCTCTGGGGTTGCGGTTAGAAAGGCTGTGCTGCAGGCTTGGAGCGGGCCTGCCAGCTGGTAGTCCTCCGGCCAGATGACTGGAGCGGTTTGGACAGATCTGGCATACTTTATGGAGAAACTTAGAACCAGCCTTTTGACCCCAGACTATCAGAAAAGTCTGCAGGGCTGAGTCTTTTTTCGGATACTGGAACTTAGTGGCATGTGCTCAGGACATCAACCCTTGAGATCCCAAAATACACCTCTTCTACTTGTGGCTCTTCATAGGACAAGCCCTGTGGACTCTTGTCCCTGTTTGCTGCCAAGGAGACTAGGGACAGAGGAGCCAGCCATGTCTATTCCAAACCCCCAGTAGCTGATGCTGAAGGTCTGAGAAGGGACAAGCTTTTCCAACTATGCTTTTTTTTACAGATAAACTGAGTGCCCCTTGGTGCAATTGTGCATGCCATCACTTAAGAGGGAGGCAGGATTTATAAAAAGGAGGCTTTGCAGACGGGGATGCTGGGGTCCTCTGAATCTGTGGGCAAGACTAGCCTTTCTTCTGCTGAAATGGGAAAAAAATTTTATTATTACAATGGATATGAAGTGCCGCCCAGATGTACAGCCTTGCAGTTAATTACCTTGTTCTTCATCAAATATATGAGCAATAAACTCTCCAGGAAGGGAGGGGTGTGTGTGTGTGTGTGTGTGTGTGTGTGTGTGTGTGTGTGTGTGTGTGTATGTGTAAATAGATAGATAGATAGATGGTTGAATGCAAGGGAGAGAGAAACCGGCACTCTTTTTAAGACCACAGAAAAAGATAGACTATTTTATGGGAAGCTTGATACACTCTGCAAGATGCTTTGAATTTTTCGATGATCAAATATACATGATCAAGCTGTGCATGTTCGGGTGTGAGGTGCGCTGCCAGTCAATGGCTATTGATCAGGCTGCTAAGTGTTTCTGCTCAGTTTTATAAATATAGATGGATCCCAGATGATTTAAAGAATTGGATAGTTAAGAAACTGGCATTCTACATTTCTTTGGAGAAGGGGAAATGGCTGATTGGTTACAAAAAACACAAACCATTGTTTACTCCCACATACACAAACACACACACACGCCTTGGAAAAGGTGAACTTCATTTGCAGGGGTGTTCACGAGTAGAGTAAAAATACTCCAAGTGTTTTGCTTGGAATAGTCACTTTACTTGAGCATTATTCACAGGCTGGGAGTTTACTTCCCTCTCTGTCTCTGTCTGTGTGCCTCTCTGTCTCTGTCTCTCTCTGTCTCTCTATCTCTGTCTCTCTCTCTCTGTCTCTCTCTCTCTCACACACACACACACACACACACACACACACACACACACACACACACACACACAGAGGCAACCACAATTTTCACCCAGACTGACATGCTGCTGAAGAGATGGGGAGAGTGTCATTTTGGGGAGTAGGGTCTAAGGTCCTTAAGACCCTTCTGGTTAAGAATAGGGTGAACTGGCCACATAGCCCTTCCTGATTAGCTAATTTCTCACTAATCTAAAGATTTTTTAGAAAGGTGTGGGGTGTATGGGGGTGGTGGTGAAGGTTTAAAGATAACCTCTAATTGGTCTGGAAAAATTCAGCCGACACATTAGAAAACCTCTCTATTTCTCTTTCATTCTCTCTTTCATCCTCTCCTCCTCTTTTTCCTGTCTCTTTCTTTCAGTTTGCCTTCTAGAAATTAAAAGTGGACTTTGAAAGGAAGGGGCAATGAGAAATAGTTGGGAAGGGGGAGAAGAGAAAGCAGACTTTAAAATTTTTTTTATTGTGTTGCATGGCAATCTTATTTGTAATCATCCAATGAGCTATTTTGTAGAAAGATCATGTTCAAGAAAATCAGCCTTCACCCAGATCAGTGAAACTTAAGCATACAGACAATTTATAGTTATGTTTTGGTTTCACATCTGAAAAAGACAGAGAGTGTGGATTTTAGATTTTTCTGTCTGGAAATACCTTTTCCAGCTAAGAGCCCCTCACTGGGGGAGCTCAGGCATTCCTATTGATAAATCCTCCCTGGAAATGGAACTGAAATTGGTATCCCTCAACAAAGTTGATTCACCTAGAAATGGATGAATCAGTCCTGATTGGGTGGACATGCCCCTTCACCTCATTGTGTCTGACCTATCACTTAATTAATCTCTCCCAGATGCAGAGCTGTTGACAATGCCAAAGATAAGCAGTATTTTGAACAAAGCAGAAAGCTTTATAAGAACAATGCACAGTGAGGTTTCAAGCTCCTAAAAATGTGTAAATCATCAACATTTTGATGGAGTTTGTTATAGCTGAGGCTCAGAGATGGTCCCATCTTTGCTACAAACTTTCTGTGCTTTTCTTTAACCACTGGTATCTATCTACATTCATTTTCTGCCTCTCCTTTCTGTCTCTGGTTCCCTTCCTCCTGCCACTCCCTCTCTCTGGATTCAGATTATTCATGGCTAGTTTTCTGAAAATTGTCCTCTGTTTCCCAGCTTTGTCCCTGGCTCTTCAGATCCTTTTGATAGTATTAGGGCTATCGAGGTGGTCAGCTTCGAAGGCTTTGGGTGACAAAATATTGACTGCATTTTCTAGTACCTTATGAAGGAGGACGTTTGTGCTGGAGGCACCTTGGTGACATACAGGGAATAGTTCATTAATTAAAAGACTTGCTAATTGCTGCTTGAATTACTGTACAGAGAGAATGAAATGAGTTTGTAAAAAACGACAATTTGGGGAATTTTTTTTTTTTTAGCTTAAAACATTCTTATAAGCAGGTCCTAGAAAATGTGTTACTTTTACTCATGCCTCTATCGTCAACTATTCAATTGAGCTTCAATTAATGATAATATATGGTCTTGGATCCTTACTGGGCTGACTGATGGAAGAGCTTTGTTGAATTTGGTGCAGGTGGCACTGTTTAATAAGCACAGGAAAGAGTGAATAATGTAGTGCTTGCAAAGAGAAGTAAATGCAAAATAGATCGCTCTAATTATGGCAGCCCCCAGAAATGGAGATGCAAGCTGAAATGGCCAACTAGCTGGGAAATTCCAAATAGAGCTGATTGTCCCCTGCCTCTTTACTTTTGAGGACTGATGGTAGCTTAAAAGTAAATTTGGATGAGCTCATCTGATTCAACACAAGCACAAATTCAAAACCTAGGTCTGATGACCTATCAATGTTTTCCTTAACTGTCTAGAAGCCTTTACCAGATAGTATAATTCAGTTCTAAAATGGGGCCATCTGAACATTTCTTCCTGCAAGAGATCGGCACAAACTCATTACTACTGGTCTTCGTGCTTTACTGCAAAGTATCAGGAGATTGTTTTTGTTTTGTTTTGTTTGAATTTCTTTATGCCTGAGAAAATGAGTCTATTGGAAATCAAAGTGTGAATACTTAAGCAAACAGAATTTCCCATATACCTGCAAGGACCCGTAACGATTTTCATTCATGCAAAGATAATCGATGGAACATTAGTTGTTTTAATTAATGGAAGAATAAAAATGGGGGAGGGGGCAAGAGGTTGGGCTAAGGCTGAAGCTTATGTGGGAAATGACTCACTCCTCACCTAAGGAGACAATGCCAGCTCCCCAAATAGCAGTAGAGATTTGCTAATCAAGCCAGTGGAAAGTTGGGCTGGGGTAGAGAAAGGGCTCTGCTGAAAGTGCAGGGTGAGAGAAGGTGGTGATCACGCTGAGCATTTTCCCTTCCCTGCAACCTCACTGTTCCCCTTGGAAAGGTACCACGTCCTACATCACCTCATAGGAGAGGAACCTTCTTACTTCCCAAGAAGGTGCGATTTGTGCTCGGAGCGAGTATGTTTTTTGTAATGGTAAAACAGTGCCAGTGGCTGGGAAACCAAAATCAACATTCTTTAGCCTGGATTAAGGAAAGGCTGGGGCTGAATACTTGTGAGCTTCGTGAAATGGGCTGACAGACGTATGGAGTGTGCTAGGTATGGGGCGATCCATCCTGCGAGTGTGCAGAGATCCTCTGGTTGGGGACTCAGGGGAGAGCCAAGTCCAGCATCTTTAGCCAAAACCCCCTCTTTTTGTTCTGTGGAAATGTTTACCAAATCCTCCTCCAGTCTAGTCAGCGCTGGCTGGGTACCCCTGTCGATTAGTGTAAGTGAAGCTCATAAAATGTTTATGAGGAAACCTTGCTTGGAAATAGAGTTTAGGGGTGCCCTGCTGTCAGAAAGGGGTGGCAGAGATGCCTTTGAATGGAGAAAGACCGTGGTAGGAATTTTTCCAGTCTCAAATGCATGTCAATACAAGAGTTGTCAGTTAGTCAAGAGTTCAGCTGCTTCCTCCCCCATCCCCACTTTTTTTCCACACAATCTTCCTGATTCTCCTGTTAGCAAAATGCGGTTCCCAGTGTGAGGAAATTTACAGCTGTTAGTTGTGCTTCTATCTAAAAAGCAACCAGATTAACAAAATGGGCAGAATTCTAGGACTGGGGCTCTTCTAGGACTGGGTAGTATTCTGGGTTAGATTAAGAAGAATTACCCTCAAGGAATGGTGGTAGTTACACCCGTTGAAAAAAAAAAATGACATCTTGTTGCAATATTTACTTTTTTTCCTTCCAGAATAGTTTACATCTTTGCATGGAAATTAGTAGGTGGGGAGATGCAATTAGCTATTGTGTATTTTGTTACAATTGTTCTTTAAGAATAATCTGATCTGACAGATTTACATTGTTGACAATGTAATGTGATTTAAGCAGACCCAGATACAAATTTTCCCCACCCTAATCAATAATGGTAAATCCTTTTGCTGAGATGAACAATCTCCGACTTAGTATATTCATGTTTCTTTTGCCGATTCCCTGTAATAAAATTGAACGTTTTGTCACCACTTTGAGAAACACTGCCAAACACCTTAAAACACATGTCACACGCCAGCAGCCCCTCATTTCCCTCCTCCGGGAGTTTCTACATCTGGAATCATAATCACAGATAAAAACCTTGACAAAATTGCATCTGAGTACATTCCTCTCCGCAGCCCTTACTTTCTCATAACATTTAATACAATATTAATACCTGCTACCGAAAGGCAGGAGGGAGGAAAGGGCTGCCAACCTCCACGTTTCCTGATGCATCATGTTCAAACCTGAAATTCACACTTCGTGTTTCATTTTAAGTTCAGTACATTTAACAGGGCCCTAGAGAGAGGGCCCTGGTTAGTTCCCCCAACCTGCTCAGCTGACGCCCTGGGAGGCAGTTTCGGAACTGTTCAGATCGCTGCAGGGAGAAGAGGAGGAGGAATCGGGCTCCTCCATGCCTGAGTCGGGCCAAGCCACTTATCTATCCACAGACACTGGGGTTCTTCTTCGAAACAGCTAAGGCCCCACTAATTTGTATTGTCAATAGTGGTAACCAGCAGATTTTCTGTAAGGTGTGACCAAGGCAATGAGTTGATATCATCAAGAGGTGGCCATGCCTGAGCTGATTTGCTGACTGACAGCCTCTCACATAATATAAAACACTCTCCCCTTCACCTCCTCCCCCAGGCCTGGGAAGGGGGGTCCTTGTTGAAGATATGGGGCTTTTCTGCCATCCTTGTGACTCAGCTTCACCCCATCTCTTCTTGGAGAGGTCCACAACCCCACATTCCTGCGTGGTGGCAAGGAATCACCATTCCTCTGCTATACAAATGAGAGACAGAGGTTAGAGAGAAGGGGAAAATGCAGGGCGCTTACCCCCCTGGGGGGTTCCTGGGGGCATGTGTGATACACTGGAAGTGGACTTTCAGATATTGGTGGCTTTGTTCAGTCCTTGCCATTCTCTAACCAGAATTAGGGTTGAGACAGACCACAGCAGTTCTAGAGAGCCCAACCAGGAGTGCTCCCTCCCTTTTAAAGATTTAAACCACCAGGTTTCTGAAATGAATAACCAGCACCTCCAGTAGCAGCCTCACTGTAGAGGGACACACCCCCATACACACACACACACACACACACACACACACACACACACAGAGTTCCCTAAGCAAGACCCACTTTGCAGCCGAGCAAGGAGTACAATTTGCTGAAGGGTGCAACCCTGAGAGCGGGAGACATTACACTCTACTCAGGGAACCGAGGCAGGCAACTGGCCCTGTGACTGCAGCCAACAGCTTTAAGAACACAGTTCTTCCTGCTGCAAAGCAGAGAAGAAACAGTTGTCTTTGCCTCTTTCTTCTTTGCAGTTATTATCCAAGAGGCTTTCCCCACCCCAGTCCACGGCACCATCCTCAGTGTTTCAGATAATCCATTGGCGGTGCCCAAAGGGGGTCCCCAGGCAGGCGGGTCTGGGGCCAAAGAGGGCGGCTCTCCCTGCGCGGAATCCTTCCCTGGTGGCTCCCAAATCAGGCGTTTTCTCTGCCTGCATTTCCCTCGGGGGAGACTCGAGAGGCTGCAAAAATCTGGGCGCCCGTTCGCTCGCTTGTCAAGAAGCAAACTGTCTTCACATTCTCCAAGAGCAACATCCCTGCCTAGGAAAAGGAAAGAAGAGGCAAAATAAATAAAACCAGTTAATGTTGTAGTTAACTTGCAAATCAAGTAAATCTGTTGGTGCCGTATTTGAGAAATAAACCATCAGAGCGTCACAGCAAACACACACTTCTGAACGTCTTCATTTTGATTTAATGGTATATCAGCGTCAACTATCGCTTCCTCTGCTGGTACACACGGCCTGATGCCGCGGGAGGAGGGTGCCCATGTTTATCACCGAGTGAGATGACTAATTACACCTTGTCAATCACCGGCTATGAAGACATAAAACCAGCGCGCACAATGAAGTAGTTGCCTGCAGCGTCAATTAGTTGGCGATTCGGCGGTTATTGCGTAGCCCTGCTTTGGCCGCCTCTAATAACGGGACGGAGCTCCGGGAACAGCGCACTGATCAATCACCCTCCTTCCGTGGCTGCCAGGCTCCCGCCCCCTCTTCCCCCGCCAGGCCCGGCCTCACTTTCTCTGGGCGGCATGTGCTTCCTCCCTCCGCGGCCCCGGCTCTGTGGCGCCGGCAGCCCCGGGAGCCCCGGGAAGTTTGCGCGCCCGCAGCTCCGCAGCCGGCAGCCGGGAGCCCCGCAGCCTTCGGGGAGCGCCGGGGCTGGTGGCCCCTTTGTTGGAAGAGGCGTGGAGGGAGCGCTTTTGTTCTGAGTTAGTCACGGTGGCCGGCTGGAGGCTGCTACCTCATTATGCGCCCGGTCTGTCTGTCTGCGAGGAAGCAGATGGTGGGGAGGTAGGCAGCGGCGAGAGTAGCCAGACCTGAATTCCGTTCACCTGTCACCTCCCACAAAAGGCAGGTTCAAGGGACCTAGGGAGTTTCTTCCCCTACCTGGGGGAGGGGCGTCGAGGGGCCGCTGTTTCCGGCGCCCCAGAAGGTTCCATTTACCCGCGGTTGCCTGCGCCCCCCACCCTCTGCCATCCCCTCGGCTGCGGCTTCTCGCACCGCGTAAATGTCACTCACGTGTCAGGGTGTGTGTTTACAGCCTGTTCCTCTCCTTGTTTAGTCTCCGCGGACAGGGCTCAGAGGTTGTACCACGTCCCCCCGCCGCTGGGGGAGATTAGCAAAGTTACCGGCCTCTGAACCCGGGGGCGGGGAGGGGTCCCCAGATCCCGTGGCGGGAAATGGGTTTGAGCCTTTTGCAGACCGGAGCCCGTCCCAGCCTGCCACGGAGGGATAAATAGGCGGGCGCTCCCGGCGGGAATCCTGACTGCCAGGGAATTTGGGGTAGGTCAGCGATGGGTGTGGGCTGCTGGTCAGTGAGGTGTCGAAGAAAGCGTGCGCTTACAGATACGGGGGAAGTGAAGAGACGCAGGGTGTGTTTCGACGTTTCTTGGGAAGCCCGCGGCAAGAGTTACCGAGTGCTCCTCCCCCCGCCCCGCAGCTCCTAAGGCAGCCCCTCGAGTTCTCGAAAACGTATTGCGACCACCAGCCTGGGCACAGAGCTGCACCAAGGACAAACACTCCAGCGTTGTTAACAATTTTTTTCCTACACGTTGGGCGACCTCCCAATGAACCCCACTGACTCCCAGATTAGATTTTCACTCCCTACTTTCTTTGAAAGAAAGTACCCCAGATGCGTCAGTAAGACATGCTTGTGTTTTAGGCATCCGTGTGTCTGGGCGCTGGCCGTGTGCAGGCGCCAGAGCACACGTCTGTGTGAACACTCGCGCACGCGCACCTTTGGGATTATGGTCCTTTCCTTGCCTCGCCTTGGGGCATCCGTGCATGTGCAGCATGAACACACATACTTGTAACTTCAAGAGTTTTGCAAATATGCAAAACATGGCCTCAGAGAATCGTGTGGCCTCGGAGAATCTTTCGCAGGGATCTAGGTAGAGTCGCCTGAGTGTGCAACTGTACATATAACTGTGCAAGTTTCCAGTTTATAGATGCACCCTCCTGCCTGGCACTGTACACTTATACTGGCAGTGCACGTGCTAGCTCTACATTCCTGCTGGCCGTGTTTTTGCCAACAAAGATGAACGTGTGCATTTGCACACATGAGCATGACTGTGCTTGGACATTACAAGCACACGTATATTTATGCCTGAAACTTATATAAGATTTGTGTAAAGTATGATTTTGTGCTGCCTCAATTCTATGCCCTGTAAGATAAACTACACAGATCCTGGCTAGCCCCTTACCTCCTGTTGGCAATCAAGTCACTTCACACTAACCCGCCTCCAAAGCAGAGCCAGGAGATGGGACTCTATAACTGACTAGCTCATTCAGTTTTTCTCTACAATCACCTTTTATTTCCTAAATCCCGCTTCACCACACACCCGGGTATCGCTCCCAAGAGATTCTTGGTTGAGCCTAAAGTCTGGGGGTTGGGGTGGCAGTTGGGATTTAGGCGGCAGGCCAGGTTGGTGGAGAAGTGGTGCTGCCAGGAGGCAGGATGGATGCCCTTCAGTAACTGGGTCTGTGGCATGAGGCACCCAGCGGACAGAGAATGGGCCTGTGGTTTTTGAGAACCTCACTGATGCCTAATGTAGCTCGGAGTGGGAAAGTTTTTAAAGGGGGGAGAGGGAAAAGGAAGTGATGAAAGAATTTGCTTAGTGCCTACTATGTTCCGGCATTTTACAGCCGTGATGTGGAGAGGGCTTTCCTGTCCCTCACTTAAAGATCAGAAACAGGCTTAGGGAAGTTCAGTCACTTGCCTAAGGTTACACTGCAAGTAAATGGCAGAACTAGGATCCGAACCCATGCCTTTCCTAGTTCCTACAGCCATGCTCGCACCCACTCTTCCAGGCTGGAGAGAGACCGGGAAGAGCGAGGAGCTGCATGCTGGACCATTAATTGGGCCCTAGCTCACTTGAAGGGAGGATAAGCTGGCTGGCCCCACTCCCCAGGAGCCACAGCTCCCACCGGTTCTTGCCTCTCTGGCTCAGCCGGGTCCGCGGGAGTCCTGCGCGGCAGTCCGCAGCCCGCGGCGCGAAGCCTGGGCCGAAGGCAGAACTCGGCGGCAAGCGGCCCAAGGCTCTCCCAGCTCTGCTCCAAGGCCTGCCTTCCCAGGCCTCCCCAGCCGGTGCCCGAGGGGCGGCTCCGGGCCGAGGGGAGACCAGAGTGAGACCTCCTCAAGCATCCTCTGGCGGCTGCGCCTTCATAGGATGGAGACGGCGGGGAAAGAGGGTTTAAATTTCCTTCCCGAAGCAATCGCAGGAAACTGTTTGTAGCTTAAAACTCTAAACCCCGCGCTCTCCCTCCTCCCTCCCGCCCCCGCCCTCCAGCCTCGCCCACCAGCTCCCACCATCTCGTCGCTCCTCTCCTCCTCTAGCTGCTCCCCTCCCTCTCGGGTCTCCCGCCTTCCCGGAGCACGCGCTGCCAGGGCCCGGGGTGCCGGGCGGCCAATGGCGCGGCAGCAGGACGTGATGTCAGGCGCGGCTGTAGAAAAGGCGCGGACGCTTGGCTGGCGCGGACTGCAGAGCCGGGGCTGGGCTCGGCGCGCTCTTGGAGAGCATTGCGCGCGGCTGGGCCCGCGGCCGGCGGCTCCTCCTCCCACTCTGCTCCTCCTCCTTTTTTCTCCTCCTCCACCTCCTCCTCCTCCTCCTCCACCTCCTCCACCTCCTCCTCCTCCTCCTCCTCCTCCTCTTCCTCCTCCTCCTCCTCCTCCTCCTCCTCCACCTCCTCCTCCACCTCCTCCTCCTCCTCCTCCTCCTCCTCCTCCTCTTCCTCCTCCTCTTCTTCTTCAATTCTCCCGGTGTCTCTGCTCCGCTCGCCGGCTTCCGAGAAACCCCTACTTCAGTAGCCGACCCAGCGCCTAGGCGGGTTGCCTTGGGCTGGGGGCACATCCCGGGGAGGGGAGCGGTCCAGGCAGCTGGGCGGCCGCGGGCACCTAGTCGCTCCCGGGTGAGCCCCGACCGCAGCCGTCGCAGCCTCGGGCAGAGTTTGCGCTCCTGCTTTGCGCTGGGGGCGCCGAAGACGGGCGGGCGATGCCCGCGGCGTGAAAGCGCCCGCGGCGGGCGCTGACCTCTGCCCTGGTCTCTCGCCCCCTCCCGCACCCACCCCCCCACCCGCCCCGTGCCCTTGTGACCCTGGCTTTGGCGCCGCCGACCAGGCGCCCCGCGATGTAGCTGCCCCCGCTCCTCGGCGGGAGGCGTCCTGGCCCGCGGGCGCCCGGGGCCCGGAGCCCGGCCTGGGGGCACAGCCGAGCTCGGGCGGGGCCGGGGCCGCGGTGGCTATGCACCGGGCCCGTTAGCGCGGGGAGCGCCAGGCAGCTGAGGCGGGGGGCAAGCCCTCCCGCGGAGGAGCCGCGCCCCCGGCCCCGCCGGTCCCGCCGCGATGCTGTTCCACAGTCTGTCGGGCCCCGAGGTGCACGGGGTCATCGACGAGATGGACCGCAGGGCCAAGAGCGAGGCTCCCGCCATCAGCTCCGCCATCGACCGCGGCGACACGGAGACGGTAGGCGCACAGCTGCGGGGTCGGGGCCAAAAGCTGGGACGGGACCGGCTCGGTCTGCTCCTCTGCTCTCCTAAGTTTGAGGGCAATTGGGGGAGCGTCCTTCGTGCCGCACGGGACTGGACGCTGGGGCTCCGCGGACAGGATGCAAGGCCCGTAGCTCCCGGCTCAGGGGAAACCCGGCTGCTGGCGGAGGAGGGAAACAAGGTTGAAACCGAAATTTCAGACGCTGAGGGTGGAAGAGAGCATTTCTCCCGAAGTGGGAGCGAAGTCCTACCCGCGGCCCGATGGCTCTCTTCTCACTTCAACGGGCTCTTTGGTCGCCAGCCCTTCGCTCTCCTCCACCACTCGGCTCTGGCTGCTGGCGGCGCCGCCTGCGGCGCGGGGAAGGCGAACAAACCGGCAGCGCTGGGGCTCCAGCCGACTTGGGCCTCTCCCCGCCTCCTGGCAATCGGGGTTCCCGTCCCAGCGCAGTTTCAGGGGTCGAAGTCTTCTAGGCTAGGGCTTTTCGTTGTTCGCATCTTGGGCCTCCTGGCTGGCCCGACTTGGCTCGGTTAGGGCCGGGAGTTCAGGCTCTGGCCTGGCTCTTGTGGAAGGAGAGTCCGTTCGGATCTCCACACCTGGCTCCACCAGCCCAGCCCCAAATAGCCAGTTCCTTGCCTCAGACCTCCCTGGGGGCCCGATGAGCAGACGCTGCCCAAGCCGGGCCCAGAAGTGACCTTTAGAGGCCAAGGAGGTGGGGAGCACGAGCGAAGCTTCTCTGCTTGGAAAGCAAGAGCAGCAGCCCCCGTGCCTCTGCTTCTGAGCTCTTCTTCCCCAGTTAAACCCTCTCAGCCTGTCAGTTTGGTTAGGAGAGGATTTGGATTGGGCCTATCCTGCGCTCAGAGACTTTGAGGGTGCCCATGCACCCCACTCACCATCTCCCAGGACCCAAGAGGGCCCCAGACAATGTGGCAGAGGTGGTGGAGGGGCAGAGGTTGCCCCGCGATTTGCCCTGGCCTGAACCTTCGGCTTAAGGATCCAGAGATCACTGGGATTAGGGGCCAGGAGCTCCACCGAGTCTCTGGAGAGGAGTCTGTGTGGAGGGTGACTTTTTTTTTTTTTTTTGAGGGTGACTTTTAATGGTCATCTTACCCCTTTTCCTGGGACCCAGCAGAGTGGCTCCTTTAAGAAACAGTTTGGGGGAAGCTTTTGGAGGGCTTGGCTGAAGTAGCCACTGCTGCCCCCAGTCCCCAAACACAGCATGAGCCTTTCTGGGAAAAGAGCAGAGGGGACAGGAAGGGGGAGAAGTAAGGAGGAAGATCTATCCAGGCCAGCAGCCGGTCCTGGGCCTGTGGCCGGCTTGGGCTGCATGGGCGGGCCTGGGTCCTGAGCCCCCTGGATATGGGCCTTTTGGGGTGCAGGAAGAGCACCGCACACCCCGGCAGGCACCCCACCCCCACCCCCGCGTTTAGGGCTAGCTGGAGCCTCGGAGGGAGCTGCAGGTGCCCGGTTCCCCGTGGCGTGGCGGCGGGGTCGCAGGCTGACGCAGGCGCTGCGGACTCGCGCCTCCCTCCCTCCGCAGACCATGCCGTCCATCAGCAGTGACCGCGCTGCGCTCTGCGCCGGCTGCGGGGGCAAGATCTCCGACCGCTACTACCTGCTGGCGGTGGACAAACAGTGGCACATGCGCTGCCTCAAGTGCTGCGAGTGCAAGCTCAACCTGGAGTCGGAGCTCACCTGTTTCAGCAAGGATGGAAGCATCTACTGCAAGGAAGACTACTACAGGTAGCCCCCACCTCGGGACCCACTGCCCTGGGCACCCAGGACCCCTCATCTCAGATGCAATCTTCTCCGGTTGCCTTCCCTCCAGTCCCAAGGGAGGGTTCCCTACCTAGGTCCTCCCTTCTCCAAGCCAGTACAAATTGGATGACATCCTTTTTAAACAGCAATTTGAGGGAAATCTTGGAAAGATCTGCGAAGTGTAGGGACCCAGAGAAAAGCAGAAAGTGTCCTCTTCTTAGCTTAGACCAAAAATAAGCTCGGGTTGGGGGTCCTTGCACCCTTCTCCCTTTGAAGTTTCTTGGGTCAACTAGAGGGAACAGAAACAGGCACCACCCCCCCCCCCCCCCCCAACCCCAGGCAGTCTAGGCTGGTGTGGAACAAAGTTGGAGGGAGAGCTGGGGGATTGGATTGGGTGCATTTCCGGGTCTTTCCTGGAGATGGGAGTGAAAACTGGCCAGGACTGAAGAACGGGAATCACTAACAGACTCCAGGTTCCTTGGTTCTCCTCTCTGGGTTTAGGGTTAGGTCTGCTTATTCTCTCTCCCTCTTTCTTTCTTTCTTCCTCTCCCTTTCTCTCTGTCTGTCTGTCTGTCTCTCTCTCTCTGTCTCTGTGTTTCTTACAAATTACAAACGTCTGTAGGATGCCCAGGCACTGCTGTGGAGGGTAGGATTAGAGGTTGAGGAAGGGCTAACTGAGAAGTTCCCCTTACTCCCCAGCAAAGGCTTTCCTAGGGCTTGCTCAGACTCTGCGTAGAGTCTTTGTAGGCATGAAAATGGTGAAGGGAAACTATATTTCAGGGTAGGACCAGACCTGGGCCAAAATCTACTTCCATCTTCCCCCCATCCTCCAAGTTAAGACCTGGTTGCCAGTCTTGAGGAGTGGAGTTCCACCAGTGGCAGCAATGGCACTTGGAGGAGGGATATGGGGGGGTACCCAACCGTGTGTCCCCACAGTCCCTCCCTCGATGGTCCCTACAGGCGGTTCTCTGTGCAGCGCTGCGCCCGCTGCCACCTAGGCATCTCGGCCTCGGAGATGGTGATGCGAGCTCGGGACTTGGTTTATCACCTCAACTGCTTCACGTGCACTACGTGTAACAAGATGCTGACCACGGGAGACCACTTCGGCATGAAGGACAGCCTGGTCTACTGCCGCTTGCACTTCGAGGCGCTGCTGCAGGGCGAGTACACCGCGCACTTCAACCACGCGGATGTGGCAGCCGCAGCGGCGGCAGCTGCCGCGGCCAAGAGCGCGGGGTTGGGTGCAGCCGGGGCCAACCCTCTGGGTCTTCCCTACTACAATGGCGTGGGCACGGTGCAGAAGGGGCGGCCGAGGAAGCGCAAGAGCCCCGGGCCCGGGGCGGACCTGGCGGCCTACAACGCTGGTGAGTGCGAGGCGCCCCGAGCGCCCCGACGGGTTGAGGGAAAGTGCACTGACTGCGTCAGCGGCCAAGAGCCGAGTGAATTTCAGTGTCTTATACATGTATACTTATAGCAGTCTGGGTACTCCAGCCTTTAGCTTCCCCAGGCTCACCGGACGACCTGGCAGAAGGGACATTAGCTCCCTGGGCTCCAGCCCTTGCGCTCTCGGCTGGAGCGGGAGGAGAGGGTGCATTAATGGTCCTGATGCTCTGGGTGCAGGACCATGTCGCTGAGAAATTTTTTAGAAACAGCTTTTTGGTTTGGGCCTTTTACCCACTTTGCTGTGCAGAAAGTGCAAGGATAGAGAAAACAAGGCAGAGCCGACACCAAACAGGCTCTAGGTTGGCGTGGCTGAGGGAGAGGATCTGGGGTGATGGATGAGCGAAGCAGAGCGGCGGGGGTCCCAAGAGAAAGCACTGGCTGTGGCCTCGGGCACCGAGCTTGGCCTGGCCTGCAGCCGGGGTCATGCGAAGTGTCCTGAGTGCGGCAGGCTCGGGAAACTTGGGCCCAGGAGCCTTTGAGAAAAAGTGGGTCGTAGTGTCCCACCCAATCCTCCTGCTCTGCCAGGTCTCAGTTTCCCCCCGGGGCTCTTCCTCCGAGTTCCGGGTGACAGCGGGGCGCTGGGATGAGAGCCGCGACCCTCCAAAGTCGGCGCCCCGGGTTGGGACCCAGTAGGCCTGGCCTTGCGCCGGGGTAGGGTGGAGGACTTGTTTCGCATTTCCGGCATCTTTGAACCCCGGGTTGTTCCGGGAGAGGCTCTGCCCCCTCTCGCGTCCCTCCACGCTCAGGACAGCT
The DNA here is from genome assembly GCF_964270905.1 of Leucopleurus acutus. NCBI lineage: Eukaryota > Metazoa > Chordata > Mammalia > Artiodactyla > Delphinidae > Leucopleurus > Leucopleurus acutus. Next base: position 11,153,869 of record NC_139150.1, on the reverse strand, counting down.
GCGGGGGTTCTGAGGCCCGGCAAATTGAACCATTAACATCTGCCCGAAGTCTGCACGGCCAGGAAAGGTTTATGACTCCCTGGGCTTCTGAACTTGATAGAGTTTATTTGCAATTACTTTCTTTATTTCGTCTGCGACAGAATTGGATTCGGAGACTTTGTTTTCTTTCTCCTTTTCCCCTTAGTCCAATGCACAAGTGGAAACAAAACAAAACAAAAACCCTGAACTGTGCGGAGAGGGCTGTGGTGGGGAAGAAGTCAGGATTATTTTGATTTTTAAAAATCTGAGCCGGCTCGGGGCGGGGGGTGGGATGGGAGGCGGGTGGGGATCCCCTGTTCGCTCCAACGAAGTTGCTTGTTGGGTGATCGTGGGGCATGTGTGTCTTGGTGTGCGGAGCTGGGAGGAAAATACAGCCCCCAGTCTGGTAAATGGTGAGGGGGCTGCGGCCAGGTCTGCGAGGCGGATTTAATATTTGTTGAAGGCTCTACCAGAGATGCGGCTCTCCAAAACTTCCATCCCTCGTCACCCACCACCCTGAATAGACCACACGGAGTCCACATCAGGTCCCCCAAAACAAGGCCGGTCTATTTATCAAATGGGGTCGGCCTCCAGTAGGAACAGCAGGCGGGCTGGGCCACAGGGCGCGTGGTGGTTGGGAGCGGGATTATGTTTTCCCTGGCAGACAGGTTCGCAACCGGGTTTGCAACTGAAAGGTAGGAGGTACCGAGGTGGATTTGTGCTTTTTGCTGCTCCGCCGCCCTCCCTGGCGAGGCCGCGCCGCACCGAGCAAGATGTGGCTGGAGGCTGAGTTTCAGAGGAGCTGGCACCTCTACGAGACTTCCCCACGCATGCCATCTCGTCATTTTCTCTTTGGTCCCTCTCTTCCTTTTTATTTCCTTTCGGCTCTCTAGGCGCCACTTTCTCTCTCTGCGTGCGTCTCCCGTTTCTCTGTTCCTGTCTCTTTCTCTCCCGACGCTCACGTCTCTGGCCTTGGCCCGGGCTTAACCGCGCACTGCGTGCCGCCGGTGGCTTTGCGGCTCGCTTACTCGGAGCTCCCGGGACTAGGTTGGGAAAAGGGGGAGCCTCCCTCGCTGCTCCACCCCGGCCAGGCCTCCCCTGGTCTGGCTGCTGTCCCCCTCCCTCCCCTCCCGGCGCTGGCAGGAGAGAAATGGCCGCAGTGTGGGCCGCGGGGCCGCTGGGACTGGAAAGAGGGCCCCGTGGAGGGTGAGATTTCGGAGGTGTGTCCGGGCAAGTGTGTGTGTGCGTGTGTGCGTGATTCTGACTGTGAGGACTCGAGCTTGTTTGTGTGAGTGTCCCGTACCCAGGGGCCCAGCCACACGGACCCCCTGCAAAGCCCATCGCTGTGGGGGACAGTCCGGTGGAGGAGCGGCGGCACCTCACTACAGCGCGGTGAGCTCGGGCAGAGTGGCGAGGGGGCGCCGTCGGTGCGCCCGGCCCTTCGCTCGGGGAAGGGCAGTCAGAGCGGCGGGGCCGCAGGGTCGGAAAGTCCTTCCGGGGCGATGGCCGCTGCGGTCCTCCTCTGGCTGCCCCTCTGGTCCGAGAGCGCAGCCCAGGTCCCAGAGGCGGAACTGAAACCTACCCCACCCCAGAGCGTGGCTGCCCGCCGGCCGGGGTCGCGGACAAGGCTGCCGGAGCCCGTGAGGGGCCCGGGCCGCACGCTTTGCGCCCGGGTTTGCGCGCCGCGGCCACGGGAGTCCCGCGCGGACCGGCCGGATGCCCGGGCCTCCCCCAGCCCCAGCTTTCTGTGTGTGTGTGTGCCTGGCGGCGTAATTACTGATTTGATTCCAATCCATTATTTAGACAATTGAACCTACAATCTAGTCTTTAGTAAAATGAGGCGAAGTCAGATTTGATTACAGGTTCAGTCCCAGCGACAAGAGCTCGAAACCCGATGGGTTAATAACAGATCACGAGTAAATTATTCATGATTTTACGAGCTCTTTAGCTCCATTGAATCGGCCTAATTGAGAGGAAAAAAAAAAAGGAGAGAGAAAGCTTGGTCCTCCCCCTCCCCTCATCCCCTTGCTCCTCCCTGGACCCAATCCTGGGGAACCGTGATCCTTCTGGGGAGCTGGGGGCGAGAGTGCGGGGCCTGGGGCACCGACCAAATCTGGGCTCAACAGCCTCTTTGCCCCCAGCGCAGCCCCCTGCCCCAGCCGCTGGCCGGCCTCGGCCTCCCTGCCTTGGGCCGACTGCTTTTCTGCCCTCCTCTCCTTTTCTCCCTTTCCCCTTTTCACCGCTTCCCAGCCTGTAACAGCTTCGAAAAAGCCACCCCGCAGGGACCCAGTCTCCCTGAGACCTGGGATTCAGTTCCGTGGCCTGGACCCTCCACCACACAACATCCCTACTATTTCCGGGCCTTTCTGTCCCCTCAGGCTCTCTCTGTGTCTCTCCTGGTTTCTTTCTGTCTTTGTAGCTGTCTCTCTCTGGTTCTCTCCATATCCACTGCTTTCTTTTCCTCTGCCTCTTCTCTCTTTTTTCCTGGCTCTGTCCATTTTCCCTCCCTACCATCTCTCCTTTTCTCTCCATTCTCTCTGTCTTTCTACATCTGTCCCTTTCTTTCCTTTCTCTGCCCTTTCTTTCTCCCTCCCCCAACCACCTCCCCCCATCTAGGCCTCACTCAGGGCACGTCCCTTGGGTTCGTGGGGCGCCAGGGTCCCCATGGAGCTCATTAACAGCAGCAAGGCCCAGGCAGGGGCTGGGCGGAGGAATGGGCCCAGAGATCCCCTGTGGGGAGGCCTGCCCCCCCCTCCCGTGGAGCTGGGGACTAGGGGCAAGAAGAGGGTTGCTCCCCACAGTGGGGGCAGGGCAGTTTCCATGGATCCCATTCGGAGTCATTCTGTGATCCCCTTTAAATTGCTGGATCCTCGTTCTTCACTCTGAGCACTCTCAGTGGGAGTAGCCTGGCTGGAGGACTTGGGTGCCTGGGTGCCTGTGGGAGGAGCCCTTAGGAGGTGTAGCCACTTGCTGACAACTCCTAGGTTAGGGACAAGACCAGCATCTTGTGAAATTTTTCTGCAAGGGACCGACCACTCCTCACTTGGACAGGGGAGGAGTAGGTCACCAGGAGAGCAGGAGTACTTCTGAGGTAGTATTGCCAGATAAAATGCAGGACTCCCAGTTAAATCTGAATTTTGGGTAAACGACAAGTAAATTTTTTTAGTGTATGTGTATCCCATACAACATTTGAATTTTAAATAAACAATGAATAATTTTTTAGTATGAGTGTATACCATGCAATATTTGAATTTTAGGCAAACAACAAAGCAGTTTTCAGTATAGGTATGTCCCATGCAATATTTGAGACATCATACTAAAAAATTTTTTATTGTTTATCTGAAATTCAAATTTAACTGGACAATCTGTATTTTTATTTGCTAAATCTGCAGCTCTATTATGGGCATGTGATGAGACAGGAGATATATTCCCAGTTGCCCACTTTAGGGGGAATGAATTAATCTCTTATGAGGCATTCCCCAAAGTAAGACCTTATGTGTGGAATGGCTCAGGATGTATTGAGGGGATCTTGGAGAGGGGTCCTGCGTGTCCCCATCAGCCACCAGGTTGCTAAGCAACTTTCTGAGGCCCAAGTTTTCCATCCCTGTCCCCCACCCCGGTGCCTTCCAGGCATTGGCAGGCCCAGCTGGGCCCCTTCTGGATGGGGACGGGCTCCCCAAAGAGTCATGCTTCATCTTTGCCTGCCTTTATGGTGTAGGGGAAAGAAACAGCAAGGAGGCAAGCACTGCAGTGTTGAATCTAGGCTCAGCCATAACCAATGGTGTGGCTTTATTTTCCTTAGCATTAGTTTCCTCATCTCTAAAATGGGGTGAATAGCAGTAGCCACCCCTTGGAGCAGTAGTGAAGCCCCCCTCCGCCCATGTATGTAGAGCCAAAGGCATACCCTGGGTGTGGCATACATGTTAATTTCTTCCTCCAGCTTCCTTCCCTTTTGGTTAGAACTCTGCCACTCCATGAGATTTCCAAACATAGCTTTACCTCCCTGCCTCATTCACCTCATTTGTCAAACTGGGTAACAACTGCCTCATAGGGCAGTGGTGAGGATTAAGCTACAAAATACAATTTCCAACCTTCGACCCAGTGCCTGCGGCCCAGGGCTAAGGGATCGTGCCAGTACCTTTGGTTGTAGAAACTGATGAGGGAGAACTGAAAGTGAGTGGAGAGTATGGAAAGTGAGTTGAAGCCTGTGACTTGCAGGTGCCTGCCCCAGACACTGTGTGGGGGGAAGGGGCAGGGGAGACTGGAGACTGCATTCCTACTTAGGGAGTGCAGGGAGAAACGGGGAGATCATGGGCCTGCGTCTGCAGTCAAGTGACTTCCCTTTCGGAGCCTCAGTTTCAATATCTGTAAAAAGGGGGAAATAATGCTTGGCTCAAAGGGTTGTTTTGAGGATGAAAATGTGCATGTAAAGCCCTTTAGCACATCTTGTGGAGTTGAATGTCATTGACATGTTGTAGCTGTTGTTATTATTACTATTATTATTGTAACATGATGGCTCAGAATGGTTTTTGGATTATCCTAGAGCTGGGTTTGAATCCAGCATTTCCTAGCTGAATGACCCCGGGTAGATGGCTCTCTCAACCTCAGACTCCCCTATAAATCTATAAAATGGGATAATATCTCCACCTCACCGGGGTGCAGCACCCACCGTGTGGTTCTGAGGCTAGAAACATTTGGCGAAGTGTGGGGTGGGTGTGGAATTGGCAGTGTTGTGGGGGTCCGGGCCAGGAGGTTCACCTGCTGCCTCTGCATTCCTTCCCCAGCCCTGAGCTGCAACGAGAACGATGCGGAGCATCTGGACCGCGACCAGCCGTACCCGAGCAGCCAGAAGACGAAGCGCATGCGCACCTCCTTCAAGCACCACCAGCTTCGGACCATGAAGTCTTACTTTGCCATTAACCACAACCCCGACGCCAAGGACTTGAAGCAGCTCGCGCAAAAGACGGGCCTCACCAAGCGGGTCCTCCAGGTCAGCCAGGCCGGGGCTAGGGGTGGGGGCATCTGTGGCGTCAGGACCTGGGGTGGAATCCCACAGTGGCCGTGGGCCTTGGAAGGACCTTCCGCTCTACGTCTGCCTATCTCTTTATCTTTCTCTGTTCTCTTTCTCCATCTCTTCAGTCTATCTCTAGCTGTATTTCAATCTTTTTTTTTTCCATTCTAACTTTGTCTTCTCTCCTTCAAGTTTTGTCCCTCAGTGTTTCTGTTTTGTGTCTGTGTGTCCCTCTGTCCTCTTTGTCTACACACTCAGTCTCTTTTCTTTCTTGTAAGCAATTCTTAGTTGCTATTTATTACCCAAGTGACACTCAAATATGCTCATGTTGTAAAAGGTTCAAGCATTTCAGTTAAACCAGAGCTTCCCCCCACACCCCCACCGGCAACCTTGGCCCCTTAAACCAGGATGCCCGTCCAAGGCACCTGCTGTTAGCCATTTGCTCCTTCTGCTTCTTGTTCCTCACTTTCTCTCTATAGTTTCCCTCTCTCTCTCTCTCTCTCTCTCTCTCTTTCCTGTTTCTCTCTAGATTTACCTTCTGTTTCTTTGTTGCTTCTCAGACTCTCCCAGAAGCAAGGTTTGTAAGGGAGAGGGATTAGGGCAGATCCCCTGGGTAGAAGTAGATGGGTGCCTCTGAAAACAAGCAGCATTGCACTTGTATGTGAGGGTGCTTTCTTGATAGAGAGGATCCAGAGCTTTCACCAGATACCCTAAGGGTCTGTCCACCACCCCCAAAATGTTAAGAACCCCATTTGGGGATACAGGTATCCCAGCTGCCTGTATGACCCAAACTTGTGGCAGAGCCTTGGGTCACCACTTTTAAAATCTTCAGCTCCTCCTCTTACTCGTTTCATGGTCCTGGGCAAGTCACCTAACTCCTCTGAGCCTCAGTTTCCTTGTATGTGAAATGGGCACAAGAAATTACACTGAAGGCTTATTGGAGGAGCAATTGAGATAATGTAAGTGCCCATCACAGTAGCTGACAACCGCTCAGTGGATGGTAGCTAGGATAACATTAACTAGAATAATCAGTTAACTGATATTAACTAGTATAAACAATTATTCTGGTGGTTGGACTTCAGTTTCCACATCTGTACAATGATAAGGTGGGAGAATATCTCCCTTTATAGCTAGTTTAACCAATTTATTCCTCAGAACGTGTGACTGTAGGGATAACAAGGCACATTTTTGGGTAAGAAAATCGAGAGATGAAGTGAGTTGACTATGGTCCCACAGCAGGAGGAGTGGTGCTGGAATCTGAGGGCAGGCCAGTGCGACCGACCCCCTAGCCCTGAGGACTGAGGGCCCGGGGGTGGGTGGCGACACCGAGTGGGTGAGGGTGATGGTGACGACACCGAAGGCTGTGAAGCCACCCTAAGCTTTCTTGCGAGTCTGTTAGAACTTTTAAGAAAGCGTTTTGGAGGTGACATTGGTGGCGGGATGGGACTGTGACGCGGGCGAGGGTCCGCAGATCTCCGGGAAGCCTGGAGTCCGGGCGCCCAAGCCCCCGGCTGCCGGCCAGGCGCACCGCGACGGGTCTGGCGCAGCTTGGTCTCGCGCGGTCTCAGTGACGTAGCGGAGGGAGCTGAGGACCCGCCAATGAGACGCCGATGCGCCTCTCTGGGCCCGCCCCCCGCCCTGGAGTTCCCCGCAGGCCCCGCCCCTCCTGTTTGGGATCCGTTTTGCCCAAGGTCCCTCTGACCAGGGCACTAGCAGAGGCGGCCCCTTGGGGTCTCAGATCCCGCTGGCCCGTTTTCCTCCGACTTTTCCTTTTGGGGATTAGGTCGGGCGACTCTTCTTGGCGCCCCCTCTGTTCCTCAGCCCTGGGCGAATTTGGACGCAGGATCTGTGGTTGCTGCCTTTTCTCTGGTTAGTAGTCCTTCCTCTCTCTAGATGCCCTTATGGTGAGTTGGTGGGGGAAAAGGGATCGGTGAAAAAAGCCCTAAGAGCAGGCAGGGGCAGGAACAGGGACTTGAAGTCAGGCAGAGCTGGGTTCCGTTCTGCCCGTCTACTCACTGGCAGTGTGTCTTGCACAAATCAGTTATCCTCTCTGAGCCATAGCTTTCTCATCTGTAAAATGGGCACCATTAGGGCACATACCTCGCCAATTATCCAGATTAAGTGAAATAAAGAGTAAATGTCCATGGTTGGGTCTGAATCTGGAGTGGGGAGCTGATCTCTGCTGGCCTTGGTAAGGCAGGAAGCTTGATTTGGGAACACATTGGATTTCCAGCATAGTTATCTCTCATTCTTTCATCTGACCAAATAGCTATTGGCACCAGGCCCTGGGGACACAGAGGTGAATGAACCACAGTCCTGGCCCTGAAGAAGTTCACCTATTAGGTGTCGAGACAAACCCACAATCAGTTTCCCCATAGTGTGATCAGTCGGGAGGGAGTTTCTATGGGAGACCAGGGGAGAGACCAATTACCTACCCTGTATGTGAGGAAGGGTTCATCTGTGTGACCTGGGTCTAGACTTGCTCTTCCTCCCCTAGAATCCTGAGCCAGGGCTGTTCACACCTGCATGCCCTCTCCACCATGGGGACTCAGAAAAGCCAGGGCATGGGACTAGTTGAGAGAGAGAATCACTGATAGAAGCACTAATCAATAAATGTTTGAGCGCTCTACTATGTGTCTGCTATGTGTTGAAAGACTCATGAAGTACACTTGCTCATTGAGTCCTCACTGTCAGCATCATGATCCCTTCTGCTCCACTGTACAGATGGGAAACATTGAGACCCAAATGATTTCCACTTGCCCCAAGTCACAGTTTGCTGGTAGATAGCAGAGCTGGATCCACATCCAGGCGCGTCTGATCAGTGGGCATTGCCCTTTCTCCTCTAAGCCAACCCAGCAGAGACAGCCTCTGAGTGTGAGTATCGTTTATGGCCTGTACGTTGTTGGGGTGAGGGCAGTCATACCCACAGGACACATCAGACCCCTGTTCTCCCTCCTCCCAGACCTCCCAATCTCCTGCACAAATGCTTAGTATTCCCTAAGAGCACAGCAGCTCATGATTATGCAGCAGTTTGCAAAGCCTTGTCTTTCCAGCCACTCGTCTTCCTTACCTTAATATTTTCCTGCCCATTTTACAGATGAGAAGCTTAAGAACTAGTGAGGTGAAGTGATTTACTTGAGGACACAGGAGCCAGGCATTGACAGGGTGGGGCTCTCTCCCAGGTGTTTTGACTACTGATGGGCCAGCTAGGGGAGATGGGATGGGGGCAGTTTGGGGCGAAGCAGCTGGTGGTGTGGCTTTGGAAGGTAACATATAGATTAAAGTCCTTTCTGACATAACAACAATGTGATTTGGGCACTTTAACTTCTCCTCTCAGAGCCCAATTCCTTGTCTTTGAAGTGGAGCTAATAATAGCTTGTACCTTGAGGATTCCTGAGGATTGAGACAATGAATGGGAAGGCTCCAGCATGGTGCCTGCTGGTACAAAGTAGACAAAGTAGGTGCCCATGAAATGGCTTCTCATCACTGGCTACACAAGCTTAATTGTGCTAGGCCTTGGGTGCCCCCTGCAGGTTGTGGTCCACCTCGACCCTGTGGAGAGAGTCTGCAGGGCAGGGCAGGTTGAGGTTGAGGCTGAGTTCCCAGAAGTGGATGATGTAGGGTGTGTGTGTGTGTGTGTGTGTGTGTGTGTGGATTCTAGGCTGTTACTGAATCGGCAGGCCCGGGATGCAGTATCCCTGCTGGAATTTGGAGCTGATACGAGGTCCAGACTCAGCCCTCCCACTTACTCTCTGAATGGTTATGAGCGAGTGACTTAACCTCTCTAAGCTTCAGCTATATAAAATGAGGATGATAACAGTGCTTCACTAGGTGGTTGCAAGGAGTAAATAAGATGACATAAAGTGTAATTTATAAAGTATATATGAGGGACTCAAAAATATTAATTTCATACACATTTACCTAGTAAGGTTCAGTCTACCATCCCCTTTGGCACACATTTAGAAATTTTAATTATCTTCATTTTGCAGATGAGGAAACTGAGGTTCAGAGAGGCTAAAACCCTTGCACTGAGTCTCACAGCTTATAAGTGATGGGAGGGGTCAAGCCCCGATTGGTTTGAGTCCACAGCTCTTTCCAATATGGCACAGTGTAGGGATTGGGATTCTCAGCGCCCCCTCCCCTTGGATGTAGCTGCCGAATGCAGCAGGACAGATGGGGGACAAGGGGAGGAGTGAGTCATAGATGCCGTGTCTTGGTAGGAAAGCAGAATTCTGTTGTAAAGCCCTAGGGGTGTAAAAAGTGCTCAGAATTGTCACCAGCAGCAGCAGCATGACAATCACAGTACTCACTTGTCACCAGTGGGCAAGGTGACCGGGAGACAGAATGGCTCCTTGGACCGAAGTCCATTAAGACATTAAGCTTTACCAGTTCTTGGAGAGCATTGCTCAGCACATCCATGCGCCTCTGCATTGCCTCTCTTCCTTCCTGGGGAAGGATTAGGAAGGCAGAATATTAAGGTGCCCTAGGCTGGGGAAGGGGCTGGTGAGCTGATGGATTTGGATGGGTGAACGTCTCCTTAGGGGTTCCCAGTGTGACTTTGAAGGAAAATACATTTTAACAACCAGCAGTTTAAAAGCATTCTTCAGGGCTTCCCTGGTGGCGCAGTGGTTGAGAGTCCGCCTGCCGATGTAGGGGACACGGGTTCGTGCCCCGGTCCGGGAGGATCCCACATGCCGCGGAGCGGCTGGGCCCGTAAGCCATGGCCGCTGAGCCTGCGCGTCTGGAGCCTGTGCTCTGCAACAGGAGAGGCCACAACAGTGAGAGGCCCACATACCGCAAAAAAAAAAAAAAAAAAAAATTAAAAGCATTCTTCAGATGACCAGTTAGTCATCATTAACCTATGTGAGAGCTCAAGAACTGAGGACACTAGCTTTCCTCCATTCACTCACTTCAACAAATACACTGACCTGCCGTGTTCTGGGCGGGGCATGAGGTACTGAGGATTCAGTGATGACCCTGGCAATGAACAGGCCCGGCTGGAATGTACAGTCCACAGGGGAGACAATGTCCAGCAAGGTACTGTATAAATAATTAAAATGGTGATAAGATTGACCTCTATATTTTTCTGTATATTTGAAATATCTCATAGTAAAAATACCTTTAAATGATTCCAGGGCCAAATAAGTTTGGGAAATGCCAAAGATTGACTGCATCCTTCTCTTAGAGATCAGAGCACACTGGCATTAATACAGGCATTGAGAAATCTTGAAGAGATTCAACTTTGTCTAGTCCAACATTTCCCAAGTGTATTTGGCCACAGAACCCTTATTTAACTCTTGACAAAAATAAAATAGAAGAAGTGCTAGGATGGAGAAATATAGGGGTGCAACAAGAGCATAAACACGGGGACCTGACCTGGGGAGGGAGGTGGTCAGGAGTGGCTTCCCTGAGGCGGTGAGGTTTAAACTAGGACTTCAGTTCATTGAGCCTCAGCTTCCCCACCTGTAAAATGGGGAGAGTGAGCATTGTTCTGCATGTCATTTGCACAGGGCTGTACAGAGTGTTTGATCTAGTCACGGATGGTTGAAGTTGGATGGAATTTCATAGGTGATTTGGCCCAAATCTCTCCGTTTAGAAGAGAGGAAACTGAAGCCCAGAGAGGTGGAGCGACTTGTTCAAGGCCCCAGAGCAAAGTAGCTGTAGCCCTGGAACTGGACCTAAGGGGTCCTGATATCCAGTCCACTGCTCATTATTTTTTATTCTTTAAAGAAAACTTTCTTTAAAGTTTATAAAATAATAGAACCACCATACAGGCAGGTTAGAAAACTAGGGGGGAAAGTTACCCATGTGAAGACACAGGAAACCAGTAATCCAGGTGTGCAGTTTGGAAGTTAAGTAGTGGGTAGGGGCGTGGGCCCGGCTTGCTGGGATGCACATCTCATCTCTGCGTCTTTGGCTGGGCTCTGGGCCTCAATCTCCTCACCTGATGATAATATCAGTGCTGACCTTGTAAGGCACTAACAGGAGTTCATGTGTAAAATCCTTAGAACTTTGCTTAGGCGTTGCCTTCTGAGTGAATAATATTGGTCGTTATTTTTTGCTTTATGAAGTTGCAATACCAGAGGATGTCATTTTGTTATCCTTTTTTTTCCTCACATAACATTCGTCACAAGACATTTCCTCTGCGACTGCGTGGAGTGGCTGTGTGGTGACTTCCACTTGTCCCATCTGGTCAGATGCTTTGGATGCAGCCATTGGTTTCGATGTCATAAAAAGAAACCGCCAGTGGACATTTTCGGTCTGAAGCGTTTGTATTTTGGCTGGTTTCCTTAGTGGCCCTGGGGGGGATCTGTGGGGCAGAGTGGGTTTCCCACTGACCCTCCTGGTCTCCTTGATGAAAGAATCCTGGGGAAGGGGATTTGCGAGGCAAAGCTCAGCCTTCAGGGCCAGGGGGTGTCTGAGGAGGAGCCATGTACCCATGTGGGCTTCCTCCTCCACCCAGGACCTACTGGGGATCCCCTGGGCACCTGACTGAGGCACTCCCTGGAGATGAAGAGAGAGGGCTGTCAGTTTAAGAAGATGGGTGGGTAGAGCAGATCATCCTCCTTGTTGCAGCTGCCAGAGAATCGCAGCCTGTCAGCACTCCAAGAGACCACAGAGATCATATGGTGTGGTCCAACTCCCTTGTTGTACAGGTAGGGAAACTGAGGCAGACCCAGAGGTAAGGGACTAGCAGGGGTCACTTGATCGGTCGGTGGCAGAGCCAGAGCTGGGAGCTGCAGCCTGTGCTCTTTCCACTACATCGTAGTTGCTTCTGTGTTTATTCACTCATTCATTCATTCATTCATTCATTCATTCACTGACTCACACCGGATCATGTGGTAGGGAAAGCATGGACTGTTTATGGCAGATAATCCTGGATCTTAATCTCAGTTTGGCCTCTGTGTGACCTTGGGCAAGTGACTTTGCCTCTCCAAGCCTCTCTGGTTTTAAATCTATAAAGTGGGGATAATGATAGTACCTCCCTACTTGGCCTATCATGGAGATAACCTGTGACGTGCATGTTAGAGGATGGCTGGGTGCCCGGCATGAAGAGGTCTGTAAATGTTATCTGTTAGTATTACTATTAACTCAATGCATGTGACTGATTCTTAATCTTTGCCAGTCCCTCTGCCATATCCCCAGGGATATAAAGATGACTTAGACAAGGTCCCTGTCCCAACAACCTTAGGGAGGGGATTTTTTTGAAATACCCAGGAGAATTCTGGTGAAGCCTGGCTTAAGGTGAGAAACAAACTCCACACAAACTCCCGCAGCAGATGGCTTTTAGTTGAGTTGTTGACTTTCATCCACCAGATTCGCCTCAGATTCGGTAAAGCAGAGAAGGCAGTTGTGGAAGATGGTGTCATTGTTTACAAACCTCTGTTAGGGGCAACGCCAGAGAAATAGCAAACAGCCAGCAACTAACTGTTCCAGCCCTTCCCAAGGGCTTGGAGCCCTGGACCGATGGGCGATGCACTGCCCCCGGGGCTTCCTGCTCCTGCTACCACTTGGAGAGTCAGGCCCACAGGACGCTCACAGGGCCACACATGCTCAGGACAGGATGGTGGCAAGAGTGTCACAGCTCCAGGCTTCCTCATCCCCAATCTGCAGTGTTACTTTGGGGAAGTCGCCTCTTCTCTCTGAGGGTGTCTGGGGGCTTTCTCCATCATTTTCTCCGTCGGTCATTCTCTGGGCCAGACGGACACAGAGTCCCACCTCTGTAGATTCCTGCAGGCCGGGCAGGGAAGGAGCCCCCGTCGCAAGAAGTGCCTATCGAGGCTGGTCTTAGAAGCACTGTACTTATTTGCAAGCCCCCAGAAGAGGTGATGGGCTTGCTTTGGGCAAAGGCCAGGGAAAATGTGCTTTCTTCCTGGAAGGATCCAGCGGGAGAGAGCTTTGTTTCCCAACTTCACAGGGTCTGCATCTCCCTCCTTACTTCAGGATTCTAAAGGCTGTGCTTTTTAATTGAGCCCAAGTTGTATCAGGCCACCAAAAAGAGGGTTTGAGGCCACAGGCCCCTGGAGCTGGGGTGGTCCCCAGGGGAGGGTGGGGCCGAGGGCTGGCCCTTCCGATCCCTGTCTGAGACACTGGGAAGACAGGAGATGCAGGCGCACCTGGAAGGACGCAGCTGGACACCCTAGAATCTGTTCAGTTCCCCAAGGCCCTCTGTTTTACCGGGAGGCTTCTGGCGAGCGTTTTCTTCACGCAAAGGGAAGGGAAGGGGCCCTGCCCTTTGGGCTTTTTTCTCTGGGAGATACAACCTCCCACCCCATCCCCCAACCCTCCTCCCCCCAGATTTTCTTGGCTTCTCCCAAAGTACTTTGAGGACCTCGGGGTACAGTGGGATCTCTCTGTGCAGTTCGATGGGTGGGCATACTGGCTGGGGGGTGCTGTGTAGATAAGTGTCGATGCTTCGTGTGTACAGGCTTGTGTGCAGTGGTCTGGGTGCGAATGTGTGCGTGTGTTGGTGCTCAAGGGAAAATGAAAGCAAACCCTTATTCTCTCTCTTGGGCATTCTTTTCACACAGAGCTCAGTAACTGGGCCCCCCACCCCACCTCCCTCGTAAAGGATACTGGGACATGGCAGGTCGGGAGAGGGAATCTTTCATCGGGCAGCTCTTCCCATTCTGTCCACTCCGCCCTGAGACCTGAAACCCAGTGGTCCAGGATGCTGGCGGCTTCTCCAGCAGATAGCGGCAGGGATTAGGAGCTGCGTCTTTCTCTTCCTCTTAGTAACTCTTTATTGACTGATTCCTGTGTGTTCTTTACATCGTTCTGGTATTTCCCAGACTTGCCATGAAAAACTTGAAAAATGGTACCCACAAGAATTTGTGGGATCTCTTGCCCGCTTAAAGGCGACTGCCAAAAAAACGAACCTCTCAACCATGGTGGAAAATGATCGAGATTCGGTTTGTGTGAATCTCCCAGAACAGAATAGAAATGCTATGTGAGCCACATATGTAATTTTACATTGAAAACTGTCCAGTAGCCACATTAAAAAAGCAAAAAGAAACCTGTAAAATTAATTTTAAGGATATATCCTGTTTGGCCCAATATGTCCAATATATTGTCATTTCAACGTGTAATCAAAATAAAAATTACCATCGAGATATTCTACTTCCTTCAAATCTGATGTGGTTCTCACCTATAGACCAGCCGTCTTGGGGCTAGCCACATTTCAAGTGCTGGGTGGCCACATGTGGCTAGTGGCTACAATATTTGAGAAACTTCTAACAGAAGGGGAAACCCAGTAACAGGCAATTCGAGGAAAGGACATTTTTATTGTATTAACAATAAAAATACAAAACAAGATATTGCCAGCCCAACTTTTTAATACACAGCTCCCCCCCCTGCCCATTCCGGCAGAACACCGATTGGCATCTCTGAGTTAAACAGTCTGGAGGCATGCTCTGCCCTTCTTCTCCTCGTCCTGCCCGCCTTCCTCTGACCAGCCCTTCCCTCTCCCCCACGCAGGTCTGGTTTCAGAACGCCCGGGCCAAGTTCAGGCGCAACCTTTTACGGCAGGAAAACACTGGCGTGGACAAGTCGACGGAGGCGGCGCTACAGACGGGGACGCCGTCAGGACCGGCCTCGGAGCTGTCCAACGCCTCGCTCAGCCCCTCCAGCACGCCCACCACCCTCACAGACTTGACTAGCCCCACCCTGCCGACTGTGACATCCGTCTTAACTTCTGTGCCTGGCAACCTGGAGGGCCACGAGCCTCACAGCCCCTCGCAAACGACTCTTACCAACCTTTTCTAATGATTCTCGGCCCCCCCGCCCCCGCCCCACAATTTCTTTAAAAAAGAAATTATCTTTAGTTGAATTCCAAGTGTATTTTAAAATAGAGGCTTTGAGCAACTAACTAACCACATTTTAGGATCTCGCCTGGAAAATGAGGAAGAAAATAACTACGCCCCTTGCAGACACAGCGGTGTGGACTGGAATTACTTGGAAGATCTATCTGCAACACAACATTTGTGTCACTGTACAGTTTTGTGGACTGAGCGAGGAAAAACAACAAATAATTTAAGTTGGCTAGAGCTTCTGTATTTTCAAAGACTGCCACGTGCCTTAGGAATACTGTTTTATCTCCATACTTTGGATGACTTGTTCATTTTTCTCTCCCTCTTTTTCTCTCTGTATATTTATGACCAGAGCAAAAATGGAAAAAAAAAAAAAAAAGTTTGTTACTTTGAATAGTCCTAAAAAGAAAAAAAAAAAAGGAAAAAAATCAAACCCCCTCCAACAGTCGCTTTGTTGTTTTAGAATTTTAAGGTGGAAGTCTGTTCAAATATCAGAATTTGTAAAATCTAACCAGTAATAAAACCACTTACTGAAACTAGCTGGTGCCACTGCTGTTTAGAGCTGTGCCGAATTCACAGGACTTAAGAGTCTCACTGAAGCCCAGAGGTCAATTCCAAGGTCTTCCCCTATTTATAATATTTATTTATAATAATTTATAATATTTGTGGGGACCCTCTTTTGTGCCAGACTTTGGGCTGCTTGTTGGGATCCAGAGATGAAGTAGACACAGCCCCTGCCCTTAAGGAATTTAGAGTGGAGGCAGAGACAGACAAGAGATCATCTTAGCACGTGTGCTAAGTGGGGAGCATGTAAGCAAAATACCATTCATTCATGCATGTGTTCTTTCAAATATTAAATAAGCACGCCCTGCTGGATCCTTTGACAAAGCTCAAAGGTCATTACACCTGCCTCTTCTGCTCTTCCCTGGGCTGGAAGGGTATGTCAGGCAATGAGGGAGGCCTTTCCCCATGAGGAGTGAACGCTGTCACCAAAGGGCAGCATAAGCTCAAGTTTTCCTAATATAAGACACAAAATTTCAAAATCTTCCAAGAGGGCAAAACCAAATGAATTTGGTTCCTTTACTAAAGCTTCAGGTAACCTCAGAAGCCCAGAGAAAAGATGCATCCAGAGAGGATGGAGGTTGAGAGCCAGGCAGAATGAGGTTGGAATCTCTACTGTGGAGCAGCGTGAGCTGAAGGAAGTCATTTCACCTCTTCAGGCCCCAGTTTCCTCAGCTGGAAGGTGACAGTCATGACCTTTATATGACAGTTGTAGTGAGGGTGAAGTGAGGTGTGTTGAGGGGCCCAGCAGAGGGCCTGGCATGTAGGAGCTCAATATATTTTATGGAATGACAAGTGACACGTCAGGACCTTGCAGGTGGAGAGCAGGAATGTGTGTATCCAGGCACTGCCTGTCATTGCTGGATGCGTCAAGCAGGTGTGACGTCTGTCCACTGAGCATCTTATACCTCTCGTTTCTTGCCCTGAGCCCTACTGCAGAGTACTCTGTTACCAGCTTGATCGAATGCCAGCCGTCGTCTAGCAAAATGCCCCACAGTGCCCACCAATTTGAAAACCCAGAGGGAAGATCATAGCTGCTTTGAGGAGAACACAGCCAGGCAAGGTTGGGCAGGGCAGCAATCCAGCCCAGGACTGTGGTCCCTCTCCCTTCCTCCTCCTGCCATCATGATTGGGACCATGTGGGGAAAGGGAGTAGGGCAGGAATGGGTTGAAAGTATGTCAAGCCTGAAGCGACTCACTTTCTGAAATGTTAAACACACACACACACAAAGCACTATTGTTTCTATTGCAATTTAATGCCTGGCAAATAGTAGGAGCTCAATAAATTTTTTGTAAACTTTCATATTGATGTATAATGTGCATAAAGGGCACATTTCTGAAATGAACAGCTTGATTGCTGTTTTCCAAATGAACACACCCATGTAACCACCGCCCAGATCAA
Source organism: Leucopleurus acutus (assembly GCF_964270905.1). Lineage (NCBI taxonomy): Eukaryota > Metazoa > Chordata > Mammalia > Artiodactyla > Delphinidae > Leucopleurus > Leucopleurus acutus. The sequence continues at coordinate 11,137,068 of NC_139150.1, read as the reverse complement.
GATACAGGACATTTACAGCACCCCGAAGTCTCCCTTGGGCCCCCTCCCTGTCAACCCCTCCCAAGGTAGCTCCTATTCTGACTTGTAGCACCATGGATTAGTTTTATCTGGTTTTGATTGATACATTTTTGCTGAATGAAGTCAGGATTGCCCAAGATTAACCACCTTGCCTGGGGTCAGGCAGCTAGTGGTGGAGGAGCCAGGGTTTGAACCAGGTCTGTCTCCAGATGCCAAGCTCTCAACCTCAAGAAGACACATTCGTAGTCACACATCCAAGCACGTGGGTTAAGAGCCTCAACTCTTCTATCTGTCAAATAGGGTAACAGAATCTACACCTCCTTGATGACTAGGTAAGAGAATGCAGGCAGAGGGCCTGGCCCGTGGACAGCCACACAGATATAGCCCGACTCCAGGTACTCACAGGGACCCACAGACACAGGCACACTCTTGAGGCTCTAATGGATGGATAGACCCACAGGCTAATGTGCTCACACCCAGACAGCCCCACACAAAGACGCACGTGCAGAAATCTAGCAGATAGACATAAACAGGCCCAGACGCTCACAGATATATCCAGACAGACACCCAGAGCACCCCACACAGGGACACCCGCACACAAACGCGGACTGCACATGTGCAAACATTTGCAGGCACCCAGACGCCCCCACATAACCCGGTGCTCCTTGCTCAGGCCTGGACGGACCTGCGTCCGATCCCTATCTTGTCTGTCAGCACTGCCACCCAGAGGCAGCAGGCCCTGGAATGATGCCCAGGGGTCCCCTGCCCTCTACATGGGAGCAACTTTGGAAGCAGGGCCTGCTGTTGGGCCAGGGATGGGGGCTGCTGTGGAGAAGGCCCTGCTCTCCCCTGAGTCCAGACTGAGAGCACCACACACAGAGTGAGACACCCAGAGAGAGTGACGGAGACGGGGAGATGGGGAGAGAGGCAGAGAAAGAGTGAGACACAGAGGCGGAAAGGGACAATGACAAAGATGCGCACAGACGCAGAGACAGAGAGAGATGACAATGGGGACAAAGATACAGGGCAGAGAGGCGGATCCGCAGTGGACTAGGAAAGAGAGATGGAAAGAGAGAGAACAGTCACAGAGCAGTGAAGAGGCAGAGAGACAAGAGACAGGGATCCAGGTTAAGAGACAGAGTCAAAGTCACAGGTGGAGAGATGACAAGATGGAGAGAAAAGCAGATGGAGATAGAGAAGACTCAGAGAGAAAGGGAGATCCTGGGACAGACTCAGAGGCTGACAGAGACCTTGACAGAGAGACAGAGCGAGAGGAATAGAGATGGTCGTTTTGAACTGGTGAAGAGTGACACTCAGAGAGGGAGAAGGTGGCACCAAAAGGACAGCAGAAATAAACAGAGACTCAGACTGGAAAGCAGGCGCTCGGTGGGGCAGGGGATGAGGCTGGGCTTAGGCTGCCATGCCAGCGCTGTCCCCTGGTGATGGGAGGGAGGGAGAAGACGCTGTCATCACTGCTACCTGAGACTCTGGGGCAGTGTTGCCACCTCCCTGCATGCTGGCTCCAGCGGGGACCAAGGGACCGTCACCGAAACCTTTTGGTCTCCAACCTGCTGTGAACATGGAGAGCCTCCTGGTTCTGGGGACCTATACCCAGGCCTGGCATTAGGCAGTTTGCAGGGGCTGAGGTTTTGACAATGACTGTCCCCTGCCCTGTCTCATCCTATGAAGTCTCCTTTTCCCTAGAGAGGGGAGGCCTGGGGCAGATGGAAGAGACCTTCCACAGTCTTCTCTGCCTTGCAAGAATTTTGGCAAGGTACTTAGCCACTCTGAACCTCAGTATCTTAATCTGTAAAATGGGGCCAACGCTATCTGCCTTGTAGGAGGATTGTTAGGATTCCATGAGAGAATGTATGCATGCTGTATTCATGTTTGACTAAATATGAGGGGAGCTACAGGGGAGGGGTGAGCAGTTGTCTCAAGAAGTTGGGAGAGACTCCAAGGAGATGTTATGTGAGTTGGGATCTTGGATGAACCAAAGGTGACCGGGTGGAGGAGGGGAGCAGGGTGAGAATTCCTGGCAAGGACACAGCCTGGGCACAGGCAAGAGGATACAGAGAACAGTGGGGAGTGGAGAGTAAGTTAATGGCCGGGGTTGCTCCTGTGGAGGTGGGTCAGGTTCAGCTCATGGACAGCCTTGAACACCAGCTGGAGCTTGGCCCTGGGGGCCTTGGGGAGATGCCTCCGAGTCCCCTGTTCTTTCCTGGGCTGCAGGCCCAGGATACAACCAAGCAGACAGACCCCCTTGCCACCCCTGTACTCAGGTCAGAGTCCCACATGGCAGAACCAGCTTCCTGGAGAGGAAGTGTTGGCCGCTATGGCTTGTGCGTTCTGCTGGCAAGAGTGAACACCTCCAGGCTTCATCTGCCAGCTGAGGCCCCAGGGAGGGGCCGCCCTGGACCCTCTGGCCCCTGGGGACTCTAGGAGGGCCAGTGGGCCCTTCATACCTTCCTTTCCATCTTCCCCCTCCTCTCTTCCTCCCTTTCTCCACGGCCCAGTGCTGGGCATCGAGGTCTGGGGACGTGGAGATAATTTGGCCAACGGCCCCTCCCTATGGTTCCCAGGCTTTCTGGGAGACAGACGCGTCAACAGCCAGACACTGTCAGCATGAGGGAAGCCCGGGGGCTTACAGGAGCCCCAAGGAAGGAGAGTCCGGCTCTGCCTGGGATGGAAGCCCTACGCAACTTGCCATGCCGTTATGTTCATTATCTCACTGAGCCCTTCCCACAGCATCAGGAGGCAGGGAGTGTCATTCCATTTCACAGAGAACGAAGCCAAGGAGGGGTCATTTGCTCAGGATCACACAGCTTGGGGGCCACAAAGAGATTTTCATTGCAGTTCTAGAAATTCAGCTAGCACCTATCAATCCATCCATCCACTGTGCCAGGCACTGTGGCTGGGGGCACTTAGACAATTCCGGCCCATCCTGGGGTCTTGTGCACCTGGACTGGAGGTTCAAGAGGCAGAGGGAGCCCAGAAGAGGGTCCTAACGGGGGTGGATGTTTGGGGAAACTTTGTGAGTTGGAAGATCTGGCGACTGACCTGGAAGTGTTTGAGGCCACAGGGGGATCCAGGGAGAGGGCAGAAGGGCGCTCAGGGTGTAGGATTTTTCCACCAGCACTCATGTGGGCAGGAGAGAACCACTGAAAATTTGGAGATGGAAGCTGCCTTGGAGAGCCTCTAGCCAGACCTGTGCTTCAGCACTAGCTTCCTCAGAACCAGCAGCTTATCTAAAATACCCACACTGTGGGGGAGCCCAGGTTGGTGTATCTTACACAAAGTTTTTTTTTTTTTTTTTGCGGTACGCGGGCCTCTCACTGCTGTGGCCTCTCCCGTTGCGGAGCACAGGCTCTGGACGCGCAGGCTCAGCGGCCATGGCCCACGGGCCCAGCCGCTCCACGGCATGTGGGATCTTCCCGGACCGGGGCACGAACCCGTGTCCCCTGCATCGGCAGGCGGACTCTCAACCACTGCGCCACCAGGGAAGCCCACACAAAGCTTTTTATTATGGAAAATTTCAAACATCGATGAAGTAAACAGAAAAGTATAATGAACCCCTCTGTACTCATTGCCCAGCTTCTATAGGTATCACTGTTCATTCATTCTTGTAACATCCATACCTCCACCCACTCTCCACTCCCAATTCGATGATGATGATGATGATTACCTGTGCATCTTTTAAAAATCAGGGATTCTGATAGGCAGCCTGAGATGGGGACTACCCACCTGGCCCCTTCATTTTAGGGATGAGCAGTGTAAGCTCAGAGAGGGGAAGGGACTAACCTAAGGGTACCCAGCCAGTAAGCAGCAGAAGTTCATCTTGCTAAAGGGCATTTATTGAGAGCCATGTCCTGTGCTGGTCACCGGGTATACCAGTGAATAAGACGGTACCTTATGGAACTCGGAGTCTTGTGGGGGATACAAAGGTCAAATAGCCTCAAAAGTAACTAATGATGTATGTGATAAGGTGTATGTGAGACCATACACACAGGTGAGGGAAAGGACAACTTCCTGGAGGAAGGTGTTATTGAGAGATCAGATAAGTGAGTGGGAATTAACTCAGCAAGTGGGAGGGGGAGGGGGAGAAGAAAGAGTAACAGCATGTGCAAAGGCCCTGAGCCCGGTAGGTCCAAGGCACTCAAAGGTAGCTAGTATGACTGGAGATTTCAGGGCAAGGGCCAGAATGGTGGGAGTTGGGGCTGGAGACATGGCCATGGGCTTTCCAGGCAGCTTGCCTGTATCTTTATTCCAAGAGCACCAGGAAATTGGAAGAGATGAATCAGGGCAGTTGGGGACAGAGACAAATGTGCGGTCACTCAAATGATGGGGCACCCGACTGCATGGGAGCAGAAGAGGTGGGCTGGCTATGGGGAGGGAGAGCGAAGAGGGGGCAGAGCCACAACTGGGCAGCTGGTGGGACCCTTCGATGCAGTGGGAAAAGTCATTGGCAAGAGGATGGGGGAAAATGACCAGGGATTTGGGGTTTGCACTTGTCAAGTTTTCGATGCCTCTAAGACATCAAAGTGCTGGCCCATCCTTCCCATCAGGGGCCTCTGAGTCACATGACGGAGGCATGAAAGGGATCTGGGACATTTACTCCTTGCTTTGGGTTTCCCATCCCTCCTGAGCAAGTTGGTCCTTAAGCTGGTGTGTGAGACTGTGACAATCTGGTCTCTCTCCTCCGGTGCAGGACTCAGGACCATCTCTGGGCTTAATGCTAGCCAAGCACACCAAACTCATCCATGATTTATATGCTGGGTGGGCCCTCTGCATGGGGGTCCTACCCCGCTTCTCTCCTCAAAAACTCCTGCTCAGAAGCCCCTTCCTTTTTGGAGCCTTTCCTGCTTAGCCTTCTTCCCTCCTGACTGTGCTGTAACTGTGTTCTTCCGAGTGAACTCACCACACAGGGCAGTAATTGTCTGTTTGTCCCCACTCACCTCTACCCTGCAACAGGGGCACTCGAGGCTGGCCTCTTCCTGCCTAGGTCAGCACTGCCGGCACACTGCTGGGCACAGGGTCCCTAGTAACATATCTTTAGCAATTGAGCAAATCAATGATGAATCTATTTTATTCTCTTTCCTGCCACTGTAAGCTCTATGACTCAGTATCCCCGTGTTCTTCTTTACATTGCACCCAGCACAGTGCCTGGCAGATGGTGGGTCCTTAAAAAATATTTCCTAGGTCCTGGAGAGAATAAATGTCAGCATGAACCTTCACTGTGGCTGAGAATCTTGCCTTTAGAGCTTTGGCCCTAGACTCTGCTGCTACTTAACCTCTCTGAAGGTAATGGTAACGCCTACTTCATAGAGTTTTGTGGACTCTGAAGCATGTGACTCAGTGCCTGGCCCACAGGATGCTCTGCTCGGCTCGAGGGAGCTGTTGCTCTTTATTCAATTCAGTTCAGTTCGGTCTTTCACTTCAGGCACCTTTATGAGTCTTTGCTCCAAGAGAAGAGGCGAGGGAGGAGGCTCCACTGTGGGACGGCCTCAGAAGTTCTCAGACAGCCTGGGATGGGGCTGGGCTTGGGGGCGGCTCCGGGCACAGGGGGCGGCTGCGAGCCCGGAGCTGTCCGAGGAGGCCCCTGGGGACTGGGGAGGGGGCGGAAGCCGGAGCTGAGGTCAGATCCGGCAGGGTGAGGAGCCGAGACATCCTGCGGGGGCGCCCGCGGGGACCTAGCGAAGCTCCCGGGGGAGCCGCCCTGGCACAGCGGGAACTGGCAGAGGGACGCCAGAGCCCCCGCAGGGGCCGGGCGGAGGGCGCCGCCTGGCGGTGCACCGCGACATTGTCCCGGTGGGGTCTGCACTGTTGAAATGCCCCGCAGGGAGGTCAGAGACCGATCTCTATTCTATTCGGGGCTCTGGACGCTTTCCTCAGCTTCTGCTTTGGAGTCCCTAACGTGTGCCAGGCACTGCGTTAGGCAGAGTCAAGGGGCTGTGACAGCATGGAAGCACACAGCACAGGGATCGGCACACAATAGGTCCCCCCAAATGCCCTCCTTTCCTTTAGGCTCATTCCTGCGGGCCTCTGGGCAGAGGTGCTGGGCTCAAGCCTGAGGGACTCCCCAAGTATGGGAAGAGAAGAGAAGGTGCAATTCCAGGCACCCATCCTGGGCTCCCTGGGGGGCTCACTCTGCCCCCTGCCGACCCCGCCAGTGGCCTCCACGAATGAGGACTGAAGCCCGTCTGCCTGGTGTATGATGGGTAGGCAGGGTGTGAGGTGTGCACCGAGGTGTGGTGGGTGTGGGTTGGAGGGAGGTGTGTTTGGATGTCAGTGTATCTGTGTGTGTAGTCGTGTTGGTGTGTATGTTAATTTGGGGCTGTCTATGTCTTTGTTGAGATGTGTGTGTCTGTGATTAGGTGTGTGTGTCCGTGTGTGAGTCTGTTTTCAGGGGCGTTTGTCCATGTGTGTCTATGACTAGGAGTGTGTGTCTGTATATGTCTGTGATCGGGTGTGTGTGTGTGTGTGTGTGTGTGTGTGTGTGTGTGTGAGATCAGGCGTGTGTGTCTTTGTTCAGGGGTGTGTTTAAGTCTGTGTGCTTGCACAGGGATGAGAGCTCAGGTGAACACAGGTGTTCAAGGTGGTGTGTGTGTGTGCTGCAGATTGCGGCGGGGAGCTGAGGGTGATCTGGGCCTGTCTGAGGAGGGGGTGAAAAACTAACCACGTTTGCACCCAACAGAGGGGTGGCCAGGCCCCTGCCCTCTTCCCTCACTGCAGCCCCTCAGGACCAGTACTTTCCTTTCCTCCCCTTTCCCTAAGCCCTACCTGTACTGAGTCCAGCTCTCTATGCCTCCCCTTGGAGATGAGGAAACCAGGCCTAGAGCAGGGAGGGACTGGACCAAGGACCTCAGCCAGAAGGCAGTGGAGCCAGGGTACTGGCTGGACTCCCAACTCCATCCTGAATTCTTTCCTCTTCCAGGAGGGCACTGCACACCTTGTGCCCAGCCTGGGGCAGGGGTGGGGATGGGTTTCTGGGCTGGGCTGCGTGGGGAGTAGGACACAAAAGGCCCAGTGTCTGCCCTGGCCTCTCCAGCCCGGCCCCGCCCTGTTCCAGGAGCCAGGTGGGTGTCCAGCACCAGGCTGGGCAAAGGGGGCCACCCGTGACATCCATGCTCACCGTGGGCCAGCCCCAGTGCCGGACCCACCTGCCCCACCGCCCCATGCGCTGACTCTCACTGGGTGTGACAAGGAAAGAAAGCTTTGCCCACATTTTGGGCTCATGGCGCCAGCTCTCAGCTGGCGCCCACTCAGGCCCAAAGCGCTTCAGCTTGCCCTGCTCTGAGGAGGGATTGATGAGTAACTAAGATCGTAATGATATAAACACATATATTAATAGAATCATAATACTGTGTACTGTTTGCTGAGGCCTGACTGTGTGGCATTTCTAAGCTCTTTACACAGGTTCCCGGGAGGCAGTGAGGCAGGGTTGTTAGGACCTTGGGCTCCAGTGACAGCCAGACTGCCAGGATTATTTCCCAGCTGTGTGACCTTGGGCAAGACCTTAAAATCTCCCTGCCTCAATTTTCCCAGCTGTAAAATGACAGTAGATGAGTTAACGTACAAAAATCACTTAAAAGCCCTGTCTGGCATTGATTAAATGTGCAACAAATATTAACTCTTATCATTGTGATCTCCTCAGCTCCTCACGGCATCCTAGGAGGTACACACTGCTATCCTTGCTTTACAGATGAGGAAACTGAGCCTGAGCCATTAGCCATAGGTTGCAAAACAACGGGGTGTCCAGGCTGGGTCCTGAAACCAAAGCCTTTGTCCGAGGCTGTATTCCCCATACTGGCCTTGACAGGATAGTTTGTAGCTGATAAGGTTAACCTCTGATAGAAAGTGCTTCCACATGCATCAACTTGTTTGAATTCCACCAGGGCCTTAAGGTGGGGATTTAATGTTAGCATCTCCCCTGATAAATGGAGAAATTGTGGTCCAGAGAAAGTGCCTTGCCCAAGGTTTACACAGCAAGCAAATGGTAGAGCCAGCATTCGACTCCAGGTCTTTCCACTGTTAAACAGCATCATTTTATGTAATTATGGTTTCGGGGTGAACCTACTGTGTGTCAGGTAGCATGCCAGCACTGTGCCCACATAAGCCTTTGTAATTCTTATAATATTCTCATAGTGATTCCTTGCTCTCTGTAGACATCTATCTCTACCCTCCAGGTGGAGTCCCCTTAGAGGACAGGGCTAGAATGTGAGTTACCTCTGGGTGCCCAGGGCCAGCACAGAGCCTGGCACAAAATGAGTGAACAGTCTGACGGGGAAGACACACATCTGGGTGGTGACATGGGTGAGGAGGGCTGCCAGAAGGAGTGGATGAAGGGGGACTTGGAAGGGAATGTAACTGGGGCACCTGACCCATGGTGGGGATCAGGAAAGCCCACCTTGAAAGGCAGATATCTGTGTTGAGATGGAAAGGGCAGGTGGGCATAATATATTTATATCTATAGTGACATGTTTCTGTGTGACATTTTGTGCCTGACATTACGATAGTTATGATTTTAAAGTTTTAGGGAGCTCCCTGGTGGCCTAGTGGTTAGGATTCTGGGTTTTCACTGCTGAGACCCAGATTTTTTTTTTTATTTTAACATCTTTATTGGAGTATAATTGCTTTACAATGGGGTGCTAGTTTCTGCTGTATGACAAAGTGAATCAGCTATACGTATACATATATCCCCATATGCCCTCCCTCTTGCGTCTCCCTACCTCCCACCCTCCCTATCCCACCCCTCTAGGTGGTCACAAAGTGAGACCCAGATTTAATCCCTGGTAGGGGAACTGAGATCCTGCAAGCTGTGCAGCATGGCCAAAAAAAAGGTTTTATAGTCATTACCACATTTAATCCTCAAAATGTCTCATTTAATTCTCAATACTTGAGGTTGGCACAAGAATTAGCCCTATTTCATAGATAAAGAGACTTGGGCATAAGGTGGTGAGATCACGGAGCTGGGATTTGAAACTTGGTCGTCTGCCTCCCTCCAGGCAAAGAGGGGGATGGGATGGGGAGTGGGTGAAAGGCCCCCTCAGCAGTCTCATTTCTTTTTTCCAACAGCTTTGTGAAGGTCTGCCTTAGCTCTCCCTACTTTTAAAAGCAAGGGAGGAGGCACCATGTATAGATGAGATTTCCCCCCTAATTTCCTGCTAGCTATGCCCATTCTCAGTTCTTTCCTGGTTCCCATACCTCCATCACCCGCGCTGCCCCAGAACAGGGCCAGGCATGCAACGAGCACTCAACAGAGTGGTGCTGATGGATGCCTGGATGGGCCCCACCTGGGCTCCAGGCTGGGGCGGGGACAGGGCTGGAGTCGGGTCCTCGGGAGGCCCAGGCTGATGCTAGGGCCCGCACGCAGGAGAGAGGTTAAGAACAAGCATTAATTAAACGCCCCCTGCATGTTGGGCTCGTGTGCAGGGTAGCTTGGGCTTTGGGGCAGGAGCTATGGGTGGTCTCCTGAGATCCGGGCTTCCAGCAAATTGGACCCCCAGAGTTTCGCCCGAGGCCCCAGGGGAGCTGTCAGGACGGAGCCGCTCTGGGGTGAGCCAGCGTCTGGGGCCGCCGCGGCTCTGAGCAGGCCAGGAAATGCCCGTTTGTGTGTTTGTTTTCCATCAACAACAGGCTTACGTAAACTTCTCGCGGGCTCCGAGGGCTGCCAGCGCGGGGGAGGCGGCCTTATCTGATAGGGGCTCTGCTAGGGCCAGGGTTCCCTGCGTGTCCCGGCACAGGCCACCGGAGAGAGCCCTGGCGGTGGATGGGAAGCGGGGCTTGGCACTGGGCTCCCCTCCTCTCCCCCAATCCCAGAGCAGGAAAGTGCAGGGCTCCCTTCCCCCAAGATAACGAGGGGGAGCTAGTGTCTGCCCCCAGACCCCAATTCCCAGTTCCCAGTCCTGCACGTGCCCACCTTACCTGCGCCCCATGGAGGAGGAAAGCAGCCTGCAGTGAGATGCTGGGGTGCCCCAGTCACCCCAGGTTTGTGCTGGTCCAGTGGTTCTCAGAATACAGCTGGCTTGGGAGAAAAGGTTGGCTCACGAGCTTTACCTCTAGAGATTCTGATTTAATAGAGTCTGGGGTGGGACACACTATCAGCAAAAACTAAAAACAAAACCTTTTTATTTGGAAAAAATTTCAAAATCACGGGGAAAAGTAGTAATACAAAAATACAATGAACGCCCATATAACCTTCCTGGAGTCACCAGTTGCTAACCTTTTTGTTTGTTTGTTTTTGTTTTGCGATACGCGGGCATCTCACTGTTGTGGCCTCTCCCGTTGCGGAGCACAGGCTCCGGACGCGCAGGCTCAGCGGCCATGGCTCACGGGCCCAGCCACTCCGCGGCATGTGGGATCTTCCCGGACCGGGGCACGAACCTGCGTCCCCTGCATCGGCAGGCGGACTCTCAACCACTGCGCCACCAGGCAAGCCCTCCATTCTTTTAAAACAGTCCAGGTAATTCTCTGGCAGTCCAGTGGTTAGGACTCGGCACTTTCACTGCCAGAGCCCGGGCTCCATCCCTGGTCGGGGAGCTAAGATCCTGAAAGCCTCTGTGAAAAACAAGCAACAAACAAAAAACAGTCCATAGTATTTCACCTAATAGATGTTCCATAATTCATTTCACTAGTGCCCTACTGATGGGAAATTAGGCTGTTTCCAGTCTATTGTTATTATAAGCAAACCTGCAATAAATGGCCACATCCATACATCAACTTGCACATATACAAGTGTATCTGTATGGTAAATTCCTAGAAATGGAATGGCTGGGTTAAAGGTTATGTAGATTTCTAATTTACTTACATATTGCCAAATCACTCTTCACGGAGGTTATACCAATTTGCCCTCCCACTTGCAATGAATGAGAATGCCTGTTTCCCACACCCTTGCCAATACAGCATGTTATCAAACTTTTTGATCTTTGTCAATCTGTTAGATATAAAATGATATCTAGTAGCTGTAATTTCATTTTTCCTGCTACAAGGGAGGTTGACCATGTTTTTATAAGACTAAGAATCATTTACATTTCTTTTCCTGGGAACTGTTTATTTATACACTTTTCCTATTTTTAATTAGGTTTTTTGTTTTTTCTCCCTGATAAGTAAGAACTCTTAAAATAGCAAGAATATCAGGCCCTTGTCAATAGCATATGATATGTCTATAATATATATATATTTTTTGACTTTGTTTATATTATTTTTCATGAAGAATTAAAATTTTTTGTGTGGCCAAATTTATCAAGTTTGTCATTTATGGATTCATTTTTTCAAATTATACTTTTGAAGGCTTTCCTTACTCTAAGAATCCTTTTGAAATTACTCCCAGGTTTTATTCATTCTAGAATTTGCCTTGGTGTATGGTGTGAGGCAGGGTTTCAGCTGTTTCTCTGGCAGGCTATCTTGTTGTCCCAGTGCTATTTATTGAATAATTCATCTTTTTCTTATTGATTAGCAATGTTACATTTGTCATATACTAAATTCCTGTAGGCATTTAGCTACTGTATTAGTTTCCCAGGGCTGCTGTAACGAATTAGCACAAACTGGGTAACTTAAAGCAGCAGAAACTTTTTCTCTCAAAGTTCTGAAGGCTAGAAGTCTAAAATCAAGATGTTGGCAGGGGGTTTCCCTGGTGGCACAGTGGTTAAGAATCCGCCTGTCAATGCAGAGGACACAGGTTCGAGCCCTGGTCCGGGAAGATCCCACATGCCGCGGAGGAACTAAGCCCGTGCGCCACAACTACTGAGCCTGTGCTCTAGAGCCTGCATGCCACAACTACTGAAGCCCATGTGCCTAGAGCCCACAAGAGAAGCCACCTCCATGAAAAGCCCATGCACTGCAATGAAGAGTAGCCCCCGCTTGCCGCAACTAAAGAAAGCCTGCGTGCAGCAATGAAGACCCAATGCAGCCAAAAATAAATAAACAAACACATAAATAAATAAATAAAAGATGTTAGCAGGGCCAGGCTCCCTGTGGTGACTCCGGTGGAACAAACCATCCAGTTGGTCTGTCCTAGCTTCTGGTAGTTGCCAGCAACCCTTGGCATTCCTAGGGTTGTGGCAGCATAACTCCAATCTCTACTTTGGTCTTTACATGACCTCTCCTCTCAGTGTTTATGTCCAAATTTCCCTCTTCGTATAATGATACTAGCCATTGGATTAAGGCCTAATCCAATATGACCCTAATTCAGTATGACCTCATCTTAACTTGATTACATCTGCAAAGACCCTATTTCCAATAAGATCATACTCCCACTACTAGGGGTTAGGAGTTGAGCATATCTTTTGAGGGGACACAGTTTTACCCACTACAAATATGCTTTCAAATTTCCTATTCTGTTCTATTGATCCATCTGTCTAAAATGCACCAATAGCACACTGTTTAAATCATTGTAGGTTTATACTATGTTCTAATATCTATTAAGACTAGTCCCCACTCATTACTCTTCTTTCTCAGAATTCTCAGAATCTCCTTACTTATGTTGCCATAAGGAGTTCAGAATCAGCTTGCTTCTTTTAAAATTCCTATTGGTATTTTACCAGAATATATATACATGACAATAATGTTCAAGTCTTCTTCTGTTCCCCTCAGCAATTTATTAAAGTATGTTTCTAATAAATCTTATACATTTTATTTTTGTGAAGTTCATTTCTAAATAGTCTGTCTTTTTGCTGCTATTGTAAACAGGGACTTCTCTTTCATTATCTCTTCTAACTGGCTGTTTTGTATTTATAAAGGCTATTAATTTCAGGTATTAAATTTTGCACCCACTACCTCACTGAGTTCTCTTATTATTTATAATTGTTTTAAAGTTGATTTTGTAAGTAATGATCAATTTTCCTCCTTTTTTCTGATTTTTATACTTCTCATTTCTTTTTCTTGTCTATTGTGTGGGCTGGTACCTCCAGAACTACATTGAATAATAGTGTTGATAATAGTCACACTTCTCCTATTTTTCATTTTAATGGGAATGCCTTCAATGTTTTCCCTTAAAGCATGATGCTGGCTTTTGCATTGAAATAAGTATATTCTATTGTATTTAAATATTTTCCTATTTTATTAAGAAAAAAAATCTTTCTCAACTGCCTAATTCTCTGGCCTCCTCTACATACAGCCTAGACTCTGCATTACTGAATTATTTGTTACTCCCTGACAGGAATTCTGTACTTTTTGTATTTTTTTCAGCTTATATGTACTTTAAATTTTTGAATGTGGCATAACATACATAAAGTGTGTATATAAGTGTATTTTTGATAACTTTTCTACATATGTATGTATACCCACATACCCACACCCAGATCAAGGTGTAGACATCTCCAGCATCCCAGGAAGTTCCCTTCTGCCCCTTCCCAGTTTTCCCAGTTACCTCCAGAGGTAGTCACTATCTTATCTTCCATCATCTCAAATAGTTTTGTTTGTTCTTGAACTTCATATACATGAAGTAAGTACTCTTTGCGTCTGGCTTCCTTGGTACAACACAATAAACATGTGATTCATCCACGTTGCACGTGCTGGTCGTTCATTCCCTTCTCATTGCTGTGTAGTACCCTGTCACAGAAATGCACCACAGCTCATTGATCCAGTCTCCTGCTGAAGGCATTTAGTTGTTTCCAGTTTGGGCCTGTTATGAACAAGGATGCTGTGAACACATGTATCAGGTCTTTTGGTGGATATATGCACTCACGTCTCGGGCATACACCCAGGAGTGGAATTGCTGGGTCATAGGGTAGGTGTATATTTAGCAAAGCATATACTACCTTTGTTATAAATTTGGAAAGGTTGACAAGTGATTTGTTATCACTTTAAAAGTACATACAGAGTGTTGTATGGGAAGTGAACCCAGAGTTCTCTGGGGCCCCAGTTCTAGCATCTGGGATGTGTGGTTCGATTCCAGAGGGGAAGGTCAAGCACAGGCATTGGGGGTGGGGCATGGAGGGCATAAGCTGTGTCTGGACCCTCTCAGGCCCCGTCCCAGGGAGGAGAGGGCAAGGTCTGCTAATATATGTCTCCAAGGGCAGATCCTATAAGGTTTCTGTAAAGAGGCTGATTTGGGACTCACTCTCCCCACCTGTGCAATGGGTTAGAGTGGTAGACTCAATGGCTTCTGAGGCTTTGGGGTCTTTGAGCATCTGCCTGGCAGTTCACTCTTTCAGTCCCTTTCCTCTGATCGCCAAGGCTGCTGTCTATGGCAATATTGACTCTGGCAGATTTTAAAGGGGTGGGGGAAGGTCCCTGAGCCCCAAAGCTTCTGCCAGGGTGAACTCTGTGATCAGGGCCCCAGAGGCCTCTTCCCACCTCAACCCAGGCCTCAGCTGTGTCTCAGGCTCCCTGGGAACCCAGGGAAAGAAGGGACGAGGTGTGCCAGCCTCAGCTATTTCCAAGAAGTCAGAGCAGCTGCCGTGCAGAGTTTGGGAAGTTGTTGTTCTGCCAGGGGGCACCCCAAGGGAAATGCTAGAGCCAGGGCCCTGGCCATGGCTGGGCGATCAGATCACCCCCCAGATGAGCTCAGGACTTGCCCCCATACCCAGCAGCTGAGCAGAAGTACTCATCAGCTCAATCAAATACTCTTCAGTCTGGTGAAAACAGTCAGCAGTGCAGAAAACTCCGCAGCCCGGTGGCACTACATACAGGGCCAGCTGAAGGCACTCGCTAAACTTGGAATAATACTTAGCAGTCCATGATAGCAATCGCTCATTTGGAAAAAAACAAAAACTATACTAAGAATCTCAGAGTGGCTCTGGGATTCACATCCTAGCCCTGCCCCTTCCTGAGGTATGCTTCCTCTACAGGGATATTCACTTCCTTTGTGGTTTGTTGGGAGGATTAAATGGATAATGTCTACAAAGTGCTTCTCTTAGTGCCATCAGCAATGATACACCAGATCCTATTGTTGCAATTCCCACAGCCCTTGGGGGGCAGTCCTGGGAGCTGGGGCTTTGGTCAGGGTAGGATTCTATGAACAAAGCACACGAATGTTATCCACAGCTTGAAACAGTATGGGACTTTCTGGAGTCCTTTTTGGGTGTACTCTCTGGTTCTCCTTTGACTGTGTTTACCAAGCCCTTCTTCACACCCAGATGCATTTCTCTTGCTTTGTCAACCATACCCAATGTCCAGCTCTCTTCTGGGCATTGGGCTTCGTAGATGTTGGACTTGAACCCTGTGTAAATAGTCGATTAGAGTGTCTTAGGAATCTTAGGAAGAGCAGTGGTACTACTAATAATATCAGTAAAATTAATATTATTGCATGTCTGCCCATTTGTCTGTTTCCACATTATGAAGAAATAGCTACATGAATTGTTTGAAGGGTATATTGGGGATGGTCTGAGTTGGTCTCTTAGCTCACTTGGGCTGTTATAACAAAAATGACATATACTAAGCTAACAAACAACAGAAATTTATTTCTCACAGTTCTGGAAATCCGTAAGTCCAAGATCAAGGAGCTGGAAGATGCTGTGTCAGGTGAAGACCTCTTCCTGAGTCAAAGATAGCCATCTTCTCACTGTGTCATCACATGGCAGAAGGGGTGAGGGAGCTCTCTGGAAAGCTCTTTTATAAGGGCACTAATCCCATTCACGAAGACTTCACCCTTTTGGCCTAATCACCTCCCAAAGGCCCCACTTTCAAATACCATCACATTGGGGTTAGGATTTCAGCATATGAATTCGGGGCGGGGGGCACATTCAGTCTATATCACTTGATGTTCACCAAATTACTCAGAGTGGTTCAGGATGTGGGGGCATGGGGCAGGGTCAGAAAGATGGGCAGGTGTCCTCCAGGCTTCTCATATCGACGGTCAATGACAGGCCATTTGCTCTCTGAATGGGAGGCCATGTATTAAAATGGCACAGACAGAGAAAACAAATGGGTTTCAAATGTGAGCTCCAAATCAGCAGTAGCTAGGGCCATCACTGATTATGGGGGATAATTTGTGATCAAGCTGCTTTAAACACTGGCAACTCAGTGTAGCTTCTCCATGATGAATAGAGTCAAGAATTGATTTATTTTACTATGGGTAATTATCTCCCTGGTTATGCAGGAGAAGCCAGTTAGTAATAATTACAAGAACCGGCATCAGTTCTTTCTCTGTGCTAGGCACTTTTATGCATTTTATCTGCCTTATTCCTTGAAATAACCCAGGGAATGGGTGTGATCATGAGTCCAGAGAGATTAAGTAACTTACCCAATTAGTAAGTGGCAGATCTAGAATTCAAACCCCATTCACCTGTCAGATGGCCGAGTCCATACTCTAAACACCTAGCCTAGGGACTTCCCTGGCGGCCCAGTGGTTAAGACTCTGCACGGGTGTGGGTTCGATCCCTGATCGGGGAAGTAAGATCCCACATGCCATGCAGCACGGCCAAAAAAACAAAAAACAAAAACAAAGCAAAACACCTAGCCTGCACTGCATCCTGCCTTGGGCCCTGCAAATTACCAAGTCCAAAGCTCCCCATCTTTCTGGTTGGAACTGGAAAGGAATTGATGTTGCTGGATATGAGATCAACAAAGAAAATCCAGTGTGCTTATCCATCAGCAATAACCAAATAAAATGTAAATGTAACAGAAAAAAGATAGGTTTGAAACTATAAACACTAGTAGCCAACTAACAAAAGATGTTTCTCAACGGAGAAAATACAAAATATTATTGAAGAACACACACATGCACATAAGAAATAAATGAAGATATGTATTATGCTTATGGAAAGGAAGACTCGATATCATAAATACTTTAATTTTCAAATTAATTAATAAAATCAATGTAATTTTAATTAAAATTTCAATAGGATTTCTCATTAAACTTGTTAAACTGATTTTAAAATTCACACAGAAATGTGAAAGGGCACAAATAGCTAAGACAAATCTGAGATAGAGTGAGGTAGGGGTCCTACCCTAACAAGTACCCTGATTTACAGAACAGCATGGTATTGGCAGAAAAACAGATATATAGGTCAATGGAACAGAATTGAGAGCCCAGAAACAAGCCCATGCACATATGGCCAATTAATTTACAATAAAGGAGAAAAAAACATACAATGAAGAAAGGATTGTCTCTTCAATAAATGGTGTTGGGAAAACTGGACAGCTACATGCAAAAAAATGAAACTTGACCACTGTCTCATACCATACACAAAAATCAACTCAAAATGGATTAGAAACTTGAATGTAAGACTCCTAGAAGAAAACATAGACAGTATGCTCTTTGACATTGGTCTTAGCAATATCTCTCTAGCTATGTCTCCTCAGGCAAGCGAAGCAAAAGCAAAAATAAACAAATGGGACTACATCAAACTAAAAAGCTTCTACACAGCAAAGCAAACTATCAACGAAATGAAAAGACAACCTACTGAATGAGAAAAGATATTTGCAAATGATATATTTGACCAGGAGTAAATAGCCAAACTACAATATATGGAGAACTTATACAACTCAACAATAGCAACAACCAAACCCAAACAACCCAATTAAAAAATAAGCAAAGGTACTGGATAGACATTTTCCCAAAGACACACAGATGGCCAATAGGCACATGAAAAGATGTCCAACGTCACTAATTATTAGGGAAATGCAAGTCAAAACCACAGTGAGATATTACCTCATGTCTTTTAGAATGGCCACTATCAAATGGGCAAGAAACAACAAGTGTTGGCAAGGATGCAGAGAAATGAGACCCCACAGGCACTGTTGGTGGGAATGTAAATTGGTGCCGCTGCTGTGGAAAACAGTCCGGACGTTTCTCATAAAATTAAGAGCAGAGCTACCGTATGATCCAGCTATCTCACTTCTGGGTATTTATCCAAAGAATAGGAAAACACTAATTTGAAAAGATATATGCACCCCTATTTTCACTCTTTACAATAGCCAAGATATGGAAGCAACCTAAGTTTCCATCAACGGGTGAATGGATAAAGAAGATGTGGTGTATCTATACAGTGGAATACTACTCAATCATAAAAAAATGAAATCTTGCCATTTGTGACAAAATGGATGGACCTTTAAGGTATTATGCTAAGTGAAATAAGTCAGATGGAGAAAGACAAATACCATATGATTTCACTCATGTGTGGAGTTAAAAAAACAAACAAACACAAAAATAAATGAACAAACCTAACCAAACAAAAACCAACACAAGGATACAGAGAACAGAGTAGGGGTTATTAGAGGGGAAGGGGTGAGGGGGAGGGTGAAATGGGTAACGAGGATCAACTGTGATGATGAAAACTAAATTTTGGGGGATGAGCACACTTTTGGGTATACAGAAACAAATGTACAATGTAACATTGTACACATGAAACATATTACAAACCAATGTTACCTCAATAAAAATAAATCATTAAAAATCCTGATTTATTATAAAGCTTTGATAATGAACACATCTTAGTTATTAGCACAGAGGTAGACAAACAAATCTATGGAACAGAAAAGAGAGTCCAGAAACAGACCCAAGTTATATGGGACCTTGGTGTATGATCAAAAAGCATTACAAATTTGTGAGGGAAAAGGACGGACTATTCATAATTAGCATTTGGAGAAGCTTTCCAAATGGAAAAAAAATAAAATTAGACCCTATCTCACACCATACAGAAAAATAAATGAGATGAATTAATGAATTATTAATACATATGGCATCACTTATGTAAAAATTTAAAAGACAATCATATTATGTATTATTTGTGGATTTAAAAAACCGACTGTGGGACTTCCCTGGCGGCGAAGTGGTTAAGACTCCGCGCTCCCAACGCAGGACCCGAATTTGATCCCTGGTCAGGCGACTAGATCCCACATGCATGCCGCAACCAAGAGTTCACAGGCCACAACTAAGAAGGCCGCCTGCTGCAGCTAAGACCTGGCGCAACCAGATTAAAAGAAAAAAAAAGGACCGGGAGGGTGCATACCAAACTCTTGGTGGTCGTTGCTGCTGTGTAAGGAAGGGAATGGTACTGGAGAGGGGTATAAAAAAGGGCTTCAACTTAAAAATCTTCAACACCCGTTCTTTTATTAAAAATGTCTAAAGCAAAAATGTTGAATCATCTACATTTGTTAACTCAGAGTGGTAGGTGTGTGTGGGTATTTGTTACTTTATATTCTCCGGGTTCTCTGTTATTGAGTATCTGTGACTAATCTGTATCTGTGTACACAGATGAATTTCAAATCTTGGCTTAAGGGTGTGTGCATTTCCGTGCATTTCCCGTGTTCCTGCTTGCTCTAGCTGCCTGGCCAACATCTTCTGCTGTACACGTTTGCATCGTGCTTGTACAACGGTGGGAGCAACCCTGTTGGGTCACCCAGTGACCCTGGGTGATGAGTGCAGCTGGATGGCGTACCAGAGACCTGCTTTCTTCATAAGTCTCCTTGGGGGCAGCTCCTGAATTTTCTGGATAACAAATACCTCCAGAGTGGTAGCCCACAGGGGCACACGAGACGCCTCTGGACCTGGCAGGAGCAGCGGCAGAGGCAGGGGCTGCCACCCACTGACTCCTCAGTCCACTCTGAATTCCTGGATTCCTAGAAGCCAGGACCACAGAGGGTAGAAGCACTAAGTAAATATCTCCCCAAGAAAGCGGAAATGATGCAGTGCCAGGCAGAGGACAGATCCTGGGCTGGGCAGCTCCACTGTGCACTGTCTTCTTTGAGACCATGGGCAAGTGCCTCCCATCTCTAAGCCATACACTAAGTAGGGGGGATGGATGAGAACAGGTTGACCAAGGGTGCACATCTCCACCTAACACGCCTGCCTCCGTGGAAGACATCACTAATCAATCACAGAGCACTTTCTGTCTCAGGTCCCATCTAGCCTCCAAATCCTTCTCAAGCAGGCCTCTGAGACCAGTCAGCCCCAGCTGCATGGGAGATGAAACCACCCCTGGGGTGGATGAGCCCTCAGGGTCTTTCCGACTTGAATGTTCTGGGATCCTAACTTCTGGGTGGCAGTAAAACACCCTGGAAACCTTCTCAGTTACCTCATCTGGAAAATGGGAATGAGAATCCTTCTGAGGTCTGCTATTAGACTAAATGAGGGAGAAGACATGGAATGAGCTCACAGCAGACAGTACAGAGCATGGGAAGGATATTTATGCCCTAGAAAGTACAGTAGAGTCTGGTTCAGGGGCTGGGCAGTTCCCAGGTCTACCATCATTGTGTCTTCCCCACCTTCTCCCTAGGCTGGGAGGGGTAGCCGGGATGTCCTGGGCTCCTATGGGCATCATGTTGGATCCATTTAATTTCCTGCTCACCCACAAGGTTAAAAATTATTATGATGGTAATGCAGACAGATATAACTCTATGTGTCTTGCATCCTTATTCTAAGTTTTTTACACGTGTTAATTCATTTTATGTTCACAACTGCCCAATAGACTGGTACAGTTATCATCCCCACTTTATAAAGGAGAAAAACTAAAGCACAGGGTGGTTAAGTCACCTGCCCAAGCTTACACAGCTGGCAAGTGTTAGAACACGAGTTTGGACCTAGATAGTCTGAGTGTGAGCCTTTCCTGCCTGTCGTAAGGTGGGTGCTGCCACCCCCATTTAACAGATGAGAAGACAGCCTTGGGGAGGACAAATGCCCACGTTGCCCAGGCCTCCCTGAGTGGACAGTGGTGAGTTCAGCCCAGGCTGCCTGGCTTTCTTCCTGCACCATCCCAATTTGCCGTGGGACCTGCATGCTCTCAGGAAGAATAGCAGAGTATAGGGGCTCCAAATTGGGGTCCTTTGAGTCTGGAGGTATCCCATACAGAAGCTACACCCACCACCTTTGGGAAAGGGTGAGGCTGCCACCTGGGAAGGTGTTGGTTCCTAGTGGGCCCATGTGGGCAGCCTCATCATGGTTGAGGAGGGGGTGGGATTCGAGATTGCCAACATGGCTGGGCCCCTCCTTAAGGTGTAGGAGTTCGTAGGGCTGACCACCTTCTGCCTTCATTGGACCAGGAGGACAGGCAAGCTGGGGGCCTTTCTGGGCTGTGTCCTGATTGCTTATGTGCAAGCCTGCTCCTCAGAGCCTAGATCCCTTAGGCTCTTCCCTTGGGGTGTCTAGACCTGCCTCTGCATGGAGGTCACACAGGTGGGACCAGGGCTGGTGTCTGAGCACAACTGTAAAAGGAAACTTCAGGTGGGCCAGGCTGGCACTGAGCCCGTGTCAGAAACATGTGCATGTGCATACACACACACACACATACAAACAGACACTCATTCTCACACCCACACCCTCACACTCAGTTTCTAGTTCACACTCAATAGACTCGCCCACCAGAGGATCCTGGCTGGGAAGCCACTCAGCCTGGTTTCCAATACCAGGACCTCTTGGCTGTGTGACCTAGAACAAGACACTTTGTCTCTCCCAGCCTTACTCTCCTTATCTGTAAAATGGGCATAATAGTCCAGTAGAAAACTCTCAGGTAACCTGATTGGTCCAAGTAGTTGTTTAGATAATCAAAATGTTGGCTAAGAAAGGCAGTTATTAAAAATGGAGTCATAAATACTTTAAACCTTTTGTTCTAACATAGAACAATCGGTATAGGCCAAAGCTACTGCTTTGAGTTCAAGTCCTCTGGCTGGAGTTCTGCTTTGTCTGTTTTGCCTGTACCCACAGAGCGGCACTAAAAATATCCAGTTCTTTTTTTCTTTTTAAATGGAATGCAAGGACACTTATGAAGCAATTTGAATTTGTAATTCCACATTGTTATTATCCCCTCCCTCCCAGAAACTCTCTCACACGAAATCAACAGATTTATTTTTAGCAATTCATCTTTATTGCATATTTCCAAAGCATTGGACTTAGTTTTTCTCAAAACATTACTTTTTCTCTCTCTCTTTCTTGCAGTCAGATTTCATGATTTTTGTTTTATTTAGCTAAATTATATGATCACAACAATAAATACAAATTGGCCAAACCTTCTGGGGATCAGACTCTCCTGACTCAGCCAGTAGGAGCAGAGCTTGGGTAAGGTGAAGAATGCTACAGAAGCTTGAGCCACCAGCGCTGGTAGCTGCGTCAGTGTCTTCTGACCTGGGATTGGAAGGCAGCCAATGGCCTGGTAAGTTGGTTACATGCAGGTCAGTTAAGATAACTTTTACTGAACACGTGTCACAAGGCTGTTGGGAGCATAAGAAATAATTCAGGTCCAGCCCATGGGGGCACTCAGTGACCTGTGGCTCTGGCTGCTGCCCTTGTGTATCTTGTCATAGCACTTGTCACCCTGACTTGTCAGGGCCCGTGACTGACACCCTGCACTGTGGGGACGTCTTGAGGGCATGGTCTTCTTCTCTGTCTCTTCAGAGCCCAGTGCCAGGACTTGACATGGTGTCTGGTTCCAAAGCCCGTGCTCTTTACCACTGAACACACATGGCATAAGTACTGGAGGCACAACGGCACAGCCTAGGGCCAGACATCCTTCTGAAAACCAGAGAAAGACCCTGCCTTTTACACCCAGTTTCCAGGTCCCTTGTGAGTGCCCCATGGAAGTTCCCACAGCCCAGGTGGGCCCAGGCAGTGGTGGGCTGAGCTGACCTCATGTCTAGAGCTATGTTCCCAGGTCCTGAGTGGAAGGAAGGAAGCAGTTGAGGCAAACAATTCCACCTGGGTACCCCCATGGTGGCCCCTGAGGTTTGTGACCTTCTAAGATGGCATGCCCTAGGCTCCCATTAGATGAATTCCCAGAATGAATTTAACCCCCTAATGAGGGATGTTTAAGTTGTCTCTAGTCTTGTCAAGTTACAAGCTATAGTACAATGAACATCCTTCTATACACATATTTTCGGTCACTGGTGTATTTCTGTAGGTTAAATTTAAAAGTGGCACTGCTGGGTCAAAGAGCATATGCATTTTTTTGCTTTTAAATAACTATCTTTAGAGTAGAACTGTAGTGGCAGCCTGGCCACCCCAGACTTCACCAGCCTGTAAATACAAATGCTGCCCCACCGACATCAGCCCCCAATCCCCAACTGGTCCTGGTCTCGGCCTAGTCGCCTGCAAGACTCCAGCCGTGCCACCAGTCTCCCCAGATGTTTGGTTTGTCCCCAGCAATGGAAGGACCGGTAAGTGCTCAGAACACATCCTCCCACTCCAGGCACCACATGGCCATTCACCAGCCCACAAGGGAGAAACAGCCACCTGGGCTGCAGGTGCCCCCCACGGTCCCTGTCAGGCACAGCAAGATGTCCTTTGCTGTCCCCTCTGCCAGGAGCCCTCAAGATAGCCGAGTTGCATTCTGGTTTGTGGAGGGGAAATGGGGGCTGTGGGCAGGGGAGCAGGATTTTCCTTTCTCCACCTCCGGGTCTCTGCGTCACTTTTTGTCTGCTGGGCCCGGAAGCAGCATTACCTGGGCTGGGGGCCTCATTGGATCTATCCCAAACCCAGTTCCTTCAGTCTCTTCGGCTGATCCTTCTGGCACGGAGGCCTAGAGAAGACTGGATTATTGCTCCTAGCTCCTCATTGCTTCTGTGAAATACACAGTCACACGCTTTCCCATCCAACTTTGCAGTGCCTCCCAGTAGAGCACGTGGTGTATTTTCCAGCTTGCTTTGGGGTTGGGCCTCCTGGTAACATGCTTCGGCCAATGAAGAGTTAGCAGTCATGATGCCAGCAGAGATTTAAAGGTACTCCTGTTGTTTGCTTGGCCTCCTGGTCTTAGCCATCCGTCATGAGAGGAGTATGCCCTGGATAGCTGCTGCTCCCAGAATGCGAAACACACAGAGCAGACTTAAACTTGACCTGAAGCCTGGAGCCGAGCCCAGCAGAGCTGGCACAGCCACAGGCTCATGAGTAAAAAGTAAATACTTATTGTTACTTGCCATTGAGTTTCGGGGCTGTTTGTTATACAGCTTTATTATAGCAATAGCTGACTAATAGAGGGCTGAAAACCATCCCTTTTGCTACAAGGTCTTTGAACATCCACACTCTTTTTTCTAGGATCCTCTGCATCAAAATAATTTATTCTTATTCAACAATCACAATACTAAAACTTCCATGATGTCAACCCATGCTAAGGATGACTAGTTTAGTAGTTCCATAATCAACCAGACTCTAATTTCTGGTTTGGACTTAGCTGCTACATAATAACAGCAATAGCTATTCTTCTTCAGGAATTTCTAGCATAAAAAACCATTTCCCAGCCATGATCTTCATTGATATTCACAAAGAGACTCATGATGCAGGTATCCCCATCTCCATCTTGCAGGAAACAACTGGGATGACTTGGTCAAAGTTCCAAGACCTTATGAGGTCTCTAAGGAGTGATGGATCCTATGTCCTCTCTATCAAGACATGTTCCTGTGCCTGCATCCTGTCAGTTCCATCCAAGCCCTCTTTCTGCCACCTGCCCAGGTCCTTGAGGAAGCTGCGTCTTAGCCATGCCTCTTTCTTCTTGTCTATGCTGAAGGTAAAATGAATGTTTCTCTGCCTTCAGGTTTCATCTTGTACCTCCAGGGTTTTCTCAGCATTATCTCTGCCTAGAATTTCCTTCTTCCCTATCTCCATATGTCTAAATCCTACCCATTCTTTTTTTTTTAAATGTGGTTAAATATACATAACATAAAATTTACTGTCTTAATCATTTTAAGTGTACAGTCCAATAGTATTACATACATTCACACTGTTGTGCAACCAACCTTCTGAACTCTCTCCATCTTGTACATCTAAAAGTCTATACCCATAAACAACTTACTGTCCCCCCTACCCCTACCCTGACAACCACCATTCTACCTTTTGTCTCTAAGAATTTAACTGCTCTAGGTTCCTCATATAAGTGGAATCATACAGTATCTGTCCTTTTATGGCTGGCTTATTTCACTCAGCACAATGTCCTCAAGATTCAGTCATGCTGTAGCATGCATCAGAATTTTCTTCCTTTCTAAGGCTAAATACTATTTCATTGTATGTGTATACGGTATTGTATTTTTTATTCATTCATTCATCAGTGGACACTTGGGTTGCTTCTGCCTTTTGGCTGTTGTCAATAATCCTGCTATAAACATGAGTGTAAAAATATCTTTTTGAGACCCTGCTCTCAATTAATTTGAGTGAAATTGCTGGATCACGTGGTAATTCTATTTTTAATATTTTGAGGCTCCTCTGTACTGTTTCCCACAGTGACCGTGCCATCTTACATTCCTACAAACAGTGTACAAGAGTTCCAATTTCTCCACATCCTCTCCAACACCTGTTACTGTATGTTTTTTTTAGTAGTAGCTATCATAATAGGTGTGAGGTGGCATCTCACTGTGGTTTTGATTTACATTTCCCTAATAAATCCTACCCGTTCTTCAAAGCTTAAACCAGATGTTACCTCCTCCATGTAGTTTTCCCATATCTTCCTGTCTCCACACAGTTCCTCTTAGACTGTGATCTCTCTCTCTCTCTCTCTCTCTCTCTCTCTCTCTCTCTCTCTCGCTCCCCCTCTCTTTCTCTTTCTCTCTCTCTCTTTGTCTTCCTCCTTCCCTTCCCATCCTCTCTCTTCATTTTCCTGCTTTGATTCCTAACGTCTATTGTTTGCATCTCTTTGAAGGCCCTGAGGACTTGCATTCTTGACTACCTCTGTCTCCCCCTTCAGACTTAAGGTGGGCAGGGACCTTGACTGAGTCACCTCTGGGCCCCCAGAATCCAACTGAGACATTTTCACAGAGTGGGTTCCAAGGGTTTTTGGGGTGACTGAACGATGAAAGGAGGGGTGCACGGATGGTGGGAAGGAGACGGAAGCACAAATGAGTTTGTGGATGGTGGGTAGATGAATAAGATGGATGGGAGATGGAAGTGTGGATGAGAAAAGGTTTCTCTCCATCAAATGCTCTCCTGTCGCTTCTGAACACTGAACATCTTCATGATTCTACTTGAGGGACCTCCAAAGACAGCCCCTCTTGGGAGCTCTCCTACTTCCCTTGAACCCATTCACACTGGAACTTTATTCTCTTCTGATTCACGTCCCTCAATATCGCCAAGCAAGGGACAAAGAATGTCTGAAATCCAGCCCTCATTCTGCTTGCCAAGCTGCATGCCTTGGTAAGAGTTTCATCCATCAACAGGAAGAGGCATCATTTTCTTTACACACAATGTGTTCCTCCCAGCCAAGCTTGTAGGGCTGTGACGGCTCAGAGGGGTGCCTCTTCCTAATTTAGATGAAGACAACTGTTAGGTGACAGGTGGCTCTGTTCCCACAGGTTCTCCTTCTTCTGCCTTGTTCCTCTCCTTTTCTTCTTCCTCTTTGCCCCTCCTCCCCCTTCCCCATCTCTTACCCATTTCTTCTCCTTTCTTTACTCTTTCCTTCACCACATGGCTGGGGAAGAGTCAGGACTTTGGATTTAGATCAACTTTGGTTTAAGCTGCTATATCTTTGGTCAAGTTACTGCACCTCTCTGAGCCTCAGTTTCCTAATCTGTAAAATGGAGCTAACAGTTTCCAACCATCAGGGTTGTTGTGTGAATTAAATGACAAAATGTGTGCAAAGTGTCTCATAACAGGGACAGCAAAATTGTAGTTATTGCTTTTATCAATACAATTGTCACCATCAGCCTCTCTTACATTTATAAGAATATCACCCTAACTACCAAAAAAAAAAAAAAAAGAGAGCTGCCATTAGTATCATGACACACTCTAAGTATCCATCTGTTGCATTCTTTCTACCCTTTCCCTTCTTCTTCTTCTTCTTTTTCAATTGCACCTTTAATCTTTTACAAGTGTGTCTTTTAAACAAAATGCCCAGGCACAGGTTCACAGAAGCATCATTTAAATTAATTAATTAATTAAATAAAGTCTGCTTCTAAAGTGTTTGTTATCCATTAACTCAACCAACATCTGTTGCTATTGTGAAAGCAGCATGATCTACTCTTCTCTTTCAATGAAGTACAGTCATGAGAGCCCGCCCATGTGCAACTTCATGAGGGCGGGGCTTGAGGTGGTCAATCACCTCTGTAGCTCCAGCGCCCAGGACAGGACCTGGCACAGAGGAGGCTCCTATATGGATTTGTTGAATAAAGGAATGAACGGTGTGGCTATTAGACACATGTTGCCAGTGCCCTACCCATGTCCCATCAGCCTATCCCAAGGTCACCTGCAGACAATTCCCTACAAGCTGGGGGCCTGCTCTATCTCTCCACCTGAGGGCATCTCTGGTCATTCTCAGCCCACCTGTGGGTAGTCACAAGTGATGGAGAGTTACTGCCCTAGCAGAAATCCTCAACAAGGGAAGGGAACTAGTGGATAAATACCCCAGCTTGGGATTTCCCTGGTGGTCCAGTGGTTAAGACTCAGTGCTTTCATTGCAGGGTGCATGGGTTAGATCCCTGGTGGGGGAACTAAAATCCCACGTGCAGCACCGTGCGGACAAAAAAACAAAAAAACCCAAAACTCCAGCTTCCTTGCCCCTCAGCCGGACACTTTTAAGGCATGCATGTTCCATACAGCCTCTTGAGGATCCTCAGTGGGATTAAGACCCAGTTGCCCACAGTGGTCACCCCTGCATAAATGGACCCTTCCTTTATCAGCTTTTTCCTTTCTCTCTGTCACTTTTCTACCCCCTCACCACGTTTCCTGGGATCATGTCCCAAATAAATTATTTGCACCCAAATCATTGTCTTGAGGAATCCAAGCTAAGACAAATGATATGAAAATTTTGTCTTTCAGCACATGAATCACTCAATGTAAGAAAGTTAATTTATTTGAGTAGTTATGAATCAACGCATTGTTCTAGGGAACAAAAATAGTTACGGTGTTTTATCCCGGCGTTATAATCTCCCCCCATCTTCCAAATGTACTAACTTTTCCGTATATGAGAAACATGAACCAGCCTAATTCCAAATTATGAAGTACTTTTAAAGTAAATATCACATGCAAACTATTATATACAGGGTGGATAAAGAGTAAGGTCCTGTTATATAGCACAGGGAACTATATTCAATAACCTGTGATAAACCATAATGGAAAAGAATATTAAAGAGAATGTATATAGGTATGTTTAACTGAATCACTTTGCTCTACAGCAGAAATTAACACAACGTTGTAAATCAACTATACTTCAATAAAAATAAAGTAAATATCACAGAATTACTTCAAATAGTCAAAGTGTTTCCAACAAGTGATTGTATGAGAACCTGTGTAGATGGACACATACACTGGCTCACCTGAGAGTAGTGAAAAGAAGGCAAATTCTACGATTGGAAAATCCTGGCTCAAATCCCAGCCCTGCACCTTCCAGCTGGGGCCTTGGGCAAAGTCATTACAATGCTCTGAGCCTCAGTATCCCTTTCTGTTCAGAGAAGATGTAAATAATCCCAGTCTTGCCAAGATGTTGTGATAATGAAAGCAGATAACGAAAGCAAAAGCTCTTTGAAAGCTGCAGAGCAGGATTCCTGTGCTTGTTGAGATGTTTTTTGAATGTCAAGGCAATAAAGTAGAGAACGATGAAGAATGTGGGCTTTGCAATCAGATGAGCTCAAATCTTGGTTCATCACCCAGTAGCTGGGTGACTGTTGAGAAGTCCCTTTACCTCCCTGGACCTCAGTTTCCTGTTCTATAAAGTGGAGATAATAACTCTATGCAGTGGATCTCATTTTGGTCTCTGGATTCCTTTACACTCTTAAAAATTATTGTTTTTATAAACAAGAAGAGTTTTAATTTATGTTAGTTATATTTATTGATATTTACTATATTAATATTAAAAGTAAAAAGTTAAGAATATTCATGAATTTATTGAAAAAGAACAACACAAAATCCATTACCTAGTAACATAAATAGCACATTTTTATGAAAAATAAATATATTTTAAAAAATATTTGTTAAAAGTGTGGCATTCTTTTACATTTTGCAAGTCTCTTTAATGTTTGGCTTAATAGAAGAAAACTAGATTCATATTTGCTTTGGCATTCAGTCTGTTGTGATACGTTGTTTTGGTTGAATTATGTGAAAAAAAAATCTGATCTCATGCAGGTATGTAGTTGAAAAAGGGAGGAGTATTTTAATAGACTTTTCAGATAATTATGGCTATTCTTCTTTGATACTACACCAAAACTTGACAAGTAATAGTTTTTAAAAGGTTAGTTGCAGGGACTTCCCTGGTGGCGCAGTGGTTAAGAATCTGCCAGCCAATGCAGGGGATACGGGTTTCAGCCCTGGTCCAGAACGACCCCACATGCCGTGGAGCAACGAAGCCCGTGTGCCACAACTACTGAAGCACGCACGCATAGAGCCTGTGCTCCATAACAAGAGAAGCCACTGCAATGAGAAGCTCACGCAGTGCGACAAAGAGTAGCCCCCGCCCACAGCAGAGAAGACCCAACGCAGCCATAAATAAATAAATAAATACATATTTTTTTAAAAGGTGAGTTGCAATGTAGACTCTGAATCATATCAGTAAACATTTTGTATTGTTTCATAAAAATATATTGGCCTGTCTTGCATTTTGAATGGGTCTTTTACCTACACATGCATCATTTGGAAAATATTGGTTGACTGTACTAGGCATATCTTCCAAATAGTGACACATCTCAATATATAATATCAAAAAATTATACTTGACAACACCTCATTAGTCTTTAAGTGTAAGGAAGCAAACTCAGTTTTCCCCTGAAAGCTCAAATTTTATCTTTGGCAACAAACACCAAGAGTTGTTTTCCTTCTTTCATTTTTGAAGAAATGTCTGTCAAATGCCCAAGTCTGATTAATCAAAATTTATACAGCGCATGAAAGAACTTTCAGGGAAAATCGTATTCTGTGAAAAAAAAGTGGGTAGTTGAGCTCGCAATTCAAACGGTCACACAGTGCTTTTCCTTGAGACAAATGTTGTATTGAAATATGCAGCAGAAGGGCTTCCTGTGTACTTCCCATTTTTTTTACACAGCATATTAGAAAGATATTTACTCCAGGGTTGAAACTTAATAATAGTAATTTTTACCGATTCATCAGGGACATTTTTTATACTGCAGCGTGTGGTGATAAAGAATATAATGATCGTTAGTACAGCTTGATGACACTGTCTCGATTCACCTTTGCTTGTTCACCATCAGCACTAATGTCAAACTACAGGAAAGAGAGGCAAATAACTTCCAAGTACTGCTATGAAAATGTTTGACTTGCAAAGCCTCCAAAAGAGTCTTGGGGATGTCTAGGATCTGCAAATCACACCTTGAAAATTGCTGACCCTATTTAGTGAGATGTTGTAATAACTGTGATCATATACTTAAATGGCATCATGTAGGTTCTCAACTCAAGTCGTTTCCTTTTCTTCTCCAGCTATGCCCCTATGACCGCTTCTTTAAGAGGGCTGTTCATCAACGCCTTCCTTTACTCTATTAGAAACGATAGGATCAGTCCTCCCGCCCATCCACTCTCCCACATCTGGGAGACCTAGGGAGACCTAAGTCTCAGGCTGTTTGACTCACAGATCTACAGAGAATTCATTGATAGTTGGAGCTGACTGATGTCTGAGTCCTAACCTGATTCTGAGATACTTTGACAGATATTTTATAACCTCAATCTTATAATATATTCTTTAGTCTTCTCCTAATTCTGCCCTTTTGTGACCATGATAATTGACTTCAAAAGAGGCAGGAGGAGAGATTTCTATTCCTACCTTGTCCAAAAGCATTGCCTATGTTGTACTCTCAATAAGTTAAAAGAAAAATAAGAAAGATAATAAGTTTTCCATAAGTTAAAAGTAAGCACTTTTGAAGATGCCAAAGATTATCTGAACTTTACATATCAATGAGACTGGTGTCTATCGGAAGGATGCCAATATCAGCAATATTCTAAAGTAGTTAGGGGGCTTCCCTGGTGGCACAGTGGTTGAGAGTCCGCCTGCCGATGCAGGGGACACGGTCCGGGAAGATCCCACATGTCGCGGAGCGGCTAGGCCCGTGAGCCGTGGCCGCTGAGCCTGCGTGTCCGGAGCCTGTGCTCCGCAACGGGAGAGGCCACGACAGTAAGAGGCCCACGTACCGCAATAAATAAATAAATAAATAAAATAAAGTAGTTAGACGAGGTGATAGAGAAAGCAAAGGAACCATAGAGAATCTATTGTGTAAGTTTCTGCCATTCAAAGCTTTTGTAAACATTAGGAAAGTGCTTTTTGTCTGAGTTCACTTCCAATTCTGTTTTATTGCTAAATCCCTTTATTACTAATATTTCTCAACTCCTTTCTTCTCCTTTGCAGAGATCTCTGAGAAAGTTGAATGAGGTCCTGCTCCTTTACACATTTTTATGAGTCAGATTGCTTTCCCAACATCCAAGACAGTCTGTCTCAATGAGAGTAATGGAACTTTTCTGGAGATTAAGGTTGAAATAAGTTATTTTAGAGCTTTAGGCCACAAAAAGAAAGCAAGCCTGGTGGATGCTTTAGGTATAAGCGAGTTAGCAGGATTGGGTGTGAGAGTGGAGCTGTCAGACAGTGGGAGGGGTGGGCCAGAAAGGACTGAGCTAAGATCTTAAAGACACATTTGACTGAATTTTATGAATTGCTCGAGAGTGACTTCTTAATTTGGCCTGGAATTCAATGCCATGCTGGTACCATTCTTTCTCTCACTTCTCCAGGGACAGGTTGGCCTTCTGGACCAGGGTTTCTGCCATGGCCTATCAGCAAGTCACTGTGCAGGGCATTCATTCAATGAACATTTCTTCAGAACATTTTTTATTTCAGACTCTGAGTTAGATGTTGAGGATATAGACATCGCTCAGTCTCTATTCTTGCCCTTGATTGCTCTTGACATTTTAGGGGAGTCAGATCATCAGCTTCAACTCATTGTGGTAAGATTTATGACCAAGGGATGTCCAAGAGGCTGTGAGCCCAAGATCAGCTACTCTGCCTGTTCTGTGATATTAAAGTAGGGTCTTGAAGGATGAGTAGGAGTTTGACAGGCAGAGAAAGGTCTTTCCAGAGAAAAGCACGTATGGAGGTGTGAAAGGACATGGCTTACTCAGGGAGAAAGAGAAATTACAGGATCACTGGTTAATGGGAAGAGATGGGGATGAGCATGGGAAGGTGGAAAGAGATCAGGTGGTGAAAAACCTTGAATGCCACTATTAGGAGTTTGGATAAGGAGGAGAAGTCAGGGAAGTGTCAGACTCAAACCTGGGTTTGCTGAATACTCAAGGCACCAACTTAAAAGAGTGAGAGTCAACCTGACCAGGAGCATCTTATATGCTTCCTGCTGCAGTAGAAACTAATTCCAGGATATTAGAGGTTCCAGAGTAGCTGGATAAGGCAGGCACATGATATTCCTTGTTGTGAAAGGCAGGGATGAGAAAAGAATAATCCAATGCATTTCTAAGCCATCCAAAGCAATGCAAATCTCATTTAACAAATATTTGTTTAGCTCCTACTATATGCAAGACAGAGACGATCAGTGTGTTCAAGTCAAAGGTCAAATACTCATGCCTGAGAGCTGGGTTCTAGCCACAGCTCTGCCATTGATTTGCTGTATGAACTTGGGCAAACTGCTTGTCCTTTCTGGGCCAAAGTTTCCCCATTGGTACAATGTGGGAGTTAGATTGGGAATTTTGACCATGACTTATAGCTCTCATGGTCTGTGACTCTGACTTGCTCTCTGATCTTTGGCAGGTCCCTTCCCCTTTCTAGGCCTCAGTTTCCTCATTTGTAAAATGGGAGGTAGGGCGATACTTAGCCCAAGATACATAGAGCCTGTGTGATATGGGCACCCAAGTTTCCCCCTCCTCCCAGCCCAGGGTCCTGAGCCATCCCTCCAGCACACTTTAGCTTCCTCTACATTTCTCATCAAGATGCAACATACTTTAAATAGCATCTGCATGACTGGTTGGTTTTTTTCTTCCTGGAGAAGCTCTCTACAAAGTGTGCCAAGTGGCAGCTGTCAGGGCCGAGGTGGCATTTCCCTCAGTGATGCTGACAGCAGCTGTCCCAGTGCAGGCTGAATGGAATGGAAATGACATCATGTTTATTCAGGAAGGATGTTCCCAGACCCAGATCAGTGTCAGCAAGATGCTGGGATGCTCGAGGATGGAAAACATGCCCGAGACCGGTCGCTGGAGCTCCTCTGCTGGAGCACACACTGCGCCACTCATCTCCCACGTCTCTCCCTCATATGCACACAGCACAACATGCCTTGAAGACCCATACCACCCCATATAAACAGATCTCCACACATACCATCACACAACAACCATCCACACACCAACACACACCACACACCACACACACTCCCCCCATACATCACACAGACACATACCAACACACACCACACATCACACAGACACATACCAACACACGCCACACACCACACACATCACACAGACACATACCAACACACGCCACACACCACACACATCACACAGACACATACCAACACACGCCACAGACACTCCCCCAACATACATCATACAGACACATATCAACACATGCCACAATGGGAGCACACACATATGCACCACACGTTCACAGATACACAAACACCCAGAGGCATATACAGATGCACACGGTCACTCCCAATCTCTGTATAGACAGCCACTCATCACATATGCATTCAGGTAGTGGCAGAGCAGTTGGGATGGGGAAGAAGCTACAGGTGTTGAGGTGCATAATCTGAACTTTCTCCTTCTCTGTTACTTCTCAAAAATGGGTGTTATACCATCTAGTCCTTCGTACTGTTTCAAGGACTGAACAGCAGAGGTAATACCTTGCGTTAGGAAGACTTTGGAGTTAGGCAGACTTTGAAATGAGTCAGGACCATGAGTTCTAGCTGTGACTCTGGGCATGTTCTTTAACTACTCTGAGCCTCAGTTTCCACATCATTAAAATGGGTTGTTTAGAACAATTGGGATGTGTAGAAAGCCCTAAAGACTCCACCAAAAAAATTGTTAGAACTAATAAACAAATTCAGTAGAGTTGCAGGATACAAAAACAACATACAAACATCAGTTGCATTTCTACACACTAACAATGAGCTATCTGAAAAATAAAGAAAATAATCCCATTCATAATAGCATCAAAAACAATAAAATGCTTAGGAATAAATTAAACCACAAAGGTGAAAGATCTATATAATGAAAACTGTAAGACATTGATGAAAGAAATTGAAGACACCCATGGAAAGATATCCTGTGTTCATGGATTGGAAGAATTAATATTGTTAAAAATGTCCATACTACCCAAAGCAACCTAAAGATACAATGCAATCCCTATCAAGATTCCAATGGTATTTTTTACAGAAATAGAAAAAAATCCTAAAATTTGTGTGGAACCATAAAAGATCCCAAATAGCCAAAAGCAATCCTGAGAAAGAAGAACAAAGCTGGAGGCATCACACTTCCTGATTTCAAACTATACTACAGAGCTCTAATCAAAACAGTATGGTACTGGCATAAAAATAGACACATAGATCAATGGAACAGAATCAAGCACCCAGAAACATACGCACATATATATGGTCAACTAATATTTGACAAGGGAGCCAAGAATCATACTTTTCTTCAATAAGAAAAGACAATCTCTTCAATAAATGGTGTTGGGGAAACTGGATATTCACATGCAAAAGAATGAAACTAGACCCCTTACCTTCCACCAGTCACAAAATGAACTCGAAATGGATTAAAGACCTGAAACCATAAAACTCCTGGAAGAAACCACAGAGAAAAAGCTCCTGATTTCTACAGAGGCTCCACTCCAACCAAAAAGGGATACCCCAGATGGGTTTGGTCCTCCTTCTTCTGCTTGCCTGACACCCCAGACCCCCAGCTTAGACTAGCCTGTAGATTGTACTGCCCACTCTTCCATATGACTTTCCTGCTGCTAAAAAAAATAATGAATGACTATTATTTGTAGAGCACCTACTATATGCTGGGCATTTTTATTATTTGTGTCAGTGAAAACTGACAACAATTCTATGAGGTAGGGAGTCTTATTCCCATTTGACACACGAGGGACCTGAGGTCAAGAGAGGGACAGTGACTTACCCAAGGTCACAGAGTCAGCTATAGCAGAGCTCCTGCTTCTGACTCTGCTACTTCTACTCTGGCACTGACAGCACTTAACCTCCCTGGGTCAACACTCATTCCAAGATGGGTCCAAGATGGCAGGAAGTGTTGAGATTGGGGGTTGCTTGCAGGGAGATGGGGGCATCCTTCTCTACTCCTCTTTTGCACACAGCTGGGGTTAATATAAAACACAGGGTCTGGAATCATGTGGTCCTGGGTTCAAATCCTAGCATTGACACTTCCTTGGGCAAGTGACTTCACCTCTCTGAGCCTCAGTTTCCTCATCTAAAAATTGGGGATGATCAGAGTATCGACGTCATGGGCTTGTTATGAGAATTCAACAAGACGATCTATGTATAAATAGAGAGTTTAGAACATGCTGGTGGGGGATGCATAAATGGGGCAAGATTAGCAAAACATCGATAGCTGTTGAAGCTAGGGCATGAGGACGTGGGAGTTCATCCTATTTTTATGTATGTTTTAAATTTTCTGTCATAAAAGATTGTAAAAGAGTTTTTTATACCAGTGCCTGCCACTAAAGTTAGCTGTTATTATAAGTGGAGCCTGTTATTGGAAGGTGGGGGGAGGACAGGAGTGGGTGAGGGGAGGGGGAACCCTCCCAGCAGGAGACTACACCCTATAACACAGGATTACTGTCACCTTAAAACAGGTGCAGCCACCCAAAGGGTCAGGAGTAACTGTTAAAAATGTTCACTGACCTGCCCTGTTTGTCTCTTTTCCTTCTTGTGCCACCTACCCCCCCACTCCTAATATGGTCTCACTTGTCCCCCACCCCTACCTCAGCTGGCCTGGGTCCTTCCTGCTTTGTCCTGGCACTGCACCACAAATTAAACGATGATATTCTGGTTTCATTCCAT
This sequence comes from Leucopleurus acutus, assembly GCF_964270905.1. Lineage (NCBI taxonomy): Eukaryota > Metazoa > Chordata > Mammalia > Artiodactyla > Delphinidae > Leucopleurus > Leucopleurus acutus. The sequence goes on along the minus strand of NC_139150.1, from coordinate 11,101,251 downwards.
CATTTTTTTCCCATCTGTTTTCCCTCTTATTTTTAAACATCTCTATTGAGATATAATTCACACATCGGCCATTGTATATCTTCCCTGAAGAAATGTCTATTCAGATCCTTTGCCCAACGTGTACTTTTTTTAATTTGTCTTTTTATTATTGAGTTGTAAGCATTCTTTATATCTTCTGAATACAAATCCCTTATCAGATATATGATTTGCAAATATTTTTTCCCATTTGTGGGTTCATTCTCTCTTAAATTGGAGTTTCTCCTTCCAGATTCCACCTGATCTCAGCTTTGCTAAACCCTGGAAACTTCTCTGGGGGATGCTGCTTCCTGACTGTGTGGTCATGAGCAAGTAACTCAATTCCTCTCAGCTTCAGTTCCCTCGTCTGCAAAGGGTGGGCCCTGATGCCTGCTTCACAATGCCTGCGTCATTGTGAGAAACAACGTGGTAAGGAAATGAAAGCTACCTGGTTAAATGTAGTTCCTGACAGCCTTTACAGTTGGAATCTACCTGAAATCTACTTCAAATGTGTAAAGACATCATCATTGTGGTGGGTGGTCATTTACTTAATGTAATCTCTACAATATTAAATAATCTTATTATACAAAATAACTTTAATGTAAAGTCATTAATATTTAGAACCTGTAAAATATGGTACTCATCAGTCACTCCTGGTGGAATCCAGGCATTCAGCTCTTCCACTCCAAGATGCACAACTGGGTCCATGCCTTTGTCTCCCATCTCCTATCCTGACAAAATAAAAATAAAAGGAGAAAAGTTAAGTTAAACAAAGAATAAGTCCACAGGAGCAAATGTTGAGAGAGAGAGGGTTCACCATCTTTCTCTGGAAACAAGGAATTTCAACAAATGTGTGAAAGGTAGAAAACAGATGCGAGTGGGCTGATGGATGGAATGGGCACAGCCTAGAATACACTCCAAGAGGGTTACAGAGGAGGTGGCAGTGGATGCCAAGGGAGAGATTCTGCCCTAGAGTCAAGGCAGAAGAGGTGCTGAAGGCAGTGCACTACCTGTAGGTCTGGACCTGGGATTACAGCTGTGTGTCTCTCCAGCTCTGTCTTTAACCTTGTGTAGAAAGTAGCCTGCAGCATTTACCCCAGGCTGAAAAGTAGAAGGCTCTTGTGTAAAGAGAGTAAGCATGTTGTCTGGGGAAGCTCCTGGTATGCATTTTGGTGATCTAGAGCGAAGGTCTCCTCATTCTGACATCTGGGGGGCCTTCCAGCTGGCTCTCAACATATTTGCCTTAAAACAAAGTCCACAAGTCACGTGCCCCACCTTACCCCACCAGACCACACAGTCAAAATCTTCAGTTGGTGAGAGGCCTCAGAGAAAACTAATCTCCTTACAAGACAGCAGAGGAAACCCAGCTACCCATTCCTTTTATAAATATGAACAGACACCCAAAGAGCAGCAGGCATAGGAAGAGAACCAGCATCATGAAAGAGAAACATGAAGCTAAACAGAAAAGTTGACCTGGAGTTCATTGCAGCACTGTTTACAATAGCCAAGACGTGGAAGCAACCTAAACGACCATCTACAGAGGAATGGATTAAGAAGATGTGGTACATATATACAATGGAATATTACTCAGCCATTAAAAAGAATGAAATAATGCCATTTGCAGCAACATGGATGGACCTAGAGATTGTCATACTGAGTGAAGTAAGTCAGACAGAAAAAGAGAAATATCGTATGATATCCCTTATATGCGGAATCTAAACAGAAATGATAAAAATGAACTCATTTATAGAACAGAAACAGACCCATAGACTTCGAGAATGAACTTATGCTTACCAGCAGGGAAAGGTAGGAGGAAGGGATAGTTAGGGAGTTTGGGATCGACATGTACACACTGCTATATTTAAGATGGATAACCAACAAGGACCTACTGTATAGTACAGGGAACCCTGCTCAGTGTTATGTGGCAGCCTGGATGGGAAGGGAGTTTGGGGGAGAATGGATACATGTATATGTATGGCTGAGTCACTTTGCTGTGCACCTGAAACTGTCACAACATTGTCAATCGGCTATACACCAATATAAAACAAAAAGTTAAAAAAAAATAAAGTCCTCAACTATTTAAAAGAATTGATCTGGAGGAAATAGAACTAATTCAGAGAATGGAAGATAACTTTTAAAGATCCTTAATTAATATACTCAGGTTAGAAAATATTATAGTCATGAAACCAAGTCAGGTTGTCATGAAAAAATGAATAATCAGAGGGCAAGAAATAACTCTGAAGAACTAAAATTATGACTGTAGAGAAAAACTTCACCAGAAAGCCTGGAACATAAGGGTGAAGATACATTCCAGAACACAGAGCAAAAATTCAAAGAGTTTAATTTATATAATATATATTATAAAGATGAGTTCTATATGGACCATCTTGAGCCCTAGGAAGAGTGAACAGAAAACAGAAGGGAGGAAATAGCCGAAGAAATAGAGAATTTCCCAAAGAGAATCTTTACAGTGAGAGGACCCACAAGGTACCTAGCACAATGAACGAGAAAATACCCATACCTAGGCACATATTCATGAAATATCAAGGTAAAGGAGAAATCTTAAAAAATTTCAGGGAGAAAAAGCAGTCCAACAACATAAGAATGGAATCAGACGAGCACTAGCCATTCCATCAGCAACACGGGGTTCTAAGACAAAGGAGAAATACTTTTAACATTCCGAAAGAAAATTATTCTCAACTTAGCTTCTAAATCCATTCTTATTGTCAGTCAAACACAAGGGAGAGGATTTTTTAGACACACAGCAATGTATAATTCCATGTACCCCTTTTTAGGATGTATTCTAGCAATAAAAAGTAAATACACCCAGAAAGAGGAAGACATGAGACTCAGGAAGAGTGGGCCCTACCCAAGGCAGCAGGAGGACCATGAGTTTGCAGGGTTAGAAAGCAACCTGTCCAGAAGGAAGAAGGAGAATGGATGGGTCAGAAAGAGGAAATGGGGGATTTGATAGACTCTTAGTAATTTGAAAAAAAGGAAGATATAATAAAGTGTATGAAAGAAAAAAATGCAATTAAAAACTCCAGGAAAAGCAAAAATTTGTAAGAAAATCATGGTCCAAATACAAATCAAACTAAAATGTGGCAATGTTTTGAGTGTTTGACAGAGCTTAGAAAAGAGAATCAGGTTGACTGTGATGCTAGGAAACGTCTCCTACCAGTGACCCAGGGGTCCTGACACTGGATTTTAAGAGAAGAAATGGAATCCTAAGATATTACTTGACTCATTAATGGATAATATTTACACAGTCACAATAATATAAATGTCCTTTCTTGAATATCAGTTTTTAGAGTCAAACCGTGGCCAAAGCACAGAGGTATTGGCTGTGACTGAAGATCAGAATATAAATACTAGCAACCTTGACAATGTGAAAATAAAATTGTAGCTGGAAGAAAGGAGGAACAAAGGGCAGGGGTGCAAAGTCCTCGCTTTCAAAGTAGGGAGCCAAGAAATATTCTTTAAAAGAAATGATGGTTTAACAGTAGTGAACAAGAAATGGTTTAAAGTAAATTATTTACATACCATTTAAAGTTTCAAAGGTTAACAGTTGGAAGATTTAAAAATAATTATTTAAGTTCCAAACATTGGAAGAATAACAGGAAAAGAGATAGACTGAGAAAGCTAAATTCCCATCTTTCAGATCATGGGGTTGATATTGTGTAAAGATGATAAACCAAGAAACAGAAAGAAAAGCAAATTAGCTAGACATATCGAGTTACCCACCAGAGAGTCAGAGAGACAAACTATTTTTTTAAAAAGTTGTTTTTCCCAGGTGGGATGGGTGGCTGGGGTTGGGTGGAAAAGGTAGAAGCCTTGCTTTTTATCACAGCCTCTTCTGTACCATTTGTTACTATGTAGGCATAGTGTTGTTTAATAGGAAAAAGAAGGGTTCCAGGTATTCTAAAGGAAACGACTCAAGTGGGTTCAAGGCTCCCTGTCTGCCATCTGGCTGCCATTTCAACAATTTCCCTTTGTGTTGAAATCCCAGCTTTGCTTCCTGACAGTTCTATGATTTAGGCATGTCACTTCTCTCGGCCTTAGTTTTATCTCCTGTAAAAGGGGAACAATACCCTTGCCTAGTCAGGTAGTGTAGACTACATCATGATGTATAACTATCCCTGTGCCTTCCTTCTTCCCTCCCTGCCTCCCCTCCTCCCTCCTGACATCCTAGGGGCCTGTTTGGAACCTGAGGTGTAAGACTACTTTAAAAATTCAATAGAAAAAAAAAAAAAGGCCTCAGTCCCTGAGAAACATTCTTTCCTGCACAGCGGTGAACGGACGTTTTGCCTCGGTGTTGCTCTTGCCTTCCAAGGAATGGTCTGGACCAGCTGGTGTGTGCGCTCATACCTCTGTGTGTGTGTGTGTGTGTGTGTGTGTGTGTGTGTGTGTGCGTATCACAGCCTAGTGGTCCCTATTTAATACTTGGGAAGGGGGTGTCAGCTGGAGGCTGACGCACTGCAAGCTTCTCACTGAAAACGAAGGGCAAGGGGGTGACTGCTTAATGACTAGATGTTAAATGTTCCAAACAATTTATACATTTAGAATCCTAAGTTTTCAAAACTCAGCCCGCCGCGCGGTTCTGCAGATCTTGTTTATAACACATTTGGCTAAAATTATCTCAGTGCATACTGCACCTCCTATAGCACAGATGCTCCGGAACCTGCAGCTCTGTTTTGATCCCAGATATTCGTGCTGAAGCTATTTGTGTTCGCCGTAAATGAAACACGAAACCGAGGAACAGTGGCTCTGCTGGTTTTTATAAATATATGCCTCATCTTCACGGCGGGCACTGAGGTTCAAGTTTTATTTATGTGTGTTTTTGCCTCCTGGTGCCCTCAGGGGCTTGTTTTCCCACGTGCCTACAGGGGCTGCTGCCTGTGCGGGGAGAACAGGCAGGACGGAACAGAGCCTCCTTCCTGAGGACTGTCCTCGTCCTTGTCCTGGAAGGCAGCTCAGAGGAGGGCAAAGATCATGGGCTTTGGACTCTGCCACTACTTTTGGCAATTCTTCCCCCCTGCCTGAGCGTTACCTTCCTCATCTATGAAATGGGGACAGTGTTATTTCCCACCCACAGGGTCGTTGTGAGGAGTCTATGAAATGCTCATTAGATGTTAGTTCATTCATTCAGGGCTATTTACTGAGCAGATCAGGGATGCTTAAGCCCTGCTCTATATTAGATCACGTGAAGAGCTTTAAACAGGCCAGACGTGCAAGGCCCCCTCAGATCAAATATGTCAGAATCTCAGGGCAAGGGGACCCTGGCATCAGCTTTTTAAATTCCCCAGTGTTTGAGAATCGCTGACCTAGATAAGTGTTTCCCAAACTTTCATGTGCACACAAGTTCCCTGGGATTTGTTAAAATACAGATTGTGGTAGAGTAGGTTGGGGGACTGGGGCAGGGCCAGTAAGAGCCGCATTTCCAACAAGTGCATGGGTGATACTGATGCTGCCACGCTTGAATAGCAAGGTTTAGGCACTGTCAGGTCCTGTGTGTACCAAGTTAGGCTGGGCAGAGGTAGTTACTGCCTACGTAGATCTTACAAGGATTACAGACAATTAAATAGGCGATGACCATGATAAAGGTTACAACAAGAGAAGTACAGGGCCCTGTGGGAGTGCATAGGGGACCATCAGATCAGTCTCTGGGAGTGGAGGTGGGAGGGCAGCAGGAATGACTTCTTGGAGCAAGCTACGTGTTAGCCAGAAGAAAGAGGAGGGTTGCTGAGGAGACTGATGCAGGCAGACAGAATAGCGTGTGCAAAGGGTCAGAGGCAAGAGAGGGGAGAAAGGGCTAGTGGTTCAGCGTGACTGGAATTTCCAGGTGAAGCTGGATCTGTACACAGGGCCCAGATCAGGAAGAAGCTTACTGACCCCTAAGGTTAAAGCGCTTGACCTTTATCCAAAAGGAATGGATGGGGAAAACAGTGAAAACTTAAGGTGGGGAGAGAGCAATCAGCTTTGCCTTGTAGAATTATCAGTCATCCCACTGGCTCCAGCTTCTCACCAAACCCCATCAGCAAAGCATCTCTGCAGAATACAACTGGATTACCAGCAATCAATGAGGAGGGCAGTCAAAGCCCCTGCTATACACACAGCTCAGGGCTAGCTGCTGTTCTGCGAGGTGAAGATAACCCTGACCTCATCTCCATCTGCTGAAAGCTCTCGACCTGTGTGTGTTTAGGGTGAGGGGTGGTAGAGACAGACACCCAGAGGACATGAATATAAAGTGAATTCCAATAGATTCAGGGAGAGGAGTATGAAGAGTGATGGGAATAAAAGGGGCAGAGGGAGGTTCTGAGAGGTCTTCTGAGAGGAGGAGAAGTTTTGGAGGCTGGTAAGAGGTCAGGGAAGAAAGGAAAGGGACTGCTGTGGGGCATGCTGACAGAATGGTGACCATGGGTGACCATCAGTATAGGGCAGGGGCCAACTACTGATTCCCAGCACCTGGCACTCAATAAATGTTTGTTGAGTGAATGTTGAAGGTAGGGTGGTGTCATGGACTGAATATTTGTGTCTCCCCAATATTCATATGTTGAAATTCCTATCCCCAATGTATTTGGAGGTGGGGCCTTTGGGTGGTAATTGAGGTTAGATGAGGTCATGAGGGTGGGGCTCTCATAAAGGGATTAGTGTCTTTATAAGAAGAGACACCAGAGGGCTCTCTCTCTCTCCCTCTCCCTCCCCTCCCCTCCTCCCTGCCTACCCTTCCCTGGCTACATGAGGCCACAGTGAGAAGGCCATCTGTAAGCCAGGAAGAGAGCTCTCACGAGGAATCAAATCAACTGGCACCTTGATCTTGGGCTTCCCAGCTTCTGGAACAGTGAAAAAGTAATTTCTGTTGTTTGAGCCACCCAGTTTACAGTTTTTTGTTATGGCCACTCAGGCTGACTAAGATAGGGGGAGTCTGAGTGTGAAGGGTCTGGCTGTATTGGTTTGGTTTGTTCTGCTGGTATTTTCTTCAGATACTGTAACACTTCTGTTTGGTTGGTAAATAGTTGCTGGCCCAAATCCCTGGACAGCAACCACTGCCACTTCTGACACCAGGCCACCCTGGCTCTCCCTGGAACAGCTGGATCTTTCTATCCTCAAGCAACTAAAGGGTTAATGTCCTGAATACCAGGTGATCTTTGAGACCCTACTCCAGGGCCAATGTCACTGATTGTTAGGGCCACATGGTCCAACTGTTACGTATTTGGAATCTCACTTTTGGCTGCTAGCCACAGAAAGCACCTCTGGGAGACTCAAGTCCAAGTGAAGGTGAGTTGGAGGACCTGGCTGGCTCCCTGAGGGCAAGGGTTGGGTGCAGACAGAACCAGGGCCTGAAGCCCCTGGTAGCCAGCCCAGGAAATGAGCTCTGTCTCATGCCCCACTTCTCTCTGTGCTTCTCTGTCTGCTCTCTCTGACACCTGACTTTTCCTTCTCCTGGGTCCACATGGCAGGGCATGGGCAACAAGGCCTCTTAAGTTTATGCGTGCTAAGGTTCAGCCATCCAAAGAGCCTGACCTCTCATCCATTTCAGGGCCCAAATTCCAGGGACGGCCTCTGATTGATCCAGCTTGAGTCACGTGCCCACCACTGGGCCAATCAACTGTGGCTCAGGGTGGGGTCATGCTGCCTAATATAGTTGCTTATGCTGTAATCCTCTGGATGAAATGTGCATTTGTGTTGGGAACATGAGATTAAGGGGAGGTTTCCAAAAGAGGACAGGGGTCCCCGAAATGGGAAGAGGCTGGGCAGCCAAATAATAAGTGTCCACTAGACTAAACTAAGGAATGTGGGCTTTGTAAATAGGCCATGGGAAGCCACGGAAGGTTTTAGAGGCATAGCACCGTCTGAATGAGGAAAGATTATTCTCATAGGTATGTAGAAGAAGAAGGAGTAGAGAGGGACCAGTGGAGGCCACTACAGTTTTCCAGGACAGAAGTGATGAGGACCTGCATTAAAGGGTAACAAAGCAGGAAGAAGAGGTGTGGGATGCAGGAAATCAATGGGGAATGAGTGACAGGAAGGAGTCAGGATGAATCCTGTCTGTGGTCTCGGTGACTTAGGGCCCATTCATTGTTTGGGAGTCATTCCTGTGGTGGGTGATGGGTCTGAACCCTGGTGAAGGCCAATATTTCACACTTGGAATCCACCTGAATCCCTTCCCAGGGTAGTTAAAGAGAAGAGGAGATCTGAGATTAATCCTCAATACAAGGAGAAAGCAGTTGGTATGATCTTATTAATCTTGTGAAGGGAATATGGGCCTGACGTTTTCACAGCCAAGAGACTCAAGGAAGTTCTCAAAGGCTGCATATCTTCTGTATCAAGAGCTGGAAAACTACTCTTGTAAATACAGTTGGGTTTTTTGTTTGTTTGTCTTTGTTACTGCTAGATTTTTTTTTCTTCTAAAAATGTTATTTATTTATTTGTATTTATTTTTGGCTGCATTGGGTCTTCGTTGAGGTGTGCGGACTTCGCATTGTGTTGGCTTCTCTTGTTGCGGAGCACGGGCTCTAGGTGCGCGGGCTTCAGTAGTCGTGGCGCACGGGCTTAGTTGCTCCGTGGCACACGGAATCTTCCCGGACCAGGGATCAAACCCGTGTCCTCTGCATTGGCAGGCGGATTCTTAACCACTGCATCACCAGGGAAGTCCAATACAGTTTTATTTGAACACAACCCCACGCATTCATTTACAGATTGTTTTGCCTGCAAAGCCCCAGATATTTACTCCCTGCTCGTTATGGAGAAGGTTTTCTGACTCCTGTTCCATATCAGTGGACCCTAGCTCCCTCTCGCTGCCACTGTCACCCAGCCCCAGAGACCAAGGACCACAAATCTGTCTGAGACCCAGATAGCCTCCGAGATGCACAGGTTAAAACCTGTTTTTAATTCAAAAGTGTGAGTCCTGGTTTACCAGGGCCCACCTGTCAGTTCTGAAGTCGCTACTGGGTTGTATCCCCAGAGGCCTGGGGAGTCCTCGCACAGATAGGATGCCCGGTGTCCCCAGCTGTGCCAGCATTCCAGCAGCGCCTGGATCAGACTCTGCTCCCTGGGCTTTCTCTTCCCTTGGAGAGTAGATGTCAAAGAATTCACAGGAAAGCTGTGGCTGATTATGAAGTTGCAGAATGAGATGGCAGAGAGGAAATGCTGACAATCTGACTGTGAGGGCCGGGCGAGGAGGGGAGGGGCAGCCAGAGACATCAGCGGGAACACCCCGGGCGTGCTACCCAGCCCAGCCAGGAAGGAAGGAGGAGAGTAATTAAGGAGGACCCGGGGGAGCACGACAGGGTAGGAACGAGGGTTTGAAGGTCTGAAGGCTGGGGGGAAAGGTCAAAGCTTGTGAAAAATGTTTAGAACAGAACCAAAGGGTTTAGGTTCAGGGTTGGGTCTGGGGAGAGAGACATGAGGTAGAGACTCACTACTGGGTGCGAGTATAATGCTAACGGAAAACAGAACATTCTGGTTTTTTCCCTCCCCCTCATGAAGGAGAATGTTCTCAGAGAGAAGGAAGAGCTCATCCTAACGGGAGTGGCTCTTATGAACCAGGCGCGCATCAGGCATCCAGCATCAGTCTTCTGTTATTTTAGAGTTTTTGTTGCTGTAACACATCCGTACAGAAAACTGCACAAATAATAAGTGTACAGCTCAGCGGCTTCTCACAAATTGAACACAACCATGTGATCCGCCCCCGTTTTGTCCCCTTTCCAGTCACTGTCTCCCCCAAGGGTAGTCACTACCCTGACTTCTAATGCCCTAGATTGGTTCTGCTTCTTTTTGAACTTCCTGTAAATGGAATCACAAAGTATGTTCACTTTTGTGTCAGGCTTCTTTCACTTGATTTTGCGAGACTCATACACGCTGGTGCCTGCAATTCTAGACGGTTCTTTTCCATTGCTGTATTGTGTGAATACACCACAATGTGTGTATCCAATCTAGTCTTTTTTCCCCTTCTATTCTACAGTCCACGTTCAATCGGGATTAAATTTTTTTGAGTAAGAAAAAGGTATGAAAGAGAATGTCCTTGTGTTACTTCAGAAAAAAAGTATGTATGTGTGTGTGTATATCGAGAAAGAGAGAAGGAGAAAAAGGGGAGAGAGAGGGAATCCATTCTATTCTGATGGACGTTTGTGTAGTTTCCAGTTTGGGCTGTTATGAATAGCTGTGCTGTGGACATTCTATAATTGTGCTTTGATGGAAACGTGTATGTATTTCTGTGGGAGATACTTAGAAGTGGAGTTGCTGGACGTGGGGTGGGTGTAGGCTTAGCTTTAATTGATACTGATTAGGAAAAATTCTTATTCACATTTTATAAACAAGGGGACTGAGGCTCAGAGAGAAGTGATTCACCCGAGGATGCCCAGGTTCCTGTCATCTCCTCCCACACTGTCAGCCTCTGGAGAGGTCTCTAGTGATGTGCCATAGGGTTCTACATTGTTAACCAACGTTTTCAGACAATTGAATAGACTTGTCAAAGACACCACAATAATGGATCTGTGCTGACGTGAAGCTGGAAGGGATGGTGCAAGTGCTGGGACTTTAAAAAGTGTCACGGATTTTACTTGAAAAGGAGCTGCCAGTCACACGGGGTGGGGTCTAGGCTGTGACAAGACCGAGGCTGGGGGAAGGGGTGGTGGGTGTCCATCTGGGGGTGGAGTCAAGGGATCAGGCCTGTGCAGTTGCTGGGAGTATGAACAGAGGGTGGAGAAGAGGTGGGACCAGGAACCAGGAAACCAGAAAAGGCCACAAGAGGCAGTGACGTGGGGAGCAGGTGCTGGGCAGTGGCTTTGCTTCTCGTTTCTGAGGGTGTCTGGCCACCAGGGTGGCTTTAGTGTCAAGTGACCAGCCTATGTGGGACCTTCCAAGGTGGGCTGGATGTGTGCGTGTACAGGGTTGGTAGAGGGGTTGGCGGATGGTCTTATGCGGTGTGCGATCTCTGAGTGTGTGCATCCAGGGTGGCTAAGTGTACGTGAGCACGTGAAGTGGGACTTCTGACTTTCTCCTAACCAATAGAACATGGCAAAGGTAATGGGATGTCACTCCTATGATTAGGTACATACACATAATACACACCACACACACACACACACACACACACACACACACACACACGGCTCCATCTCGCTAACACAAACCTGTGCTGGCTGGATGAGTTAAGTGGACATGTTGAGGGAGCCCGTGAGACAAGGAGCTGCAGGCAGCAAACAGCTGGGGCCCTCCGTCACAGGCCGCCAAGAAATGCATTCTGCCAACAACCTGCATGAGTGTGGAGAGGGGTTTCCACCCACTTGAGCCTCCAGATGAGAATACAGCCCAGCAGCCACCTTCTCTGCTGCCTTCTGAGACCTGGAGTTAAGCCATGCCAGACTCCCACCTCACAGAAACTGTGAGATAATAAATATCATTGTTTTAGGCAGCTGTCTGTGGGCATTTGTTATATGGCGAGAGAACGCCAATACGGCTGAGTGGGTTTGAGGTGTGGGTCACTCAGGGGCTTTGTGAGCTTGGGTGTGGATTTGGATGGCATGTGTTGGAGAGTGTGTTTGTGTGTTTGAGTGTGCGTCTCGGTGTGTGGATGTTTGGGTCCATGTGTGTGGGAGTGGCAAAGGGGTGTGCCTGTGTGTGCTGCTACATGTATGTGTCTATGAGTTAGCAAGCATGTGCGTGCACACACGTGTGTGCAGTGCCCCTCCCCAAGCCTCTTTTATTACTTCCTCTGTGGGTGTGATGTTGGGGGTGAATAAAATTTAAAGAGCTCTGAAATTTTTTAGAAGAGCCCTAAAGGGAGTGGAGCTTTCCGTGCCTGAGTCATTACCAGGAACACCTGTGAACTGTTGATTTTAATTGAGCCACAGCTGTCAGTGTGCAAGGGAAGGGATTGGTCCCTTGGCTGGTTTGTGGCAGCCACTACCTCCTGTCAGACCTTTGGGTAGGTACAGAGGCAGGAGGGCAGGGTGGCCCCTTGAACCCTTGTCTGGCCAGGCCCTCGGTCCTCCCAGGAGGCAGCGGGAAAGGGCTCAGTGCCTTTGGGACACTAGCTGAGCCTGGGTCTGGCCTCTCGGGCTTTAGCTAGTACCTCACCTAGGCCTGGGGTCTCCCATCCGTCTGTCTTCCGTTTTCCTGCGCCAGGAATCACGCACCTGAGACCTGGGCACCTCCACCCCTTCACATCCACACACCCACTCACACATGCAGATGTTAATCCGCATATGCAAACCACACTTGCAGTAATAGTAGCAAGTGCTGGTAGAGCCACACTGCGTGCCAGACCCTCTGCTAAGTCTCTGTACACACAGTCTCATCAGATCCTGGAAACAAACCGGGAGGTGGGCGCTCACCACCTCCAGCTCACCCACCAGGAGACTAAGGCATAGAGGGCTCACAGTGAGTAACGCATGGTCACCGGTGCACTGATATGCACACACACACACACAGATGTGAACATGCCTGCCCCTCCAATTGCACCACACACGCTCCCACTTACAGATATTCACAAACATTTGACGAAAACACCCAAATACTCGCCTGCCTTCCCAACCAATGCTCACACGCACACACACGTGATCACACATGCAAATGTGGCCCCCTCAGGCACACAGGTGTATCCACCACCTACATACATTCCCCCTCAAACGCGAATACACCACATCCCGCCTTACACAGCCACTTGCACTAACCTCAGACATGGTAAAGTACGATCCCAACCTCAAAACCCCTCACAGGCTCACCTCTTACAATTCTGAACACAGACCAGGCACAGTCCCTACAGAGCTGCACCTCCACCCCACGCGCTCAGGGCAGGGCTGTGTTGGCCTCTTTGGGGCCTGCGGTGGGGCTGGCGAGCTCCTGGCGTTCTCACCACTGCCCGGCTGCAGGGGCTGGAGGAGGCAGTGTCCCGCACAGCCCCCGAGATGGCCAAACGTGCCCACCGTCCACCACCAATCTGGTCCTTTGTCTACGTCCACGCCAGTGAGACACGACATTTTCTCCACTGTCACAAACATGACATGTGACATTCACATGAGCCACCTGCTCACACCCTGGCGCTCGCAGGCACAGGCTGATAGGCCCACCCTTTCTCTCACACTCAAGAAGTCGTGACAGAAAGCCAGTGAGCGGAAGCGATGTCATCATAGCGGTGACCCTAAACCGCTGGGCACGTGACTCATTACTAGTGTTGCCCGTGGGCCTCCGAGGCCTTCAGGATCCTGGAGTCACCTTTAACCTTAGTATCTAGACAAAACGACCACCCTGACTCCTTGAAGAGCAGGACCTAGTCCCCCTCCTGACTCTGCCCCCTCACGGTCACCTTGTCACTTTCCTTCAGTCTATCTGGGGGGGGGCTTGTCTCAAGCCCACACTGCAGCTTGTTTCTCCAATGGCTCCACGTTTTCATGCCCAGCTCCCTCACGGGCCATGGTTCCCCTGGCTGCTGGGCACAGCAAGGCATCCTGGCGCTGCCAGCTCTCTTCCTTCATTCCCCAAAGAGTGACCCATGCAAAGCTGTTGTGTGTAGAGGAAGCAATTTTGCATGGGCGTCAGGTGGTCCCTGCTGGCAGGCATCAAACCCTCCCACCTCCCACCTATGCCATCTCCCCCCATCACAGTGGGGGCCCACTCTAGGCTCTTGTCTTCCCCAGCCCCTCCTTCTCAGTGCCCCTGAGCAATTCTGAACTCCTGTCGAGGCAGAGCCGTTTGACCCTTCGCTGTCTGACCTCCTCCCCCGGGCCCTGTCCAGAGGCCTGGCCTGACCAAATGGGCTCACGGGGGTGCCTCCTTAATAAAGAAGCAGAGTTCCCCAAGAAGGGTTTCTGCACCCTCCCAGGCCAGCCAGCTCACAGCACTGCCACCTTTCATAAAAGCAATTTCTGCCATCTCATTGCATCAGGACACAGGACTTGCCACCCGTCACACAACAATGCTGATCTAACTCACCTGGCTGAGGCCACGTCTGAGTTGGAGAAGAAACTGAGACATGAACCCACACCCCTACCTGCAGTGGGGGGCAAGCAGGTCTGTGTTCAGTGACAGACTCAGCCGTTTCGAGAAGGAAATTTCATGCTGCCGTAGAGAGAAGGGCTTGCCTCTTCCTCTCCAGCAATGATCCACTCATTCAACAGACCTCCAGAGACTCCTCTGGACTGGGAGATGTGGGCAGAAAAGAATCAGAAGCAGGGAGCCGGTGGGTTAGCGACACACAGCCGACCTCAGTGCAGTGACGGAGAGAGGAGACGGAGGATTTATGCAAAGTTCCTGTCACTTTTCCTAAAGCAGCTTCTTCTTCTTCCTTTTTTTTTTTTCAGTGAAAGCGCCAAGTCCTGACCACTGGACCACCAGGGAATTCCCACTTCCTCCTCTTTTGCTCAAGAAATCATTTAGAAGCAAGTGAGAGGGAAGCTTCGACCCTGGGACTCCTGCACCCTACGGCAAAGCAAACCTCCACCCACCAGTCGCATAGCACCTGGGTCCCCCACAGCCAACACTGAATCCATTGTCCTCCCCAAAGCCCGCTTGTCTCTCTGGCTGCCCCCTTTGTGTGCAAGGTGTTTCGGGGTAATGCCAGGCGCCGCCTTCCTTGTGCCTTGGTGAGTATAACTCGTGGCTCCCTCGCTCCCTTCACCCTCCTGCCCCAGAGGAGGCAGAGTAACTTTTCTGATTGATGAGTTTGGGAAGAATCAACTGGGCTCAGGGCTTCCCTTTTATCCCCGGGAGCAAGCTGCCCACAGGGAACAGGGCTTCTCTTCTGCTCCTCTATGCCCCTGGGCAGGCTCCCCAGTTCAGCACTTCCCAGGGGTACACGGACCTTATTCCGAGGCTCGGCTTGCAGGCCTGTTTGGCTCTCAGCCACAAATATGCTTTCGTCAGGAACGAAGGTGACAGCTGACCTTCATCAGCCTTGGCCTTATTTCTTAATTTGATCAGAACTGAGATGGGGAAGAATGTGGTTCTTTATTGGACTTCATCCAGACCTCCAGCAAAAGGCACCACTGTCCACCCTTCCCTTAAATAAAAAGTCCACTTTACCTCTTCCCTCACCTCCATGCCTCGAGTTTAACCAATGCTTGTCAACACAATGCTTGCCAGACTCAACCACTTCGCTGCACCACCACGCTTCTCCCTTGTCGAGGACGCCACCATGTCCCAAGCAGCCACAGCTCCCTCGCCGTTCTCCTGGCTGGCACCCTCTCTGCCCACTGTCCTCTTCTCTCCTGGCCACGTGACAGGGGCCCAGAGTCTGCGTCCGTCCCATGTACTCACTCACTACTTGAAACATTCACATTCTATTCAGAGGGGACCACTCCTCATGTCTCCCCCTTTGTTTCTCACTTTCCCTCTGGACAGGGAGTCTATTTTTATTTCATTCCATGGAATTTGCCTTTTGAAATAATTAACCACCTTCTTGCAGCAATTTTTCTTCACCCAGGAATGCAAAAATCACATAACACATTGGAATATTTTTTAACACCCACTTTAAATTATGCGGTTGCAGTATTGTGATAAATATGTAGATCGGGGGAAGTTGGGGTAATATGTTCTGAGCCTGAAGCTGGACTCCATCCATCCCAATCCATGGAGGAGGTTGGCTGCGGGGAGGGGCATTAGGCACCCTCCTTGAATAGCCAAAAGCAAGAGATGTCCTCAGCCTTTCTTTCTTTTGCAAACCCAGGATCCAGAACACGGCCCATTCAGCCAGTACATTGTCCCCTTCTCTGGCAGCACTCTTCATGTGCCTGACCTCACTTCATGCTTCCGATAACCTTGGAATCAGAGCTCCAATTTTACCGATGTGTAAAGTGAGGCTCAGAGTGGCCAAGCGAATTGCCCAGGGGCGTGAGGCTAGGGAATGGGTTCCCAGCACTGCTGTACAAGCCAGAGAGTTTCCTGGTCGACATGACTTTTCCATGACTCCAAGACGACTGTCATACAACTCTCTCTTTCTCCTGAAATCTCTAATGCCCCTCCCCCTTCCTCATGCTCAGCTCACTGTCTTGCTTTCCAGGCTCACTGATACATTGAGGCAATTGGAAGAGAACCATCTCTTTGGATTGGATGTGTTGGAAAATGTTAGACAATGGCTCTCTGGATAAGAAGGCATTGATCTGTAGCACTTGCCAATTTCCATGGTGTAAATGTTCCCACTGTAGCCTACTTCAAGCTGCCAATGGTTTACTAACCAGCTCACAAAACGTTCCTGAAAATGTAACCGTCAGCTCTTCCAAGCCAGCTCCGGGGCACCACCAGCCTGAATCTACCTGCCCCAGGCCCTCCAACCTTCTTGCACCAATGAATTCGCACTTTCTCCACCTTCCCTGCTCTCACAGAGTGTTCCCCACTGCCCCTGCTCCTTCGTGAGGCAGGTGCCTGCCTGGGAATGCCCCAGAACCCTCCCCCTCACCCAGCAAGGATCGGACCCCTGCAAGTACTGCCTCTCCTTCCTGAGCCAGCAATTTCCCGCTCCACTCGATCCATCCCACCATCACACAAACATGTTGTGATTTCTCCTGGAAGAAAACCTTCCCAGGACCCTGCATCCTCCTCCAGGCACCACCCCATTTGGCTGATCTCTTTTTGAGAAAAAAGTCTTGCAAGAGTGGTCTGGAGCTGCTGTTTCTGCCCCTTCCTCTTCTGTTCACTCCTCAGCCTGCCTGATTAGACCTTCATCCCTACCACTCCTGAGGACGCTCTGCTCAAGGCACCCCAGCCCAGGAACTGTGGCCTTTGGCTCTTTGGCTTCTGCATATTCCTAGAAGTGTTGGAAAGCAGCTACGAGTCTGTCTGCCACACCTGCCGAGATTTTGCGCCTCAGTCCCACCGCCTGGGATACTCTTAGATACCCCAGATCTCTGTACGACGCAATCCCTCACTTCCGCCAGGTTTCTGCTCCGATGACCGCCTGGTTGAAAAAAGTGTCCCTCTTCCCCTCTGTGTCCTTTCCCTGCTTTGTTCTCCCCACAGCTCTTATCACGGCCTGACATATTACACATTTACTGATGAATTTGTTTATTGCGTATGGCAGAATGTAAGCTCTCTGAAGGCAAGGGTTTCATATTTTAGTCATGGATACATTCCCAGTGCCTAGAACACATAGTAGGTGCTCAGTTAATATTTGTGAGCCAAGTGAATCAATGAATGCATGAACGAAATAGTGGAACTGAAATTCAAATCCAGATCTGTTTGATTTCGTAGCCTGTGGCCTTCTCTCTCTGCTGCAAGGCCTTCTTTGTAGTCATCTCCATGAGCCAGAAGCCTCGGGGGGCCACTCCTAAGATCTCTTTGTTCTGTTATGGGCTTGTTGGTTTTTTCCCCCCTTTTGGGTACTTATAGTTAGAGACTTATTTCTCTCTAGCTTAAAAATTTTCATGGTACCACCTGGCCTTTAGGAAAACTCTAAAATCTTGAGCCTGGCATACACAATGCCCCCATCTTCTGATCCTGGAGTCCTTCTCTAGTCTTGCCCTTACCCCCACCAACCGTGCTCCACAGCCAGCTGAGCATGTGCAGCTCCCCTCACATGACGGATTCTGTCCTCGTGTATTAGTTTGCTCAGGCTGCCATAACACAGTATCACAGACTGGATGGCTTAATCAATGGAGATGTATTTTCTCATGATCCTGGCAGTTAGAAGTCCAAGATCAAGTGTTGGCAGGGTTAAGGGAAGGAACAGTTCCAGGCCTCTCTCCTTGGCTTGTGAACAGCTGTCTTCTCCCTGTGTCTTCACGTTGTCTTCCCTCTGTACATGTCTGTGTCTTAATTTCCTCTTCTTCTTTTTTTTTTTTTTTCCAGACGTGCAGGCTCAGTGGCCATGGCTCACGGCGTGGCATGTGGGATCTTCCCGGACCGGGGCACGAACCCACGTCCCCTGCATCGGCAGGTGGACTCTCAACCACTGCACCACCAGGGAAGCCCTAATTTCCTCTTCTTATAAGGACATCAGTCATATTGGATTAGGGTCCATCCTTAGGACCTCATTTTACCTTCATTACCTCTTCAAAGACCCTATCTCCAAATACAGTCACATTGTGAGATACTGGGGTTTAGGATTTCAATATGAATTCCTGGGGAACACAGTTCAGCCCCTGACACCTGGCCTGGCTAACTCAACTCCCTATCCCTCCCCTTCCCCGACTCCACACCCCGAAGGGTGGCATCTGTCACCCTATTCTGCGATCCCTTGAACTGCCTGCCCTGCCCCCACAGGGCATGCTAGGTTGGAGTAACTGTTTTTTATGTCTCCACCTCCCCTCATTAGACTGTGAGGTCCTTGAGCCCAGCTGACAGACCCACTTGGGAGCCTGCCTTTGACCTTAGCACAAGGCCAGCACACAGGAGGTGTTTAGGAGATGGCTGAGCATAGGCAGAAAAAATGGAAGGAGGCACAGAGGAGCAGGTTTTTGAGGAATTCCTTCCTGTTGCTAAAATTTCTGTTTCTTACTATTTCCTGAAACAATGCCCTGGGGCAGATGAAATGACAAACTGCTGAGAACTACATCTTTCCTGCTCCCACAGTCAAGGGTGAGAGTTCCTTCTGAATTTTTGGGGGGTCAACTCACTGTGTTTTGAGAAACTGAGTCCACTGAGACTCCTTGGATTTAATTCTGACCGCCTTCACTGACTGACTTTGTGAGCCTGGTTTGCAGTTCGCTTCACCACCGTGAGCATCCGTTTCCCTCCGACAAACAGGCATCATCACCCCGACCTGTTATGAGAATCAGAGAAAACAATAGGTGGCTAAGCGCCTTGAAAGAATTCAGCTCTATTCAGATGAAGATCTTATGTTATTGTTATTGAATTCTAAATAGTGACATAGAAATTATTTCCCTTGAGTATTGTATATATTGCTATTAAATAATAGAACTTTCCTGATTTGGAATAATTGGGGGGAAGGTGTTTGTGAATTAGTGATAAGTCTGAATTATGGGACACTGTGAAATTTTTATTACTTTCAAATTAATGCGAATTAATGACTAACCCTGTATTGTCAAGACACGGTCCCTTAGGAGCATTGCTTTAATGAACAGATAAGAATCATGGGTAATTAAGCGTTCACTATAAACAAGAGGGTACAAACTGAGTGATTTTTAAAGCACTGGAAAAATTTCTTAAAAAAGCTAACCACCCTCTCAGTATACCATTGGTGTGTTTGGCAAATATTTTCATGATACCCCACTTAGGTTGGATGATGAAAAATTCCGAGTAAGCAGGATTGTGAGTCATTGAAGCGTGCTATTCCAAAACGACAGGCTTGAGATGGTGCTCAGAGTGGCAGGTGCTGGCAACCGGCAACCTTGTGAATTGCCCAGGACCCCTCAAGCCTGCAGATGGCTGAAGAGCTGGCATTACATCTAACAGCTGCACCCCTGTTACACACATACACGTAACCTTACACACACAACCATTTCTCATTTTCACATGTTCTTCCATACCCAATTACATGTGCACTTCCATAAAAGTCACACACAATCACATGACACACCTATTCCTACACTCACAGATATACATGCACACAATCTGACGTGTGCACGCATACACACACAACATAACAAAGACAACCATAAAGTCTGAGTATTCCACTTAGGATCCCAACCCTAAGTAAGTCCCAGAGGACCCAGGCTGTGCTCCATGCATGTCTTTCCTGAAGAGATGAGAGTACACAAGATGGGCTCCAAATACAGGTGTTCACTCTGCTTCCAAAGAGCTTGAGGTAAGACTCTCTACTCTCCAGCTTGTCAGGGAGAAAACAGAGCATCCCTTGAAAAGAATGATGGAAACAAAAATCAGGAAACCAAGAAGAGCAACAATAATGGCTAATAGGTATTCGGCATTTGCCATGTGCATCTGTGCTAAGAACTTTAATGCATTTTCTCCTTTGCTCCTTGTAAGAATCTCATGAGGAAGAGATATTATCATTACCATTTTACAGATGAGGAAACTCAGGCTAGAGAGGCTAAGTGACTTGTCTAAAGTACCACATCTAGCATGTGCTGAGCCAGGATTCAAGCCCAAGTTTGCCTGTCTGTCTCCAATAGATATTAACCAAACTCTGTATGAGATTCAGAAGAGGTGGACTTGTACTAAATAAAAATTGACAAGACGGGTAGTATGTGTGTGTGGGGAGGTGGGGGTGTTATAATGAACAGGGAAAGAAAGAGGAGTAAACTGGTGCTCTGGGAGATACAACAGCCCATGGGAGTGGGAGGAAAGCCAAGCCCCCAGGACAGCCTCCAACATTAAGGAGTCTAAAGCTGACTTCACTGGAAGGGACACATGGTGATGGGTGTCTCCTCTTTGAGTCTCAGATTCAGATACCTGAAGTAATTATAGTTACCAATTAATGGAGCTTTTATTGAGATACTACTAAACACTTTAGGAGCAACATGTCCTTTGATCCTCCCAATAACCCTATGGAGGAGGTGCAGTTACTAACTTCACTTTATAGATAAGAAAACTGAGGCTCAAAAAAAAAAAAAAAAAGAAGAAAGAAGAAGAAAAGAAAAGAAAACTGAGACTCAGAGAAGTTACCAAGTCAGGGAGCTAGTGAGTAACAGAGCTAGGACTCAAACCCAGATCTGGCTTACTCCAAATCCCGTGCTCTTTTCTTGCTTTGTCTCTTTCTGACTCGCCCTGCTGGAAGATATGCTGAGAATCATCATGGCTTTGACCACACCCCTGAATGGAGAAATGGGTAGTAACAGAGATTTGGGAGCCTTGGTGCTTTCTTTCTACAGATTATCAGTACTGGAAAGGAAGAGAGGAGGCAAGCATTATTAGGTGCTGTTGAAAATGTTTGGATTTCTGGACAATGGTTTATGAGATTGGAGTAATAAGAAGACTTGGTTAACAATCCGTGGTCAACAACCAGTATTGTGCTTTGTTCTTGTTTTTATTATAATTCTACTTATTAAGCTGGAGCTCTTGGACCCAACACAATGGGCATTCAATGGAATGTACAGGAGGAAAAAGACACACATCTGCCCACTGTGGGAATGAGAGCTTTCATTCTACAACTGTGTTTTAAGCCTGGTGATAATGGTTTGAGAGAAAATTGTGAAATCACTACCCTTGATCTCTAAGACCTGTGAGAATATCACAGAGGTCAATGGACGAGGAGCGAGGGGGAGAGAATGGAAAAGACTGTTATCTTTTATCAGCACCGTGGACAGCAGCCAAGAGGGCAAAGATGGGGAGCTGTCCTGGGTACTAGTGCTAACAGCTGGGAGAAGAGGACATTTATCAAGTCGGCTATGTGCCAGGCACTATTCCAATGCTGTACATATGTCATCTCATTTAATATGCCCAATGGGGGCTTCCCTTGTGGCGCAGTGGTTGGGAGTCCGCCTGCCAATGCAGGGGGCACGGGTTCGATCCCTGGTCCCGGAAGATCCCACATGCCGCGGAGCGGCTGGGCCCGTGAGCCACAGCTACTGAGCCTGCTCTCTACAGCCCGTGAGCCACAACTACTGAAGCCCGTGCACCACAACTACGGAGCCTGTGCTCTAGAGCCCGTGTGCCTCAACTACTGAAGCCCGTGAGCCTAGAGCCTGAGCTCCGCAACAAGAGAAGCCACCGCAATGAGAAGCCCGCGCACCTCAACGAAGAATAGCCCCTGCTCGCCACAACTAGAGAAAGCTGCGCACAGCAACGAAGACACAATGCAGCCAAAAAGTAAAAAATAATAAATAAATAAGTAAGTAAATAAATAAATAATATGCCCAATGGGTCTGCAATGTAGATGTCATTTCTCCCATTTTACAAATGCAAATATTGAAGATCAGTGACAGAGAGCATCTTGTCCACAGGCATACAGCAAATAATAGAGCTGGGATCTGAATCTACAAGTATCTGGCTATTGCTCTAGCCCCTTTTCCTTGCTGCCTCCACAGATACTAAAGACCTCCCACTCTCCATTCTCACTAGAGTGGGGAGTCCACCTTGGATCTCTCTAGGGCAAACATCAAACATAGGTGATCTTGAGCTCAGGCTGGTGAGGGCCTGGTTTGTGAGTCTTTTAGTACTGGGAACTGGGCCACTGGGAAATGGAGTGTCTTATTCACTCCCAGGCACACACCTGTCTTCCAACCATGGCCAAGAAAAAAACTTTGATCAGCGGGAGATAGTGGCAGCCCGAGCTGATAAAGGGGAAGAGGTGTCATGCAGGTCACCTGAAATGGAGGCACAGGGATCTCCAGCCACAGGCTCAGACACCCCATCTCAGAGCCCTTCCAGACTAGCAGAGGTCATAAGGCTGCATTAGCAGTCTCAGCCCCTCTCCCCCAGGGGGTGCTGCCCAGTGGACAGCTAGAACCTCCTGCCCCCTGAGTCCCACTGCTGAGCCCCACTGCTTTCTCTGGGAAAGATAAGTCTGAAGGGCTGGGCTGAGGTCTGATTTAGAAGAGATTTGAATTCTGAGCTACAGAATTTAGATTCTTTTATTTTTTTTTTTTGCGGTTCGCGGGCCTCTCACTGCTGTGGCCTCTCCCGTTGCGGAGCACAGGCTCCGGACGTGCAGGCTCAGCGGTCATGGCTCACGGGCCCAGCAGCTCCGCGGAATGTGGGATCTTCCCAGACTGGGGCACGAACCCGTGTCCCCTGCATCAGCAGGCGGACTCTCAACCACTGCGCCACCAGGGAAGCCCCAGAATTTAGATTCTTTTACACAGAAAATATGGAGCCCTCTAAGAATCGCCATCCAACTTTAAAGTCTTTACTAAGAGCCAGGCATGGTGCTGGCCATTTCTATACATTTTATCATTAAATCATCACTACAGTATTGCAAGAAACTACCATGAAATAGTTAACAATCATCCCGATTCTTACAGTTGATGGAATTGGGATCCAGAGAGGGGAAGGGACTTGTTGAAGTCACAGAGCTGATTGTGGGGCAGAATCAGGATGAACACTCTGGCCTGTGTAACTCCTAATTCTGTGCTTACTCTCTCATGGCCAGGGGACACTGATCACTGAGGACCAAGGACCCAGGGCTCAGGAGAAAGCTTGAGCTGGAGGCTGGACAGAAAGGGATTTAGGGTCTCTCTCATGAGGGGTGGAGTCACCACAGTTGCAGCCATAAACCTACTTCACAGGGAAATTACTTGGGAACCATACAAATTAACAGCATTTTCTAGGATTCTTAAAAAGATTTATTTGGGGCTGTCTATATGGCAACGGGGGGGGTCTCCGGACTCTCAGGGAGGGGGCTAAAGCTGGGAGTGGCATGAGAGGTCACTCCAAAGACCAGAGACCCACTCCCATCCAAGGGAATCCAGCCTCAATCTTTGAGTCTCTGTTCCCAGGCCTCCCAGCCCACTGATTCTCTCCTGCCCCTCCCAGATGAAAGAACAGTCCTTCCAGGCCACGCCCAGAGGGATCTTTCTGCTCATGGCCAGCTCTAGACGGATCAATCTCTTGCTTTAAAAAGATGCCTCTGCAGGACTCAGTTTCCTCACTTGTAAAGTGGGAATAGTAATATCCACCCAGAAGTGTCACTGGCCTGGCTCATGAGGGTGAGACATGGCCACCGGCTTGGCTGGGCAAGCCCTGGGCTGCCAAGTGGCCCCAGGACAGTGAGTCAGTGCTCTGGGTCTGAGAGCGTCAGTGGCCGTGCTCTGTGGTCTGGTGGCCAAAGAAGGGAGGCCTAAATTAGTGGCCACTCTGACAGCTGCCCAAGGCCTTTGTGGTTGTGAGCTCACCCCTACCCACCCTGGGAAGGTTCAGTCTCATAAGACTCAAAGCACCCCATAACCAAGGCTTTTGATCACTCTGCAATCCTTTTTGTTCCGCTTTGGGCATGACAAATCAATTGCAAGTCCCCAGAGGTGTCATTTTCTCTCACTTCTGGGACTTGGCTCATGCTGCCCTCTGGCTAAAGCTCTCCTCCACTCCGACTCACCGGCTAATTCCTGTTACACCTTCAGGTTAAGACCTCAGCTTAGACCCCTCTTCCTTGACTCCTAGCTGGGGTAGGTATCACTGCTCTGTGCCCCATGTGCACTGGGGCGTGGGGTGACTTGGGGGCTGAATGGAAAATGAGGCAGGAGGGGTGGGGGTCGTTGCCTCCATAATCCACACCTGTGGCCGGAGAGGGAGCTGCAAGCAGCAGGAGGCGTGGGCTGGGGCCGGGGTGCGCCACTGTGGCAGCCGCCTGGAAGGTTTCCTGAGCTCAGCCTCTCCTGGGAGGCTCCCAGGGGTGGCGCTTTGTGAAGCTGGCCCCAAGGGTGGCTCTGCTTACCTGGCGGATTGGAGTGGGAGGCGTCCTCAGAGGATCGGGGCCACCAGCTGGCAGGGCTCAACGCAGCACTGCCCAATCCCCGAGCTCCTACCTGCCAAGAGGGGGCAGGCAGGGAGGAAATCTATGCGAGGACCCAGATCTGAGTCTGGACTTAGCTCTGCACAAACTCAAGTCAGTAAACTCAGCGTATGCAGCTGCAAGTGGCCTACATTAAAATGTGTGGCTGTGAGCCTACTGGGAACTGACTGTGTGTTTATGTGCCTGTGTGTGCCTTTGCACACAAGTACGCCATAGGTGGGGGTCCACAGGCATGTGTGTGCCTATAGGTGTGCGTCAATGTGTCAGTACCTGTGATCTGTGTGTGAACTCGTGGGTTTGTGACATATGCAGCTGTGTGTTAGCAAACAGTCTAATGATTGTGCACGCTGGCCTTGGACTTTCACCCACTGGGATTCAAATCCCACTTCAACCACTTCCAAGCTCTGTGACCTTAAGCAATTCACTTCACCTCTCTGAGCCTTGTTTTCCTCATCTGTAAAATGGGGGTGAAAATTATAATGCTCATCCTGACTGATTTTTGCAAAGGGATTAGGTAGCAGTATATGTAAAGTACTTAACACAGTGCTTGGTTCATTGGAAATAATAAATATTGGCAATTGGCCTTTGTATTATGTGTGGTTGTCTGTGAGTTTATGTGTATATCTAAGCATGCGTTTATGGGCCAGTCTGGGGTTAGTCATACAGTATTGTGTGTTTATGTGTAAGCACATACGTCAGTGTGGACATGTGTCTATATTTCACCTTTAAAAAAAACTCTCTATGGTCCCCTGGAAGTTCAGGTGCCAGGGTAACCACTAGGAATGAGATTTATATTCCTAACATGCCTTAAAACCACCTTCCCTGACCCCTAGTCTTTGAAAGGAGATGATTGTTCTTTCAAAAAATCAAAATTTGAGTTATCTGGAACTCACACACATATCAAACCCCCATACCTAGGAAACATGTATGTAGTGCACACGTGTATACGCATATTAACGTCCATGATCGTCCATGGCTCACCTGTGTAGCCCAGCCCGCAGCTCAGGGGCCAACACAAGGTGGGCAAAAACTAGTACTCCTTGACTGAGCGATTCCATCTTGAGCTTGGAAGGGAGCAGAAGCGCCTGCAAGCGGGAAGAGTCCTGAGCATGACAGCTAGAGAGGGGCAGGCCTTGAACGCTGCCTCCAGCTCAGGGCCAGTGTCACCGCATGTACCTTCCAACAACGTCAGATAGATACGAGTTTAAGCCCTGCCCCTGCAGTGGCCCCCAGACACGGGAGTGTTGCACTTGGCTGCAGTTTCCCTGAGCCCTTTGCCTGGGCCTGACCCCAGCCCCAAGGCTGCAGCTAGAGAAGACTCAGACCTAGTCTTACCTCAGGAGGCTCTGGATCCAAACAGACCATCGCAGCAGGTGTGACACACCCAGGGGATTGTGGGGGATGACTGGGGGCTCAGGAAACGTAGAGTCCAGCCAGCCCAGGGACCAGGCTGGCTTTGCTACTCCAAAGGCAGACTAGGGAGATGGATAATGAAATTGAGAGAAAATGGACAGAGTAATTTTATGTCTGTTGAATCTGATACATTTTAAAATGGGGCTTGTATTTGTACATCAATGTTTGTAACAGTCTGACTATCCACAATGGCCAAAAGGCAGAAACAACAAAAATATCTGTTGACGGATGAATGGGTAAACAAAATGTGGTCTATACATACAATGAGAAAGAAGTAGAATGGTGATTGCCAAGAGCTGGAGGGAGGGGGAATGGGGAGCTCTTGTCTAATGGGGACAGAGTTTCAGTTTTGTAAGCTGAAAAACGTTCTGAAGATAGAGGGCGATGACGGTTATGCAACATGGTTGTACACGCAAAAGTACTTAATGCTACTCAATTGTACACTCAAAAAGGGTTCAGGGCTTCCCTGGTGGCGCAGTGGTT
Source organism: Leucopleurus acutus (assembly GCF_964270905.1). Taxonomy (NCBI): domain Eukaryota; kingdom Metazoa; phylum Chordata; class Mammalia; order Artiodactyla; family Delphinidae; genus Leucopleurus; species Leucopleurus acutus. The sequence continues at coordinate 11,075,036 of NC_139150.1, read as the reverse complement.
GAGAGTCCGCCTGCCGATGCAGGGGTCACGGGTTCGTGCCCCGGTACGGGAGGATCCCACATGCCGCGGAGCGGCTGGGCCCGTGAGCCATGGCCGCTGAGCCTGTGCGTCCGGAGCCTGTGCTCCGCAACAGGAGAGGCCACACAGTGAGAGCCCCGCGTACCGCAAAAAAAAAAAAAAAAAAAAAAAAAAAAGGGTTCAAATGATAAATTTTACATTATATAGATTTTACCACAATAAGCAAATGGAATTTGTATTTACATTTTTTTAAAAGTCAGATTTATTGGAGGTATAACTTACATACACCCTTTTGAATGTATCCTTCTATGAATTTTGACAAACACTGTCATGTAATTACCACCTCAATCAAGATACGGAACATTTCCATCACTCAAAAGTTCCTTCATGGGGCTTCCCTGGTGGCGCAGTGGTTGAGAGTCCGCCTGCCAATGCAGGGGTCACGGGTTCGTGCCCCGGTCCGGGAAGATCCCACATGCCGCAGAGCGGCTGGGCCCGTGAGCCATGGCCGCTGAGCCTGCGTGTCCAGGGCCTGTGCTCCGCAACGGGAGAGGCCACAACAGTGAGAGGCCCGCATACTGCAAAAAAAAAAAAAAAAATGTCCTTCATGATCCTTTATCATCAGTGCCCTCCCCTCCCCAAAACCCAGCTCCTGGCAACCACTGATCTGTTTTCTGTCACCATAGTTTTGCTTTTCTTTAATGTCATGTAAATGGAATCATACAGAATGTAGGCTTTTGAGTCTGGATTCTTTCACTTAGCATAATGCATCTGAAATTCACCCATACTGTGGGTATCAATAGTTCTTTCCTTTTTATTGCTGAATAGTATTCCAGTGCATAGATGTACCATAGTTTATCTATTCACCATTGAGGGACATTTGAGTTGTTTTCAGTTTACAATGATTGTAAATAAAACCACTGTGAATATTATCATATAGGTTTTGTGTGGACATAGGTTTTCATTTCTCTTGGGTACATATTTAGGAGTGGGATTGCTGGGTCATATGGTAAGTGACCATTTAACTTTATGTAAAACTACTATTTTCCAAGGTGGTTATACCTCACTTTGTTTTTAAGTTTTTTTAAGTAACTTATTTTATTGTATTCTACAAAAACATCTCTCCATCATGGGATGGAAAGTGAAAAAAAAAACCCAGCTTGGTTCCACCCCATAGATAGTTTGAGAAGCTCTAGTTTGGGAGAAGTCAGTAGATGAAGTATTGGGGTAAAGGCTTTTAAGCAGAGAGAACAGCACGTGCAAAGGCTCAGGGGAAGGAGAGGGCTTGGCACACCTAGAGAACTGGGAGCATGGGATGGGGCAGGGGGCAGCTGGTGAGCCTTGACGCTGGGAATGGAGTCAGGGACCAGATGGTGCAAGAAGAGGTTGAGTTGGGACTTTATCTGGCATGGGGTGTGGGAGAGCCTTTGAAGGATCTTAAGCAAGAGAGGAAAATGATTTGATTTACATTTCAGAAAAGTTCCTCTGGCTGGGAGTGGCATGGATGCCCATGTGGGTATACACGTATGCATTTTTTATTGTGTTTCTGCATGGCCGTGTGTATGTCATCTGTGTTTGGTGTTTTGGGGTGGGAATGACTGTGAGTGGCTATGAATGTGGGCTGCCAGAGCCACAGCGGGAAGGAGACCTGACAGTGGCAGGCACGGGCTCCTCCTGCAGGTTCCCAGGCAGCTGAGGATCAATGAGTGGCTCCTCCCAGGGTCCCCCTTGGGGCCTCTTAAGAAGCCATGCCCTTCCAAAGGGACCAGCTCCCAAGAGTTCAGCTTGTTTTGTTCAACAAACATCACTGGGGGCCCTCAGTGCCTCCATCGCTACCCTCTGGGATGCCCCCTCCCCCATGCCAGGCTGGGGGTAGGTGACTTCCTTTGACTGCAGTCTCAGGACCTCAAATCAGGTGCAGCATCCGACAATGTTCAGAGAGAAAGACCCCTTCTTACTGAAAGGGTTAATATCTTTACTCCATAAAAGGCTTGTGCAAGAAAGACATGAAACCCAGGAGTTATAAAGAAAATGATAAGCAGATCCAACTCCACAAAAATAAAATATTTTATGCAGTGAAAGGCACCAAAGAAATTTAAAAGACCAACAAATTGACTGGGAGTTAGTATCTGTAATTTATATTGCAGTCAAAGAGTAATATCTACAATATATAAAGAGTTCCCACAAACAAATAAGAAAACAACAGCAATCCAATAGTAAAATGGGCTAGGTATATGGTCAAGTATTTCAGAAAGAAATATTACAAATGGTCAGTAAATAGATGAAGAAAACTTGAGCTCATTAGTAACAATGAAAATTAAAACATGTGAGGAAACCACTTTTTGCCCAACAGATTTACTAAACTAAAAAACTGGTGATATTCAGTGATGGAGTGGGGTGGGGAAATGAGCACATTCATATGCTGTTAGAGGAAATGTAAATTAATTTTACATTAATTGTAATTAATTAAGGGGGCAATTTAGTAATATCTATCAAAATGAAAAGTATGTATATTCTATCTGCCAGCAATTCCACTGTAAAAATTTATCCTACAAAATTACTAGCACATGCATACAAGGATCAGGTTACTCCCTACAGCATTGCCAGTAATACAAAAATATTTGAAACAACTTAAATGTCCTTCAGAAGAATTATGGTTGGATAAATTGTGGTATATCTACAACTCTGGAATACTATAGCACTATCAAAAAAGAATAAAGTAGATGTATATTACTGATATAGAATCTCTAATATGTTTTCTAATATGAAAAGCAAAATTTACAACAATATGTGTTAGATGATTCTACTTGTGCCTCTGAACAATTCTGTGTGTAAATGGGCTTAATAGTTTGAAAATTATTAATGTACTTTAAAAATAAAATTCTGATCTTTGCAACAGTTGGTCAGGGAACATCCATTGGCCTGGGGGGAATTGGGAACATTATAGAAGAAGTAAAAAGAGAAAGGCACATTCAACTTCAGACATTCAAAAATAGGATTTTGTAGCTAGACGATAGTCAACTACCTGTAGTTCCTATTTATCAATTAAAAATTTAGCCATGTGGTTAGAGTTGGGAAGGAGGAGGTGACACTGGGGAAATCCTACCCCAAAGATGGAGCAGTGAGAGAAAGGCAGGAAGGCAGTGAGGCAGCGAGCCAGGAGGGCCCCAGTTTCCACCTTTTGGGGCCTGGCTTAGAGGGATGGCAGTGGGTTAAGGGGGTAAGTGAAGGGATGTTCTAATTAATAACAAAGAGGCTATGGCCTCCACTCCCCATTTTCACCTCAGGAAGAGATCATCTGAGGATGCCACCTCAAAACCTGGGCTGTGGTACCCAGGCTCTGAGATGACCCTCATGGTCACCTTCTGGCTAATCCCTGTTGGGACCAACTCTCCTGGAGTTTGCTATGGACTGAATTGTGTCCCTCCAAAATTCATACGTTAGAGCCCTAACCCACAATGTGACTGTATGTGGAGATAGGGAGATAAGGATTAAGGTTAACCAAAGTCATAAGGAGATTCTGAAATTTCCTGAAATCCCATGTGGTGTGGAAGTTGAGGTGAGAGCTGGCAGAACTGCCAGAGGGCCTCTGAGCCTCAGTTTCCCCATCTATAAAATGGGGGATGCTAAGAGTACCTCCCTCCTAGGACAGTAGTAAATATTCAATGAGATAATCTATGTAAAGCATGTAGCACAGTGCCTGACATGAAGTCAGTGTTAACTTTTGTGTATAACAAACTCCATCATGAGCATGTATTGCTTTTAATGATTTTAAGAGGTTAAAAGTTCAGAAAACCCCAAAGCACAGTACAATAACCACTCAGAATTACACCACCTAGATTAATAACAAATAACTTGTTGGTCACATCTGCTTCAAATCTTTTTAAAATTAGACAGTAATATATGCATATGTTCTTCCTTCGAGAAATGAACCCAAACGTTGCAGATGAAGCTGGGACCCTCCTGACCACTTCCCAAGTCCCACTCTTCCCCCCTTTCCCCTAGACAAGCTTCAGCAGGAATGTGGTGTGTTTACCTCTGGCCCAGTTTTTTTTCCCCAATGCCACTTGCGATGTCACCTGCACAGTTAGCCCCACCTCCAGGGTCAGCAATACAGAGTCACACACAGTGTCACCTGTAGAGTTGGCCGCATCACCCCGTGTCAAACCACACACACCAACTGTGCATCACCTGTGTGTCGTGAGGCTCACTCACTCACGGTGTCACCTGCACACAGCCACGCGGTGTCCCCAGCTCAGTGACACACAACCCCACGGTCACCTGCCCACAAACAGCCACACACAACGATTTGCAGTCCCATACTCCATCCGCTGCGCCGCGTGGTGTGACATCACACAGGATGTCAGGGGACACAGGCAGACCCCACCCTCCGCGGAGCCCCGCCCACAGGCCTCACTACACCTTGGGCACTGCCGCAGGCCAGCCTGGGGCCTGGGTCTTCCGGCTCGGAGGCCTGGACCCAGGCCCTGCCTCCGCCAGCAGGACCACTATTCAGGCTGCATCTCAGTGGGCTGAGGAGGCCCGGGTGCTGCTGCGGAAGCAGAGCGGATGCAGAGAAAAGGCTTTGTTCTTCGTGGGCAGGTCGTTAAGAGGAGCTGGAGCCCCTCTGCCTGCCCCTTCCTTCCAACAAAGGAACAAAACAGCGGCTATTTGTAGATTCGTGTCAAACTCCCTCAGACCCTGGGGTGGGGAGTCCCGTGAGAGAGGCATTTGTGAGGACTCTAATGGCCAGCCGGTGCGGCCCGGCTCTCCAGGCAGCTGGCCCCCATCTCTGCCAGGGGAGGAGCCAGCCCGGGAGGTTCCTGAGACAAAGAGAGTGCCGAGACAATGAGAACAATGCCTGGGCTCTGGGGAGCATCCCACTTGTGCGAGGAGGTCCCACTGGGCACAGGGCGTGGGCATCAGGACACTCCCTCCCCCCCTATGGGACCCCCAGGCACCTCACAGGCCCCATTTCCCGAAGGAGGCTACCCGGGATGAGTCCTTTGCCTGGCAGCGCGTGGGCTCTTCCTACTACACACACATCATGTGATGGGCAGCTTGGGGATCGTCCAGACCTAGGAATGAATCCCAGCTCTGCCCCTTAGAGCTGTGTGGCCTCGGACATAGGTTTCCTCACCTGTAAAATGGGAACGATCATTCTCACCTCCCAGGAGTCTTGTGAGGAGTCCAGGAGATAAGAACTGGGCACATAGTAGGTCCTCAGCCCGCCGAGCTGTGAGCTCGCAGAGCAATCCCTCACTTTCAACACTGGGCTGGAGAGCCCAACATGCTGCCTGGCACACAGTAGGTGCCGTTGAAGAGGTTACTTAAGGGTTCTTACTAGCCTTCCGCCCTATAGGCTTGCCCCAACTTGGGTCACCCTCTTTCCAAGCCCTGCTACCAGTATTCTCTTGGAAAGAAATTTGCCGGAACCAAGCCACTGGTCAGCGAGTGTCACCTCCCCGGACTGGGAGCCCTGTACTGCAACGACAGAGCCTGGCCACCAGGGGGCGCAGTCTCTTAAGGTTTCCACACCAGCCGGAGTCGTTCCCACTCCTCAGGGGCCTGGAAGGCTGGAGACCGTACCGCTCACCGGGTGAGGTACCTGTCCACCCCGTCAGCCAGAGATCTTGGGGCCGTTCTCCTAGAATGCTGTGGAGGAGGAGCATTATAACCAAGACTGTAATCTCACAATGGTTAGAAAGAAGCACTTTTCAGGTCTGACCTGCTTCTCCCACTTTGCAGTGACCTGTCCTCACAGACTATGGTGACCCACTGCTACCCATGCTTACCCCACCAGACTTCAGGATTCCCTGTTCTGTCACCCTCCCCTCCCCAGAGAAGCCCAGACCATCAGAGCCAGAAGGTCCTCAAGTTGATCTGAGTGTCTCCCACCCCATTTAACAGATGGGAAAGCTGAGGTCCACAGAAAAGACCCCAGGAGTACACAGTGGGGAGGTAGCTGGACCAAGACCAAAACCTGGGTTCTCTTTTTCAACGTGTGCCATCTCATGCATGAGCTATTTTACTCTTGTTCTAGGGGAAGGAAAAAAGGAGGAGGAAGATTTTCGAGGCCTTCTTATGCTGTTCAGATCTTTGGCCTTACTCTGTACCTGCATTGTTTCATTGAATCCTCTACCAACCCCTTAGATAAGAAGTTGTTATCTCCAATTATGGATGAGGAAAGTGAGGTCACACAAGGTTGCCCAAAGTTTCACAGCTAAGAAATAGCAGCGCTGGTATTTGTCCCTGGGGTTGTCTCATTCCCACATTCTTTCTGCTCCGTTAGGTAGAACCATATAACATTGCCATTCCCATAGGTCAAAGTTTTTAAAATATCTGCTATTATATGCTTAAGCTCAATACTGTGCCAAAGAGACTCTCTTATCCTGAAGGAAGGGGGTCATCAGTTGGAATATTCTGGTGGCAGCGGGGGATGGGAGAAAGATTTCTTTGGGAGCAAAACACCCTAAGGAGATGACTGTCGCTGGAGAGATTGTCTCCTGCAACCCCAAAGCCCATATCAGGATTCTGGAATGGCCAGTTGGCTCTATAGGCCCCAGTTCAAGGACCTCTGACCACAGAAGCGTCATGCATCTTGGGCAGGAGGAAAATTAAGGAGGGTCTTGAGGGGAGATATGGTCTCTCCGGCTATGTCAGGGAGACCCCTTGGAAGAGAGATAAACCCACATGATATAAATTTAGGATGTCACAGAATATCGTGGCTAGAATGCCATAGAGTGCTGTTGAATGTCAAGGAATGTCGTAAAATGCTCTGGAATGTCAGAGAATGTCACAGGATATCGTGAATTCTTGTAAATGTCATAAATTGTTGTAAATGTCAAAAGATGTCATAGAATGCTGTAGATGGTTGTAAATGTCATCGGATGTCAAGGACTGCCTTCCAATGTCATCTTAGAATGCTGTAGATGGCTGTAAATGTCATGGAATGACTTGGAACGTCATCCTAGATCTCCTAGACTGTGGTAGGCTGTTACAGAATGTCAGCATCACAGAATGTCAGCATCACAGAATGTCATGGAAAGTTCCAGTCAGTTGGAAAAGACTTTGGGTTCCAGGTTCACCTGCTCATTTTGCAGATGGTAAAACTGAAGCCCAGAGGAGAAAAGGGGCTTGTCTATGAAGCTCACCCAGATAGTCACCAGCAGATGCAGACGTAGCATCTGGGTCTCTGGACTCCCAGCCCAAGCAGCCTCCCTGGGGACTAATTAACCCTGTGATGGAAACAGTGGTGTCCAGTGGGTATTCAGCAAATCTCCCAATTCTGGCTGGCCCTAGCCCTATGTCAGGATGGGGAATTAACTCCACGTGTGGGGCTTTCTGGTCTGGAAAGCAAAATAATGAGGTCTCTATGCTGAAATCAACAACATTCCCTCTCTGCAGCAGAGAGAGGGTGGGTGTGTTCGGGGAGCTCTCAGAGACCTCTCCCAGGCCCTGGGCCCGAAAAGGTGCCCCCAGGCTGTCCTGGGAGCCGCTCCTTGACAGCCAAGGACTCAGAGGTGCCCAACTTTGTAGACAACTCTTGGCGGAGGCTCTGGGACTCAGGAGGCTGCGTGTGTGTCTCAGAGGTGGGAGAGCAAGGAAGGGACCCTGGGAGGGTCTTTCCAGCCAGATGTCAGGCTGGTAGGAAGGACATCACTTTGGCTAAACTGATTGCCCTGAGTGGAATAGAAGTTATCAATATGAATCCAAAAAGTCATTCTACTGTCTCGGCAGGCTGATGGGTGAGGGGTCATGGAGGTGGGTGCGAGATGGCAAGATGAAAGTGTCTTCAGGAGGTGGTCTTCCCTGGTCTCTGCATCCAGCAGGAGACTCCACCCATGATAAGACACACTCTGCTTCCCTCCTTTTGTCCCCAAGCCCCAAGTCTCTCCCTCTCCTTCTCCCCCACTCTCTCCTTCCCTCTTGTGAAGATCCCCACCCAGAAATAGCTTGCTCCCCTCCAGGCTCCTGGGTGGGCCCCTTGGTCCTACGAACCACCCTGCAGTTTCTCTGATCCACACAAATGGACAGAGCCCTGAAGCTCTCTGCCCTCAAAGGGGAAGTGAATCAGGGAGACTCCGGGGATCTGCCTCCACCCTCACCGATGCAGAATCCCCTTCCCCTGGCTGCTGGTCTAGGGACCTTTCCAGGCCCAGAGCCAACCCAGGGTGTCCCCAGCCCTGAGGGGAGAGTTGGCAGGAGCACTGAGCCAGCTTGCCAGGGAAGGTCCCTGTGGCAGACACTGGAGCTGGTCCAGGCTGACCACAGCCTCATCTCAGCTGAGCTGGGGAAACTTTGCCCCGCGGGGCTAGGCTGGCAGTGACTCAGAGCCTTAGGCACCCGACCTCTTAGCAAAGCCTTCCCTTCTCTCTAAGGGTTTGCTCCCTGCAGCTCTAAAATTAACAAGGTCCCAGCAGAGTCTGGTGGCAGAGCTGAGTTCAGGAAGGGGCACAAAGAACGTACAGGAGGAAGAGGGTGCAGAGGGGCTCAGGCAGGGCAGGCCATGGTACTGGGGGATCCGGGGGTGATCAACGGCGATACAGGACCACAGGGGGAGCTGTGGGGTTGGCCCCGCTCTTGTCCATACTAATGAAACTTTCTAGTGGTGCACACACGTGTGTTGCCTGAGACTGTACATTTGCGTGCGGACACGTGTAGCCAAGTTTGTGTCCTCACCCCTGCGGGGTTCTGCGTATGTATGCACCAGTGGGTGTCTGCAAGTCATTTTTCACGTCGGAGTGTATGTGTGTGTAAACCTGGGTGCATTTCCATGTGGGTGGGTGTGACTGTGCACTTGTGTGTATCTTAATATAAAGATGGTGGTCTCAGCATCAGCTGTTGAGAGGATTTCATTTAAAAGACAGTGGAGAGCAGTGTTGAAGAGCTCTACCCTGGACTCAGGAAGGCCTGGGTTCAAATTCTGCTGGTGGCACCTTGGGCAGGTGATTTAGTGTCTGTGAACTTTAGTTTTCCATCTGTAAAATGGGGACAATACTAGTAGCACCCTCATAGGGTTACCGTGGAGTTCTAGGGAAACAGGGAATGTAAAAGGGCTTTGTGAACTATAAAAGGCTGACAGGGTGTGGGAAAAGACAGGTGATACGGGCTTGCGGTGAGTCCTGAGGATAAATACGGTAATACTATTCAAATCGCATGTGAGACTCGTATCAGGAATAAGAGAATAGTAGAAGGAAGTGCCAGGCCCTAATATGCCCGGTCTCTGGTGTACATGTTGGAGACAGTGTTTATTAATGTGCCAGTGTCAAGTGCATTACATCCCCTGCCCGGGCCCTCCATCCACCATTTGCCAACCTGGTTCCCAGATCTTGAGTCATGAAGAGTCAGAAGAATGGGTATAGGAGACAGGAGCAGAGAGAAGGAAGGAGAGGCAAGAGGCTGAGCTGATGTACATGATAAAGAACTGGGAGGAAGGGAGAAGAAGGAGAGGGAAACTGGAGGGGGCATCATGGAGACTGGGTGTGGAAAAGGCAGTGTGAGAGCCTGGGGGAGAACAGAGGGGTTGGTGAGAAGTTGCAGCGTGAGCTCTGACCTGGATCCCCTTTAATGTTCTTGAAATCCAGGTACAGGCTGGAATTCTTAACATCCTATTGGACGGCTGTTTCTTGTGTCTTTGAATGTGATTCTGGGCTGAGATTGGACCATTTGGGGCCACCACCTATAGTCTAATCAGCTATGTCCAAGTCTGCCTCTGGTGGGAGAAAATTTGGGGAGAAGGGGATCACTGTGAGCTAGGCAGATCCCTCCAAAGGTGTCTTTCAACGAGGGCCACTCCCAACCCTCGGTGTCAGCGCATCCTCCCCGGGCAGGTGTTTCTCTGTCTCCCCAGGGAAACAGATGGAAAGGCTGCTTGGAAGTCCCAAGTGGCCCTCGGAACCCTGGGGGGCAGGGCCACTTGGGACTCCCAACCTCAAGCCAGGCATGCTTCATCTGCATACGGTCTCTGCCTCAAAGAGCTTATATTCTAGTAGCAGAGACAGAAACTACAACTCCATAAGACATGGCAAGGGTAACAATAGAGGCGTTACAAGGCTGGGTGGAGGGGAAAGTGTTGGTCAATTCGCCCAGGAAAAGAAAGGGAGCCACAGAGGTGGTGAACTTCAACTTGAGTCTTGAGGTCTGAGCCAGAGAGTGCCAAGAGGACATGGAGGGGAAATGTGTTCTGGGGAGGCTGGAACAGGCTGTGCAGAGGGAGGGGTGTGAGGAGTCTGGCACGTAAGGGAAAAGGCGGGGGGATGAAGCATGGGACATGAGAGGGAGGGTCCAGATCAGGAGGGGCTGGGGGAGGAGAGGATTTGGGGAAAGAACATCAGAGGCCAGATCAGGGAGCACTTGAATTCCAGGGTAAAGGGAGAGGATTGTATCTTGAAGCAATGAGGAGCCTTGGAGAGATGTGGAAGGTTTTAATCAGGGAATAATGGAATCAAGATGGCATTTTAGAAAGATTACTCAGCCTGCTGGGCGGGACACAGGAGAGGAGATGGGAGGCAGGAAGGCTGTCAGTGATGAAATAATAGCGAACATCCATTGATTTATGTGTGTTATTTCACCTTACCTTTTCCACAACTCAAGGTAAGATCAATATCCTGGTTTTATAGATGAAGAAACCGGGACTCGAGACATGAAGTGAATTTCCTAAGGTCACACAGCTTGCAACCCAGACATGTCTGATGCCACAGCCCTCGTTCTCAGTCTCTGAGCCTGGGGTGAAGTGCATGGGCTCTGGGTCCAGGCTGCCTGGGTTCTAGTCTTCACTAGAACGTGTGACTCTGACATCATGCTGGCAACTGACAGAGCTCTGGGCTTCAGTCCCCTCATCTGTAAAGTGAGGTTAGTAATAGCGTCCACCTCACGGGGCCTTGAGAATCAAGCGAGCTGATGCATGTAAAGGGCTCGGCACAGAGCATGGCAGGCAGTGCTCACGCACTGTGTCACGTGCTGTCCATCACAGAGCCACAGCCATGAGCTATTCGGCCTGGGCAGGCAAAGCAGCTCTGGGCAGGAGAGAAGGGGGAGGACTTGAGAGATGTAGGGGGCAGAGTGGGTAGGACATGGTGGGAGGGCAAGGAGGGAGGAGTGGAGGATGTGTCCTGACTATCTTGGGGGCTCTGGGCAGTTGGCAGGGCTCTTCACTCACTTGGGGGACTGGAGGATGAGCTCGACGTGGGGATACTGCATCTCCAGCTCCTGTGAGAATCCTGCACCCACCCACCAGTCCCCACCTGCCTCTGCAGCCTAGGAGAAGACCCATGAGCTTCCTCCTGGCCCTGACCCTCACTCAGACAATGACCTATTCTGAGCTGAGTCTCCCAGGAGAGCCCCATGTCCTTGGCTGTCTCCTCGCCAGATCTGGGGTCCCCCATCCAGCCTCAGAGACACTCCCAGCCCCCTGCTGGACTCCCAGCAGAAATCCATGCTGAGTGGGCCTGGCGGCCCTGCAGGGCAGGTGCACTTAGAGGCCTTGGATCTTTTCCTTGTGTGATTCCAGTGTTCTCCCTGAGTCAACATGAATACCACTACCAGAAAAGTAAGAGCTTCTTTAAAAACGTAAGATTTCCTCCTAATATGTCATTTGGGGAGTGTTTAGGAGGCCAAGACCTATTCAGTGTTTTAGAAAGAAGAGATATATTTGTGAAAAAGCCTGGCCACACATGTTTCTTTCTTCTGAGCCTTCTACTATAAATGCCATTACAAAAAATTTAAAAGAAAAAAATCAGGCAAAAGGTACCAAATAAGAGTCCCTGTGGGTGGGGTTGTGTAAATTAGGGATGAAGGACCCACTTTTGAATTCGGACAGCCCCGGTTGTGAATTCCTGCTAGGTCTTTCCACATCTTGAACAACAGGCAAGTTATTTTCATCTGTTGGAGCCTCAGTTTGTTCATCCTCTAAATGGGCATGGGAATTCTGCAGTATTTTCTGAACCCAACAACCAGTTCTCCAGTTCTCCAGACACCCACTGGTGTCCAATAATTCAACTCAATTCTTTTTTTTAAATGTTTATTTATTTATTTGGTTGCATGGGGTCTTAAGTGCAGTAGGTGGGCTCCTCAGTTGTGGCTCACAGGCTCCTTTGTTGCGGCAGGCAGGCTCCTTAGTTGTGGCATGAGAACTCTTAGTTGTGGCATGCATGTGGGATCTACTTCCCGGACCAGGGATCAAACCCGGGCCGCCTGCATTGGGAGCGCGGAGTCTTAACCACTTTGCCACCAGGGAAGTCCCAATTCAACTCAGTTCTGACACTACCTACCTGGAATTAGCATCAGGTCCCACAAGTTAAAGGTCTGACAAGACTGCCCCCACCTCCGATGCCAGATGCATCTGTTTTTCTGACCGACTGGCTATAAATTGGTGGTCTCACGACCCCTATTTCAGTTCAATAATTTGCTAGAACAGCTCACAGAACTCAGGAGAATACTTTACTTGCATTTTCTAGTTTATCATAAAGGCTATAACCCCAGAACAGCCAAATGAAAGAGAGGCACAAGGGTATGGGGATGGGGGTAGCCCAGAGCTTCCATGCTCTCTCCAGGACCCTCCCAGCACCCTGATGTTCCTGACAAGTGTAGACAAGAGGAATAAAGAAGCCAACAGCAGAGGGTGAGGCCCAGAGTGAGGGCTCGAGAAACGCGGGCCTCTGTGAAATGCTGTGCCTGCTGGAACCACAGCAGCAGAGGGAAGGGCAGGAGGGCTGGGCCGGTCGGGGACAGGTGGCATGGGGTTGGCCTGGTGTCTGGTATGTGCCTTATTCTCTTCTTTCCCCCGAAAATTAAACCATCTTTAAATAAAAGTAGTCTATTTAAAAGATTCCTTGGAAACAAAAAGATTCACTGGACAAGGTTCAGATTGTACAGAAACATGAAAGAAAACAAAAGTCAGAAAAAGCCCATGTCTAGATATTAACTAATAACAATATTTTGGTATATTTTCATCCATAATCATTTCTTTCACTGTATTTATCTATCTACCCATCTGTCATCTGTCTATTCATCTGTCTTATCTACCAACCTACCTATCTATCCATCTATCATTTATCCACCCATCCATCCATCCATCTACCTACAAAAAGGCATCGCTCGATAAGTTCAGTCTGCCTTTTCACGTTATGTGTGAGCATTTCCCATGTAATCTAACATTCTCCTATAACACCTTTCCCTATTTTTAGGGAAACATAGTTTCTTTTGTAAAAACCTTCTTATTATAAGATAAAATAGAGAGATAGAAGCTGCACAGCACAATGTATAGCTTAATGAAATAATAAACAGGCACCCTTGTGGCCACCACCTGGTTCAAGAAAGAGAACTTAGCCAGCTTCCCAAATGCCTCCCGGTGCCCTGCCCAGTCACAGCTGCTTCCTTCCCTGCAAAAGAGCCACTACCCTGATTTTTATGTCAGTTACTCCTTTGCATTTCTTTGTAGTTTTATCACTCTAGTGGATACACTTAGACACTATAGTTTAGTTGGACATTTAAAAAAATTCAATCTGCCTAAATTCTTTTAATCTACAGTTTCCCCCTTCATCTTGTTCTTTTCCTTAAAATCTATGTGTTGAGGAAATCTGCCCATTCGGCCTGTAGGGTTTTCACAGTCTGGATTTTGTTCAGTACAATTCACCACGTCCTCTGTCTGCTGTAGTTCCTGCAACCTGTCTTCATTTTTAATGGTCGTGCCATGATTTGTAATCAATGCCTTTGGATTGCCCAGCTTATTTATTTATTTATTTTTGCGGTACGCGGGCCTCTCACTGCTGTGGCCTCTCCCGTTCTGGAGCACAGGCTCCGGACGCGCACGCTTAGTGGCCATGGTTCACGGGCCCAGCCGCTCCGCGGCATATGGGATCTTCCCAGACTGGGGTACGAACCCGTGTCCCCTGCATCAGCAGGCGGACTCTCAACCACTGCGCCACCAGGGAAGCCCTATGCAGACTTCTTTATTGCAGCATGCAGACTCTTAGCTGTGGCATGCATACGGGATTCCCCGACCAGGGATCGAACTAGGGCCCCCCTGCATTGGGAGCACAGAGTCTTACCCACTGGACCACCAGGGACGTCTCTTTCTAGTGATTTTTTTTTTAGGGATATTTATTTATGGCTGCGTTGGGTCTTCGTTGCTGCGTGCGGGTTTTCTCTAGCTGTGGCGAGCAGAGGCTACTCTTCCTTGTGGTGCTTGGGCTTCTCATTGCGGTGGCTTCTCTTGTTATGGCACATGGGCTTCAGTACTTGTGGCACGTGGGCTCAGTATTTGTGGCACATGGGCTTAGTTGCTCCGCGGCATGTGGGATCTTCCCAGACCAGGGATCGAACACATGTTCCCTGCATTGGCAGGTGGATTCTTAACCACTGCTCCACCAGGGAAGTCCCCCTTTTTTGTGATTTTTATATTTACTTTCTTCATTTCAGTTTTCAACTAGGTTTGTTGTTTTTTTAAGTCCCTTGACAAAAAAGAGTTATTATTTTTAAACCTAAAAGAGCTCATTTGATCAGTAAAACTCTCTAAAAAGTCAGTGGAAAAGTAGACCAAAGACCTAAAAGATAAATCACATTAAAATAAAGGCAAATGGCCAGTAAAAAGTGAAAATGTGGCCTTCCTTTTTAGTGAGCAAAAAAAAAAAAAGCAAATTAAAATGACAAAATACCTTTCTAACTTCAATAAAATAAATTTTTAAAAAAGACAAAACATCGTCTTTTGTCTATCAAATTGGCAAGGATTTTAAGATGTTAAAAATGCCTAGACAGGGCTTCCCTGGTGGCGCAGTGGTTGAGAGTCCGCCTGCCGATGCAGGGGACACGGGTTCGTGCCCCAGTCCGGGAGGATCCCACATGCCGTGGAGCGGCTGGGCCCGTGGGCCATGGCCGCTGAGCCTGCACGCCCAGAGCCTGTGCTCCGCGACGGGAGAGGCCTCGGTGGTGAGAGGCCCGCGTACCACAAAAACAAAACAAAACAAAACAAAAACAAAACAAAACAGAAAAAAGAATCCGCCTGCCAATGCAGGGAACACGGGTTCGAGTCCTGGTTTGGGAAGATCCCACATGCCGCGGAGCAGCTGTGCGCCACAACTACTGAGCCTGCGCTCTAGAGAGCCCACAAGCCACAACTACTGAGCCCACCTGCCACAACTACTGAAGTCTGCAAGTCTAGAGCCCGTGCTCCACAAAAAGAGAAGCCACTGCAATAAGAAGCCTGTGCACCACAACGAAGACCCAATGCAGCCAAAAAATTAAAAATAAATAAATTTATTTTTTAAAAAAATGCCTAGACAGTGTGACAGGCTGCCATTTATTCCCTCAAAAACATCCTTTCTTTCTTCCATCACAGCAGAGTTGTAGGTGGGCACATGCACACCCACCTAGAGACTATATTTCCATGCTCCTTTGCAACTAGGTATGGCCATGTGACTAAATTCTTGTCAAAGGAAGTGCTAGAAGTGATGCGTCTAATTTTAGTTTCACTTGTACCAGTCAGGGTCCCAGCAGGAAAGAGATGGCATCCTCAAATTGGGTAAACTGGGGAGAGCTAAACATAGGGACAATTTATGAAGGTATGGGCAGTGTGTAATAAAGAACTTTGCTGGCCTTTATCTCTGATTCCCGGAAGGTAACCACCAAATCCTTCTCATTTCCTGAGTGACAGGAGTATCTTTGTTATTCGTGATGGCCTCCTCAGACCACATATGATAGTTTATGCTAGTAAGGTGACTTGTGGTGGGCCCTTAGAAAGTTTATGCTAATGGGATGACTCAGGATGGAGGCTGACCATGCCAGAAGGTCAACCATGTGATTAGAGGGTTGAGGCTTTGAGACACATGATAAGAAAGTGTCCATGAAGAAATAAGTATCAATTAGCCAGCAAGAGTCTGTCCACTTGAATTTAATCAATGTCCATATAATTATTTCTGACTCCCCTTTCCCACTGCTTGAACTTGGGTCTGATTTCCTGTCTCTAAGACCTGCCTCATCTTCACTCTGTCCCAGGTGTGATACCTAGGTTGATATTATTGGATTCTCATCCCCTACCCACACTTTCACTCATGATTTACAGGATGCTCTAATGTTCATCACAGCTTCTCTGATTCTGACTCCCACAATTGCCTGGGTTCTGGTCTTGTTAGATCCTACCTCATAACAAATTCTAACACTTCCCTTTCAGAATTATTTACTTTTGAACTATTCTTTTCTCATCCCTTAGCATAGTCTGGGTCCTGTTTATTTACAAGGTGTATCTCTGGTAGCGTTGGGAAATTTGGTCCTAATGAACAATGGTGGCAGCATGAGAAGTGGCAGGATCCATCGCAGGGAGATTCAGACCAAGTTTCAGCACCAAGGAGAGCTCTGAGGGAACAGGATGATCTCTACTGACAAAAGTTTTTTATCTTGGGAAGCTCATGAATACCTCTATAGGTCACATCTACAGGAAAGAATTGTATATCACTGGGGTGTCAAAGGGTTTCACCTTTTATGCTAAGTACAACGGACTGGTAGTGTCTGCCCAAAGTGTCCTGTTGGAGAGAACTGTAAAACCTTGTATAGTTTCAACAGGAAATTGTTCTAAGATTGATTAATGATGTCTGCCACAGGTAGAAAATGAGTAAGCCACGGAACGTTTGTTATTCGTTTGTTATTCTTTAGTCCAGCTCTTAAGGTACATATAGAAATTTTATATATGTTTTGTTATATCTGTCTGTATTTTCCTTTTAGGTACTGTTTGCTTTTTACTTTATTTTATTTTTTTGTAATGAAGGTTTTCCTGCCATGAGATTATGAAAATATTCTTTTACTATTTTTTCCTAAAACTTTTATAGTTTTTTTATTTTCATTTTTGGCTGCGTTGGGTCTTTGTTGCTGCACGCGGGCTTCCTCTAGTTGCGTCCAGCAGGGGTTACTCTTCACGGCAGTGCCCAGGCTTCTCATTGCAGTGGCTTCTCTTGTTGTGGAACACTGGCTCTAGATGTGCGGGGTTCATTAGTTGTGGCACGTGGGCTCAGTAGTTGTGGCTTGTGTGCTCTAGAGCACAGGCTCAGTAGTTGTGGCGCATGGGCTTAGTTGCCCTGCAGCATGTGGGATCTTCCTGGACCAGGGATTGAACCCATGTCCCCTGCGTTGGCAGGTGGATTCTTAACCACTGCACCACCAGGGAAGTGCCTATAGTTATTTTTTTAAATCCCATATGTTTTGGTGGTCCACTGATATCTTCCCTCATCAATACCACAAAGCTTTCATAGATATAACTTTGCATTTGGATAGATTATAGTGGTCTCTCTCTCTTTTTTTTTTTTTTTTTTGTGGTACACGGGCCTCTCACTGTTGTGCCCTCTCCCATTGCGGAGCACAGGCTCTGGACACACAGGCTCAGCGGCCATGGCTCATGGGCCTAGCCACTCCGTGGCATGTGGGATCTTCCTGGACTGGGGCACAAACCCACGTCCCCTGCATCAGCAGGCGGACTCTCAACCACTGCGCCACCAGGGAAGTCCCGTGAAGTCTCTTTAAAAAGTCTCTTTTTAAGGTTTCTTGTATATATTGCCTCCTCCAATAAACTTTAGAATCAGCTTGAAAATTTCCATTAGAATTTTAATTGGGATTGCATTGAATTTATAAATTAATCTGGGGAGAACAGAATTTTTGTGGTTTAAAAATCTTCTCCTTCAGGAATGCTGTATATCTTTCTTTAAGTATTCTTTTACTTACATCAATAAAGTTGTGCACTTTTCTTTATAGAGGCTAGACACCTTTCTTATTAAGTCTATTCCTGAGTACTCTACACTTTTTGATACTATTATGAGTGAGATTTTCTGTGTAAAATGTTACAATTGGTTAGTACTAATGGTTTGGAAAGTCATTGATTTTTGTATGTTGTTCTAATATCCAGACTCTTTACTAAATTCTCCTACTAGTTTATAACAGCTTTTCATCATTTTCCCTCTTGGATTTTCTACACTTATTGCCTTCAAACAGTGATAGTTGGTCTTTGTTTTTCAATATTGATACCAAATCACCAATCTATCTTATATTTTATGTCTTTAAAGGTAAGTTTCAGGCATCAGTACACCTCATCCTTAAGCACTTTAGCATGCATATTTTTAATTAGTATTCAATATTTGTTTATGATTCTTTTTTCTTTTGAATATTATACTGTTTCATGCATAGTGTAAGGATCATACAACAGTACGTTTCTAATTTCTCTCTCCCATCCATTGTGCTATTTAGTCATACATTTTATTTTTTATATGCTATAAACACACAATACATTGAATTTTGTATTTAACTTATGCTATTTTCTTTGTTCTTCATTTATTAGTGTAGATCCAAGCTCTTGTCTGGTATTTTATTCCTTCTACCTAAAAAAATCTTCCAACATGTCTTTAGTGTGGATCTGCTGATTGTGAATTTTCTCAGTTTTTGTTCATCTGAAAAGTTTTAATTTCTCCTAAATTTTTGTTTGTTTGTTTGTTTTGTGGTGCGTGGGCCTCTCACCACTGTGGGCTCTCCTGCTGTGGAGCAACAGGCTCCGGACGTGCAGGCTCAGTGGCCATGGCCCATGGGCCCAGCCGCTCCGCAGCATATGGGATCTTCCTAGACCAGGGCACGGACCCGTATCCCCTGCATCGGCAGGAGGACTCTCAACCACTGCACCACCAGGGAAACCCTCTCCTAAATTTTTGAAAGATATTCTCATTAAGTAGATAATTCTTGGTTGACATGTTTTTTTTTTCCTTTTAAAACCTTATTGATGTCATTCTAAGGGCTTTTGCTTATGTAGTTTCTGTGAGAAGTCTGCTATAATTCCCATCTTTGTTCCTCTGTATGCAGTGTGCCTTTTATCTCTGGCACCTATAAGATTTAAGATTTTTTTTATCTTTAATTTTTAGCAGTTTGAATATGTTGTAACTCTCTCTTAAAAAAAAAAGTATCCTCCTTGGTGTGCTCTGAGCTTCTTGGATCTGTGATTTGGTGTCTTTCATTAATTTTGGGAAATTCTCAGTTATTATCTCTTCAAATATTTCTTCTGACCTGATTTTTCTCTCTTTTCTACTTCTGGAATTCCAGTTACATGTATATTTAGACCATTTGATATTGTACCACAGCTGCGGGTCCTTTTACCATTTTTTGAAGGATGCAAGCATCTTACAGCAATTTAACCCCATTTATCACTACCAAACCTTTGTAGTATTGTTGTCATATATTTTACTTTAATATATTTTCTAAGCTCCACAACACATTTGCATCATTGCTGTTACAAACAGCTTTTACCCTTATATTTATCCATTTTCTTCATTCTCCATTTGTTCCTGCAGTTCCATATGCCCATCTGGGCTCATTTTCCTAATCTGAAAAAGCTTTCTGTAGTCTGAAATTTTTTCTTTAGTATTTCTTATAGCACCAATGTGCTGACAATGAATTTTTCAACCTACATTTATATGAAATATCATTATCTCACTTTCAGTTTTGAAGGCTATTTTTGTTGTGTATAACGTTCTATGTTGCCAGATTTTTTCTTTCTACACTTTAAGGATTTCATTCCACTGTCTCTTGCTTCTGTGGTTTCCATTGAAAAGTCAGCTGTAAGTCTTACTGTAATTCTTTGAAGGTAATGTGGTAACGTGTCTCCTCCTCTTCAGTGTCTCTTTTCCCTTTTTTTTTTTTAACATCTTTATTGGGGTATAATTGCTTTACAATGGTGTGTTAGTTTCTGCTTTATAACAAAGTGAATCAGTTATACATATACATATGTTCCCATATCTCTTCCCTCTTGCGTCTCCCTCCCTCCCACCCTCCCTATCCCACCCCTCCAGGCTGTCACAAAGCACTGAGCCAATATCCCTCTTCCATGCGGCTGCTTCCCACTAGCTATCTACCTTACGTTTGTTAGTGTGTATATGTCCATGACTCTCTCTTGCCCTGTCTCTTTTCCCTTTTAAGATGATCTTTCTTTTTTGTTTTCAATATTTTGCCTATAATGCCCTCAGATGTGGTTTTTCTTTGTTTTATATGTTTGCAGTTTGCTGAACTTCCTGTATTTTGGGGTTACTGCCTTTCTAGCTTTGAAAAATTCTCAGGTATTATCTCTCCAAAATACCTTTTCTGCCACATTACCACTCTTCCCTGCTTTGTGAATAACAATTACACAATTATAACAGAGAAAAGAGAGGAAGGCTCCCTGTTCTTGTTGTATCCCATAGCTCTTTGTCACTTTTCTATATATTGCCATCTTTGCCTCTTTCCATGCTGCTGACTTATCTGAATATTTTCTTCTGACATATTTTCCACTTCACTAATTACCTGTTCAGCTGTGTCTAAACTGTTGCTAAGCCCATTTAATGAGTTCTAATTTTCGTTTTCATAATTTTGTTTTAGAATGCTTATTTGATTGTTTTTATAAATTTCAAATATCTTGAAATTCTCCATCTTATCATTCATTTTGTCCTTCTTTTCCATGATTTAATTTAACATATTAATCATAGTTATTAAGTCCTTGTCTGATAATTCCAATATTTCATTTATCTGAGTGTTTGCTTCTATTTTAAAAAATTGATTATTTTTCACATTTCCCTGCCCTTATACATGTTTAGCAATTTAAAAAAAATATGCCACACATTGTATATAAAAGAATCATAGAGGCTCCAGATGAAGGTTTCCCCAATCCTCTGTTTAGGCAGATAGAATGGGGGAACTGATCACTTCAATACAATGAGGGATTGAGCTGGGTCAGGGCTGAGTTGCCCTTTTAGTAAGTCTCAGCCTACCTCTGATTTTTCCAAACCCCTGGGGGCTTTTGATTAAGAGACTGGAATGTCTTTGACTCCTCAGCTCTAAATGACTATGAGAGATTCCGTTTTTCTCTTTGGAGTTTTGAGCCTCTTGATGATGAGAGCACCAGTGTTTGTGGCAGTTTCCTCCTTCTAGTGCAATAAAGCACTGTTAAAGCACAGATTTCACTCCACTTTTTAGAAGTTTTGGGCTCAGCCACTCATCCTCCCACATAACCCAGAACTCAAAAAATGTTCTGTGGGCACATTGCATTGTGTACTCCTATAGATTCCACCCATTCCACTGGCTCTACAAGATCATCAAAAGTTTTGTTCTCTTCTCTTTCCTTATGTAGATCCTCAGCCTGAGCTAAATAAGATCCTCAGGTCCAGCTTAGAATTGGAAAATTCTCTTGAGGCAGATCACCAACTCGTATGGGAAGGGCTCTTACTCCTCTGGATTTTAGTTCATCTAGTCCTCATTACCATAGTTCTGTGATATTTTTAATAATATGATTTTGCAATTTATCTCTTTTATTCCTAGTTAATGTAGTGAGAGGCCTGTCCTGCCATAGCCTACTACATCTTACTCAGAAAGAGAAATCTCCTTCTCTTAAATGTTTAACATATATTTAAACTTACATTTTTCTATATGTGTCTAGGGTTCCTCAGTATCTACACTCTCTCCTTGAACAAGTTAAGAACACTTTCACTTCCCTTCTCCACCCCTGAATACACCCCACATTGAGATCATCTGGGGTTTTAGTTCCTGGGTAGTTGTTGCCATTGCCACTGCTGCTGTTTTATTGTCTATTAAAAATTAGACTTAGCCACAAAATTTTACGATTTTTTTTATTTTGTTTTAATTTTGTTTTACTTTAAAATCTTTTTATTTTATTGACATATAGTTGTGTTAGTTTCAAATATACAGCAAGGTGATTCAGTTATACCTGTATATACATTACTTTTTTTCATATTCTTTTCCATTATGGTGTATCACAAGATATTGAATATAGTTCCCTGTGCTAAACATAAGACCTTGTTGTTTGTCCATTCTTTTTTTTTTTTTTTGGAATTTTGGAATTTTATTTATTTTTTTATACAATAGGTTCTTATTGATCATCAATTTTATACATATCAGTGTATAAATGTCAATCCCAATCTCTCAATTCATCACACTGCCACCCCACCCCCCTACCGCTTTCCCCACTTGGTGTCCATACGTTTGTTCTCTACATCTGTGTCTCAATTTCTGCCCTGCAAACCAGTTTATCTGTACCATTTTTCTAGGTTCCACATATATGTGTTAATATAGGATATTTGTTTTTCTCTTTCTGACTTACTTCACTCTGTATGACATTCTCTAGATCCATCCATGCCTCAACAAATGATCCAATTGCGTTCCTTTTCATGGCTGAGTAATATTCCATTGTATTTATGTACCACATCTTCTTTATCCATTCATCTGTCAATGGGCATTTAGGTTGCTTCCATGACCTGGCTATTGTAAATAGTGCTGCAATGAATTTTGGGGTGCATGTGTCTTTTTGAATTATAATAATTATAATTATTATATTATAATTATTATTATAATATAATAATTATAATTATTCTCTGGGTATATGCCCAGTAGTGGGGTTTCTGGGTCATATGGTAATACTATTTGTAGTTGTTTTTGGTTTTTTTGCTTTTTTTTGTGGTACGAGGACCTCTCACTCTTGTGGCCTCTCCCATTGTGGAGCACAGCCTCCAGACGTGCAGGCTCAGCAGCCATAACTCACAGGCCTAGCCAGTCCACGGCATGTGGGATCTTCCCACACCGGGGCATGAACCCGTGTACCCTGCATTGACAGGCGGACTCTCAACAACTGCGCCACCAGGGAAGCCCCCTATTTGTAGTTTTTTAAGGAACCTCCATACTGTCTTCCATAGTGGCTGTATCAATTTACATTCTCACCAACAGTGCAAGAGTGTTCCCTTTTCTCCACACCCTCTCCAGCATTTGTTGTTTGTAGATTTTCTGATGATGCCCATTCTAACTGGTGTGAGGTGATAACTCATTGTAGTTTTGATTTGCATTTCTCTAATAATTAGTGATTTTGAGCAGCTTTTCATGTGCTTCTTGGCCATCTGTATGTCTTCTTCAGAGAAATGTTTATTTAGGTCTTCTGCCCATTTGTGAATTGGGTTATTTTTTTTTTAGTATTGAGCTGCATGAGCTGTTTATATATTTTGGAGATTAATCCTTTGTCCGTTGATTTTTTGCAAATATTTTCTCCCATTCTGAGGGTTGTCTTTTCATCTTGTTTATGGTTTCCTTTGCTGTGCAAAAGTTTGAAGTTTCATTATGTCCCATTTGTTTATTTTTGTTTTTATTTCCATTACTCTAGGAGTTGGATCAGAAATGATCTTGCTGTGATTTATGTCAAACAGTGTTCTTCCTATATTTTCCTCTAGGAGTTGTATAGTGTCTGGTCTTACATTTAGGTCTCTAATCCAATTTTAGTTTATTTTTGTGTATGGTGTTAGGGAGTGTTCCAATTTCATTCTTTTACATGTAGCTGTCCAGTTTTCCCAGCACTACTTATTGAAGAGACTGTTTTTTCTCCATTGTATATCCTTGCCTCCTCTGTCATAGACTAGTTGATCATAGGTGTGTGGGTTTATTTCTGGGCTTTCTATCTTTTTGCATCGATCTATATTTCTGTTTTTGTGCCAGTACCATATTGTCTTGATTACTGTAGCTTTGTAGTATAGTCTGAAGTCAGGGAGTCTGATTCCTCCAGCTCCGCTTTTTTCCCTCAAGACTGCTTTGGCTATTGGGGGGCTTTTGTATCTCCATACAAATTTTAAGATTGTTTTTTCTAGTTCTGTAAAAAATGCCATTGGTAATTTGATAGAGATTGCATTGAATCTGTAGATTGCTTTGGATAGTATAGTCATTTTCACAATATTGATTCTTCCAATCCAAGAACATGGTATATCTCTCCATCTGTTGATATCAACTTTAATTTCTTTCACCAGTGTCTTATAGTTTTCTGCATACAGATCTTTTGTCTCCCTAGGTAGGTTTATTCCTAGGTATTTTATTCTTTCTGTTGCAATGGTAAATGGGAGTGTTTCCTTAATTTCTCTTTCAGATTTTTCATCATTAGTGTAGAGGAATGCAAGAGATTTCTGTGCATTAATTTTGTATCCTGCAACTTTACCAAATTCATTGATTAGCTCTAGTAGTTTTCTGGTGGCATCTTTGGGATTCTCTATGTATAGTATCATGTCATCTGCAAACAGTGACAGTTTTACTTCTTCTTTTCCAATCTGTATTCCTTTTATTTCTTTTTCTTCTCTGATTGCCATGGCTAGGACTTCCAAAACTATGTTGAATAATAGTGGTGGGAGTGGACATCCTTGTCTTGTTCCTGATTTTAGAGGAAATGCTTTCAGTTTTTCACCATTGAGAATTATGTTTACTGTGGGTTTGTCATATATGGCCTTTATTATGTTGAGGTAGGATCCTTCTATGCCCACTTTCTGGGGAGTGTTTGTCATAAATGGGTGTTGAATTTTGTCAAAAGCTTTTTCTGCATCTATTGAGATGATCATATGGTTTTTCTTCTTTAATTTGTTAATATGGTGTACCACATTGATTGATTTGTGTATACTGAAGAATCCTTGCATCCCTGAGATAAATCCTACTTGATCATGGTGTATGATCCTTTGAATGTGTTGTTGGATTCTGCTTGCTAGTATTGTGTTGAGGATTTTTGCATCTATATTCATCAGTGATATTGGTCTGTAATTTTCTTTTTTTGTAGTGTCTTTGTCTGGTTTTGATATCAGGGTGATGGTGGCCTCATAGAATGAGTTTGGGAGTGTTCCTTCCTCTGCAATTTTTTGCAAGAGTTTGAGAAGGATGGGTGTTAGCTCTTCTCTAAATGTTTGATAGAATTCATCTATGAAGCCATCTGGTCCTGGACTTCTGTTTTTTGTAAGATTTTTAATCACAGTTTCAATTTCATTGCTTGTGATTGGTGTGTTCATATTTTTTATTTCTTCCTGGTTCAGTCTTGGAAGGTTACACTTTTCTAAGAATTTGTCCATTTCTTCCAGGTTGTCCATTTCATTGGCATAGAGTTGCTGGTAGTAGTCTCTTAGGATGCTTTGTATTTCTGTGGTGTCTGTTGTAACCTCTCCTTTTTCATTTCTAATTTTATTGATTTGAGTCTTCTCCCTCTTTTTCTTGATGAGTCTGACTAATGGTTTATCAATTTTATCTTCTCAAAGAACCAGCTTTTAGTTTTATTGATCTTTGCTATTGTTTTCTTTCTTTCTATTTCATTTATTTCTGCTCTGATCTTTATGATTTCTTTCCTCCTGCTAACTTTGGGTTTTGTTTGTTCTTCTTTCTGTAGTTCCTTTAGGTGTAAGTTTAGATTGTTTATTTGCGAGATTGTTTATTTGCTATTTTTCTTGTTTCTTGAGGTAGGCTTGTATAGCTATAAACTTCCCTCTTAGAACTGCTTTTGCTGCATCCCATAGGTTTTGGATTGTCGTGTTTTCATTGTCCTTTGTCTCTAGGTATTTTTTAACTTCCTCATTGATTTATTCAGTGATCTCTTGGTTATTTAGTAACGTACTGTTTAGCCTCCCTGTGTTTGTGTTTTTTACGTTTTTTCCCCTGTAAATCATTTCTAATCTCATAGCGTTGTGGTCAGAAAAAATGCTTGATATGATTTCAATTTTCTTAAATTTACTGAGGCTTGATTTGTGACCCAAGAGGTTGCCTATCCTAGAGAATGTTCTGTGTGCACTTGAGAAGAAAGTGTAATCTGCTGTTTTTGGATGGAATGTCCTATAAATATCAATTAATTCTATCTGGTCTATTGTGTCATTTAAAGCTTCTGTTTCCTTATTAATTTTCTGTTTGGATGATCTGTCCATTGGTGTAAGTGAAGTGTTAAAGTGCCCCACTATTACTGTGTTACTGTCAATTTCCTCTTTTTTAGCTGTTAGCAGTTGCCTTATGTATTGAGGTGCTCCTATGTTGGGTGCATATATATTTATAATTGTTATATCTTCTTCTTGGATTGATCCCTTGATCATTATATAGTGTTCTTCCTTGTCTCTTGTAACATTCTTTATTTTAAAGTCCATTTTATCTTATATGAGTATTGCTACTCCAGCTTTCTTTTGATTTCCATTTGCATGGAATACCTTTTTCCATCCCCTCACTTTCAGTCTTTATGTGTCCCTAGGTCTGAAGTGGGTCTCTTGTAGACAGCATATATATGGGTCTTGTTTTTGTATCCATTCAGCAAGCCTGTGTCTTTTGGTTGTAGCATTTAATCCATTCACATTTAAGGTAGTTATCGATATGCATGTTCCTATTACCATTTTCTTGTTTAGGGTTTGTTTTTGTAGGTCCTTTTCTTTTCTTGTATTTCCCAATTAGAGAAGTTCCTTTAGCATTTGTTGTAGAGCTGGTTTGGTGGTGCTGAATTCTCTTAGCTTTTGCTTGTCTGTAAAGCTTTTGATTTCTCCACTGAATCTGAATGAGATCCTTGCTGTGTAGAGTAGTCTTGGTTGTAGGTTCTTTCCTTTCATCACCTTAAGTATATCATGCCACTCCCTTCTGGCTTGTAGAGTTTCTCCTGAGAAATCAGCTGTTAACCTCATGGGAGTTCCCTTGTAATTTATTTGTCATTTTTCCCTTGTTGCTTTCAATAATTTTTCTTTGTCTTTAATTTTTGCCAACTTGATTACTATTTGTCTCAGTGTGTTTTTCCTTGGGTTTATCCTGTATAGGACTCTCTGTGCTTCCTGGACTTGGGTGGCTATTTCCTTTCTCATGTTAGGGAAGTTTTCGACTATAATCTCTTCAAATATTTTTTCAGCTCCTTTCTTTCTCTCTTCTCCTTCTGGGACCCCTATAATGAGAATGTTGTTGTGTTTAATGTTGTCCCAGAGGTCTCTTAGGTGTCTTCATTTCTTTTCATTCTTTTTCCTTTATTCTGTTCCACAGCAGTGAATTTCACCATTCTGTCTTCCAGGTCACTTATCTGTTCTTCTGCCTCAGTTATTCTGCTATTGATTCCTTCTAGTGTAGTTTTCATTTCATTTATTGTATTGTTCATCTCTGTTTGTTTTTTCTTTAATTCTTCTAGGTCTTTGTTAAACATTTCTTGCATCTTCTTGATCTTTACCTCCATTCTTTTTCCGAGGTCCTGGATCATCTTCACTATCATTATTCTGAATTCTTTTTCTGGAAGTTTGCCTATCTCCATTTTATTTAGTTGTTTTTCTGAGGTTTTATCTTGTTCCTTCATCTGGTACATAGCCCTCTGCCTTTTCATCTTGTCTATCTTTCTGTGAATGTGGTTTTCATTCCACAGGCTGCAGGATTGTAGTTCTTCTTGCTTCTGCTCTACTATTCTTTTTTAAAATCAGTGTTTCCTGTATCCCATGTTTTTTATGGCCTTGTGTTCATTTTTGTTTTCTTTTATGACAGAGCAATCTTGAGTAGTTCCTTCACAGATTCTGTGAATAATAAATTTTGTTCAGAGCGTCTGTCCCAAACATTTTCATTTTCCTCTCACTCTTGAAGATTAGTTGGGTTGGGTATAGGATCTTAAGATCAAAACAATTTTCTCCAGAAATTTGAAGCTCTTTTTCCTTGTCTTCCAAAGAGAAATTATTTGCCAATTGGGTGAGCAGTTCTCTCTCTCTCTATCTCTCTAACTTTAGCTTTTAAGACTTTTCTCCATGAAATTTTACCACGGTGTGTCCAAGGGGTGAACTCCCCTCCTCCATTTATCTGTTTAGCACTTGATTGATCCTCTCACCCTGAAGACTCTTGCCTTTCTTCAATGGAAATGTTCTCTTATTGATTAATTAATTGTTTTCTTTTCTCCATCTTCTGCTTACGGAACACCTACAAAGTGCTGGATGAATCTTGAAACTTCTGTATCTAGTCTCTATGTCATTTAACTATTTTTGTCATTGTCTTTAACTCAGTCATTTTGCACAACAGTCTGAGAGAATCCCTCAGCCTTTTTTTTTTTTTTTTTTGCGGTACGTGGGCCTCTCACTGTTGTGGCCTCTCCGGTTGCGGAGCACAGGCTCCGGACGCGCAGGCTCAGTGGCCATGGCTCACAGGCCCAGCTGCTCCATGGCATGTGGTATCTTCCTGGACCGGGGCACGAACCCGCGTCCCCTGCATCCGCAGGCAGACTCTCAACCACTGCACCACCAGGGAAGCCCCCCTCAGCTTATTTTTAACTCACTGATTTGTTCTTTTCTTTCTTTCCATCTTTCTTTCTTTCTCTCTCTCTCTCTTTCTTTCTCTCTCTCTTTCTTTCTCTCTTTCTTTCTTTCTCTCTTTCTTTCTTTCTTTTCATACTGTGTGGCTTGCAGGATCTCATTTTTCCAACCAGGGATTGAACCTGGGCCATGGCAGTGAAAGTGCTGAATCCTAAACACTGGACCACCATGGAATTCCCACTAATCTGTTCTTTTGACAACAACTTTGAAGTATTTCAATAATACAGAAAGGTATAAAGAATTAATAATAGAACAAACATACTGGTACACACCACCCAACTTTGTCAGTTATTACAATTTTGCCTTATTTTTTTCATATTTATATTTTTAAGAAATAAAACATTGTTGATACGGTTGAAGCTCTTTTTGTTCTCTTACCAATTCCATTCCCTTCTTTCATTGTCTAGGGATAACAGTTATGTTGAATTTGGCCTTTATAACTTTTAAATACCTTTTATGAAGGTATTATTTCTGTAGTATATAATTCACTTATTTTAAGTGTGCCATTTGATAAATTTTGGCATTTGTGTGAAATTGTGTAACTACCAACACAATCAAGATGTAAAACAATTCCATAACCCCAAAAAGTATCCTTGTGACCCCCTTTTTTCTAAATTAATTAATTAATTAATTTTTGTCTGTGTTGGGTCTTCATTGCTGCACACGGGGCTTTCTCTAGTTGAGGCACGTGGGGGCTATTCTTCCTTGCAGTACACAGACTTCTCATTGAAGTGGCTTGTCTTTGTTGCAGATGCCCTTTTTGGCCAACCAGACATGCAGGAAATGCAAATCAACACTACAAAGATGTATCACTTTGCACCAGTCAGAATGACCGTCCTCACAAAGTGCAAAAACAAGAAATGCAGGAGATGGCGTGGAGAAAAGGGAACCCTATTACACTGATGCTGGGAATGTAAACTGCTAACAGCCACTCTGGGCTCTAGGTGAGAGGGCTTCAATAGTTGTGGCATGCAGGCTCAATAGATGTGGCTCATGGGCCCTAGAGCACAGGCTCAGTATTTGTGGTGCATGGGCTTAGTTGCTCCGTGGCATGTGGGATATTCCAGGACCAGGGCTCAAACCTGTGTCCCCTGCACTGGCAGACAGATTCTTAACCACTGTGCCACCAGGGAAGTCCCTCCTTGTACCCCTTCGCAATTGATCCTCTTTGCCAACCCTGGTCCTAGACAACAATTGCTTTCTGTCCTCATAGCTTTGCCTTTTCTATAATTTCATATAAATTGAATTATACAGTGAATGGTCTTTTAAGTTTGGTCTCTTTCACTTAGCATAATATTTTTGAGATTCAGCCATGTTTTTGCATGCCTTATTTAATGTTTAATTACTTTTTATTGCTGGGTAGTATTCCCAAGTATGGTTATACAATAATTCATTTATCCATTACCCAGTTGATAAACATTTAGATTACTTCCTGTTTGGGTCTGTTCTGAGTAATATTCAACTATGAACATTTATGTACAAATCTTTGTGTGGATATATGTTTTAATTTGCCTTCGGTAAATAACTGGAAGTCGAATTGCTATGTTATATGTTAAGTGTGTGTTTAACTTTATAAGATGCTAACATACTGTTCTCCAAAGTGGCTGTGCCATTTTGCATTCCTGCCAGCAGTATATGAGAATTCCAGTTGCTCTATATCCTTGCCAACACTTGGTATTGCCAGTCTTTTTAACTTTAGTATGTAATGGTACCTCATTATTATTTTAACTTGTATTTCTCTAATGACTAGTGAAGCTGAGCATGTTTTCATGTAACTATTTCCATTCTCATATATTTTTTGTGGAATTTCTGTTAAAATCTATATAAAGAAGTCTCACATCATAAGAGTTCTTTACGTACTTTGGATACGCACTTTTCACGTATGTTTTTTAATGTAAATTTTATTGGAGTATAATCATCCATGTTATAGTGAATGCATCAAAAAATATACACTATTATATTCATGTTTTAACTTTATATAATAGGTATTATACCAATTTATCATTCTGCATTGCTTTTTTATTTCATTCAGCATTATATTTCTGAAATTTATCCCTTTGGATACATATAGCTCTAGATGATTCATTTTGTCTGTTGTATAGGATTCTATAACGTGACCAGACCACAAGGTGTTTATCCAGTCTGTTGGATTATTGGCTGTTTCCAGTTTTTTGCTATTACAAACAGTTCTGCAGTGAACACTCATACATGTTTCCTTACACACAAACATAAGTGTTTCTCTGAGCATACACCTAGAAGTGGCATAGGGGCTGCATATATTTAAATTTATTCCAATTTCTCTTTGGCTATATTCATTCTACTATTCAGCCAACCTACTGAGTTTTAAATTTGAACAATTATTTTAAAATTTCAAGATCTCTTAGTGAGTCATTTTAGTAACAGCCTGTTCTCAATTTATGGGTATGATATCTTCTCCAATCTCCCTAGGGATGGTAATTATACTACTTTAAAGTCTTCTTTTTGTTTGTGTTGGCTCTCTTGGGTCTATTCCCTTTGGTCTTAGGCCTTCTTTTTGTTAAGTTTGATGCCTCTCTTGCAGAGTGTTGATTTTCCTCAAATGCTTGGGTATTCTTGGCTTTCTGTTCACCTTTGCTTTGAGAATCCCTTTTTGCCTGTCTCTGAAGGATGGTTTCAATCACAAAAGCTTGTCTCTGATCATCACTGTGAAGGAGTTCCGCCAATGGTATGTGATAGAAGTTGGTCTTCTTCCTACTTCCTAGTGTGTCACTGGATTCCCCAGGGCATGTCCTTCACTCTCAGACCCAAATATATCCACTCACTGCTCTGGCTTGTGGGTAAACTCCCTTGCTGTCAGCTGCTCACATGAGCAATGGTGGTGGGGGGTGGAGTAGTGGGGGGCAGTTGGGCAGAGGTGGGCCAGCCTGGCTGCTCTAAATGCAGCTTCTCAATTGCTCAGTCTCATGATTTCCCAGGTCCCCCTGCTGCTCTGGGTACCCCGAGGTCCTGTTGACTCTGAGCTGGGAGCATTCCTGGAGCCAACCCCCACCCCCTGCCTCCTTGCACAGTGATGCCCTCCTCATGTGTTTTAGGCTATGGGCTCCTCTGTCAGTCCAAGCCTGTCTACTTTCCATCTTCCTGGAATTCCACAAAGTTTCTGGTTCACTGAGGACTTTCTTTCTTGATTTATACAACTATTACAATAGAACACATTTACATCAATACATATATATTTTTTCTGTTATAACTAGAGATTTGAGGAGATAGGACTGGACCCAACCTGTCATTTTAATCCAACCTCTCATGCTTCTTATCTTCTTTCAATTCTGTCTTCTCTGTCTTCCTTGGAACTCTCTGTCCTTCGGACTCTCTGTCTCTCTCTGTGTCTCTGTCTCTGTCTGTGGTTCTCTTTCTGTGTCTTTCTCTGGCTCCATCTCAGTTCCGACTCTCTCTATTTACATCTTTCTCCTTGGTTTCTCTAAGCCTTTCTGCCTCCCCATCCCCTAATCTCAGTGGCTGCTCTGCATCAGTGGGAGGCTCCGGCCCCCACGGCTGGCTGGCTCTGGAGCAGTTTGTGGGTGGGGGAGCCCCAGATTGCTGCAACGTGGAACAAGGATTTCCAACACATGCTCCCTCTGGCAGCCTGCCACCACAGCTCACTGCCTGCCAACATCACACTTCAACTTAAAGAGGGAAAACTGCCAGACCAATGTTTTAGCTACAGCCCCGTGTCAGGGTTGCACGGGGAATCTCACAGCAGCCCCTGCCAGAAGCTAGAGCTGTGAGGGGATGGGGAAGGGGCTCAGAGCTGCTTGGTATTGGTGGGGGGTCCTGGCTGCCACCCTCTCTGGTCTCTTTCTGAGTATCAGAAAGTTTGCTTGGAATCCACTCTGGGCATCTCCCAGGATGGGGGCTCTTCCCTTCCTAGTTTGTGCCTGGGCAAGTAGACAGCTTGTGGTCCTGCTTCCTCTCTTGCCCCATGCCATCCACAGCATGGCTGTCTCCTCCATCTCTGGGCAGAGGACCTCTGTGCTATGAGCTGAGACACCGTAAGCTCAGGGAATGGTCTGGGACTGAGGAAGTCAGAGGAATCACTCTGGTTTTACTGGTCAAGAGTTAGGAGATATCAAAGACCAGTGTAGAAGCGCTCATTCTCACCAGTGAAGAGAATCCCCTCCCTCTCAGTGCAAAAACTTTATTCTTTTCTAGGACCACACCCCTGCCAGCATAGAAGTGCCCATCCTTGCTAGTACAGACGTGTCCATCATTCTAGCAAATTTAGGGATTCCTACTCAGGTAGAAATGCCCATCCCTACTTGTGTGATGCACCCTTCCCTGCCAGTACAGATTCACCCATTCTTTCTGATGATCATTCCCAGCTCAACCACTGCAGATGCTTTTGTTCTGATCAGTGTAGAAGCATCCACAGCTGTGCCCTCTATTCTCATCAATACAGCAGTACCCTCTTGCTAACTCCCACCAGGACTCAACTTAGATGTCTCTTCTTCCAGGCAGCCTTCCCATTCTTCCCTGCATGTGCAGAGGCTCTCATTCAGGGCAAAGGAGAAACATGCTCATCTCTATAGTATAGAAGTTCCTAGCACGGTCGATTCACTATTTATTATTCCTCCCAATGTGGATTTGCCAAGGGTTCCAGCAGGGGTGAGCCCATCCCAGACCTGGGGCAATGCCTCCTCTTAAGAGTACAGTGGTTCTTAGAGCTTCAAATATAAAGACATATATGCATATAAGCACAGAAGTACCCATTCTAACTAGTGTAGAAACAGTGATCCTTGAGAATACAGAGGTTCCCAATCCTACCAGTGCAGAAGTGCCCATCAGTATGGAAGCATTTCCTGGTGGGAGTGTAGAGGCCCCCAGCCTTGCCAATGTGGACGCACCTCTCTGCCACCAGAGGCAGGCAGGTCCCTTGAGACACCTGGCAGACCCAGAAGGAGCATGTACCAATGAGGGAAGGCAGCGTGGAGAGGCGGGGTGGGGAGAGGGAGCCACTTGATCAAATCGACAGCCTGGCGGAAGTGCCGGCTGCCAATACAAACAGATAAGCGCTAATAATCACCCTTTCTTAAAAGCCCCACTTGCATGTCCCATTTTCCTGAAGAGGCCACCTGCACAGCTGCTCCTAATCAAGGACCATTTAATTCGTTCCCAGATCATTGTCTGCACTAATTGTCTTAAACAAACCGAAGTTCATTTCACCTTATTCCCCAAGAGCCTGGAGGGCTTCTAATTACCTGTAGGTGGTTCTCCACACAGCCCAGCTTCATTAAAGATCACAATATGTTCCTCTAATAGGTTTCCCATTAAAATCCAATGGGTTCCCATCAAAATGAGTTATGCCGCAGGAAAAAAAATCCACTAAAATATATTTTAATTAAAGTGAATTAGACATTGCATATGTCTGTTTCTGCCAACAGGTTGCACTTGGGACCGATGCTGGCAGAAAGCTGAGGGGAGAGATGGGAAAGAGAGGGAAGGGGAAGGGGAAGAGGGAAGAAAGCTCAGTTGTGGGGTGAAGAGCTTTGGAATTAGACAGTGGCTCTGCCAGTCCTAGCAGTGTGACTTTAGGCAGTCACCTCACCTCTTTGAGCTTCAGTTTCCTCATATCTAAAATGGAGATAATAATCCTTAAGCTTGCAGTTTATTTTTGCTAGGAATAGAGATCATTTATATATATATAGTGCTTCATACATAAAAGCACTCAATAGAGGCCACTATTATTATATGATATTATAAATAAATATTATATTAGTCAGCTGTGCTGTGTAACAAACAACCCCCCAAATCTCAAAGGCTTACAGCAACAAATTGTTATTTCTCACAAGAAGGACTGCAGGTTAGCCCTGCCCCGTGTGTCTTCTTGTTCTGCAACCTAGGCAGAAGGATCAGTTCCTCCTTGGGATGTGTCATTCCCATGGCAGAGGGCAAAGGGCAAGAGAGCAAGGTGAACCAGGCAGCTGTGTTCAAGTCTTGTGCTAGACATTTGGGTGTCACATCACTTACTTTCCAAAGGTCAGAGCAACTCACACAGCTGAGCCTGGCAGTGGTGCTGAGAACTCTATCCACCTACTAGGAGGCATGGCAAGGGTGGGGCTTATAATCCTCTTACAGGGAAGGGAATGAATAATTGTCAACAATAAAATAATATGCCACAACCCTAGCACTAATTATTATAGCAGTGTTTCTCAAAATCTCCTGGGGATCAAAATATAGAGACCTGAATTACTAAATCAGAGCTAATAAATCCAATTATCAGGAGGAAGGTCCTAGGAATCTGTATTTTAATGTGTCTCAGATCATCTTTATCATGAAGAACATTTGAGAAACACAGTTTTATAGAATAATGGATAAAAATTTTGATTCAGAGAGATCTGAGATTGCAAACTGTCTCCACCACGTATTAGCTGTGTCATCATGGGAAAGATTCTTAACCTCTCTGAACCTCTTCATTTGTGATATACGATAACACATGCAAACCACATAGCATTGTGTCTGGTACAGGGCAATCCTTCAATAAACATCAGCACTTCCTGTTTTTAAAGTAACAATAATAATGATAATAGATGGTGATAATCAATGCACTGCAATAAATAGTAACGCTAAGAACAATAGTATTAAATAATAATAAATATACATAATATAAATATAATAATAATATACATGTAAGAATTCAACAGGAAGAGCTATCTACAACCACCGGCTTTTGCTCTGAACTCCTTAGTAAGTGTCCTTGACCTCAGCTACACATTAGAATCACCAGTGGAAATTTAAAACATCCCAGTGCCTTGGCCCCATCCCTGGAGATTCTGACTTAATTAGTCCCAGATGTGCTCCATGCTGGTCAAGCTCCCCAGGTGTTGCTACCATGCCCCCAAAGGTGAAAACCACTGCCCTAGGGTCTTGCTACTCAAAGTGTGGTCCGAGGACCAGCAGCGTCAGCATCCCCTGGGAGCTTGTTAGAAATGTGGAATCTCTGGTCCCACTCTGGACCTGAGGAATCGGAATTCAAAGGTGGAAAAGACCCCTAGGTGATTTTGTGCATATTATAATTTGAGAAGCACTGCCCCCGAGGACCTCATCCCCCATCCCCAGCCCCACTCCTGGCCCAGTGGTTGCATCGCTCACCCTCTTGGCAGCACTCAAGGCTGAGGAATGGTTCCATCTTGAAAACCCCTCTCCCCTGTCATCTTCCATCATACCACACACTTCTGGTTTTCTACATTTTTTGCCTCCTCATTTTTTTTCCTCACAAACACATCTCTGTCTGCCTTTCTCCTCCTCTCACTGTCTTTCTGTCTCACTTTCTTTTCTCTGTCTCTCTCCTTGTCTCATGATCTCTCCTGTATGGCTGTATCTCTCCCATCTTTCTCTCTCTCTCTCATCTCTCTGTCTTGTAAGCACATTTCAGCTTCTCTATGATCAAGTCCTTTCTCAGGTATTTTATGAACAGGTGGCCAAATATGGCCCCCAACTCAGCCTTATGACTCATTTCAAATAACCAGCCAAAAAGGCAGCCCAGAATTTCTGAATCTCAATGCCAAAGTCACAAGAGAGAGAAGCTGATTGGCTCAGCTTGAGTCAGCATCCAACCCTAGTCCAGCCAGCTGTTGTCAGGGGAGCAGAGAGATGGGGTACTAACAGGATCTGTGGGACTCTGCCCTGCGGTGGGGTGGGGCAGGTCTCAGAGAAGGGAGATGGGAGGCTGGAGGAGCACAAAGGATGCTCACCGCACCTGCCTGCCCAGGTGGACCCTCTTGGCGATCAGTTTTGACTTGAGTCAAGCTTGAATCCCCCGGCCCTTTGGCCATTGCCATCTGAGCTGCTGGTGGGTCCCCATTCTCTTCATTCCAGCACAAGCTACTTCCTGTCTTGGAGCCTCAGCTCCTTCATCTGTGAAATGGTGACAACGACCCCTCCCAGCAAGGCAGTTGCAAGATCTTATGTGACATTCTGTGGGCAGAGTACCCAAGGCCCTGTTGGTCACATTGACCATGACACATTTGAGTTCCCTAAAGTCCCAGAAGTTCCTCTGGGCTTCACCCGCCTACCCTCTCCTCCTTTTTCCTCTCCTGCCATCACCATCCTCCCCCACTGCCAGTGTGGTCCCTGGATGCCTTGTGGTCATGCTCAGTGAGACACACCGGCCCCCCTCACCACACACGTATAACTAATTTGGGACACACACCAGGGTGCCTGTGCTTAACTACTGAAACCACAAACTCTGACCATCGTTTTGGTCACTGAGCCTCATGGCCAGTCTGGATGGGCTCCTTGTGGACCAGCCTTTGCCACCCAGCCCCCTTGCCTGAAATCAGGTAGGGGGTACCAGACATCAAAGGGAGGGAGGCAGGAAACCCCAGTGTCTATAGGACATTAAACGCCCCAGGTGTCTCTAAAGTCCTCCTGGGACACCCTCCACAACCCCTGGACAGAAGCAGCTATTGCTTTATGTTTCTTGTTGTTGCTGTTTTTCCTCATCCATTGAGCAAATGTTCCCCATTGTCTTCTGGCTGGGGGCTGGGCACTGGAGATTTGGAGGGGCAGCCGAGTGGGTGCTGAACTTGAGAACCTCAGCCAATGACCTAAGGCTGTCCAGGTCTCACCAGCCTATGCGTGCAAAAGTATCCCATGAAGATGCACACCCAGTCCCCGGCCCACCTCCTCGTCCCAGAATGCCAGTCCACCTCAAACCCCCTCTCTGCCACCCCCATGAGATAGTTCCGGTTGTTCCCCAGCGGAGTCTTGCATGGGCTCATGAACCTGACTGGGCTGTGTTGGCCTCTGTTGCCTCTGCCTCTCTCACTGGGCCGTGGACCTCTCCGGCCCTGCGGGCACCTCGACTGGCCTCTGAGACACTGCACTCAGCGTCTGCTCCACCCAGACCCTGCCTCTGCCTCGGCCCAGCCTCAGACCCTATTGAAGTCTCCCAGCCCAAAGCCCAGGTAGCTCCTAGGTCTGCGACGAATCGCTTTATGCTCAGTCAGGAGGTGCCTACAGTGGAGTTGCTTAAGCCCCAACGTGATACAGCTGTTGATGAAGATGCTCTTTCAGTTCAAACCACACGACAGCTTTCTTCCTGTCCTTGTGTGGCACACACCTCACTGGGATAGTAGAATTAGGGGGGCTTCAAATCTGGAATGCTCCGTTTTGCTCAGGCCCTGTTGCTTAGTCCAGAATCCATGTTTTCTAAAGATTAATTCTCCCCATGAGGCCCTGCAGCCCCTCCCTGTACCCCGGCTTCTGCTGGCCGTTCCCATCTGCAAGCAGTAGAAACCCCAACTCTGCTGGCAGAATGTCCTGTCTCACAGATGAGAAAGCTGAAGGGGGGCGGGGCTGCTCCCAGGTCCACGGCTCTGTGCTAGGCTGCAGTGTGTCAGTCAGCAGATATTTGCTGGCCCCCTTTCCCCTGGCGAGCAGGGTGTATATCCCAACCCGCTGTGCTGGGTGTGGCTGTGTAGCTCTCTGGCCATTGGAATGTGAGCCAAGTCTCTAATAAGAGTGCTTGTGTGAGTTGCTTTGTCTTCAAGTCCCTGTGATCTGCCAGGAGAGGAGCTGTCTTCTGCTCACTGCGGCCCCTTCAGCCTGGACCCCAGAATAAACACACGCTGAATAGACCGGAACCCAATGCAGCCTGCAGCGGAGTGCCCAGCCCAGCCTGAATTAGCTGAACCACAGTAAACCTGCTGACCCGTGACCTTGAGGAGTCACTCACTGAGTTTGGGGGACTGTTGTTTTGTGGCATTATCATAGCAACAGCTGACGAGTCCGGGCACTCTGGGCAGTGGCGTCAGTTTCCTCAGGCCTGTCCCCTCAGGTCTCAGATGGCTGCTGGAGGGGCAGGAGTCATGTCTTCACGCAGCCCCGAGGAGAGGCAGGAGAAAGAAGCAGCTTTTCTTCATGTATCTTTTGGTTTTCATCAAAGGGGACTCATTCCCCAGAAGCCTCCTCCCCCATACATGTCTCCTCCTGTCTAATGGGCAAAGTCATGTCACGGGCCTGTCACCTGTGCTCTAACCGATCACTGGCACGAGGGATGAAATCACGGAGATTGGTTCATTAGAGAACATCTCCTCCCTCCTCGCGGTGAGGAAGGGCCTCTGTGAATCATAGCAGTGTCCAGTGGTCAACCAAACCGAGAGGGTTCCATTAGCCAGGGAGGAAGTAGCCCGCAGCAACTGAGTGGGAACCCACAGATGCGGCCACAGTCTCCTGTGGTCCCAGGAAACCGACAATCAAATGTAATATTTCTTAACGCGTATGTCAAATGCGTAACAAATGCATGTGTTAAAACAGCACCGTGATTCTTATTTCTCTGTGATCCCAGTAGGTCCTCTCTATGTTTGCAACCTGAAGGCAGAGGTGGACTGCTAGAGTTTTAGCAGAACCATTAAAAAAAATTAAGCAGAACTCCAAAACGTAAGACAGATAAAGGCAGAAATACTCTGGTCTGTAGGGGATATGTGTGTGTGGCAGTGGGGGGAAGGGAGAATGGCGGGGAACCCCAAGCCCCATTTTCTCGGCCTCCTTCTTCACCCCCTCCCACCCAGGATCACTGAGATATGGTTAGAGAGCCCAGGATTCTGCCAAAGTCAGTTAGGAAATCATTGTACAGCAAAAACAAAAGCCACGTTTATTGAGTATCTACTATGTTCTAGGCAGTTGTGTACACATTTGCACATTTAATCTGACAATATCCTTTATGCAGTGCCCTATTCCCTCCCCTCCCCACCAGGGGAACTGGCTGCAGGACAGTGCCCCAGGCTGGTAGTGAGGTATTTGGGAAGAGCACTCATTCTGGAGGCAAGTGGTAGCTTTCGGGGAAGCCTGGGTTTGAGTTCCAGCTGCGACTTTGACTTGCTGTGTGGCCTCAGGCAAGTCTCCTGACCTCACTTGGTCTCGGTATCCTCATCTGCAAAATGACATTTTGGGTTCTCAAGCTCTGACATTGTAGGACCTACATTTAGGCCACGCCAGCTGGCCTGGATTGACACGTGCTGGGCAAGTCCTGCCCACCGATGAGGCAGAAATAGCATCGAGGGCCTGGGCCTCTGAGAGAGGAAGTGCATCTGGAGCCTCTGCACCTCCACCCGCCCTCACGCCCTGCCACCATCTGACCTGATTAAAACCCAGCTGGTGGGGCCCGCCAGTGACTCAGCCCCTTGCCCTATCTGATTGTCAGAGCCGATTCCTAGAAGTTGAAAGTCACTTCTCTTCTGCAGCCATCGCCACCCCCTCCCCCATGAGGCAGGTTCTAATTCTGTCCTTTCACCACAGAGCCAGGACAAAGGCAGTGACAGCATAAGGGGCTTTCAGGGGAAAGTCTGGGTTGGAAATCTAGAGGCCAGGCGAGCCTGAACGGGGTGAGAGAGGCGGGGGACTGCGTCCTAGCCAGGGAGGAAATGGGATGTGTAAGCCGCAGCGGGCACAAGGCCTCAGCTCTGCCGCTCACCAACTGTGTGATCCTGGGCACATGACATAATTTCTCTTTGCCTCGGTTGTATGTAAAATAAACAGGAAAACTCTCCTTCCCGATTTTACTTCTCAGAGATAACCGCTGCTAATGGTTCAGAGTGTGTTCTTCTGGATACAAACCCAGAAGAGAGAGATAGAAACAAAGATGGAAATAGAGAGAGATGGGAAGATGAATGGCCTTGACTGTTGTAACCACAACAATGGGATCACACTGTACAGGGAAGTGGTTGAGGATACAGGCTTGCTGTGAAGAACCGGTTTTGGAAGCATTTTCTGGGCCCCTCACTGACCTCCAAGAGAGTTATAAGCATGACGAAAAGCAGGAACTTGGCCTGTCTTGCCACATCCCGGCACCTGGGGTAGTGCCTGGCACACAGAAGAGGCAGGAGGCGGAGAAGCCGCGAACTCAGCTGCTGCCCTCGACAGGCGGCCCGGGAGTCAGCAGCTCAGTGACGCCGCTCGTGGGCTGCCCCAGCGCCCCATCCCGTGCACCCACCTTCCAGGCGTGAAATGAACATGGCTGCTGTTCACGTCCATCTTCCAAATCTCCCTCTGCGAGTTCTGTGACCCACTACCCCAGAGTGACACAGCGAAAGAAATTCTGGGAAATGCAGTTTCGCTTAATTAAGTCGACACAGTGCAAAACCACCCCAGTTCAGAGGCTCAAGACCCCTTCAGACGACACTGTGACAGGGAGCACGAGAGCTAACGTCATCTGGGGTAAATCAGTGAAAATGTACTGCCCTCTGCCCAGGTGGATATGAACTGCTTCTGACCCTCCTCTACAACGGGGATGGAAAATAACATTCTACAGATCAATAACCACGCGAGGTGCCGGCGGCTGTGACGTTCTGATGCAGCACCTGCGATGGGGCCTGCCGCGCTCTTGAGTTTATGGTGATTCACTGTCATCTCTGAGCCGCTGGGTTTTCACAGGGGCTCCCCTTGCTGAACCAAATGGGGATATAATAGGAGCCACGACTCCTGTATCCTTCCCATCTTTGTGGGTGGTGCTAATCTCTGCCATTCCTGGCTCTGATTTACTATCTTGGCTGGGGTGGGGGCAGTTTAGGGCCCTCCCCTCCACCTTCCCTGTTATGAAGTCTTCTACACCACAGGGCAGGGAGCCAAGTGAGGGTTCTGCCAACTGTTAGGTACATCCGTCCCATTTACACACTCAGAGACTGGAGAGATGACCATGGGAGGGTCCGTGGACCCATTAGACCCACTGTGAGATGGACTTAAGCCGGCACTCATCTGTGGCCTCTGTCCACCCCAGGATGGCATGTTGGTGATTCTCTGGTCTTACATGATGCACCCATTCCCACATGTCCACCCTCTGAGCCTCCTGGCCCCTTCCCCAGGGCTCTGCCAGGGTGGCTTTGTCATTTCCATCTCCCTGTAGAGCAGCTAAGCCTCATGTCTACATGTCTCAGCCTCATGGAGCCATTCCAGCAGTGTCAGGAGTGGCTCAGGGCTCCTGAGTCATTAGACAGCGCCCCCTGCCAGTCCTCTCCCCAGACAGCCTCTATCCTCCCTGCCCTGATATAGAACCTTCGAGACCCCCTCCCAGGGGTGCTCTACACATGAGCCGGGTCCTGCAGTTCTTTTGGTAGATAAGTTGTTTCCTCCTACTAAAGAGGAAATGCTAACCCCCCTCAGACCACGTTGAGAACTGATTTTAGTGACCAGTCTGCATAGCCATTAGGAGAAGTAGGGGATGCCGTGGAGGAACCCACATCATTCTGAGAGGCAGCCACCCCAGGGGAGGCCTTTGCATTACCTCCCACCACCGGGAGGCTGTAGCAAAGAGGAGGAAACATTTCTACCATCCAGAGGTTCAGGGGACGTTGGGGCTCAGGTTCCCATGCCAGGTCTCGGGGTCCCAGCCTTTCTACACCAGCTCTTCTGTCAGCCTAGAAGACTCATAGCCCCTTGTTCCTCCACTACTCTTTCAGTTAGGTCTTGGGTCTGATCTTCAGCACAGTCTGCCCTCCAGCTTCAGGAATTAAAAGGCTCTTATTTAAGTGTTGCCCTGGTAGCCTTCTGGCTTTCTCACTGGGCCCCATGTTGATAGTGGGCTGACTTGAGCCTGTCGTTTTCATCCTTCAGGGCTGTCATGGCAGTTGCAAAACAACTGCAGTCCTTTGAGTTCCCATTGCCCCCTCATCTCTCAAGCGCTGGAGCTACTGGATAAATCAGCGCCTTCTCTTTCACCTGCGCCTCTAACCCAGTAAGATGAGAGTCTCAGCAAAGGTGAGGCTACAGCACGCCAGGGGTTAGCACCACTCCACTCACCACCAACAATATGGTCACTGTTGCCATCTGGCTGGTCAGTGATTCCATGCCCGAAGCCCATCCTGAGAGTCTATTCCTAGGACCATTTGAATTACCCACTGTCTTTGGTTGGGTGTCCCTGGAAGCAAATCCTGAGATGAGGATGGAGTATAAGCAGCTAGTTTATTTTAAAGTTTATCCCAGGAAAACAGAAGTAGGGAAATGGAGAAGGAACACGGAGAAGAAGAGGCAATAAAGTGTGTATTAATAAGGAGATTCGCACTATGGACAACTGAGGCTCTGTCTCCCTGGGAGACCGACAGAGTAGAACATGCCCTAGCGTTGTCCTGCCCGAAGGGCAAGGAAGCTGGGGTATTTATCTTCCCACTGCTATGCACCCTTGGCTGACGGCTGCCTCTCAAGGTGTGAACAGCTCAGTGCTTCTGGCCTCTGATAATCAATTCTGTAGCAGGGTAAAGAGGAAGCACTCGGGCAGAAGATCACAGGTGCCTGCATCAGACACCGTCAGCAAGTGCTTAGGGGACATAGGTGGGGCACCCACAATGGCTGCTGCAACCAGTCCGCTGAGAATCAACATACACATGCATTGAAATTACTAAAGCATACAAAGAGTTGACAGGAACTTATTGAATAAATGAGTGAACGACTTAGGAAGAGACCAAGAGCTAGGAGTTTCTTCCTCAGCTATCAATAACTGTGTGACTTTGGAAAAGTCTCCTTCCTGACGTGGCCTCAATTTCCCACCCCATGAACACCCCACACAAACCCGCGTCTCCTAGCCATCCAGCCCCTTGCTCAAGTGCCACCACTACAGTTGTTTCCAGATTTTCGTGGAGCCTTCTGATCCATTAGCCCAGCTCCCTTCCCACTAACCACTGCTCCCCTCCAATGACCCCCGCCTGGCTTCATTTCTCATCTTGATCAGCCCCATCACCACATCACCCTATTCCCCTGGTGACTCCGGACACCCATGCCATCTCACACCGGTAAATATTGCTGGAGAAAATCACACAGCCAAGTTGCCTGGTTTCACTCTAAATCGGGTTTCACTCTAACTTCACCACCCAGACGTCAGATGGGCACTTTGAACTGCCCCACGGAGCCCTCTGTGTATCTCTTCTCTGGGGTGACCACTTCCTACGTCTCTCTTTCACACTTACCACCCCCTGGCCACCCCTCTGGCTCTCAGTAGATGACCTTGCCCCAGACATAGGTTTAGAGAGCAGGTGCCAGGAGCCATGACTGGTTCCTAGTCTCCCCCCACCGCGTGGACCTGCTGTATCTGCCATCGCCTTCACTTCCTCACTCCCGAAGCCCAAAGGCCATGTCCCCTCTCCTCTCAGAGGCCAATCTTGCCTCTTGTGCTCTGGGTCCTGTTCCTTCTCACCTTTTCAAGGACTTGAATCCTCATGTTGTCTCCTCTCTCCTCCGTCATCAGCCCCTCCCTCTTCACTGGTCCTTTCCCATCAGCACACAGACCTGCTCCAGGTCTTGCCTCTTTACAAAGCCCTCCCTCGGGCCCACCCATCCCTCCCGCCTCCCAAGTCCTCAGGAGAGTCTCCTCCTCCCCCACCTCCCATGACCCTCCCCATCGCCCAACCCAAACGGCCTCTGTTCCTCCCAGCCCTGGGCCTCCAGGGAGGTTTTCCAGGGGCTGAGGCAGAGGCGAGAGGCCTGTGTCCCCCACTCTCTCTCCAGCTTCAGCAGCAATGTGCTCATCTGTCTCCACTGGTCTGATCCAGCTTGAGCCATCCAGACTCCCTGTTCGATCTCCCAAATGGAATCTCAGCTTCTCTTCCCTTTGGGGCTCCATCTGGGGACACCCCTTGACTCTAGATCTGGGCCTAATTTCAGCCAGTTCAGAGTGGTTTGAGCTAGTTTAGGACAAATGCAACCAGCTAGGGCCAGCTCCAAAAGGTTGGAAGCAGCTGCATCAGTTTATGTAGCTCAGAAAAATTCCGCTGATCCAGCAGGGCTGAAGCAGGCCAACCCAGGGAGCTGTGGACAGGTAGAGTCAGGGAGCACCGCCCCCCCACCCCCCCATAGCATGTAGCTTGAGCCAGTCCAAACCTGTTT
Organism: Leucopleurus acutus; assembly: GCF_964270905.1. Taxonomy (NCBI): domain Eukaryota; kingdom Metazoa; phylum Chordata; class Mammalia; order Artiodactyla; family Delphinidae; genus Leucopleurus; species Leucopleurus acutus. The sequence goes on along the minus strand of NC_139150.1, from coordinate 11,031,087 downwards.
GCTGGTCCCATCCGGTTCACTCTGGTCGTAGTAAACTTTTTAAGTGTATTGGGAACCCCATACATTTTTGCTTGGAAAAAAAAAAAGTGTTTGGAAACCAGCAGGGGAACAATTGCTTAAGATGCCTTCCAGTCTTGCTCTTTTTTTAAAAAAAATAATTTTTATTGGGGTATAGTTGATTAACAATGTTGTGTTAGTTTCAGGTGTGCAGCAAAGTGAATCAGTTATACATGTACATATATCCACTCTTTCTTAGCCCTGCTCTTTATGGCATCTAAGGAAAAGGCCAGTGCTGACCTCTGCCCAGTGCTTTTTATTACTTTTATTTATTTTTTATTTTGCGGTACGCGGGCCTCTCACTGTTGTGGCCCCTCCCGTTGCGGAGCACAGGCTCCGGACGCGCAGGCTCAGCGGCCATGGCTCACGGGCCCAGCCGCTCCGCGGCATGTGGGATCTTCCCGGACCGGGGCACGAACCCGCGTCCCCTGCATCGGCAGGCGGACTCTCAACCACTGCGCCACCAGGGAAGCCCTATTATTAATTTTTAGACCTTTTGTTTTTTTTTTAAAGGGAACTTTACTTTATTTATTTATTTATTTTTGGCTGCGTTGGGTCTTCGTTGCTGTGCGGGCTTTCTTTAGCTGCGGCGAGCGGGGGCTACTCTTCGTTGAGGGCGCTGGCTTCTCACTGCGGTAGTTTCTCTTGTTGCAGAGCACAGGCTCTAGGCGCACGGGCTTCAGAAGTTGTGGCTCGAGGACTCTAGAGCACAGGCTCAGTAGTTGTGGCGCACGGGCTTAGTTGCTCCGCGGCATGTCAGATCTTCCCGGACCAGGGCTCGAACCTGTGTCCCCTGAATTGGCAGGCAGATTCTTAACCACTGCACCACCAGGGAGGCCCTAGACGTTTTGTTTTAATTTTTCACTTTTAGAGACTTTGATTTTCTGAGCAGTTTTAGGTTTACAAAGAAACAGAAAGTACACAGAATTCGTATATAACCCCCCATTTTCCCTACCTTGCATTACTCTGGTTTATTTGTTACAACTGATGAACCAATATCAATACATTATTATTATCAACTAATGTCCGTAGTTCACATTAGGGATCACTCGTTGTGCTGTGCATTCTGTGGGTTCTGGAAAACATGATATGACATGTATCCACCATTATAGTATTATGTGGAATAGTTTCACTGCCCTAAAAATCCTCTGTATTTCATCTACTCATCCCTCCCTCCCCTCCCCCACTCCCCACCCCTGGCAACCACTGATCTTTTTTACTGTCTCCACAGTTTTGCCTTTTCCAGAATGTCATATGGTTGGAATCATACAGTATGTAGCCTTTTCAGTCTGGCTCCTTTCATTTAGCAATATGCATTTGTTTCCTCCAAGTCTTCTCATGGCTTAATAGCTCGTCTTTTTTTTTGGTAGTAAAATATACATAACATAAAAGTTTTCCATTTTAGCCACGTTTAAGTGTACAGTTGGACCTGGCCTTAAGTTGTGCAGCCATCCCCACTACCCCTCTCCAGAACTTTTTTCCTTCTCCCGAACTGAAACTCCATCCCCACTAAACAATAACTTCCCGTTCCTACAACTCATTTCAGTTTGTTTATCCATTCACTTATTGAAAGACATCTCGGTTGCTTCCAAGTTTTGACAATCATGAATAAAGCAGCTATAAACATTTGCTTGCAGGTTTTTGTGTGGACCTAAATTTTCAACTCATTTGGATAAATACCAAGGAGCATGATTGCTGGACCCCTGTTCGACTTTATTTCATCAACGTGATTGAGCACCTGGAGTGCGGCAAGAGCCAATCCCAACTCTCTATAGATGTTATCTTCTTTAACTGCCACGGTAACCCTGGAAATGGGCACTGTTAGCCCCAGTTTATAGACAAGCAAACTGAGGCTCAAGGAAGTGAAAAAAAAACTTGCCCCCAGTCATGTATCTATGAACTGGCAGACACCAGTCCAAGCTTCCAGGACACCAATCCAAGCTTTCAGGTTTAGAGAAACATGGAAGACACAGGAGGAAGGGCAAAGAGATGATTTCCAGTTTTCTTTTGCATCCAGCTCTGATTTGCTCCTTTTCTCTTTTTGACAAAACAAATATATATGTTTTCCAATCTGGTCGTTCTTGGAAGAGCGTCCTTCCCTTCCTAGTGGCTCTCTCTCTGGAATAGCTCTCTGACTCAAAGCCAGCAACCCACGCCCCTATCCATATACACACTTCCTTGTGAATCCCCCTTTCTCACCCAGCCACAGCTCTGGACTCGATTGGAACAAACAACTCCTGGTTGTGGAAAAACAAACATCTTCTAGTTGATGAACCCCTTTCTCTTACAGACCCCTTTTCCCTGGGCGTCCCATGACTGTGGACTCCCTGGGGAGGCCAGGAGGGGGCAGGCCCGTAGGGAGACGTTGCGGACAGCAACTGCTGTGGGTGGTTTTCCCGCTATGCTTGGAGGTGGACTCGGGCAACAGAGCCGAGGTTCCTGAGTTCATGTCGTTCTGGATTCAAAGGATTCTCGACCAGAAAATGGACTGGGCCCGTCCATACCCACAGCTCAGCTTCCGGGCCCAGTCGGTACCCTGCAAATGGCCTCCCTTCTTTTCCCCACCCCCTGCCCGTTCCCTCCATCCCCAAGCCCCCTTAAGTACCAATAATGGAAGTGCTTACCAGGCCCCACAACAATTCACCCTTATATTTTATTTATAGCTGACAAAGCTCCAAGCAGGAAAAATATAATCACACTTTAAATAATGGAAGTTGTAGGTATTAGAGCTACACGGGCAGTTACCGGAGTTGCTGCGATGTCTCCCTGCAGACCTGATGGGGCACATGCCGACTGCATTTTTAATTTTGAAAACATATTTCTTCCCAAATTATTCCACGTTACAGAGGAGCCACATTTATGGGGGTGATAAATTACTGCAATAAAGTGCCTCTCCCTCAAATGCACAGGATGAAGCCACGCTGAGCCCAGCCTAGCGCAGGTGGCCCCGAGAGAGTGGCGGGAAGTCCCACTGCCACGCTCCTCACTTTAATTATTTGGCTAATGTGTCCTACATTTTTAATACAGTCACAACTTTTCTTTAAGCAAAGAATTCGAACCGGCCACTGATTTGTATTTGTGTGTGTCGTTGTACACAGGGGTCCACGGATGCGGGTACCTGTGTGTGTGCCCATGGGTGGTGAGACATTCATGGGTGCAAATAAAGGTATACGGTGCACGCGTGTGCATCTGTCTGTGCATATGCACGTGTGCTGATGCCTGTTCGCACATGCAGACGTGTGTTTGTGTGGCAGCCTCTGGACCCCCCGATGCATGCACCTAGGCATAAACACATCCCCGAGTGCGTAAAGCATGTGTGTATTTGCACACTTATGCATTATATCTGCATTGGCAAAACACACATGCTTGTATAGACTTGTCTTTGTGTACACATGGCACGCTGGTGTGGAAGTGTGGGTTCAGGCATGTTATTCTAAGCTGACCTGCCTTCTCCTCCCAGACCCTCATGTGCATTTGAATCATTTCTTCTGCATCAAATCAATTCCCCTCCTGCCTTCCCTCCTTCTCCAAACAGTAAAACACAGATGCTAAACCACAGGCTCTGAGGTCAGACTGCCTGGATTGAAATGTCTCATTACCTGGCCCCTTTGGGCAAGACTCTTGGCACCGTACTTTCCCCATCTGTAAAATGGTGTTTGGATTAAGAGTACCTACTGCCTAGGGCTGCTGGGAAGACGAATGCATTTTAATATGTGTCAAGCAGCTCGTGTGCAGGGGGTACAAGTGTTAATTATTGTTCTTCCTTCCTTCCTTTCGGCCATGGCACAGGCTGCTGGAAACTTCCTTGGAAAGTTACATGCAGGAGAAAGCCAAGGGTGGGCAACCGCGAGTCGCTGAGGAAGTGGCTTAGCGTGGCACGTGCTCTCCTCTTGCCCTAGCTCATCCTGTGGGGGTTGTGGAGCTCAGGAGTACCCCTCGGGAGGCCACGTCGACCTGCACAGGCCTGTGGGCCCTGAGGGCAAGGCTGTGCCCATTTCGTCTCTCAAAGCGTCCAGCAGAGCAGACACCGTGCGCATGTGCTGCCTGGGCAAACACGTGAACAGATGAACGGGAGGGGGATGGGGTGGCCAAGGGGCGCAGGTGGATAGTTTGGGAGACAGGGATCTCGGGAAGCAGAAGTACGCAAGTGAACAGGCTACTGGGTGGGTCCTTGGAGCTCAGTCCCGTGGGGATCCCACAGGATGGTTTATGAAATGTGCCCAGACTCGGCGATGGGCAAGCTGGAGTGCTTTGCCAGTGTCCTCTGTTCCTCACTGGGCAAGGCTCCCTCTGGGGACATTTCCAGCCCTGGTATTTCTGAGTGCCCTGCAAGAAAATGGTCAGGTTTCTGTGGTACCAGAGAAAGTTCCAGGCAGGGAAGTGGAGATGTGGGAGCTGGAGATGGGAAGATGCCTCTGTGGTAGGGACACCATCACTGCAGAGCAGGGACCTCAAAGGTGGACCAAGGGGACACGGGCAGTGCATGAAGAGCATCTGCTCTGGGTAAGCACTGCAAGTACGGACTCACAGATGGACATGAGGGTGGACAGACACATGGATGGACATGTGGAGGTCGGTGAGCTTTCTCTGACTGGGGAGGAGAGAAGCTGGTCATTGGGGTAAACTGGGGCCCACATCTTCCCCTGCAGGACTGGCGAAGGCCCCTGAATTGTCAAAGCTAGAAAAGCAGGAGGGGAGGCAGCAAAGGGCCAATCCAAGAGACTGGTGTCAGGGACTGCCTCTAGCTGAGGCGCCAGGTCCTGCCCTTGACCATCACACAGCAGGCCTTTCCCTCGCAGACATTTCTTCCACCGTATTGAAGCTGCTGCTTGGGCGTGGAACCCAAGAAGGAAAGCAGAAGGCAAAAAGCTAATTCTTCAGCCTCATCTGTGCTACTCCTGGCTGCAACCCCCAGATCCGTAACCTCCTGGTCCTTCCCTTCCCCACAAGCTCTCTTCTGCCTCCTTGTCTTTGCATGTGCTCTTCCCTTTACCTGGAACGTCTTTCCACTGTGATCAACCTGGAAAATTCCTCCAGGCATCCATCAGGGCTCTCCTCGAATGCCATCTTCCGCACCAAGCCATCTAGTCAAAAGGAATCCCTCCCTCCCCTCTGCTCCCTGAGGATTTTCCTGGGACCCCAAACCAGCATCCATCTGGGGTTCTAATAATACACGTGCTGACACCTCTGTCCCCACCAGTTTTGGGCTCCTTAAGAACACAGACCACGTCTGTGTCACATCTGTAGTCCTGGTGCCCAACTCAGAGCCCAGCATGGATCTGAGGCCTCAGTTTCCTCATCTGGAACATGGGGTTGATTATCTTACGTACTTCATCGTATTGTTGTGAGGATTAGATGACTGAGGGTTTAAGACGCTGTACTTAAAACAGTGCCTGGCACGAGGTAAGCGCTAGGTAAGTGTTAGCCTTTACTATCATCAACGTGGTTTGGAATGAACTTAGAAGCCCTGAATGGAAGGAGAAACAGAACTGCCATGTGCCAGCTGCCGTCAGTGGCCACAACTGCCCTACATCACCCCATTTTACGATGAGGACACCAAGGCTCAGGAAGGGTCACACAGCTAGAAAGGGGCAGAGCCTGTGTTCTCTCTGTGCTGCGCTACCCTGGCTCCCTGTGTGCCCATCACTCTTCCCTCCTCCCTAATGCCCTCCTCACCCCAGTGAGGCTACGAGGGTAATGGGTAAAACATGGGCATTGATTTTTAACAAATCTGGGTTCAAATCCCAGTCTGCCGCTCACCAGCTGTGTGACTCCGTTGGGCTGGTGACACCCTCTCCCTTTGCCTCAGTTTCCCTACTGTCTCCCGAGGACTTTGGGGGCCCTGTCCAGAGGCAGTTTTGCCACTATGCTGGAAAAGCTGAGGCTTCATGGTTCCTCGGTTGCACTGGTTCTTTCTAAATAAAAATTCACTTACGTAAGTAAATTTGTATTTGTGATTCTTTTCTTTTTATTAAAGATGGACTTTCAAAGTACTTTTCAAAGCTTCAGGTCCCCCGAATCTGATCTTCCCCAAGACACTCTCTCAAGCCTCTCCAGCCAAACGCCAGGCCGGCTTGCAGTACATCCACCCCTACCCCACCCCATTCTCTGCCCAGAGGTCAATTCCTGCCTAGTGTCAGGTCCTGTAGCACAGATGGGGACATGGGGGCTTGGAAGATGAACTTGGAGAGCGTACTGTAAGTTAGTGTCAGGGCTGGGCTTGAGTCGTGTCTCCCAGCTCCAAGATCAGCCTGGTTCCGCTGAAGGGAAGCAGGTAGAATATTCCTCACCCCTGAGTGCTCTGAGCTGAGGCTCAGAGAATAACTTGGTGTCTCTAAAGGGGCCCGGGCGCGGGGGCAGCTGTGGGTGGGAGGGTCCAGGGATCACTGCTAAAATAAGTAGCAGCTTCCTCTGAAGGGCTTCTGTGGTCTGTGCAGGGGAAGGAAGTGGGGGCCTGGAAACGGGAGGGGGCAGAAAGGTGAGAGGCCTGAAACTGCTGCCAGCACCTCAGACACCAAGCTGGGGCAGCCCCCACCCACCCAGACACAACAGGGGCCCTCAGCCAGCCTGCAGCCTTGGGGCCTGGGGAGCTCAGGCCCAGCCCTAACTCAGCCCAGAAGCTGGAGAACACGTCAGGCCACTCTTGGGATCCCCCAAAGCCTCCTCACTCCCCAACCATGTCTGCCCTTTTCTCTTTGCTTGGAATGCTTTTCCCCACTTTTTCCTTTAACACCCAACACCAATGTCACCTCTTCTGGGAAGCCTTCCCTGATCACCCCCTAGACACACACACACACACACACACACACACACACACACACACACACACACTCGCAAGCACGCAGGATCAGGTACTCACAGACCCTCATCATAAATAGTAGCATTCATTGTGACAGCAGGCATTTCATGTTTAGAGTGCCAGGTGCTCTGCCTGGATGATCTACTGACTTCTTAAGAAACACAATGCTGTGGTTCTATCAATAGCTTCATTTTACAGATGAGTAAACCAAGACTCAGAGAAGATGACCAACTTCCTTGAGATCACACGGTCAGACAATGGCCGAGCCAAGAGCGTAACCTCCACAACTGGGTCATTTCACCAGGTGCCATCCACTTAGACTAGGATGTGAATGTTGCCCCCAGTGTAGCACAGCACACCTGCACCCAGGAGGCTGGGCTGAGATGCTAAGGAGGCTTAGCTTTCAGCCGTGCCCCTGCCTGCTCTGGGAGTAGCTGGGAGCTATCGTGTGCTCTAAGGGGAGAAAGGAAGCCAGGTTGTAATCAGGAAGCACTTGGGTGTAAACATTTCTGGTAAACTGTGTGAAGAGATCTCAGAAATAGCTCCAAGGCTTTCCTACTGAGTTGGGTTTTCTGTTTATGGATCTGCCCCCCGGCCAACCCCACCCACCACGCTGCCAACTGTGAGCTCCTCACGGGCAGAGACCAAGCCTTGGGTTCTTGGTCCGCTGGAGCCTGCTTGGTACACAGGAGCCTAGGATGGATTTGTTAAATGAGGGAATGAACGAATGAGTGAAGATGGGTCCCTCCAGTGTCATCAATAAATACGAGTGGCATCATTCCAGCTTCAAAATGCTAGGATGGGAACTTCGCCGGTGGTCCAGTGGTTAAGACTCCGCACTTCCACAGCAGGGGGCATGGGTTTGATCCCTAGTCAGGGAAGTAAGATCCCCCATGCCGTGTGGCGCAGCCAAAATAGATAAATAAATAAATAATTTTTAAAAAATGCTAAGTTGACCTCCCTGTGTGCCAGCCTGCGTAGGTGCTGGGGGTGACTGACCATTTGGACAGAGTCCAGCTCAGGTCAGTGTCTGGCCAGGATGCCCAGGAAGTCTCCCACCACCCTGCCCTCAGCAGAGGCAGCACTCCAGCCCCTCAGGCCTGGGCCCACAGACACCCCTCATGGCCTTTCAAGCCCCCAGTGAGGAGGCCTCCTTGCTGCAGCTGCGGCAGGTCAAAAACCTATTCCAGAGAAGGAGGAAGTGAAAGTGCTGTGCGGGTGAGTCATCGAGGGTCCTGGGAGTGTCCAGGGGCAGCGTGGAGGGAACGGCTGGACACGAAGAGACGCCAGAGCGGGAGGTCTTCCCAGGACCCTGGAGGAAGACCTGGGAGCGTGCCTGGAGGGGAAGGGCCTGAAATCACCTCCTGGCCCTCCCCAGACCCTGGGGTCTTCAGCTTGGAGAAGAGAACACATGGGAGACACCATCCCGTTGTATCTCTGAGCACCGTTGCAGGGCGTTTGGGGCTAGACAGGGAAGTCACAGAGGCCACTGTCCACCATTGGGTCAGGGTTCTGAGGCTGAGCGGTCCCCTGGCAGTCACGATGGCTGACAGCAAGTGAGGCAGTACGTGCAGTGGTCAAGGCGTGGGCTCTGGGTTTGAACCTCCTGACTTGGAGCCCCAGCTCTGCCCCTCATGAACTGCACGACCTCAGGCAGATGCTTCCCCTCTCCGTACCCCCTACTTCCTCTTCTGTAGAGTGGGGTAACAGTACCTAACCTAGGCTTAGTGCAACATGATTAAATCCATGAACACATGGAAAGTGTGCAGAGAGGGCCTGGTCCAAGGAGACCCGCAATGGGGGTGATGACAGTATCAGACAGGGTCTCCTCAGGAAAACTGAAACACTCTAAGTTCTCAATAGAAGGAAGTTAATACAGGGACTAGTTGCTCGAGTGTAAAAGAGCTGAGACACTATACTAGGGATGCTGCCACCACCCAGAGATCAGCGACAGCAGGAAGCGTGGAGGCCGGCAGGAGGAGGTGGCTTATCAGGGTGGAGTATGAGAGGAGTGGAGAGAATCCACATGACAGTGGTGAGGGGTTGTGGGCTTGCGGGCCAAAGAGGAAAGAGTCTGGGGGGCCAGGCAGAGAACGAAGGGATGCAAGAGAGTGCCACAGATTCAGTACAGACTTCAGTCATACATCCTCGTAGTGCCATCTTCATTTGTTTGCTTTACCTCTCAGAGCTTTCATTTCCTCACTTGCAAAAATAAAAATAAAAATAACACATAATGGTGGCAACAGACCCGTGAAGCAGGTACTACTATCACTATTACACCCATTTTACAGGTGAAGGAATGAGGCGCAAAGAGATCCCGTCATACAGCTGGGAAGTGGCAGAGCAGATGTGACCCAGTCTTTTGGGCTCCAAGGTCCCGCTCTTCACCGCTACGCCACGCTCCCAGATTTTACCATCAACGGCTCTCTTCCTGGCTGGCCTCACCCGGTTCAATTCCTCTCTCCGTCTCAGAATTTTACCCAGAGCCCCCAACCCAGATCGATAATCAGCATCTGCTCCCAACGGGAGCACCTGACACCTGACGTAACTTTTCTCCCAGGCTCCGGTCCCTGAAGTCCCCACGATGTGGGCGTGAGCCCTGGTTCTGCCTTTTCCAGCTGTGGGGCCTGGGAGAAGCCACTTCCTTTCCGAAAGCCTCCGTTTCCTCACCTACGGCCCAGGGAGTCTTGTCCTGGGTTTGCTGGACTGTGGTGGGGACGGCATGAAACTCCACTCAGGGAGCCTGTGGCACTGGGAAGGGTGTGCGGTCCGTCAAACTCTTATCAAAAGTTAATCATATCCACAGTCCTGGGGATGGTGCCAGGTATTGCTTTGCTTTTCCCGACAAGTCTTCAGAGTACATGATGAGAAAGCAGGCTGGCCACTGCCCGTTTGCTTTCAAATGCGACTGCCCATCTCCTGCAAACTGCTTTTCCCCGGCTCCTTTGCCAGGGTGAGCCAATGGGAGGTTCTGGTGGGAGACTGGGGAGTGGGAGAAGCCAGGGTATTCCCCCCTACCTTCTCTGCTTAGTGGGGGCCGGGGTGGGGGGGCCGCGTGTCATTTTTCCAGCACTGGCTGCTGTCTTTTGTGTCTTTAGCGCCTGCAGAACCACCCATTCCTCGGTGGTTCAGGTGGGTGGTGGCTCCTGCCATGATTCAAACTACTGCTTGGCAGTATCATCACCTCCCCCATTTGTCCCTCCAGCCCACGAGCGGTAGCCGCTTCTGCCATTGCCCGAATGGGATTGCCTCACCATTTGCTGTCTGGCTTTTCAGCCCTTCCCTCTCCTGTGTAATCAATTCCCTGTATTCAACTTCTTCTGTTTGAAATACTTAGAGAGGCTTCTGACTGGCCCTGACTCTTACAGCAGGCGTCTATCTATCTATCTATCTATCTATCTATCTATCTATCTATCTATATATATATATATATATAGAGAGAGAGAGAGGCATCCTCCCTCTTCTCCAAGCCCAGAGTCTTTATACTGGAGGGCTGGAGTTAGACCCCTGAGGGCACACGACAGGGCGGCTGGACAGGGCTCTAGCTCCTTCTAGCTCTCTGCAGTGAACCTGCTCCAAGGCGAACAAAGCTGTCTGGTGTTAACACCGTCTCCTGCAGCTGGAGCGTGTCATGTGCGGCGAGGCTGTCTCTTCACTATGGCTTCCCAGAGGCTCGCCTGCACGAAGTCGGGGGAGAGGAGAAAGCAGTGAAAGAGGCAAAGGAAGCCCCATCTGGCCACACTTGCAGAGGACCTGGACAGAGCAGCCATTCAGCAAGCCTACCTTGTCCTCCCCCTTCAGGATCGTCCCTGGGACTCAGGCCAAAGCCTTGAATGTTAAAACCAGCCCTAAGGGGAATGAAGGCTTCCTCCAAGCCAGGACAGCTGCCCCGGGGCCCCACTCCCCAAAGAGCAAAGGAGGCAGGGACAGACTCGTTTGAGTAGAGGGGTGGAGTCCTGCCTCCCAACCAAACCTCTGGGACTCCTACTGGGGCTGCTCACAGAGGTCCTCCCCTCCCTTCTTCCCTTCCAGAGCCCTGGGTAGAGGTCACTTTAGCCAGCCCCCTGCCTCTAGGCCACAGCAGAGGCTGGTCAGATGGGAGGCTCTGGCGGGTCTCACAGGCCCTTCCTGGGTGTGTCCCATCTGGGGCTCTGGGTCCCTGGCTTCATCTGTCACTTTGAAGCCTCTTGCCCCTCACCCAGGGACCGCTGTAAATCCTAGGATTTCTGGGCTCTCAATTTTCCCCTATTTGCATGTTTCTGGGGTGCTTGCACAGGCCCCCACAAGGTAGGAGGAGCCCCAAAATTCCCCCAGGTTAACCTCCCCCTCCATGGTAAGTGGGGAAATGAGGGCTCAGAACAGAGACTTGCTGGAAGTCTGCAGAGTCATTGGCAGGTTGCGGGGAGCCATAGGGGTGAAGCATGGGAGAAGCTGGACCAAGGCCCAAGGGACACGCGTCCTGCACCAGCACTTGGAGGAGCAGCTATACTTCACGTCACTCACAGGTACCAAAGAGGCCACACAAGGCCACACACCGTCATACTCCCACAGAGGCCACAGGCTCAGCAATCTGGGGACTCACACATGCATAAGTGCACGCACACACGTGCACCCCAGTGGGCAGACACACCCACCCCCAATGCACACACATACATGGATTTTCACCCACATGCGCGCTCATCAGCACACACAGCCACACACCTACACAAACCCCCAGGGAACCACATCCACATGCACAATCTCACATGTATGCAATCTGCTACACGTCCCATAACACGTGTGCATGCAAAGAGCTCACACACACACACACACACACATCAGCTCGCCAAGGTGTCCTCAAACACCAGGATACACTTCCCACCGGGCAGGCTGTTGCGTTCATCCCTGTCCCCCACGCGAGCAGACAGACACCCTCCAGGACTGCGCCCATGCAGGTGACCGCGGGGATAACCACAGCCGCAGGCACGGCGCAGCTGCCCACGTGCACACACACAGTCACAAGGAGCCTCCTCCACTTTCCCTGCGGCAGGTGTTCTGACACCTCTTGGTGGGACCCTCCTCAAGGAACCGGTAGCCACCTGGCTGCCCATGGGACTAAGAAAGCACCTTGTCCGCTCCCCAGCCCTGTCCCCTAAGCTGGGTGGCCCGGGTCCTGGGGGAAGGGGAAGGGCTGCCCAGCTCAAAGTCTGAGGCCAAAGTCTTGTTTGCAGGCGCGGGGCGGAAGTTGCATAAACCTGCCCCAGCGCCCAGTGACCCGGCTCATTGTCTCCAGGTTCCCCTTGGCTGCAGGCCCAGGCCCAGCCGGCTGACCTGCTTCTCTGGGGAGGATGCGGAAGGTGGCTCCTGTCTCCCTTGCCCTGGGAACTGACGGCCAAAGAGGACTCTACTGGTCCCCAGCTCTATGTGTCACCCACCTGAAGCAGAGATGCACAGAACTTAGAACCTAATCTCTTCTTTGCCAGCTGGAGAGCTGAAGCCCAGGGAAGGCAGGAGGCTGGCCCAGGGTCACAGCAAGCTGGAGGCACAGCAGGGCTTGCACCCAAGCTCAATTTTCTCTCTAAACCTAAGAAAGATCACTCCGAATCTCAGTAGTTCTAATGCAAATGAGCAGAGCCACTCTGGGTTTAGATGCAGGGACCCCAGAGCCTGTGAGTAGAGACTACCCTTCACCCCTCAGCCTCCACCATGACTGAGTTAGTTCATCAAAGGATCAGTTTGCCATATCGCCAACTCATTGAGCTAACCAAATTTACCCCAACTTAAAAAAATTTGTTTTTAATTTGTAACGTTTCTAGCAAGGTGTATGAGATGAATTGGCAAGGCCTTTGAGGGTCATGGGAAGCCAGACCCCTCTCCACCTCCGGGAGCTGCAGCTCAGGCTGGGGTGCCACCTCTTCTCCCTCCTGTCTTTATTCCAAGTCCCTCCAACGGCAGCATCAGGGAGGTGGGGTAGAGACAAACTGAATATTCCTGAAAATCCCTGAAATCTACAGCTATTCAAAACCATCCCATCTCTGGCAGCCTATCTTCTCTCCCTCCCTCCCTCCTTCCCCTCCCCCTTTCCTTTTTTCCTCCTGCCTGTGTGCATTTCTCATCTCATCCAGCTGAAATTCACAAGGCAGTTCCTAATGGGGCGGTATGGTGGCCGTTATGGTCAGAGTTAAAGTTGGGTGGGACAGCAGCCTGGTAGTTTAGAGAACGGGTCTATACAGGGGATGGAGAAGATGAATAACCCGCCGAGGATTAAAGGAGCCAGGTTTCTCGTGGACAAGGGAGGTACAAGTATGGAAAGGAGGACCCTGAAGAACCTTATCGCGTTGGACTACCAGTGGACCTATGAGTGACAGACATGGTTTAACGTGTGTGTGTGTGCTTGCGTTTTCTCGGCTCTGTTCACTGAGAAGGACTGAGAGCAACAATGCTTCAGTAGCCATGAGCACACCTAGCACTGAGGTCATATTTTCAAAACACCATTCTCCCCTAAAAACGAATCCAGTACCAATCATAGTACTCCACATGGCTGGGCTGTCAACAATATTTACATTGTCACAAACTAAACCCAGAGTATTTATCTAACCAAAATGTATAATATAATCATATAAGGAAGATGGACCAGGAGAAGTAGGGAAAGGGATTTTAGATTATGTCTAAAACTGAAAATCAAGAAATAACACTAGGACTTCCCTGGTGGCACAGTGGTTATGAATCCGCCTGCCAATGCAGGAGACACAGGTTCAATCCCCGGTCCGGGAATATCCCAGATGCCACGGAGCAACAAAGCCTGAGTGCCACAACTACTGAGCCTGCATTCTAGGGCCCGCAAACCACAACTACGGAGCCCACGTGCTGCAACTACTGAAGCCCGCCCGCCTAGAGCCCATGCTCCGCAACAAGAGAAGCCACTGCAGTGAGAAGCCCACGCACTGCCACGAAGAGTAGCCCCCGGTCGCTGCAACTAGAGAAAAGCCACGCACAACAAGGAAGACCTAAAGCAGCCAAAAATAAATAAATTTTATTAAAAAAAAAAAAGAAATAATCCTATATTTGGGATAGAAAAGAACTTTTTATCATAACTTGCATCCTGACTTTTTTTTTTGCATTACGCGGGCCTCTCACTGTTGTGGCCTCTCCCATCGCGGAGCACAGGCTCCGGACGCGCAGGCTCAGTGGCCATGGATCATGGGCCCAGCCGCTCTGCGGCATGTGGGATCCTCCCTGACCGGGGCACGAACCCGTGTCCCCTGCATCGGCAGGCGGACTCTCAACCACTGCGCCACCAGGGAAGCCCCATCCTGACTTTTTAAAGATGATTGTATATATTATGTGTCAAATCCTTCTATATATACATTGCTATTTTATACATTTAACTCAATAAAGAAAATAAGTCAGAGTAAACAATAAATTTATGTAAAAATTTTAAAAAGAAAGAACCATGCGAGCCTGTTATTTAGAAGTATAAAGGCAAAGGAAAAAGACGCTGCTGTATCTTGCTGAAAGCAGTTGCCTCTGGTGGTTGGGAATCGGGCGCAAAGGCAGATTAGACAGGAGACTGCATCCAGAGCAAAGTGCATGTGATTTTAATAAAAGTTGAAATCAAAATAGAAAAAGATAATTAAAAGAAATATATTTTGAGCAAAGCAGTAAATGTGGACAATCGGTGGAGTTAACTCTTTAGCAAAATCTACAAAAGAATCTGCCAGATGCTAAAGTGCTGATGAAACAGAAAACGACTTTTTAAGGGATTTTTTAAAAAAAAATCAGTCTCTAATGAAAATTTTCCGTGTGAAACTATGAAAAGCTATTCATAGGGTATTATTTAAGAAGAATAAATGCACTGAAAGAGTAAATATGACCCTTAGCTTTGGCCTCGTTGAATAGTCCTTGAAACACTGCTAGGTGTTCCATTAGAAAAATGTACATTGAACATAAAAAGAATATTTCTTAAACAGATTTTTGGAAAATCAGTCAATTTAGTAATATGGGGCAGTGGTCCTTCAATGAGCCTTTGGAGAACTAACTTTGGCCAAATTGGCCTTTGGAGGTTTGGTGGTTTCCCCTGCATCCAAAGACCCTCCCCAGGACCCAGGCCATTCTCAACCAGGTCCAGCTCCAATCCGATTGGCAGCCTCCCTGAAGGAGAGGACTCACACTCTTCCCAACAGCCCTGTGTGGTGTAAAGTTATAACCCTATTTTACAGATGAGAAAATGAAAGCTTGGAGAAATTAACTGACTTGTCCAAAGACCCACAGTCAAAAAGTAGCCTAACTGGACTTGGCACATAGGTTGATGAACTCTAAGGCTAGGGTTCTCTTGCTCCCTCGCCTTTTGGCTCTCCCACCTGCTGACGCCAGACCTAATTAGAGCCTCGCTGGCCCCGGAGATGAGCTGGGAAGCAGATGTGTCATTAGAGCATGAGATGCTGGGAGCTCACACCATGTGTCATTATGTTTAATTACATGAGTTGAGGCTTCTGCGTGGGCTGGTGGAGCCAGAGTGTCTCTGTGCCCAGGTGGCCAGGGAATTTCTGCAGCTGAGTGTTGGGGCAGGGGCTGCCAAAGGTCCTTACAACAGCCTTGGAAGCTAGGCCCATGTTCCCTGCATCTGCTGGAGAGAGCCAACCTCCAGGCTTCTTTCTGAGGCTGTGGGGAGGGTCTTGGTGGAAAGGTGCTGTCCTTCATGCCTTGCTGGATGTTCTTAGCCAGACTCCCACCTGGGCAGACAACGGAGTAGAAGGAGATGGCTACACAAAGAGAACAGCCCCCAGGTCCCCTCATTCCATCCCCAGACAGACAGACAGGCACACACACACACACACACACACACACACACACACACACACACACATGCACACACACACACACACACACACACACACACACACACACACACACTTTACACCAAAACATGGTTTTGGAACTTGTATCTGAACCTTTGAGTAAAGGGATGCTTACACTTTTATCAACTGCATTGTGTGTTTGCTTTGGTGGAAGGGCAGGTCAGAAGGAATGTGGGACAGGAAGAAGATGGAGTTTTTTCCTCTCTGAGCAGAGATGGCCAGTGGAAGCAACCTTTTGCATGTGTTCATTTAATAAACAGATATTAAATTGCTTCTGCGTGTCAGGCATTGTTCTAAGCACTGGTGTTATGAAATAAAGTCCCTGATATTAAGGAGTTTACTTCTAAGGGATGAAGGACAATAAACATACAAATAAATATATAATGTACCAGATGGTGACAAGTGGTATAAAGAAGTAGGGCGAGGAGCACCTGTTCATAGATGATGATCCGGCTGGAGAAACAGTCAAGCCTCTCTCCCCTGATTTACCCAACCAAATCCAAAGGATAGATGGAGAAAAATGTGGGTTGTAGAACATAGGAACTCATCTCCCCAGTTGCTTCTTCCTCTTCAACCTCCTCTCTTCCTCTAATATTTCTTTTCTTTAGAAAATTAAATATTTGAAATGCACAGAAATTATAGAAAATTTTGTAACAAATACTCATGTACCAACTACCCATGTTAAAAAAATGAAGTTTTAGATTTGTAAAAAACCAAAACCAAAACGTAACAAATACAATCAAAGCTCCCTATATTAGTCAGGCAAGACTAGGTTATGTAGTAATAACAAACAATCCCCAAATCGCAGAAGCTTTAAATAAGAAAGGTCTATTTCTCTCTCATTCTCTGTATCCAATGAGGGTTGACCAGAGAGAGCTGTATTCACTGTAGTCATTCAGGAACCCAGGCTGATGAACGCCCCACCATTTTATGATGCTGTGATCTCAGTAGGAGACTTCAGGATTCACCATGTAGGAAAAGGAGCATGAAGACTCAAACATTTGTTCTTAAATGTTTACAAATGGCAGTGGCATAAGTCAGTTCTGCGCATGTTTCACTGGCTAAAGCAAGTCATGTGTCTATGTCCAACTTCAAAGGAGCAGTGAAGTGTAATCCTCTCATGTGCTTAGAAGAAGATAAGAACTGACCTGTTGGTGAGCATTGTTAATATCTACCACTTTCCCCATCCCATTTCCATCTATCCCTCACTCCCAGGGATAAGCCCCATCTGGAAGTTGTTGTGTATAATTTTCATCTATGGATTTTGTTTTAACTTTTAATATACCTGTATGCATCAGTAAATAATACGTGGAAAGAAATCACAAAGAAAATTAGAAAGTATTTTGAACTCAATGACAATGAAAACACAACATATCAAAGTCTGTGTGATGAAGCTAAAGCCGTATAATAGAGGAAAACTTATAGTATTAAATGATACATTTAAAAAAGAAGAATGTTCCCAAACTAATTATCTAAGCTTCTAGTTTAAGAAACTAAACAATGCAGAGCAAATTAAACCCAAAGCAAGCAGAAATTTTAAAATAATGCAGATAAGAGTAGAAATCAGTGAATAGAAAACAGAAAAACAAAAGAGAAAATAAATGAAACCATAAGCTGGCTCTTTGAAAATGTCAACAAAATTGATAAATCTCTAGCCAGACTGAACAGGAAAAAAAGGAAGACACAAATTACCAATATCAAAAATGAAAAGGAACATCCCTGCACATTAAAAAGGAACATTAAAAAGCTGTAAGGGAATGTTTATGCCCAACTTTATGGCCATAAATTTGACAACTTAAATGAAACAGGGAAGGGAATTCCCTGGCTGTCCAGTGGTTAAGACTCACCGCTTTCATTGCCAGCTCCCCGAGTTCGGTCTCTGGTTGGGAAACTAAGATCCCACAAGCCATGCGGTGCGGCCAAAAAAAAAAAAAAAAAGAAAGAAAGAAAAAAATGAAACAGGCAAATTCCTTGAAATACACAAACTATCAAAGCACGCTCAGGATAGTGCCAAATAGTTCTATATCTATTAAGGAATAGGAATGAATGGCTAATAAAAGATTTCCCATGAAAAAAATTCCAGGGCTTCACTGGAATTTCACTTCACTGGAAATTCACAGTGAATTTCACTTCACTGGTAAATTCTCCAAGTTAAATTAACTTAAGAAAAAAATATTATTATACATAAACTCTTTCAGAAAATAGAAGGGGAGGGTACCTCTCAACTAATTCTCTGAGTTCAGAATTACTCTGATAACCAAAACATGACAAAGACATAAGAAAGATAACTATAAACCTATATCCCTCATGAATATAGGTACAAAAATCTCTAACAAAATATTAGAAAACAAAATCCAGCAATATCTAAAAAGAATACTGCATCAAGACCAAGTGGGGTTTATCTCAGGAACATAAGGTTGGTTTAACACTAAATAATCAATCAAAATAATTCATCATATCAACAGATTTAGAAAGAAAAAACCATATTATCATCTTAATAGATGCAGAAAAAACATTTGACAAAATTTGAAACCCACTCATGATAGAAAAAAGAAATTCTCAGCAAACTTGGAATAGAAGGGAACTTCTACAGCCTAATGAAGAGAATCCAAAAAAAGACCTGCAGCTAACACCACACTTAATGGTGAAAGACTGAATGCTTTCCTCCTGAGACTGGGAACAATGCAAGGATATCCACTGTCACCACTTGTCAGCATTGTACTGAATGTCCCAGCCTGTCCAATAAAACAACAAACAAATAAATGGCAAAGAGATAGGAAAAGAATAACTAAAACTCTGATTATCCATAGATAACACAGTCATCTGTGTAGAAAAATCCCCCAAATCTACTAAAAATCTAACAGGAATAATAAGTAAGTTTATCAAGGTTGCAGGCTACAGGACTGATACGCAAAAATCAATTTCATTCCTATGTACTAGGAATAAATTTTTTGAAATTAAAATTAAAAATCAATACCACTTACAATAACATTAAAAAAAAAACCACGAGGGCTTCCCTGGTGGTGCAGTGGTTGAGTCCACCTGCCGATGCAGGGGACATGGGTTCGTGCCCCGGTCAGGGAAGATCCCACATGCCGCGGAGCGGCTGGGCCCGTGAGCCATGGCCGCTGAGCCTGCACGTCCGGAGCCTGTGCTCCACAACAGGGGAGGCCACAACAGTGAGAGGCCCGCGTACTGCAAAAAAAAAAGAAAAAACTAAGGGTAAATCTAATGAAGTAAGATTTGTACACTGAAAACTGAAAATCACGGCCAAGAGAAAACAAAGGTGACTAAATCAATGGAGAAATATACAATGTTCGTGGATCAGAAGACTCAATACTTTAAGATGTCAATTCTACCTCAATTATTTATAGACTCAACACAATCCCAATCAAAATCCCAGAGGACTTTTTTGTAGATACTGACAAATTGATTCTAAACTATACACAGAAAAGCAAAGGACTTAGAATAGCCAAAACAATTTTGAAAAAGAAGAATGAAGTTGAGGGACTCACTCTACATTATTTCAAGACAGTATAAAGCAACAGTAAGAAAGACAGTGTAATAGTGGCCTAAGTTTGGACCTATGAATCAATGGGACAGAATAGAAAGTCCTGAAATAGATCCATACACATGTAGTCAGTTGATTTTTGACAAAGGGACCAAGGTAATGCAATGGAGAAAGAATAGTCTTTTCACTTTTCAAGAAATGATGCTGAAGCTCAATAACAAAAAAAACAAACAACCCAATCCCAAAATGGGCAGAAGACCTAAACAGACATTTCTCCAAAGAAGATATACAGACTGCCAACAAACACATGAAAGAATGCGCAACATCATTAATCACTAGAGAAATGCAAATCAAAACTACAATGAGATATCATCTCACACCAGTCAGAATGGCCGTCATCAAAAAATCTAGAAACAATAAATGCTGCAGAGGGTGTGGAGAAAAGGGAACACTCTTGCACTGCTGGTGGGAATGTGAATTGGTACAGCCACTATGGAGAACAGTGTGGAGGTTCCTTAAAAAACTACAAATAGAACTACCATATGACCCAGCAATCCCACTACTGGGCATATACCCTGAGAAAACCAAAATTCAAAAAGAGTCATGTACCAAAATGTTCATTGCAGCTCTATTTACAATAGCCCAGAGATGGAAACAACCTAAGTGCCCATCATCGGATGAATGGATAAAGAAGATGTGGCACATATATACAATGGAATATTACTCAGCCATAAAAAGAAACGAAATTGAGCTATTTGTAATGAGGTGGATAGACCTAGAGTCTGTCATACAGAGTGAAGTAAGTCAGAAAGAAAAAGACAAATACCGTATGCTAACACATATATATGGAATTTAAGAAAAAAATAATGTCATGAAGAACCTAGGGGTAAGACAGGAATAAAGACACAGACCTCCTGGAGAATGGACTTGAGGATATGGGGAGGGGGAAGGGTGAGCTGTGACAGGGTGAGAGAGAGTCATGGACATATACACACTAACAAATGTGGTAAGGTAGATAGCTAGTGGGAAGCAGCCGCATGGCACAGGGATATTGGCTCGGTGCTTTGTGACAGCCTGGAGGGGTGGGATAGGGAGGGTGGGAGGGAGGGAGACGCAAGAGGAAGACATATGGGAACATATGTATATGTATAACTGATTCACTTTGTTATAAAGCAGAAACTAACACACCATTGTAAAGCAATTATACCCCAATAAAGATGTTAAAAAAAATAAAAGAAATGATGCTGAAACAATGACATCTATTTAAAAAAACAAACAAACCCTCAACCTTTACCTTTCACAAGATACAAAAATTAATTCAAAAATGGATCTTAGACGTAATGTAAAATATAATACTATGAAAACTATAGAAGAAAATATAGGAAAATATATTTGTAACCTCGACAGATAAAGATTTGTTAGGATGCAAATAACACAAATCATAAAAAACAAAAAATTGATAAACTGGACTTCCTCAAAATGAAAAACTTCTCCTTTATGAAAGTCACTGTTAAGAAAATGAAGAGCCAAACCAAAGACTGGGAACAAATGTCTGATAAAGAACTAGGATCCAGGGACTTCCCTGGTGGTCCAGCGGTTAAGACTCCACGCTCCCAATGCAGGGGGCCTGGGTTCAATCCCTCGTCAGGGAACTAGATCCCACATGCCGTAACTAAAGATTCCTCGTGCTGCAACTAAGACCTGACGCAGCCAAATAAATAAATAAATATTAAAAAAAAAAAAAAGAACTAGGATCCAGAATTTAAAAATTTTAATGTTCTTTTATTTGTTTCTTTGTTTGTTTCTTTAGGCCATGCCGCACAGTTTGTGGGATCTTAGTTCCCCGACCAGGGGATTGAACCCAGGCCCTTGGCAGTGAAAAGCGCCAAGTCCTAACCACTTGGCAGCCAGGAAATTCCCTTAAAGTTCTTTTAAGTTAGACAAACGACCCAATAATAAAATGAGCAACAGCTTTGAAGAGACATTTCTCCAAAGAAGACATATGGATGGGTGGCAGATAAGTGCATGAAATACTCAACACCATTATTCATTAGTCAGTGCAAATTACAGCCACAGTGAGTCAGCACTACACACCTACAGAATGGCTAAAATTTTAAGTCCTGACAACATCAACTTCTGGTAAGGGTGTGGAGCAACTAAAACATACATTGCTGGCAGATTCCTGCAGTTGTACAACCACATTGGAAAATAGTTTGGCGGTTTCATTTAGTTAACTATATGACCCAATGATCCTACTCCTGGATATTTACTCAAGAGAAACAAAAACACATGTCCATACAAAGACTTGTACATGAATATTCATAGCAGCTTTATTCATAATAGTCAAAAACTGGAAACAACCCAAATGCTCAACAACTGGTGGATGGATAAGCAAAACTTGGTCATTCCCACAGTGGAATACCACTCAGCAATTAAACACAATGAACTACTGAAACATGGGACAATCTCTACATGGATAAATCTCAAAAGCATGATAATAATTAAAGTCAGATATTAAAGACTCACACTCTATGGTTCCATTTATATAATGGGCTGGAAATCACAAAACTAAAGGAGCTGAAACCAGATCACTGGTTTCCAGGAACTTGGAGATGGAGTGAAGATTGACTACAAGGAGGCACGAAGAACTTTTGCAGTAATGGAAGTGTTCTGTATCTCAATTGAGGTCGTGGTTACAAGACTGTATTCAATTTCCAAGACTCATCAAAGCCTATACTTAGAAAGGATGAATCTACCATATGTAACTCATTTCTCAATAAACCTGACTTTCAAATGGCTCAAAGAAAAATGATGTCTTATGTATATGTGGGTATATATACACACATAAACATGCCTCTCACATGCATATGTATGTATGTGTATATATGTATGTGTGTATATATCTATATCTATAACTATATCTATACGCCTACCGAGTGAGATTGGAGGGGAAAGAATGATAAATCAGATATACACACAAATATATATGTATAGATACACGTGTATATGTATATATATATATTTTTTAATATGGGGGAGAGGATGATAAAGCAAACGTGGTAAAATGCTAACATTTGGGGAAACCGAAAGTATACAGAAATTCTTTGTTCCGTTTTTCAACTCTAATCTGAAATTGTTTCAAAATAAAAAGTTAGAAATTATATATGATTGCTTTTGTATGATAAAAATTTGCATATATGGCATTAGACAACGTCCATTCTTTTACAACTTGATTTTTTTCATACCACATCATGGTTTCAAAACATGTCCATGTTGAAACATGCACCTGTAGTCATTCATTTTCACAGTCATGGGATAGCCTACTGTGTGCATGTTTCAAAATATAGTTATTCTTTTCCTTGTTGAGGGACACTTAGGTTGTGTCCTTTTTTCCACCCCATCACAAACTGCTGCAGCCAATGCCCTTACTTAGTTTTCTTGTGCACAAATACAAAAGTTTCTCAAGGGTTTCAATCAGGAGTGGAATTGCTGGGTCATTAGGCATGCGAATCTTTGCCTTTGCTAGGGACCGTGAGGTTGCTCTCTTCAGCGGTCCAACCAAACACCCCTCCACCCATGACTGCCCAGGGCCTTTTGCTGCCATGCTGCTTCCTGGTTTAGGCTCACCCCCTCCTTCCAGAGATTCCTCATCCTTGTAGGCATGAACACTGAGTCACTGATGCAGAGGTCAAGGGCTTGGGGAAGGGAGGATGGTTTCTCTTTTGGTGATTAAAAATGTCCTAAAATTGACTGTGCTGATAAGTTTACATATCTGTGACTATACTAAAAGCCAGATTTTAAATGTGTTTCATTTCTAGCTTTATTGAGAGATAATTGACATATAACATTATGTAAGTTTAAAGTACAATGAGATGACTTGATATATGTATATGTTGTGAAATGATTACCACAACAAAGTTAGTTAACACACCCATCACTTCACCTAGTTATCATGTGTGTGTGTTTGTGGTGAAAACTTTTAAGATCTATTCTCTTAGCAACTTTCAAGTATACAATACAGTATTATTAACTACAGTCACCATGCTGTACTTTAGATCCACAGAATTTACTCTTCTTATAACCGCAAGTTGGTACCCTTTGAATACTCAAAACCACTGGCTTGTACACTTTTTATAAATTTATTTATTTACTTATTTATTTTTGGCTGTGTTGGGTCTTCGTTGTTGTGCGTGGGCTTTCTCTAGTTGCAGCGACCGGGGGCTACTCTTCGTGGCAGTGCGTGGGCTTCTCACTGCAGTGGCTTCTCTTGTTGCAGAGCACGGGCTCTAGGTGCGCGGGCTTCAGTAGTTGTGGCTCACAGGCTTAGTTGCTCTGGGCATGTGGGATCTTCCCGGACCAGGGCTCGAACCCGTGTCCCCTGCATTGGCAGGCGGATTCTTAACCACTGCACCACCAGGGAAGTCCCTGCCTTGTACCCTTTGAATGGGTGAGTTGTATGGTATGAGAATTGTATCTCAATAAAGCCGTTTAAAAAACTGAGCCTGGTGAGTTGTCTCTTCCCTCTCCACTTCCTTTCTCTATAATTTTTCTTCTCTTCATTAAGTATTTCTTGGCTGTTCCCAAACAATTCCTGTTCTTAATTCTCTGTCTCTGCCTCTTTTTACCAAACGTCCTTATTCTGCATCAGCCCATGAACTGAACTGCCAAACGAAAGGATTCTCCAGGGAAGTGGTGGGCGGAGGAGAAGTTACAAGCAAACAGAATTCTCTCATCCATGGGGGAGGCTGTGGACACCAGGACCAGGCTTAGAGTGAGGCAACCAGGGCACAAAATGTGAGAAGGCAGTCACCCCCGGGGCTTGCAAGCGCAGGCTGGCACCCAAGAGTGATTCTTCCTTACATACAATTTACCATTAAAACCATTTTAAAGCGTACAATTCAGTGGTTTTTAGTACCTTCACCATGTTGTGGAACCATCACCACTATCTAGTTCCAGAACATTCTCATCACTCCAAAAGGGAACCCCATACCTATTAGTAATCCTTCCCCATTTCTCCATTCTGTAGCCCCTGGCAACCACTAATTTATTTTTTGTCTCTATGGATTTCTCTATTCTGGACATTTTACATGAATGGAATCATACAATATGTGGCCACTTGTGACTGGCTTCTTTTATTTAGCATAATGTTTTCAAGGTTCAACCACATTGTAGCATATACCATTACTCTATTCCTTTTTACGGCCATGGCCACTAATATTCCATTATGTGGATGTATCCCATTTTGCTTACCCACTCATCTGTTGATGAACATTTTAATGGTTTCCACCTTTTGCTATTGTGAATACTGCTGCTATAAACGATCACGGACAAATTTTTGTTTGAACCCCCGTTTTCAGTACTTCTGGGTTTACACCTAGGAGTGGAATTTGCTGGGCCATATGCTAATCTATGTGGAACTTACTGAGGAACCATCTCCTTACATTTTGCACCTTGAGCGTCTAGGGTGCTTCATCCTAGCGCAGCCCTAAGTGCACACTCACCCATTTATGACTTTCATCCCTACGTCCCCGCCATCCCCAGGCACGTCAGCAGCTTTGAGGCAGAGGGGTTGACATGGGCAACAATTCTAAGTCACATGCAGGGCCAGAAGGATGTCCTGTGAAGCTAGAACACAAAGGGAGCACCGGAAGTGGGGCTGGAGAAGTCAGTAGATGCCAGGACACGAGGCTGTCATCCTCAGAAACTGGGACTTCACGTTGTTGGTTACAGGGAGCCGGGAGGAGAGAAATCACCAGCGAAGGAAATGTTACAAACTCTGCCTTAAGATTGGAGAGTGCTCAGGGACACCGGGAAAGGTCACTGTAGTCCTCATCGGCCCTGACTCCACACAGGAATTGAGGTGAACCCCTTCCACCCTGTGGGCCTCCATTTCTCAGACTGGAAAATGGACGCAGTAAGCTTCTGCTGTCTGTTGTAGGTGAGATTCTGGATGTGAGCTGGCTTCGTGATCTACGAAGCTCAGGGTAGAAGCTTGCAGTTGAAATGCCTGCTCAGGTGACTTCTAGAACGTGGAACAGGCAGACCCAGCTTGATCTGGCTCCATGGAAGCATCTGAGAAGTCGTGTGGAGATTGAAATTCTATCAAGGGAGACCCATTTACAGCACGGGGGAACTGACTACTTAAATGAACCCAGCAGTGAATCCTCAGGCATGACTTTTGTGCTCAGTAAATTGGAACTTTCATATATTGGGTTTGCAGCTCAGCCGAATTCTGAAAAATTATTAATAGTTCAAACCACTTGGAGGTGGAGGTGGCAAGATTCCGATTTCTACGATTTTCATAGTACAGGGACTTTCTTCGGAGCAATAATCTCATCTAAAAGAGGTCCAGGGCCTCCCTAGGCGGACTCAAAAGGAGAGGGCTCTGGACAGAAGAGGAAAGCGGAGACTGTGCTTTCCCCACCCACGGAGCATGAAGGTCAGACTAGATTAGTTAAGGCAAGGAGGCGTGCTGATCGTATCTGGGGAATTTGTAGATTACCAAGACTGGCAGGGAAGGAAACAAGGGACTTTCTCTGGAGGAACAGGGATATTTCAGACTCCAATTCAATCCCCATTTGTAGAGGGAACTTCAGCCCCACGCTAGGCGCTTGGTACGTATTATTCCGTTTAATTTTTCCAACAATCCCTTTATTTACAAAGCCAGCAAGGGTCAAAGAGGTCAAGTGGCTTGCCAAGGTCACAGGGCAAGTTCAGCCCTGAGGCCAAGATTTGAACCCAGATCTCATGACTCCAGGCTTGGGGCTGGTTCCACCAAGCCACCTTCAAGTCCCCTTGAGAGTTACAAACAGTTGGACACGTGGGTGATATCTGGGACAGAGAGGACCTAAGTGGTCAGGGCTAATGTGACCGTGTGGGAGGGTCATTTGTGTCTTCTCTTTTCGGTCTGTCCTGGAAAGTCCCACATCTTTTGCAGAACTGCTTCCTAGTATCCTTATCTGGAATGGTTGCCAAGGGCAGCCAAAGACCAGGCTTGCCCTTGGAGGCCTGAGAAGGGAGGCTGAGGGCAAAGGTTCAGTCCATGTCATGTGGCCCTCCCGGCCAGGGGCCCCGCAGGCGGATGGAGTAAGCCTGCATTCGTCAGCACCCTCCTCACTCTTCTGAGCAGGGGTCCGGCAGGCGGGGGCCGAGTCCCCCAAGCTGAGATTGCCCTTCCCCAAACAGGGCTGCCTGGGATTCAGAGACTGCATGGAGAGAGCAGAGACTGTAGGTTGAAACCTGGGTTCAAATCCCAGTCCCCAACTTACCTGGCAGGAGAGATACCATGGTCACGAAGGTGGCTTTCCCAGGGTGAGCCTCATCCATTGCACTCCAGATGTGCTGAACCCTGTGACTTCCCCTGACCCTTCCCCAAAAGTCCCAGTCCCATCACTTACTTGGCTAAGTTTCTTCATCTCACTGTGCTTTGGTTTCTCCATCTGGGACCAATACTCATCAGACGGAAGGGGTGAGCCCATAGGAAGCGCTTCCCATCAAGGAATGAGAGCTGTTTAAGGTTTCCTGGTGCCCCTCCAGCTCCAAGGAGCAGAACCTGTGTCCAAACAGTTAGCACACCTGCCTGGGTACTGGTGTAGCCCTGGGGAGATGCCGTGATGGACCAGTCATGGCTCCTGCTTGGCAGAACCAAGCCAGCCAGTGGGACAAGGGCTGCAGCAGAGGGATGTACAATACAGACAGGAGGCGGAAAGGAGAGACTTCACAGTGGAGGGTCTAAACATTTAACAACCTGCTTGCCATGGTCACTGGCCAATCAGAAAGGACACTGGCTGTACACAAGCCCTAGACCCATCAGTGTGATTCTGATGCCCTGGGAAGGGACATTTGATTTGTGTCCTGATGGATAAGAATTCTTCAGACATGTGGGAAAAAAGGGCACTCCCAGCAGTGGGAACAGCATGTGCTAAGGCCTGAGGACCAGAAAAAGCAGGGTCTGCCTAGAACCATATGGTTGGAGCGTAAGATGCACATGGCGGGTGGGGAGAAGAGAAGGTCTTGAATACCAAACTAAGTTTGGGGGACACAGTTAGGATACTTCTTTCTTTTCCTTCTTTTCATTTAGGATACTTCTGATGTGGCATTCCATGCCTGTGACCCTGACGAACGGGCACAGCAGTGGGAGTTTCCGGGGTCTGTACACTCCTCCCATCCCAGGCCCATGACATCTACCTGGGGCAGCGGCGTTGCTTGGGGTCTGGCTCCATTCTCCTGGGAGAGGGTCCAACAAGCGTGGGCTAGGAGGAGAGGCTCAGTCAAGGGCCCCAGAGTGTCACTGAGGCCCCCTGTCTGCTCAGGAAAAACTCAGGGATGCTTTGGGAATAAGGGGCCTGGTTCTAGCACAAGCTCTGCTGCTTATGTACTGTGTGATCTTGAGTAAGGCACAAACCCTCTCTGGGCCTCAGGGTCTCCATAGCCAGCATGAGGAAGCCTGTCGATTTCTCCCTTGGAAATGAAGAGAGTGCCAAGCTGATCCTCTCCGACCAGCCACGCTACCTGACCTTGTGGGAAACGTGAGGGATTTGAACTCGGGCAGAGTCAAGCTTGAGTCTCAATTTTGGGATGTCCTGCATCTTTGACTTTGAGCAAGTGTTAAGTTCTGGGCCTTCACTTCCTCATCTCTAGAACGTGGACTTGATTGGCGAGGTCGATATGGTGTAGAATAAATGAGAACACTTCGGGTAAGAGTTTCGCTCCCTCCCTCGCCTTCTATGGGTGTCCTTTGCTCAGCGGCCAGTGGGGCGTGGGGAGGAAGGCCGTACCCTTTACTGCTCTGCCAGGACACTTTCGGGCACGGAAGAGGGCACTATTAGTAATAAACAGACACGAGCCTGGTGTGTCCTACGGAAACTGGAATCTATGACCCTGGCGATGAGAGGAGAGGCAGAAATGGAGAATGAGCTGCAGAGGGGAGGGGCGGTGGGAGGTGGGAGCAGGGACCGTGAGAAGAGGGCGTGAGGTCTCACGCTGGCTCTAGGACGTTCTCCTGCAGGACGTGCTGATTAGTCTAGTTCCCCTTGCCAGTGTTCCAGAAGAGCTTCAGTAAAGAGCTGCTCCTCTTTGCAGCGGTTTGGGAATTGGATTTGAGTTGGATGGTTTTTTTTTAATCTCATGCATTTGCTTTGCTGGTTGGTTGCTTCGTTTTCCTCTTAGCTGTGACTCCCTGCTAAGCCTGCTCTCAGGCTGGGGGCAGGAAGGCCCAGTTACAGCTGGGCTCTGCAGGTAAAGAGCTTTACGATGCTCAGAAAACAATCATTGCTCAGAGAATATCCTTCCCCTTCCATCATCCTCAGCAACAGCGCCCTTGCACCGGGACCCTGTCCACGGTCATCGCAACCCCCCCAGACTCACCAGTGCCTTCATGCTCTGCAAGTAGTCTGGGCCCTCCCGACTCCCCACGCCTCCCCATGCAAGAATCCTGAACTCCTCTGAGAGCTGCTGTACTGCTGTCCTTTCCGCTTCCTCTCTCTTCCTCTCTGGTGGGGGCTGGGATGCAGCTGGCGGGGCTGGGGGGGGGGTGCTCTCCCCCAGACTGCTTCTCTCACAGCCCCCTCAGCGCGGCACACCCGGGTCTGCATTCCTCCATCCTTAATGCCTCCTCTGGGAACATAGGCTTTCAGAAATCTGAGAAGACCAACCAGCCGGTGCAGGCCAGAGGGAGGTGGGCCCAGACGGGGGTGTGTGTGTTGGGGGGTGGGAGGTGGGGCTTGGCTTCTGCCTTCGCTGGAAAGAGAAACCTCAGGCTTTCCCATCCCCTTTCAGCTGCTCTGGGCTTCCAGGCCAGGGAGAAAAGAGGGTTGGCTTTTGCTCAATCCACTTGGGGAGATGAGGGCCAGAAAAGGAAAGAAGTTGTGTTGGTTTGTAAAGGTAGAGGGACGTTGCCACATCTACCTGGTGCAGAAGTTTGCACATCGGGGACCCTTCATTGCCCCTTAGGCTTCCAGAACAACAGGAAGATCCTTCTTGCAGGACCAATCAGAGAGGTGAAGCTAGTAGCCCACGGTCACACAGCCAGGAAGTGGAGGTGCTAGAGTTCAAATCCAGGCTGGTTCTGCAGCACCACACCACCTCCAAGTACATGCGTCCCAGGCACAGTTGGAAATATGCCCTTCCTGCACACCTCTCCCCTGTTAACAAGCAAAATCCTTCCCTTTAGGGATTTGTTCTTTCCATTGATGTAAGCCCTCACCCTCACCCCGCTCTGCTCTTGGAATCTTAAAATGATGACTCATTTAGTCCAGAAAGGATGGTTAGAAATTGATTTGTCCAACTCCTTCTTACAGATGGGGAAACTGAAGCCCAGAAAGGGCCAGGGCTTGCCCACGTCAGACCCAGAGCTCCCAAGACGCAGCCCACTCAGGTGGAGTCTTGTCAGGCAGAACTGACTCTGCCATTTACTGTTTTTTTTCTTTTTTAACATTTTTTATTGGAGTATAGTTGCTTTACAATGTTGTGTTAGTTCCTACTGTACAGCAAAGTGAATCAGCTATACATACACATATATCCCCTCTTTTTTGGATTTCCTTCCCATTTAGGTCACCACAGAGCATTGAGTAGAGTTCCCTGTGCTCTACAGAAGGTCCTCATCTATTTTATACATAGTATCAATAGTGTATACACGTCAATCTGCCATTTACTTTCTGCATGACCGTGGCCAGTAGGTGTTACCTTTGTCAGCCTCAGTTTTCTCACCTATTAAATGGGGATCATTGAAGGGTTGTAGAGATTAAAGGAAGTTCTAGGTTTGGATGCAGTGCCATAGCTCCTGGCACACGGTAGGTACTCAGTACAGGCTGGCTGCCTTCCTTCTTTCCTAGCAAAGGAAAATGGAACCTTAAAGCACTGAGACTAGGGCCACCCCTTTATAGGGCCTAAGGGGGGGATAATAGGACCCAGTGATGTATGAGAGCTGGTTTGCACTGGCTGGTGAGAGCTAGCTGTTGAATAAGAGCAGATTGTTAAATATTTGGGAATTCCAGAGCAGATGTTGATAGGTTTAAATCGGCTGTGCTGGGAGTACTTTACACCATGGAAATTGGCAAACACTACTAAGGGATTTTTTTGTTTCTAGTAAAGGCATATAGTATGGGATTTGCCGGAAGTAGGAAGTGACTCATGGTATCATTATGCTTATTTTATAGATAAGACCCTGGAGCTAGCTGTACCAGTGAAATGTATCTGCATATCACATAAATTACAGCTTCACTATTTCCCCACTGTGTGAGCTTGGGCGAGCCATTTGACCTCTCTGAGCCTGTTTTGTCAGGCAGAGAAACTGCGGCAAACACCCAGCTGGATGGGTGGTGCAAAGGGAGGTAACCCTGGCGCCCATCTCACTGGCTTGTTGGGATGATTAAAAGAAATGACAGTTGTAAAATGTAAAGTGCTAGTTTCTGAGACTGACAAACAGTTGATACTGATATGCTTTTCAGCCAGGAGCTGGCCTGGTATCTTCATCTCATCCTAACCTGGTGAGAAGGTTTCCCAGTGAGGACTCTGAGGCTCTGGTTGGTGAGGTAGCTTCATCCAGGGCTGTGCTGCCAGTAGGTGGCAAAGCAGACTTCGAAGCCTGGTCTGATTGGCTCCAGGGCTGAGCTTCTGCCGAGGGCCTTGGCCCCAGCCCAGCTCTGGGGGGCTGATTGCAGAGCCTGGGTTGTGGTATTTGGCAACTGGCTTCAGGCAGAACGCGTGGGGTCAAAGTGGCTGCCTTGCCTAGGTCGGCCTGAGCAACACGGCTCAGAACCCAAAGCCTGCAGCTCTGAGCTGAGCAGTGCCCAAACACAGCTCCTTATTCAGGGGCTCTGGAGCCCCCAGGACTCACTGCCTCTCCTCCGATGCACCTCTCTACCCATACACCCTGCCTCAGGGGAATCACCCCAAAACAGCAATGGCCGCCCTGGACCAAGTCCCTCAGACTATCACTGAATGAGGGGAAATGCATTTTCTTTCCCAACAATGGGTTAGACCTTCTCTGCTCCCACTTCTGGCACAGAGGGCTGCTTTGGGGCTGGGGGCAGGGAGTGGCAGCGAAGCCCCTCCTCAGGGAAACCCAATGAAGCCTCTTCTGATTCCCGCCACAGCCGTCTTCCTCCTTTTGCTCCCGTGCCCGTTCTGCCAGCCTCCAGCCTCCATCTGGTCCCTCCACCCCGTTGCCCCCAGCACAATCCTGGCATGTCTTGATGCCTGGAAAAATGACACCCATTCCCAGAAAGCCAGGGGCAGGGCTGGGAAACCTAGCAACCAAAGGCCCATCTCCTCCTTCAGAGCACTTCCCTCTTTTGGGGTATCTGGGGTCGATGGATGGATGGTGTCATCAGCCCTAAATCCAGAGGTCTCCCAGCCTCCATCTGCTCTGAGAGCATCCAGCCCCGTGGTGGGCACAGGGGAGGCCTCAGGCCCAGAGGAGACTCACTTTAGCCCCATGTCCCAGGAATTTCAGGAAGGGCAGTTGGACCCCTCACTTGGCCCCCAAAGCCAGGTAGACACCTGGATGCCTGGGAGAGAAATATGGCCTGCATGGGACCCTGCTAACTCAGCTCAAAGCAGAATTCTGGACTCACCAGATGCCCCCTTAAATTGTGTTTTAGACAGACTGGTTAACCACGTTAATTTTCTCATCTGTAAACTTTCTCATCCGAACATTGACACCCATGTCACACACAGAGCCAATGAGTGGACCACGCAAGGGCGTGACTCAGTGCCCGACTGAGATGGTCAGTTACTTATTCACCTGGCAAGTTATTGTTTTATTTGACATGAATAACAGGGTGGCCATATAACTTATTGTCCAATCCAGGACACTTTTGAGAGTGAAAGGGGACACTACCATTGATGCTGAGACAGGAGGCATAGCCCAGAACTGTCCTGGGCACGCAAGAACTTCCAGTCACACCATGAATCTCATGTCTCCCCTGTGTCAGGCTCCGGGCAGCTGCATGAGGCCCAGGCGAATCTATCACCACCCCTCCCCCAGGGAGGAGAGAAAAGAAGCCACAGCCAGACAGTCTCCCTCAGCTCAATATCAGGAGAGAACAGGCATCCAGAAAGCAAAGCTGGGCCAAAGTCCCAGTGTTTTGTGAGCTTATGAAAATCCTTCGGAGGCCAAAATAACATTTCCACAGTCCCCCATCTCCACATCTGATGCCTCTCGGCAGCCACAAATGCCAGCCCTTTTACATAGGGGCGCAGTGGTTTTGAGTGCTCCTAGCGGGGACTGACAGAGCACCCACTCCTTTGTTAATTTACTATCAACAGTCTCTGAGTCTCAGTTTGCTCATCTGCAAAATGGGCAAATGGGCATCACTACCTCAAACTGTAGTTGAGGAGGTCAGTTAAGAGAACATACGTGAAAGGCACAGTTCTTGGTGCTCATTACAAGTCAGGGTTTGAATCTGTTTGTTGAAACACCAAGTATTGGAGGTTTGGAGGCAGGACCTGCAGGGACGTAGCAACATCACTGGGTGCATCTCTGCCTCTTCCTGTCTGCATGCCCTTGAGCCAGTCCCATCTGGAATGGTAATCCCTAAAGTCCCCCTCCACCACCACCTTAACTGTAGACAGTTAACTTGTGTTGTTCCCACATCCCGGGGCCTCCTGGGTGGGGGGGGGGGTCTACCAGGTCAAGCCTCTAACAGACTCAAAGTTGGCGACTAACGCTGCCAAAGGCTGGAGGAGATAACAGTTTAGCAGTTATCACAGGATCAGCAAAGCATGAAAAGCTTACAGGATGATTCCCTCTGGGCAGAAGAGCGCTGACACCTTGCACTTAATGTACCATTTCTTAGGGCATCGTCTTAGCCTCCCCAGATCTTCTAGCCTAGGAGCACAGCACTTAACTCTTCACCAAGCATTTTCAGGAATACAATTTCATGTGACCACTGTCATCCTGTGATAGAGGCTGACTGTCCCCATTTTACAGATGAGCAAACCAAGGCCCAGAATGAAGAAGTGGATTGCCTGAATGCACACAGCTGAGTTTTCAAGTTTCAAAAGAACCCATGTCTGGGCTCTTTCATCCACCCAACGCATCTCTGGAGCTGAGAATAATAAAAAAGAAAAATTAGCCCCAAAGCCAAACCTCACAATGAACATGGGGGCCATTGGAGAAACTGCTCTTCTATGCCCCTCCAATGTTTTCTGTTTTTCTTGTTCCCCAATCATACCATAAGTCCCTGAGGGCAGGGACCATGGCTGAAACTTCTGTCATATCCCACAGTGCTTAGAACAGTATACAGAGAAGGTGCTTGCTAAATGTGGATTAAATGCAAATATTCTGAAATACTACACAGTCATAGAAAAGCAAATAGTTCTTTTTTTTTTTTTTTGCGGTACTGCGGGCCTCTCACTGCTGTGGCCTCTCCCGCCGCAGAGCACAGGCTCCGGACGCGCAGGCTCAGCGGCCATGGCTCATAGGCCCAGCCGCTCTGCGGCATGTGGGATCCTTCCCGACCAGGGCACGAACCCATGTCCCCTGCATCGGCAGGCAGACCCTCAACCACTGCGCCACCAGGGAAGCCCAAGGAAATAGTTCTTTATGGAGTGATAGGAAGTAGTCTCCAAAAAGTGAAGGAAACACAAGTTGTATAGCATTGTAGATCAGATGCTATCATTTGCATGAAAAAGAAGAGAAGAAAAAATACAAGCACGTGTATACACACACACACACACAAAGCACACTGTCTGGGAACAGAGTGTGTTTGGCAACACTCGTTCCCTCCAGAGAAAAGAAGGAGGTAGCTGGGGATTGGGGTGGAAAGGAAATTTTCACCATTTTTTTCCTGCACCTTTGAACTTTGAACTGTGGGCAACTGTGGGCATTTATTTATTCAAAAAATAAATCTTTAAAAAATTAAACTAGCTAAAAAGAAGGTTTGCTATTTTTAAAAGTCAGCCATATGATGGCATGGAGGGCAGCGATGCTTCCTGCATTCCCAGCCCTTAGCAAAATGTTCAATTGGTTTTCCAGCTTGCACTGAGCAAGGGGAAATCCTAAAAGGTCAAGGTCGCATTTTGCCAGTCAAGAAACTGACCCAGGGTCACACAGGGAGCAAAGGGCAGAGCTGGGGTGGAAGGGAGCCCTGACTCCAGTCCTGACTCCCTTCCCAGCCAGCTGGGTTTGCTGCTCCTGAAAATCCCCATAAACTCTTGTGAAAGTTCTTGGTCAGATACACAGACAGACATCAGGAGGTGGAGAGGAGCCCAGCAGACAAGAGGCCTCTATTTCATAAAGTAAAATCTGAATTAAATTAAATTAAAGTTTAAATTAAACTTTAATTAAATTAAAGTTTATCAAATAAACCAAGACACTTTCGAAGTGAAAAGGAGTGCTATTAATAATCACACTCAGACGATAAGAACAAACAAGAGTTCCTGGGAAAACCCAGACCATCCCCCCAAAATGCCCACCATCGGGAAGCTGGCAAGAGGACATTTGGGACAAAGGGGCTTCAAAGAACATGGTGTGATCCTAGTACTTTATGGCTCCCTCTCCCCCCACTACCACTCCCCCAAAATACTGACAACAATATAAGCTTTTGGTAAACCCAGGTCCAAACCAGCTTCCTTCTCTGAGCCTCAGCTTCTTTATCTGTAAAACAGAAATCCTGACCCCCACCTCGAGGGATGCTGGGAAAATGCAGAGCCCGGCATGGAGAAGGTGCCAAGCAAGAGTAGTTTCTCTTCCCCTAATGCAGAGAGATAATGAAACGACACAGGCTTAATCCTGAAACCCTTGGGGGTGAACAGAGAGCCTTTCTCCTAGACAAGATTCACAAATGCCGTGGGAGGGAGTGTCAGGCACTGTGTGTGGGGAGATGTTGATTCTAATTCTGGGACTCGTTTTGCAAAGCACCTCTTAACAGTGACTCATTTGGGGACTCACAGAAAAATGCTTTGCGTTAAAAACAAAAGTTGAGTGGGGCTCAGGTTGCATTGTACCGTTTCTCTCTACCTACCCCTGCCGTGGCCAGGGTAGTGAGGGTAGTGCAGGGCACTTGGAGGGTCTCTGGGCAGAGTTTAACCTGATTTTCCCCCCAGCATGTCACCAGGGGCTGAGACCAGGCCAGAGGGAAGTAAGTAGGAGGTGAGGAAGAGGAAGGCCAGGAAAACAGGGTGGGGATGACTCCCCCGCAACCCCTCAAGTCCTGCTGCTGCACCCTCCTGTCTCTAGAAGCCTACAGCAGATGCCCTAGGCCCTCCTGTTCCTGAATTATAGTCCCAGAGGGAGGGAAGTGGGCGGCCAGGACTTCTTCAGTCCCCTAACACTCAGCAGCAGCCAACAGCTGGCCTGCAGCCAGACCCATCTCTGCTGATGGTGGTTGGCTGTGTGACCTGTGGCACACTTCTTGACCTCTCTGAGCCTCCGTTTCCTAAATGGCAAATGAGGACACTGGGAGTACCTGTTACAGGGGCTCTGTGAGGCTGGGAACAGGCTTTGCAAATGGTAGATTCTTATACAGACATGCGTGGGGGTCCCAGCGCTGCTTTCCTCGGTGGTCAGGTGCTGCTCCCAAAGTTTCCTTCAAAGAGGAATTTCAGGTTCTTGCTCTGTAGCGTACTAGGATGGTTCTTGGAGCACGAACCTGTCCTATACACAGAGGACCTCTTCCCTCACTCCCTCATACAGCCCTCTGTTCAAATGTCACCTCATCAGAGAGGCCTTCTCCCAGCACTCTCTATGAAAAAGCACCCCTGGGGGGCTTTCCTCCTCCCTCCTTGCTTTATTTTCTCCATCAAACCTATTTTCCTTGCCATGCCAGATACTTCTCTTTTCCCCCACCTCCCACCCCCAGATTGAAGGCCCAAGAGAGTCTGGGCTGTATTTTGTTCATGACTGTAACCCAGTGCCTAGAATAGCATCTGACCCATAGAAGGTGCTGTATGTGTCGAGTGAATGAATGAATGAATGGATGGATGTTTCCTGCAGGAATATAGTCAATATCACTCACCTACTAGTAAGACTGCCACACAATCTCAGAACTTCTATTACTTCCTCTTGTTTTCTGCAATGCTTATTTTTTACATTTAACTGTTCAATCTATCTGGCATTTATTGTGAAGTATATCATGTGAGGTGAGGCTGTAATCAGATCCCCAACTAACGGCTAACCAATTTGCAAAATGATCCATTTCATCCCTGTCGCTTTGTAGAAGGGCTGGCTTCTACAAGGATGGGCTGCTGCCCCGTCTGCCCCTTCTTGTATCAGCAGCACAGAACCCTACTGTTCACATCCTAAATTAAGCACACAGGCACAGGAATCAGATCATCTGTGGTCCAGTTTCTAGCTCAACCACTTACCAGCTGGGTGACTTTGGGCAAGAGAATTTGTTACTCTAAGCTTCAGTTCTAGGCCTCATTTACCCCATCTGTAAAATGGGCACGAAAGCAGCATAAAGTCTCCTTCAAATAATGGCTGTGGGACTGAACAGCACCAGGCAGGCAGAGTGTGCAGCCGTGAGCCTGGCACACAGTGGGTGTTCAGTTGGTGTCATCATTGTCAGACATCCGAGCCAGCTGAAACATGTCCATTCACTGGGCAAACAGGCCCAGTGGGTATCCCCCTGTGCCCAGCACGGTGACCAAGCTGGACAGCTGGCAGGCAGCCAGCGTCAGTCCCTGGTTCCTGCCCTCCTGCGGGACACAGCACAGTTTTGCATGTAGAGGAAAAGCAGCGAGTGTGGAAACAGGAACTGTCTGGGCCAGGAGCGTCCCCTTTTGGGGGGTGGGGTCCCCCTAGGAAGTGAAGCAGGGAGCTGAGCTGCTGCCTTTGGGCCCCCATACAGACTCTGTCTCCTTCGAGGGGGTGTTAAGCATTCATTAGCAGAGTCTTACTTCTTCCAGAAACCTCTGCACGTTGATTCTTACTGGTCTTGGGGTGTACAGGAAGTGGGGAGCTCCAGATGAGGAGACGTTGGCCCTCTGAGGGCAGAGAGCAGTGCCTTCACCACAGCGAGATACCCTTGGAGCCTACTTCAGTGCCCGCATTCAGGCGCAAAATAAGCGCTTGTTGATTAACCGATTTTAGTATCTCCTGGGTTGTGACGGAGCAAAGTTAGGTGATGGGTATGCAAAGATGCGTGGGAGGGGTCCACGGGGTTGACTGACTGCAGACCCGAAGTGTCTAGAGCCCGAGAAGAAGGGGAGATGCTGGACCTGACTCGCTGTGTGATCTGGGCCTCAGTTTCCCCAGCTTTGAAATGGGGAGGGGGTCCTCGGCTAAGTGGGCTTGGGAGAGTGAGGGGATCCGGCCTCGGTGAGGGCGCCGCCCGGGCGCCCCCCAAGCCTGCGTGGCGGCAGCGCGCACGAGCGCAGGGGGCGGCGCGGCCCCGCGGCGGGGAGGGGCGGGAGCGCGCGCGCGGGCCCGCGCAGGCGGCGGCGGAACCCAGCGGACGAGCGTGCAGCTGCGGCGCCGCCAACTCGTGTGGGACCCACCGCTCCCGCCGACCGTGCGCCGGTCCTCCCTACGGCAGCCGAGCCCGCCCGCGAGCCGGTGAGCGGCCTGGGGCCGGGGCCCGACCGGATCGGGCCGGCGCGGGCCGGGGAAGGGGCGGAGGCCGGGCCGCGGGGCAGCCACCCACTCTCGGGCCGAGCGGGGCGCGCGTGCCCGCGCACGCGCCCGAGGCTCCGCGGGGGACAGCGGGCGGGTGTGCATGCGGGAGGTCGGGACGCGCGTGAGCGTGCGTGTCTGAGTGTGTCCCCGGCCGTGCGTCCGAGCGTGCGTGGGCGGCGTGTCCATCTGTCCCTCTTGGTGTGTTCGCAGGAGTGCGCGCGTGCCTGTGGCCGAGTTGGTGCGTGTGCACCTCGGAGCGTCGGCGTGGTGGGGTGGTGGAGTTTGGTGTGAGTGAGTGCGGGGCAAGCGGGCATGGCTCCCGCTTAGGCATTTATTGAGTGTTTACTATGCGCCAGGCGCTTCGTGTGGGATCTCATTTTTGTGACCGAGAATGTGTGGATTCTGGGTGTATGTGTGCGCGCGCACACGTGGGAGCGTTCACAAGTGATTTGTGTGTGTATTTATGAGCCCTTGAGGGCAAAAGTGTACCTATGTGGATGTGAGTGTGTAATTTGTGTACAGGAGCGTGCGAGTATGTTTGCTGTGGAGGCTGAGGGCCCCGCTTTGCGCCCACCAGGCCTACTGCGTGATGTGCCCGCCGCTGGCCCGGATGTCAGGGGAACCCGTGGAGAGAAGCAGGCCTGGTGTGGGCACCCCGTGGGTGCTGGGTTTTCTTTGGTGAATGAGAGGCCAGAGGTCAGATCGCAGAGCCCCGCCGGGCCTGGGCAGGACCACTGGCAGGACCCTCCAAGGGGCTCCAGACTGGGCTGGGGCTGCGCTGGGCCTGGTGGAGCCTCTTGGCCTGGCACTGGAGGACCTGTATTCAGTTTTCCCAAAAACTCTTCTGTGTCCCCTGGCTTTGTTCTAGCCCCTCTCTGGCCCTGGTGAATTTTAACCCTTTCCCCAGGCCCAGGGTGGGGCTGACCCTGGGGAGACCAGGGGTCCGGGGACACTTGTCTGTGTATCTGGGGGTGTCTCTCTGCCTGCCTAAGTAGATAGATATTCATCTGATTTACTTGTATGGAGCCTGGGCTCCAAGTGTGAGCCCCCAAGACGGTAACAAATTGATCACAGCAGGCTTTGGACACTGTCTTCCGAGGTCTGTCCTTGATGTTTTAACTGACAGTTTTTGGTGTGCTTTATAAATGTTGAAAATCTCTGCAGTCGAAAGTCTTAATTGCTTTAAGGCAAACTTTTGAATCTCTGGAGCTCCCTAGTTCCTCTGGATTGTCAAAATCTGGCTTGCCTTTCTGAGGGGAACATGTCGTCTTAGGAGCTCAGTGTGTGCGCAGGCGAACCTTGGAGGGACATTTTAAAAACCGTGGCGTTAATGGAAGAAGAATTTCATTGAAAGGGCTGCAGAGCCGGCTGAAAACGCCTGTTCCCCACGCAGCAGCTTACTGAGTGAACTCTGGATGTCTTCTTTTAGCAAACAAAACCTGGAAGGAAACAAAAAAGACCCACATTCTTTTTCTTTTTTGTCCTAAAAAATGAAAAAAAAAACCCCAAACCCACCTCTGGGTGTGCTGGAAATGCTGCCTCCCCTCCCCCAACAAGGCCAGGCCCTCCCTCAATCCCCCACCCCCAAATAAAATATGCCTGTGGGGAGCTGTGGATGAGTCACTCCCTGGCAGAGAGCCCCACGGGCAAACATTTGGGAAGGTTCTTGCCTAACTTCCCAGAAGAAAGGCCCAGGATTTAAAATGGTCCCTGCGGTTTGTCAGCCTCTGCCGTCCTGTCTGCTTCGGAAATGACTAAAAAGTAGTTTCTACCTCCGCAAACTAAAGTCTCCGACGTAAGCAGCAGCCCAGGTTGGTCTGGGTAGAGGGCCGTTCAGGGTTCAAGAAACGGAGCTCCTGGCTTTGCCAGATGGGACTTCTGGAGGCTTCAAGCAAGGAAGGAGCGGGGGAAGGGAATTCACATTTATGCAGCACCCACTGTGTGCCGGGCACTGTTCTGGGCGCCACAGTCCTCCCAAAAGTCAGGCTGTGGAGCGTGGCTTCTGGTTTTATACGCACAAGGAAATTAAGGCTCAGAGAGTTCGAGCAGTGTCCTGGGACCACAGAGAGGAGGTGGCAGCAGAATCCTATCACCTGCCTGACTTCAAGCCCATCCTCTTTCCATTGCACCAGGATTTGCCTTCTGAAGGGGCACAGACTGGGTGCTGGGTGCTTTAAACGTACGTACACTTAGTTAATTTTCACTGTGAGGTAGGGGTTATTATCTCCATCTTACAGATGAGAAGAATGAGGCTCAGCGATGAAATGTGCACAATTTTATGAAAGTTATGCACCGTGGCTAGTGGCCACCATTCATGGAGGGTATTCCATGTGCCAGGCGCGGTACTAAAAGCTTTAATTGCCTTATTTCACTCAGTCCACTCACCAACATCATGAGATGGGAACGATCATGATGCCCGTTTTACAGGTGAGGGCACTAGGGCACAGAGAGATTAAATCATGTGCTGAAGATCACATGATGATATACGGTTGATCTTGGATTTGAACCCAGACGTGACTGGGCAGAGCCCATAGTCTCTCCACCGAACCTGGAAGGTCACAGTGGCTGTGCACCATGTGTCTGGCCCAGTGCGAACGTTTGGGGTTGTTATCCTGATCTTACAGAGAGGAAGATGAAGTAACTTGGGCAGGGTCGTAAACTGGCAAATGGCAAAGTCAGGATCCAAACCCACATCTCTGATTCCAGAGCTGAAGTTCTTAACTTTAAACCAGGTCTGTCTGCCTTTGTCCTGCTGCGGATTAAGACACGCTGGGTTCTTTGCTGGGCTCCAGACTTCTGGGAGAGGTCTTCCTGAAGGCACTGCCATCCTTCCTCGTCCACACTTGCCCCTCTGGTGCAGAGGAACCAGAGCTGTCAGATAGAAAGGGCCACGGTTTACATTTTTTCTTTCCTCTCAAAGTGCCAAAAATTGGTTTCAGAAGGGAAGTGTCAAAAACAGTTGTCAAAAAGAGAAGACTATTCCCTTCCCCTTCTTGGGTCAGACCGAGCCAGGGAGGTAGAGGGTGGAGAGTGGAGGGCCCTGGTGAGTCATCCGAGATTGAATACGGGTTGGCACCTCCAGGCTTGTGTGGGGTGGAAGCAACCTAGGACACTGCCCTCAGGAAGAGCCCGGCGTCCTGACCCCTGATGATGGCGAGTTACCCCCACGGGGCCGGACTCTCAATTCTGAATATCTGACAACAGCATCATTTCTACGTAGGCTTCTTGTCACTTCCTTACCATTTCAGTCCCGTGCCTGTCTCTCTTCCCCGTTCATTTCCATTTACACCACGGTTTATACTACACTGTACTGGAAAGGAATGTTGTGTGCGAAGACCTGTGTGGTTTTGGGTGTGGGGTGCTCCTGCGAGCGTCCTTTGGTGTTGAAAAGATAAAGGTATTTCTCTCCCTTGCAAGTATGTTCTGCAAATTGATGAACATTTGCAAATTGCTTTGAGATGCGTTAATTTAAGGTGTGAAATAATAGATCTTGTGCGAAGGCCCAGCCGCATTTCTGGCATTGATGGATTTCTCTCCCGTCTGGCCTGTGATTTGGGGAGGTAAAAATAGTCCTTGTTTCTACATTTTTATCTCTCTCTCTCTCTTTTTTTTTTTTTTTTTTTTTTTGCTGACATCATTCTTAGGAAACTGTTTTGCCCATGGGCCCTTCCTTGGCCATCGCCTCAGATGGTGGTCAGAACTTGGAGCTCTGGGGAAAGGGTGCTTGTGGAGTGAGGGGGTGTCTGGGTGGTCTGGGCACCCCTGGGTGTC
This sequence comes from Leucopleurus acutus, assembly GCF_964270905.1. Lineage (NCBI taxonomy): Eukaryota > Metazoa > Chordata > Mammalia > Artiodactyla > Delphinidae > Leucopleurus > Leucopleurus acutus. Next base: position 10,989,550 of record NC_139150.1, on the reverse strand, counting down.
TGTGAATTTGCTTTGAAAGGTGAAGGATGGCCACGTTTGGCCAAAGACCCTCGGTGGCTTTTGGTAGTTGCCTATTTTCTCACTTCTGATTCTTGGGTAGTGACAAGATAGCCTTTTGGGAAAATGTTAACTTAAGGAGAAAAAAAGCAGGCCAGTGGCTTCATCCATCCCTGTCTGAGCTGGGTGGCGTACGCACAGACCCTTCCTTTGGCCCAAACTGAAATAGACCAACGGCCTCCTCAGACAGGAGCTGACACTGGGGCAGATCAGTTGGTGGTGTAATTTCCTGTGACGTTTAATTCGGGAACTTGAACTTGGAGAGTGATCTAGCGTTTTGACATCTGTCCCTCTAACAAGACTTACTTGTGTGGAAACAAACCCTCATACATAACCTCTGCCGTTGCCTCCAATTCTGGATTTTCCCACAGACAACTTCTCGGGTGGTCTGGTGGCAAAGGCCGGGTCTTCTCGCCAGGCCTTCTCAGCATGTACCAGCAGGATCACTGCCCCCCAAACCCAACTCAACACTGTAGCTGGCTCTGTTTTGGGGGGTGAGGGGGGCTGAATGAGGGGCCTACAGAATTGAAAGGTGGCCAGCTGGGATATGAAACGCATTCAGTTCCAACGGCCTTGATCCATGTGGAGCCAGTCTTTCTTTCTCTTAGACATCTGCATGATGGTGACCTCACAGAAAAGAAAAAGGGGCTTTATGTAAGAATTCCATAGAGTGTGAAGGAATTCCGACAAGGGAAGGGGGAGGGAGGCTGCCACTGAGAGCCTGCAGGGCCTGCGTTTCCCGGAGTTGTTTAACCCTCACACTTCAAAATTAGGCTGGGGGAGGGGGCAGTGCTCGATCCTAGTGAATGGAGAGCCGAGAGCTGTTTAAGGAGAATGTTCCGAGGTCCCTGAGTTGTAGTTGAGGCCATGGGGTTTAGTCCCTCAGACCCGTTCTCACAGCAAGTGGGCAGTGGAGGTGGAATTTGTACTCGACCCCTTTCCCCAAGGCCTGCCCTCTCTTGTTCCTTATTGTCCCCAAAGTCTTTGAAATTGGGGATTGTCGGGAAGAGACCTGCAAAGGGACAGAGTTACCATGCAAACCACCCTCAGCTCTGATCAGTCCAAGCTGCAGGTGAAGAATTCGGCAGGCTCGCCATCCAGAGAAGAGCTGCACGCCCATTTTACAGGACGGAAACTGAGGCCCAGAGGGGGAAGGCACTCACCCACAATCCAAATGAGTGAGGTGCGAGGCCCAGACCTGCCGCTTGTGAAGAAGTCCTTCACCTCTGGGAGCCTGTTTCCTCATCCAGAAGACAGGAGCAGTATTATGACCTCATAAAGTGCTAGGGAAGAACTAAATAAAATAATGCATATGAAACACTCAGCACGTGGGTGCTTGGTGAGAGACCAGGAACTATTTAATTACCGAGGACGCGCCCAGAGTTACAGGGCTGGGAAGGTCATCTCTTTGTCAGCAGCATTTTCAGTGCCCCTGTATCTTGAGGCCCGAAACAAGGTTAAAAGGGGGTGTCGGGGGCCCCTCCAGGTAGGTGCCACTGAAGCACTTTTCGATGACCATGACCCTCAAAATAGAGTGGAGGAGACAATGACAATTTGGCAGGATTGGAAAGAGGCAGGATTTTTTTTTTTAATAAATTTATTTATTTGTTTTTGGCTGCATTGGGTCTTCATTGCTGCTCGCGGGCTTTCTCTAGCTGCAGCCAGCGGGGGCTACTCTTCGTTGTGGAGCACGGGCTCTAGGCGCGCGGGCTTCAGTAGTTGTGGCACGCGGGCTCAGTAGTCGCGGCGCACGGGCTTAGTGGCTCCGCGGCATGTGGGATCTTTCCAGACCAGGGCTTGAACCCGTGTCCCTTTCATTGGCAGGGCAATTCTTAACCACTGTGCCACCAGGGAAGTCCCAAGAGGCAAGATTTAAATGTCAGGGTAGCCCTGGGCATCTCAGGGAAATGTTTAGAAATCAGTATTTTGCTTTCCTGTCTACCCTGCCCCCCCGCCAGCCCCACGGAGAGGAAAGTGAGCCTTTGGTGCGTCGTCTTGGAGTTGAAGGGTCTCGGGAGGCCCCGAGAGCTGTGTCAGCCACGGTGTGTTATTAAGCAAGGCAGATGTTTTGTTAATTATTTACACAGCACTGGCCCCATCAGAGGTCTGTGCTGACGGAGCGGCTGTCGCAGACCTGGGCCGGGGGCAGGCAGTTCTTGGTTGGAAGTGAGCAGGTGGCCCTCTGCACCAACAGGGTCGTCACAGAGAGTCTGCACAGCGAGGGCTGAGGGAGACTGTGCGTGTTTGGCGCCCCCTAAGCTACTGGGGCTCCCTCAGGCTGGCTTGTCTTCCCCGAGGGAGAGGAGTGACCTTTGTCTCCCGGGACTGGCTGCCCTCGTGAGGTAGCTTCTGTGGGCTTTTGGCCAGCTCTTCACATCTGAGACCCCACCTTGGTGTGTGTGGTGAGGGGAGAGCATCGGCAGGCTCTGGAGATCTCTGAATCCAGCACCTCCCCAGCAGTCAGCTCAGGCCAGGGCTTCATGTGGGCCCAGCCTCTACTTCCTCATCTGGCAAGTGGGCCAGTAACGCCAGGCTCAAGGCCCTTGATTCTCGGGCACCGTTTGGGATGATTTGCCTTAGAAACCCAAGTTTAGGATTAGAACTCTGAAAAGAAAGGGTCTGGGATCAGAGCCTTCCCTGAAAGGCCACTAAGGATGGGGGATGTCAGCTCCCCGAAGGGGGAGGGGAAGAGATAAACCTACCGTCTTCAGCCTCGGCCCTTCTCCTCCTTCCTGTTTTATATAAGGAGGTTTTGGTCAGGTGTCATTTTAAGAAAGGTTCTTATACGAAATGTTCAGAATCTATAAACCCTTAGAGACAGAAAGGAGGTTGGTGGTTATCGGGGGTGTGGAGGAGGGGAGAATGGGGAGAAGCTGCTTAACGGGTACAGGGTTTCCTTCTGGGATGATGGAAATGTTTTGGAACCAGGTAGAGGTTGTGGTTCCACAACATTGGGAATGTACTAATGCCCCTTAATTTTTACTTTAAAATGGTTGATTTTATTTGGAAAAAAATTTTTATAAGAAAAGTTTCTGGGCTTCCCTGGTGGTGCACTGGTTAGGAACCCGCCTGCCAATGCAGCAGACACACGTTCGAGCCCTGGTCCAGGAAGATCCCACATGCCGCGGAGCAACTAAGCCCGTGCTCCACAACTACTGAGCCCGCGCTCTAGAGCCCACGAGCCACAACTACTGAAGCCAGCGCGTGTAGAGCCCGTGCTCCTCAACAAGAGAAGCCACTGCAATGAGAAGCCCGTGCACCGCGACAAAGAGTAGCCCCCGCTCACCGCAACTAGAGAAAGCCCGCGCACAGCAAGGAAGACCCAACACAGCCAAAAATAAAAAAGAAATGAAAAAAAAAAAGAAAAGTTTCTGATGCTTAAAAATAAAAGCTTAAAAGCCTCCCATTTCACAGATAGGGAGAATGAGGCCCACAGAAAGATTGTGACCAGCCTAAGGTCTCCCACGCAGGCTGTGGCTGTTCTGTGGCTGAAATCAGATCGTTGTGTGGGCTGTCATTGGTGGCCAGGCCAGGCCGAGGGCCTCCTAGGCAGCTGGGAGGAAAAGTATGAACCAAGGGGGCAAATAGTGGGAGAGGAGGCTGCCAAGGCCCCCCAGGATCTGTGAGCTTTGGTCTTTATTGCAAGAGCAGTGGGGCCCCTGCTACTTCTGCAGCCTTACTTTTCAGCAGTCTCCCCCTCACTCACTCTGCCCCAGCCTCCTTACCTTTCCTCAAACATGCCAAGCGTACTCCCACCTCAGGGCCTTTGTACCTGCTGTTCCCTGAAATCCTTTTCCTCCTAATCTTCCCATGACTTGTTCCTAGCCTTCATAGGGACACTGCAAAAGTCACTTCTCCAAAGAGACCCCACCATCCCCACTCTGTCAAAATTAATCCCACGTCCTTCACTCCCCATTCCCTGGCCCAGCTTTATTTTTCTTCAGGGCCCTTATCCATCCCTGACGTCGTGTGTTTGTTATCTGCCTCCCAGACTGGAATGTGAGCTCCATGAGGGTAAGAGTTGGTCTGTGGACCACAGCTATACCTCAGTGTCCAGTACCGTGCCTGGCACACAGGTGTTCAATTAATAGTTGCTGAATGGATGGAAAGGTTTAAGTGGGTAAGTGACAGGATCCTTGAAGAATGTTTCTATGGACTTACTGAAGCTGGTGGCAAACTCGACTGGCTGCAAGCACCCCCTCTTCATTCCTCCCAGTGGCCAGCAAAAGGCTGAATTGTGCCCGACGGCCCCTCCCCTGTGCAGAGAAGGTTTCTGAGAGAAAGACTTGCCCTTGGATTTTTCCAAGTAGAGGAACCTAAACACGGAGGTTACCTCCCAGAGTTACAGGGGTCTCCCTCCTTTGCCCCTTTTCTGCAGAGGTGCCTCCTGAAGTCTGTAGGGGGGGGGCTTTGGGTAGGAGTTGGTGGGCGCCATGTCTTAAAGCTGCATTGTCTATAAACCACGCTTATTTTTTAGAGGACATATCTTTGGGGGGGTTGCTCAGGGAAGGGGAAGGGGTTAAGTCTCCCACGCCACCTCTGCGCACAGACATTTGCTTGGCAGCCAATGAACAAGAGCCCAGATTCTGCCCCAGCCCAGAAAACAGGGAATCCTGGGTTGAAAGAGGAATCGATTCCCTAGCTGGTGTGGCCTTGGTGGACCACCAGGGTGGGTGCCCAGGTGGCAGGACCACTGGGCAGCACATGGCAGACAGACAGGGAGCCCACCCCATGCATTTGGCGGGTGCAGCCAAGTGCAGCCGGATTTAGTTACACCGGGATCTCAAGCATGGACTTGGCCTGCCTGACTCAGTGCGTGTGCATCTCCTTTGTTCGTCTCCCTCAGGAATTTTAGTGGCCTTTTGTGTTTGTTTTAAATGCCAGCCTCAGCCAACCCAAGAGGAAATGAAGACTGGATTTTTATGCAGAGGCTGGGGACAAAGGTGGGGCATGCCAGCTCTTGATGGTGACAGCATGGCATTTGGGGAACACACAAAGAAAATACTTTTACTCCAAGCAAATAACTTTAATTTGCGAATACTTTTGTGACCTCCCAGGACGTCAGATGTCGATCATCTCTAGGTTGGACACATGATGACCACTGTTTCCAAACACCCAAAACAGCAGTGGTCTGTAAAAGCATTTTAGTGACATTTGGGGACAGGAGAGACAGTTTTGGAAGAAGCTGTTTCGTCGCTGGTGTGTGAGAAGTTCCTGGATGCTCGAATGGCTTAGGGGATGGCATCATTGAAACTGCATAGTACTGAAAATTCCAAGACATATGGTCACTGTGATGTGCTAATGTTAGCAATCGAGGTATTTAATTACCCAGGAAAACCCCTTTGCCTACCCACTACGGGTGACTGGAGAGCCTTTGTTTCTCTGGAGGAGGGTCTTACACAGTATAATTCCGACCAGCAGACATGACCAGAGTCATTATCCCGCATTCATTTATTAGCTAATTAAGTGATTTATCTGGTCACGCGTTTATTCCTTCAATTGCCGTTCATCCAGCAACATTCACTGGATCCCACTCCGGGCCAGGCCTGGTGCTGGGCAGTGGGGATGGAATGAAACAGGGGAGCAAATGTGACTGAATCCCTGCTGGACGCCAGCCCATTGGGTGGTGCTGTGGGCTGCAGGTGAATTGACTTGTTTTCCAGTAGACGTTTAAGAGCACCTACTATGCGCAGATCTGTGGCGATACAGAAAGGAAAATGACAGAGCCCAAGTGATTTGAACTGTTGCCCCGTCTTATGGGGTTTTTTTAGTCCCGGCCCTCTGCTTGCTGCGATAAACCCGGCCAGCCACCGTTCACGGGCCACACAATGACGTCCCCGGAATGAACCAGAAACAATCCAGATGCCCCAGGAACCGACGTGAGAACAAGGCATCCCCTTCACACGTTGCCTGTCAGTTCAGCGTCTTGCCACCACCCAGCATTTTGAGACAGAATGTGAGATCTCGTGGTTGGCTAAATATATAAATATTTTATGTCTCGATATTCCGAAAATGAAGCCCAAATGCGCAGAACTGCAGCACATCAGTGCTATAGATCATATGTTATAATAATCTGATGACATGTTGTTTAAATATTTATGGACTGATGTGACATGACAATGGGGGGAGAGAGCAGTCTCGGAGCAGAGTTGTGGCAGATGCTAGGAAGGAGGGAGCAGACTCGCACGGTCCCGGGAAGCGCCACGCGATGCTCGGGTTTCTCATTGGATGTTTTGGGGTTTCACTGGCTGACGTTTGTCAAGCACTGGCTGTGTGCTGCATCCTTCACTGACGTCACCTCCCTTACTCATCACAGCAACCCCTCCAGGATGGGACTCTTGTTAACCCCAAGTTACAAATGGGAAACTGAGGCCCAGGGCAGGTCAGATCTGCCCCAGAACCCACAGCTGGGGGGTGGTCCAAGATCACACCCAGGTTGGCCCAACTGTGCAGTCTGAGCTCTTAGTCAGTGTGAATTCTTCTCTATCCGTGACACGTCATATCAGAAAAGCATGGTTGACCCCGTGCTCGGTACCAACTGGACTTTTTAAACCACAGAAAGTAAGGTGATGTTTGTAAAATGTCAAGTGGGAATAGAAACCACAGGAATAAATATCTACCCCAGGAGGGGGCCGATGGTGAGATCAAGCCACCTTAGCCAGGTGCCTGGCGTGTGGTAGGGGCTCAGGATATGGCGGTGCTGCGCCTCCGATATTTTTTCATTGTTGGCTTTGCAGTCATTTGGGGAGTCCGCTACTGACTGCCCTGCATTAGTGTCCCGTGCCTGTGCCGTCCCCTCTCTCTGCCGTGCGTGCCCCAGCCGGCTGGAGACACCCCTCAGGCGCGATAGCCCCTTCAGTCTCCGACAGCCCCGGGAGGTGAGTCAGGGTGGCCCCACCTTACTGATGGAGGAGCTCCTGCCTGTCTCCCAGAGCCGACCCCCACGTCCCTGCTTTCGAGAGGCAGCCTGCACGTGCCAGCTCTTCCCACCTCGCCCCCCCTGCTGCTCTGCGGGACCGCCTGACTATGCTACCAACGTTCCTGCCTGTTTCCATCAGTGCTGTGTGATCTGGTTTACCGTCACATCCCTGGCACCGGAAAACCAGACCTGGCCCAGAAGACAGCAATAAGTGACCAATGATAGGGGTTCAAAGAACAAGCCTGGCAGGCAGGGTGGGTAGGGGGTGGGGGGGGCCTTGTTATGAGAAGCTTCTTAGGCAGTGATGGCCTCAGACCCGAGAGCGGTGTCTTCTAGCTCTGCAGAGGTGCAGGGGTGTCCCCAAGGATCAATAAATAAATGGAAGGCAGGGCCAGCCACGTAATTTGGGGGGCCCAGTACAAAATGAAAATGTAGGTCCCCTGTTCAAAAAGCAGGCAGAGATCTTTTTCCTTCCTTTCACAGTCTCTCTCCCCACCTGTCGTGATGTTTTTAATTTGTTATTGTGCCCATGATCCCTTGGGCACAGGGACACTCACAGGGTGAGTACAGACCCTCGCAGGTGCCCACGGCTCCACCCTGTGGCTCGGTGGGCAGGCACACCTGACCCCAGCCCTCGCCATGTCTGCAGCCACGCCCTTGCCAAGGGTGGAGAACAGCAGAGGTTGTTGGGGGCAGGGAGGTGGGCAGCTGAGACCCGCCCTGGGCAAGGCAGGACCACTTGTGAGCTGAGACTTCACACCCCCAGCACATGCACCATTGTTCCACCAACTTCGCTTAGAAAACACAAGTTCAAAGATAAGGTGAAGACTTTCGAGAGAGTGCACACAGAGCATGGAACTCCAAGCGAGGGGCTGCCTCCCGAGGACAGGGCCACATGTGCCGATGCTGATCTCTTGCCCGTGAAGCTGCCCCTGCTGGGAGAACTACAGCCCTTCAAAAAGAGCAAGGTCCCGGTATCGGGTCTCGACATGTGGTTGAGGCCAGTCTTATTGGAAGGGAAAGTTCTGCTGGGAGGTACCGTCTACAGACCGCTGGCCCGGAACGTGACCGCTATCAGGTGGCCCGCTGGCCTCCCTCCTCACCCTGGGCGTCTCGTGCAAAGGACACACCGTGATCATGGGCCTCCTTGAAAACGCCCTCCCTGCTTTAATCTCTTACGTTGTTGCCGGATGTTATTGTGTTGACAAACCCATCGCCTCTGACTTCCTGAGTGACAAGGGTCAGAAATCGAATGATAAGGTTGCTGACCTGTTTCCTCGGGAACAATGCCAAGCAGGTGTTGCCCTGGAGATCAGAGAGGGCTGGGCACTCGGATTCCACCAGCCACCCACGCTGTTCCCAGCCCTGGAACTGGAGAGCCAGGCAGCCACAGGATGTACATGTCTGGCCATTCCCAAAGCGATGAATGAGGGAGGCTTGGGAGAGTTCACTAATGCTTATGATTTAGTACCTACTGTGCACCAGCGATCTGACCAAGTGCTTTATCTGTGTTCCCTTAGTTAACCCTTGCAACGATTTTAGGCTGACCCCATTTTCCAGATGAGGATACCTGAAATTCAGAGAAAGAAGCCATCGGTCCAAAGCCATAAGCCACATGGTTGGAAAACTGAGGTTTGAACCCAGGCCCGGGCGATCCCCAAAGCCACTGCTCTTCGAAGACTCCCAGGCGTGGCTGGATGGCTGGGGTCACCGCCCGGCTGAGCCGCTGCCCCCACCGCCGCGTGTGCGTGGAACGGGAAGGGAGCTGGACCGCAGCCTCTGCTGTCTGCCGGCTCCTGCCTCTGGGCAGTCACCCTTCTTGGCAGGGAGCGGTCCCGAGGCTCCAACTCCAGCTCTCCTCCTCCACGATCCAGCCAGCCCTGGGGCTGCTCTTCGGATCAGAGAGGAAGCAGGGCGATGGTGGGTCAGACACACCTGGATGCAAGTCACACTTGTGCCTCTTGCTCACCGCGTCTCCTTGGCTCGTCGCTTCGCACTGGGGCCTCAGTTTTCTCACTGCAAAGCAAGGGGTAATTTCAGTTCCTGTCTCTGGGGACTCTTTCATGATCCAGTGAGGTGAGCGTGTACGTAACAGGCATTCAGCCGTTGGCGGCCGTTATCGTATTGAGAATTCATGACACTGTGGGGCGAGGACTGCAGCGTGGTGGCACCTGTGACACTCAGGAACACCTCTCCACGCTGGGACACGCTGGAAATCACTCAGCCCAGGACCGCCCTCCCCGGGGAGTTCATCCCTTCCTTGCTTTGCTTGGTCATTCACTGATCCCACAGATCCAGGCACTGTCCTAAGACGCGTAATGAACAAAAGAGACAAAATGGAGCTGGCACTCCTGTGGGGAGACCGGCCGGAAACAAGAAATGGGGAAAGCAGGTTCAGCGCCCCTGGTCCAGGTGTTAGAGACAGATGACCAGGGGCTGTGATGTGGGGGGCTTGGTGTCCCCAGTCTGCCTCATGGGGTGAGGCTCTCCGAAGTCTCTTAACGCCCTGGGAAGGTTGTTGTTGGGGATTTAACATGCTGCCTGTTGTTCAAGGTCCCGGCTCTCCCAGGGGGCCCGAGATGGCCTCGTTGGGTTGCTTTGCCTCCAGTGTCTTTGAGAAAGTGGTTTTCCCAGTTAGGAGGTAGGAGTTTTTCTCAGGCTCCCCCAGGACTCTCAACCACTCCCTCTCAGGGCTGCTGGCCCCCGGGCCACCCCAGGCAGGCCCTGGCCATGTATTATGGCACTGACTCCCCTCAGTGACCCTGTGTGATGCAGGTTCTATTAGTCCCATTTTACAGACGAGGGAAGGGAGGCTGAGTCCTTTGCCCAAGGGCACACGGTGGGTCTGTGGCTGAGCCAGGATTTGCACCCAGGCCTTTGGCTCTCGAAGCATATGTCCTAAACCAGTCTGCTCTAGTGTGAATGGCCTACTATGTGTCTGGGTGATGCTGGGTACTATGGGAGGGTGTGCTGAGAACAGAAGACCATCAGTGCTCAAAGTGGCCTGGGAAGCGACCATTGCCCAGTGAGCTGGGATTGCATTTACTCCTTGCTCCAGGGCTGGGAGGTGGGTGGGGTTAGCCCTGTGTTACGGATGAGGAGGCCAGGGCCCAGAGGAGTTCCGCGGCTTGCCGAGGTCACACAGCCCCGGGCAGCCTGACTTCATGTCCACTTGCTCTGCCTGTCATTTGCCTTGGCTATGTCCGTCCCAGCTCCGGCCTCCACCCGCATTTTGCATTTGGACACACTGAAGCCCCCAAAACAGTTCAGCAGCTTGACCCCCAACTGGGGGGAGGGGTGAGCCCTTTGGGTCATTGTGGAAACGGACGCCCCTTCTGCAGTGAAGTTGCTTTTGAGATGCCACTGATTCTCAGGGCAGGAGAAGCCGGGAGAGATGATGGTGTGTTATGAGGGCCTGTGGGTGTGACTTGGGGGAAGAGAGCTGTGTCAGGGATTCCTCCTGGGACTGATGAAAGGGCCGTAGGGTTTTATGGCATCTGGGACCAACAAGCCTTTTAAAAGGAAACGTTCCCAAAGCTGTCCCGTCCCACCACCGGCAAACAGTCCTTAAACGGCAAAGAAACATCCATGTTCTGTGTTCACAAAATGGTGAGCTGGCGTTCAGGCTCATTTATTTAAACCCGGAGCCGTCGAGGCTAAAGACTTCCGCTCTGAGTGGCAGCTCGCCGCCTCGCTGCAGCAAGGGAGCGCAGTCTTCAGGGTTTTCTTCCCATTTACGGGTTTTTGTGTTGTTGTATATTTGTAAAATGAAGCTTCTGCTGGCAGAAGCAGGTTTTAGAGAGTGCGGCAGCTCTTTCAAGACCTAATAAGGCCCCAAAGGAGGGTGTGTTCCGGCAACACTTTCCTCCAATTCCGGCTCGCTTCGTACCCTTTGGGCACCAGGTACCATTCGTCTTGCTTCCCATTAACGGAATTACCGCCATCACTTCTGCGGGACAACACGGGCCCTTAGGAACTGCCTTGGGAGCAGAGGCAGGAGCAGCCGCCAAGCAGTTCTGCTTAGAGGGGAAAGGAAAGAAAAAAGAGAGAGAGAAACCAAACTCTTACAAATGGATGGGGCCTTGGGTCCTAAGAAACTGGGCCAAGGAGGAAGGGGGCAGCAGGCCACACGGGGACACGTCTCGGAGGAGAGTGGACAGGACCTGGATGGCTCCTACCCCCAACGCATAAGGAAAGGGCTTGTCACCCTGAACTCACACCTTGAGTTCAGAGGAAGGGAAGGAGGGGGACCCAGTATTTATGGGGTCGTCACATATGCCTGACCCTGTGCCAGCCGCTTTGGGTATGTCATGGGGAGTGGGTGTCATTGGCTCTGTTTTCAGATGAAACAGAAGCTCAGAGAATCCAGAAACTTGCTTCAGATCATATATTTCATACGTGGTAGCTCCGGGGGTTGTTCGTTTTCCTGGGCCGCCCTCTGGAGAACAGCAGTGCCCCTCCAAGAGGTGATAGGAAGTAGCAGAGCGAGGACTCCCAAGTCCAGATGCCCATCACCAGCCTGCCCTGCTCCAGCCCCTGATTCCACACGACTGAGCCAGCATCCAGGGGTCTTTGCTGTTATACAATGATGCTGGCTGAGGGCAGTGCTGAACACTATCTGATGGTGGGAGTTCAGGCATCTGGGCCCCTGAGAATGGAGGAGGGAAGTGGGGAGGGACTTTCTTTACTCACTCTGCCTAACGTCCTGTGTGCCCCTTGGCAACAGGGATGGCAATAATTGTCACCTCCAGTGCCAGTTCTGATAGATTGGTAATGGCTGCCTGAGAGGGCATGTTGAGAAGGCTTTGGGATTGACTAGCAATGTCTGCTGTGTGCACAAGAATGAAGAGAGGAGGTCTGAGAGGGACCAGACTCAAGTTAATACAATTCTTAACCTGAGCTCTGACCCCAGGGGTCATTGTTCTCATTCTGAGTTAGTTGTGTGCTTCATCACATTGTAAACTTGGGGAGGGCGAGACTGTGTGCCTGACACACGCTGGGAATTCCACAAATACCGGAAGGAAGGATAGATGAAGGCTCTGCCATCTCTGAAAGAACTGTTCATTGGGATTCTCTTATAGTGAATGTTTTTAAAAACACATATTTAAACTTCTAGGGGTGAGATTTAGGTGCCCACATATTTAAACCAAGACCCTCCCCTCCATGTCACTAATTTGCTGGCTGCCTTTGAGTAAATAACCTTTCCAAGCCTCGGTTTCTTCGTCTCTGAAATGAAGTTCCTCATGGGACTGTGGTGAGGAGTGGCCAAGGAGGTAACAATCAGGGAACCCAGAGCCCATAGGTGGGCAGATTGGCATTCAGCAATGTCCGGTCCAGCTGCACCCCTTCTCCCCCAGACGGGCCCCATCCCTCTGCTGTGCTGAACTCGAGGCTCTCTTGGGCTGTAATGCCTTTCTTCTTGCTTCTCAAACCTCACCACCTCCTGGAGTCTCCTCTGACCTCAGGACACTACTTAGGACTCTGCTTTGAGCCCCACAGCCCCCTGTGCTTACCCTCTTGGCGTGCCCCTATCCCTTGGGCCCACGGATGGGTCAGTCCCCTGGACTTGGAGCCTCTCCAGGGCTGGGACAAGCCGACTTTCCTCTGTGAGCCCAAGGCCCAGCCCAGGGCCTGGCCCCATGAAGGCCTTGGTGACAGTGATGAGGGGGAAGGAGTGATGCACCCTCAGTTTGCTCCTCAGGCGTCGTTATCACGGAGACAGCTGAAACTCGAGACTTAGACACTGTGTCCAAAGCCCAGGCCTCTGTTGGGGGCAAATGGGTTGGCTGGAGGGAGAGAACCTGTTCCGAGGGGAGGAATGTCATGACACACACCTTATGGGGCTGCTGCAGGTGATCCCTTAAGGGTTTGAGTCTACGGGCGATGATCCTACGATCCTATGATGATCCAGGGTTTGAGCCTATGGGAGATGGGCGTTTGGAAGGGTCTTGAGTTGGGGAGTGGCTCCCTGAAGCACATGCGTGGCCTGTGTGGAGGCTGGTGGTGGCGATGTGGGAGGGCGCTGCAGGTGTTAGGGTGGATGAGAGGGGATGGGGGCTGGCCTGGTGAGTGGGGGAGAGATGGGCAGCCTGGAGCAGAGATGAGGAGGGGCCCAGTGTCAGCAGTCTGGGCTCCTCCCTGGAGACACCTGTGTCAGGGGGCGAAGTCGAGGCTGCAAGTTGAAAGAATATTCCGCTGTGGCTTAAACTGCTTCAGGGCCTCAGGAGTGACTCCTTATGGGCCCGTCTCAGTGTCCTCATCGGTAAAGAAGGGGTGATGAGCTCTTTGCCCTTTGACTTGATGCCTGGACTTGGGGTGGGGGTGGGGATGGAGTGAGGCCACGGCGCATAGGGTCAGACTAAGAGTGAGGGGGGAACAGGAAGAATCAGGAAGCAACAAGGAATTCCTGCAAGAGACTGAAGGGGCTGTTGACTCCCCAGTGGCTCATTGTGAGCAGGGGGCTTGCGTGTGGCGGGGGTGTGTTGAGAGGGGAAAGGCCTGGCTGGGGTGGGGGCTCCATGCCCCACGCCCGGTGCCTCCTCCACAAATGCCAGCTCTTTTCTCTTAACAGTATGGAATTATTTATATAGAATTATCAGCTATCTTTTTTTAAACAACTCCTCCTCCTACTGCTATTATTTCCTTTTTAACAGAGCATCCAACAGGGGTTTACATGTGCTATCATCTAGTTTTCACCTTGGCATGGCTTCATTTTATAAGTAAACTCAAGGCCCAGAGACATGAAGTGGCTTATCCAAGATCACACAGCAAGGATTTGAACCCAGATCTGTCTCCCCTGGAAGCACCTGAGGATCAGTAGGGTTAGCCAGGTGGGGGGAGGGGGGAGCTAGGTGGAGGGCACAGGATGTGCAGGGGCCAGAGGTGTGCAGCAGTGGGTTGCAGGAAATAGTAAGAGGCTCTGTGGAGCTGATGTGGTGGATGACCGGTGTCAGCTGGGGTTGGGGTCAGGAGGAAGGAGGCCTTGGATGCTGCGCTCTAGAGTCACGACTACCTGGAAGCCTTGAAGGTTGATAAGGGAGGGAGGTGCGGCCAGGATGGCGTTTTTGGTGGCGTGTGTGGCAAACAGTTTGGTGTTATGGAGGGCGTTCGGCCCAGGAGGCTGGTGTGGTTGTCGTTGTGGGCTCCCCCAGAGCCTCTCAGCTGCCTGAGGCTGAAATTCCACCCAAAAAGAACCTTTGGGGCTTCCCTGGTGGCGCAGTAGTTGAGAGTCCGCCTGCCGATGCAGGGGACACGGGTTCGTGCCCCGGTCTGGGAAGATCCCACGTGCCGTGGAGTGGCTGGACCCGTGAGCCATGGCCGCTGAGCCTGCGCGTCCGGAGCCTGTGCTCCGCAATGGGAGAGGCCACAACAGTGAGAGGCCCGCGTACAGCAAAAAAAAAAAAAAAAAAAGAACCTTTGGCTTTCTCCCACCCACCGCCCCAGCCCGTTGTCAGCTGGGTGTCGGGGCGGGAGGCCCCTCACCTCCACATCCCCAGCCTCTCTCACAGCTTTCTTGTGAAAAACAAGGCCGGCGCCTACCAACTTGCTGGGGACAGTGTGTGAATAAATGATAAAATATGTAAAGCTCACAGCAGCCGCTTTGCGAAGGGAAAAAAAGTGCCAGGGATGTGTTATTTTCCCTAAATCTGAATTTCTGCATGTTGTCTTCTTGGGATGAGAAGCCGGAGGTAATGGGAGTGCGTCCGCCCCGGGAATACATTTATTTTCCCAGATTTCCAGGCAGTCTCATTAATCTGCAAGAGGCCCGGTTTTCTAACTCGCTTCCTGGGGAGCCCATTGTATTGTCAGCATGATTGAATTCCGATTCTCGCCTTATCGACTGACTGACTGATTGATTGGTCGGTTGGTCTGGGGGAGTCAGAGGGGAAGCTGTTCAGACGAGCAGCTCTGAGCTTTAATGTTTGTCTGTGGCACGTTGTTGCGGAGTGTTGCAGGGAGCGGGCTGGGCTCAGAGGTTCCCCTGGCCTACCCGGTCATTGGCCTGTCTTACAGCTGATGTGTGGCACGCAGCGAGGGGCTCACAGTGTCAGGTTTGGTGTGAGGCCGTGTTATGGGGTGAGTGGCACCCAGGGGGTGAGCCGGCTGTTCCCAGGATCTGTCCGGTCATCGTTTCCCACAGAGGGTGAGCCTAGCTTAACCCAGGACCCCCTTTGTGCCCCCTCTCAGAGCCAGGGTGGTTCTAGAGGAGACGGGTCTGCCCACCAACAAGGGGCTGGGCCGCACCCCTCCCACCCTGGCCCCCCACAGGGTCCAGCCCCCACTTGGGATGCAGCCCAGACATTTTTGGATGAATGAGGGCGAGTGGACTAACGTGCCACATACTGTCTGGGTGACTTCACATACCTGGGTGAGGTCTCATTGCATCATCACCAGAACCCATTTTTCTGCCGGGGAGACTGAGACTCAGAGAGGTGAGGGTCGTGGCCAAGACACCCAGCAAAGAAGGCGCGGGGCCGCTCTTCACACGTGTCTGACCCTCCACTCCGGTTAGAGCGCTAGCCCCTCTACTTAGCCTTTCCCTCCTGATGCCAAGCTCCCCTAGGGCTGGACCCGGCTGCCCAGACCAGGTCCACACTCCCCCTTCCCTTGGTGCAGGTGGAGGCAGGGCAGGTGGGCCTCCTGTGTGCCAGGCACACCCTGGGCACTTTGCTTCCATGATCTTATTGAACGTGTCAAGCAAGCTTTTTAGGGAGGGCTCCCCGTTTTCAGATCATGAAAAGTGAGGCTCAGAGAGGTGATGAAAGTTGGCCAAGATTTCCTAGCAAATAGGCGAAGGACCCCAGATTTAAATTCAGGGGGGACATTCACCTGCTGGAACAGTCTTGCTGGTGGAGAACGGGTGGTTTTTGTGGGCTGGCCGGGGGCCTGATGATTTAGAAGGATAGACTTTTTCAGTGGTCTAGCCTGGGGCATGATATCAGAGGCTTTCCCACCAAGAAAGAGCAGGGAGTCCAGCAGGGTCAGGTGGGGCCGGTGGGGCCTCTCTTGGCTGCCCAGGAAACATGGGGCAGTAAGGCCCCCAAAGCACCCCAGTCCTTAGACAGCCTGCTGCAGCCCTTCTCTTTCTGGCTTCAGTTGCCCCACCTGTGCAGTGGGACGAAGGGAGGACACCACTTATCTGCTGAGTGCTGATTATTTGCTAAGCAATTTGCTGCACCATCTGATTTCATTGTCCCAGCGACCCCGTGAAGCCTTATTTGTACCCGCCGGCCCACTCCTCAGCTGCATTTCCCTCGTAGCACTTATTGTGTCAGAAATGACCGTGTCTGTTTGCTGCCATGTCTGGATCCACCTCTTGACCACACACCTCTGGAGGGACAAGGCCCTCTCTGCCTTGTGCCGCAGACAGTGCTTGGTTCCGCGAGCCTCTCAAGAAAAGCCTGGCAAATGATGACGGAATGAAGGAACCTCGTTTTCTTGGAAAGGAAACAGAGGCCCACAAGAGCACAGCTCTGAGCCCTCAGTCACCCACCGGGGCAGGGTGGAGCCCCTGCCCATCCGGGGCCAGCTGGGGCCTCTCTCGCTGACCGGCCTTCAGCCTGGAATTCCAGGTGCGCCTGGGTCCCCGCAGGTTCATGCCGCCCAGAGAAGCTTCCAGTCCGTGCCTGTGGCTTTGGATCAGCTCAGAAAAAGCGTGTCCTATGACTGCTCAAGGAATCTGGGCATTTAGCCCAGAAAAGAGTGTGTTTCCTGGCTTCCTGAGAACTGGGGCCCACCCTGCCCCTGGCCTGGGCGTGCAGAAGGGGAGGGAGGGAGAGACGGACTCCAGCCCTGCAAGGCGAGGGCATCCGGCCTTATCATCTGAGGTTCTTGAGACTGTCCCGGCGAGGCCACCCCGGCACGGCCAGGCCAGAGTTTCCCCAGTGTTGGGGGGCATCTCTGAGATGGGATTAGAGCTCTCGAGTTACTGGAAAAGAAACATTCTTTGAACTCAGACAGCTTTTTATCCCCAGCGGCTCTGCCGGCACACCTCTGGTCACCACGAGGCAGACGTGGGTTCAGCGGTCACGGAGCACAGGGTGACTGGCTTCCATTGGGTCATCAGGCCTCCGGGGCCAGATGTTTCGAAAGCTCCTCCCCACAGCGCCAGGCATCTGGCCTCTCCCTCCGAGGCTGGGCGTGGGTTTACGAGGTGTCTTTGAAGAGGGCTGGAGTCATGCGGACCGTGATGTCTGCTTGTTGCATGATTTCACAATTTGATTTTCTTTTCACAAGAAGGGTCAGTGCTTCTCTCGCCCTCTCCCTCCTCCTTTTCCTTTTTATTTTCTTTTCCTCTTGATCCTCCCTCATTGACTGGCCTGGAACGCCTCCCTCGGGCTGGGAGATCACCCAGTCCTCAGAGGGGATTAACTGGAGTTACCCACAGGTTAACTGGAATATACTTGCCAAGTTTCTGAGATGGAGAAAACCTCCTTTTTGTACTCAGAGGAGAGTGGAGGAGGCTAGCCTCCCTTCTCCTCGGCGAGGATTGCAAAAAGTCACCCAGCAGGGCACAGCGGCTGGAGTTTGGTTCCCAAACTGTGTGACATTCTCGCTGATCCATGGTGACATGAGAAAACTTAAGGACAGGCCTGGCATCAGCTACTTTCTTGTGTCGGGTGTCCTTCTTTTACGCAGGATGGTGATCACAGATAGAAATTTTATTTAGATGTCAGAAAACGTTGGCAACCTTATGTTTGTCTTCAGAATTCGGGGGACGCTTTACAGGCCTGTGAAATCCCCAGACCTGGGAACCACTGATTTACTTCCTCTGCAGCACCCAAAACAGAAGTTGAGGCTGAGGGACTCTTCGATAAGTCTGCAGTGCCTGGAGAACCTGGGAAACTGCAGCTGCACGTGAAAGCCAGCTGTGCTGGGGTTGGTGGGCCGGGGTGGGGAGCATATTCGTTTTCTAGGGCTGCCATAACAAATCAGCACAAACGGGGTGGGTTAAAACAACAGAAATTTATCCTCTCACAGTCCTGGAGGCCCGAAGTCCAAATTCAAGGTGTTGGCAGGGTTGGTTCCTTCCGGAGGCTCTGAGGGCAAGTCTGTTCCATGCCTCACTCCTGGCTTCTGGTGGTTACCAGCAGTCCTTGGCGTTCCCTGGCTTGTAGACACATCGCTGCAATCTCTGTCTCTGTTGTCACATGGCCTTCTCCCTGTGCATCTCTGAGTTCATGTTTCCCTCTGCTTTTAAAGATGCCAGCCATTGGCTTGGGGCCACCCTAATCTTGTGTGACCTTATCTTAATTTGATTCCATCTGCAAAGACCTTATTTCCAGTTAAGGCCGCATTTCCGGGTTCCAGGTAGACGTGAGTTTTGTAGGGATGCTGTTCGACCTGGTACAGGAGGGGTGAGGAGGCAGCCCTGTCTGGATAGGGCGTAGCTGAGCCTTAGTACTTCGGCGTGTCTGCAGCCATTTGGGTTGGGTTAACTAGGGTACCCAGGGGCCCCACCAACATTCCCACAGAGGAGACGGATGGCGCCCAGGGACCCCAGTCCAGGGAGGGAGAGCTGTCACCATAGCCAGGGCCGGGTCGTGTCACCCCCGCTGAATAGACTCAGAGACTCGGGAGGTGACCTGGCCAGGGGGTCGCTGACCCCAGTGTCCGTGCTCTGCGTCCTAGCTTCACTGGCCACAAGCACTTAGTCCTTCCGTGGCACCGGCCCGGGCAGCTTAGAGCCGAGAGCCTCTCCTCTCCCTGCATGAGCCGCCAACCCTGGCTGTGCTCCCTGAGCTGGGAGAGGGGCCCCTCCCCATAATGACAGTGCCCCGCCCTTCTGGGTGGCGCCTGCCAGTGCAGCCTCTGCCTGCTTTGTGGGTAAAGGGCAGCCTGCAGGGCGGGAAGGAGGGATCCAGGCTCTTCTGTTTCCCCAGGGACGCTTATCTCTTTTGGCAAAGGCCCCGTAACCAGACGTTTCCGGGGGAGCGTCCCAGCCCGACCCGTCCTGGCCCAGTGATCTTGATCAAGGAAGTCCCAGGCCTCTCTGAGCCTCACAGCTCCTCTCCCGGTGATAGGAGTAGGGATTTCTGCCCATCTCGGGATTAGGGGATGGCTGAGTGAGTTAGAGGTTGTAACCACCTTTTATGAATCCTTCCGGTGCCTGGCACGGAGGCTGGCACACATTGGATGCTCAATAAATACCAAATAGGAGAGAGTGTCTTGGAGCCCAGAATGTACACTTCATGGCCCTCCTGAGATAGGGCCCCAGCAGGGTCTCCTGAGAGGGAGGCGCTGTAGGCATTTCCTTCCTCCTGTCCGTGGACAGTTACCTGGGATGACCAGGGAAGGGGTGGGGAGGCCAGTGTGCACGTAGCAGAGGTGGAGGCTGGGTGCTGCTAAACGGTGACTGGGGCTTTAATTCATCACGTAACCCGTTGAGTAAATCATACCTAGATTTGGTACCACAGGAGGCAGAGTGTGCAAAAGAGCCCTGGAAGGGGGGTCTGGAAACCCGAGTTCTGGCCCTGGATTTGCACCCCTTACCAGCTCTGTGTGCAGATGTTCGGTCCCTCCCCTCTGCAGACCTGAGGCCACTGCTGTCCTTAGCGCCTCTGTCCCGCAGCTGATGCTGGGCTCGCCTAGCCTCCAGGCCTTTGCACAGGCTGTGCCTTCCGCCGGGAGTGGCCTCCCCCTGCTCCTCCGCTCAGAGCAGCTTCCTATTACGAGGAAACACCCCCGCCTCCACAGGCGGACCGCACAGAACTTTCCCTGTGTTTCCACACCCTGGGTGTACAAAGCAGCCATCCCGTGGGGCTGTAGGTGTCGGCTTATGCGACTCCTGTCTCTCTCTAAACAAGGAGCCCCACTGAGGACGGAGGCTGGTCCCACTATGTGTTGGTCGATTGAACAAACGGTTTAATGTCCTTGGACACATCACTTCTCTGCTCTGAGCCTCGGTTTCCTGTCCTCCTGCTTTCAAGTATAGGAAGTAGACTGGCGGATCCTTCGGGGTTTTTTCTGAGGTCTCTGGTGAGACAGGAGGCCTCAGATGAGTGGATTCAGGGTTTCTCCCGCTCCCAGGAGTAAAACAGTGGCGTGGCAGCCACTGCACGTGTGTTTAATGATCACCTGCCATTGATGCAATGATACGAACGCAGCGTGGGAGATTTTCTGGGTGCTCAGCTCCGCATTCCCAATTAGTGGATTCCAGTGTCTTTGGGACTGAGGCAGCCTCGACGGGGTGATTTTAATTGCTGTTGGGCCAACCCTCCCAACCCGTCCCTCTGCAGGGATTCTTCCCACGTGCGGAGGGAAGCCTGTGTGCGTCTAGGGTCCGAGATTCCGTGTGCACCCGCCCCACAGAATTCTCCCTACGCTTCCATGTCCGGCTGGAGCTCCCCTTCATGATGCAGACAGCAGGCTCCACTGGGATTCATCCCCAACCCCCTACGCTCCAGACCGTCACCAGATTTCAAACCCCACCTTTGCCGTCTCCCAGCTGTGGGAGTCAGCACCTCTCTGAGCCTCAGTCTCCCAATCTGCAAAATGGAGATAGTAACACTCACCTTTGGGAATGACCGGGTAGACCCCAACACGTGGCACCGTGCGTGGCATGGGGTGGGAGCATGTTCTCACCATGGTGTTCCTTACTCTAGATAGAGATCAGAGTGAAACAGAGACCAGCAGCCTGTTCGTTGAAGCCAAAAAATGTCCGTTGTCTGAAGAATTTTGTTTTGGAAGACAAGCCCAGGTTTTGGGTCAGAACCTTATGCCCTCAGGAATTTCATGGTTGAGCATCCAGGCAGATTTTATAAGCTTGGTGACCACCCAAGCCTTTGAGCCTTCCACGTGGATGTTCCCAGGTCAGGCTCTTCGGGAATCTCTTACACAGCTGGGCTGCTTGTCGCGTCGGTAGCGTGATTTCCATAGAGCAGGTTCTGTCTGGCTATGAATAGATGTTTTTTTCTCTCTTTCTTGGATGCCTGAATGGCAATCTCCCTCCTGCGGTCCCAGAGGCCGACCTGAGTGTAAAACTCCAAAATGGACATCAGAGCAGGGTCATCCGTTCCTGCTTGGACTCTCGGCTCCCAGCGAGGCTCAAAGAGGTGGGTCGTTGGCTGCCGTGACCTGGGAGTTTCCCGAGGGTCTCCCAAGCTAAAATAGTTATAAAGACTGCTGAACAAAGTGAAGGAATCAGAGTTCACGGATAAGGTAGCAGCTCAGAGCAGCAGGCGAGTTAAGGAGGATGGTGTAGTGTCTTTAGAAACCTGCCTGCTGGCATCCAGGCCACAGATGGGCAAAGCCCCTGAGGGCAGGAAGGGCTCTGGAGATATGCCTGCTGCGGGCCGGAGGGCCCTGTGGCTCAGTGGTTGGAGTGTGGGTGCTGGAGCCACGCTAGCTGGCTTCAAACCCCAGCGGTGTTATATAAGGGGTAAGTAGGTTAAGCTCACTTAAGTGCATTAGAGTAAGGCTTGGTGCATAGTAAATAAATCAGGGTAAACTGAGGCCCAGAGAGGGCAAGGGACTCAACCGTGGTCACCCAGAAAGTCATCAGAGCAGCCAGACAGAAACTCAGGATTCCTAGTCTTGTGGACACTTCTCTCCTCCCCCTGGCCCCCTCAGTCAGACTGTTTCAACTCTGCCTTCTGAAGGGAAGTCGCATGACCCCTCAGCCCGTAAGAATTCAGACTGTACAGAATTTTGGAAACCTCTTCGGGCTGGCTGGGGGCCTTGTTGCAATTCCATTCAGTTGCTAGTTCTTTTTTCTTCCCTTTTTTCCTTTGAAAGCTCGAGAGAGTCTCCTTTTCTATCTCCCCAAAGAGAAAAATTAACCTTTTGGCAAAGGAGTTTGAAGATTTAAGTCCCTGTTGTGCATCCCTGAACCAACCCCTGCCCTCTTTCTGGGCCTCAGTTTCCCCATCTGTAAAATGAGAAGAGTTCCCCCCAACCCCCGACGACAGGCTGGGTGACTCCCACCTGCCAGCCTGTAATGTCTTTGGTGGCAAGCGAGCTGAGACGTGCCGCCCAGAGCACAGGTCTGCGTTGACGGTCGGGTGAGTGTTGACTAAACTGAAGCTGGTGATACATCCTTCTAGGAAGTGAGGTGAAACCCATCAGAAATGCCGCCCGCTTCCGCCCACCTCCTGGTTTCAAAGGTTATTTGAGTCATCAGAGTTGCCAGTACTTTTCTTGTTCTCCTGTTTCAGCGAAACGCTCCTCGACCACTCTGGGCTGAGGCTGGGTGGCCAGGACGGTCTCATCTGCAGGCCGCCAAGGCGTCGGAACCGAGGGGCTCGGTGGGCACTGCAGCCACGAGCTCTGGAAGCTGCCAGCCTAGGAGATGAATCCTGCTCCCAGGCTGGTGATACCACCCCTCTCTGAGCGTCAGTCTCCTCATCTGTGAAATGGGTGGGTGAGCCCCGCCAGCAGGGTGAGATGGCAAGCCCAGAATAGGGGGATGGGAGCCCCAGCTCACGGCCCTCTTCCTTCCTGCTTAAGAGGTCCTGGCTCTCCTGGGCTCTGGCTGGGGCTCAGGAGATGTTTATATGCCCAAGACCTCCCTGGCTCTGGGGGGACAGAGGGACATTTGGCCAAGCCAGGAAGCCTAGAGGCAGACCCTCACCCATCAGGGCCAACAGCGTCCTGAGTGCAGTCCTCTCAGCCTTCCGATGGGGAGCTGAGGGCCCAGGAGGGGAAGGACCCAGAGCAGGGAAGCCGTGGAGCCGAGGCTAGAGCCGAGGATCCTAGACCCGGAGTCCCCTCGCCCTGGGTTCTCCCGGCACCATCAGGGGGGCCAGCCCGGCCGGGCCTGGGAATTCAGAGATGGGTGCCATGGCGGGCCTGGAGTGGACTTGGAGCTGAGCCCTATCTGGATAGGCCCTGGCAGGGGCCTCGGGCAAGTCATGCCCAGCCCTGAGCCCCCATGTCCTCATCTCAAAATTGGGCACCATTCCTGCTGTGTCCACCTATCAAAGTTGTCATGAGGCTTCGTAAGATGGTGTGGGTAAAAATCCCTCTGCAGAAAATCAAGATCTGTCCGGATGTGAAGGATTAGATATTTGTCATCCCCTGGGGCATTTCTGTATCCCTATCACTCAGACAGCGTCTGGTACGGAGTAGGTGCTCAGTAAGTGTTGCATGAGTGAATGACAATAGGTACCATTTATTAAGCACCTGCTATATATCAAGCATCACCCAGGGAACTTGCCACGAGGTGCTGTAATCCTGACAGCAACCTGGGAGTTTAGGTGTGTCACCCTTTTACAGATAAGAAATCTGAGGCTCAAAAAGTGAAGTAACTTTACCTAAGTTCACACACAAGTGGTATGTGAGGAAGTCAGGATTCACAACTGACTCTTAAGTCCGCGTGTCCTTCCAGGTGCTCACGAGGGCCTGCTGGGCCACCCGCTCCCTGGGATATGCTGGTATTTAACAAACAGGTCCCTGGGCAGAGGGGTGGCGGGGTGGGAGGGAGAGGGATCTGTACAAAGCCTTGATTTGTAGCATTTGCCAATTTCGAGGGTGTAAGTATTCCTAGCGTGCCTGATTGCAAGGCACCAACATGATAACTGTCTCACAAAGTCCCTGAGAATTTAGCAAGCAGCCCCTGCAAGCCATGAGTCGCGGCTCCAGTGCACCTGTGCACCCCTCTGCTTTGTGCAGCCCCCTCCTATGCCCAAGGAAGGCCACGGAGTTAGCAGTGTCCGCTGGTCTGGGACAGCAGACTGGAACCAAGCAGATGGCTTGGGTGGGCCTACCTGTGCTTCTAGACCCCTCAACCCTCTCCCTCCAGGGCCCCTGGAGCTGCCTGCGGTCTCGGTATCACACAAAGACTCGGGGGGTGGCGTGGATGAGATGCGAAAACTGATCCGCAGCACTGCGACTGGAATATTAAGGCCTGCCAGCCCCACCGTGTGCGATATTCCTGCCAGGCCCGGAGCAGAGCCCTGTAAACGCCGGGATATAATGGACAATAAAAGTCGCCGGAAAATAGTGAGTCTCCTAGGACCACTGTCATCCCTGCCACACGCTGCTTGCTGGAATCACGAGCCGTGTGATCATGAGGCACGATCGTCATGTAAATATATAGGGTCTCTCGCCAGCCAGCACCGGCCAAGATTTATTTTATTGAGGCAGTGGGGGGAGGGGGATGACTCAGGTTCATCGTCCTGGTAACTTTGTAAAATGCTTTGCCATCACTTCCAGCTTCTGGGAGAATGCAGCAGGAGCCAGTGTGGCCTCTCCCATCCTCCCTAAAAGGGGGAGATCCCCAGAGGCCGTGGGCCCCGCCTGCCACATTCACAGGCCCAGGGGCCTGGTTGGCCACGAGACTGGGGTCCCCTGGGGAAGGAAGACCGGCCTTATTGTGACACTTGGTTCACAGAGTGGGTTGCCAGAAATATTTGTTGCAGGGATATCGCTGTTGAATGAGCACTGTTTTTTTTTTAAGGGAATTCCTTTATTTTTATTATTTATTTATTTTTGGCTGCGTTGGGTCTTCGTTTCTGTGCGAGGGCTTTCTCGAGTTGCGGCGAGCGGGGGCCACTCTCACTGTCACAGCCTCTCTTGTTGAGGAGCACAGGCTCCAGATGCGCAGGCTCAGTAGTTGTGGCTCACGGGCCTAGTTGCTCCGCGGCATGTGGGATCTTCCCAGACCAGGGCTCGAACCTGTGTCCCCTGCATTGGAGGCAGATTCTCAACCACTGCGCCACCAGGGAAGCCCAGCACTGGTTTTTAATGGTGATAACGGTAAGCATAATAGTAGCAACAGCCACATTGATTGAGCTCTTGTGTATACTTAGTCCTGATAGCCCTGAGCTGCTGGCATTCTGCCGGCATGTCCCCCACGCGGTCCTCATAACCAGCCCCACGAGGTCGGTCCTACACAGCCCCCTGTTTACAGAGGAGGGAACTGCAGAGACACGGCTACAGGCCTGACCCGAGCTCCTGCGGCTGGACAGAGGCAGTGCAGGATTTGAACGTCAGACTCCAGAGCCTGTGCTGGGCGGCCTTACCTTACTTCCTGGCCCTTGGGTCCCAGATCCAGTGCCACTATCTCCCTGCAGCCCCCTTGACTGGCCCAAGTTGGAATCAATGGCCCCTACTTTGATTCTGCAACACCGTTAAGCACTTGGGTCTGGTTCCTCCACGACCACGAGGACTCAGACCTACATTTCCATCCAGGCTCTGCCTCTCTCCAGCTGGGACACCTCCAGCGAGTCACGTGACCTCACTAGCCTCACTTTCCTCATCTGTCAAATGGACGCACTGTCTGCCTTACAGGGTCGTTTTGTAAGCACGTGAGCTGCCAACACCCCTCAAGGATCTGGCCCTGCACCTGGCAGTTAAGGGGTGCTCTGTGTGTGGACCGCACTGTGTACACATCGCCACTCCCGTGGCTGTGTGTCTGGGAGCTGGGAGGCCTCTGAGCCATCCCCCCATATGGCTGTGGCTTGTTGCGAGTGGGGAGGGCGGTGTGCAGGGGGCTGGGGGGCTCACAAAATCTTCCAAGGTCAGAGAGAGTGTCCCTTAGCAATTCCAGACCCAGAAGGTCTGGTTTTCCTCCCAGACATGAGCACAGGATTAGATAACAAGCTCCTGGAGCTCAGTTTCAGGGCACGCCAGCGAGTTGCAAATTCTCCATCAGCCTCATAAAAAGTATTGGCACAAGAAGAGCTCTCCCAAGACTGCAGAGCCCGACCCACCCATGTTGTAGGTGGCGAAACCAAGACCCAGAGACAGGCCATGACTTTCCCAAGGCCACGCGGCCCTTTGAGAGTCCCAGACCCTGTGAGTCCTGAGCCACCATGCCACACGCCGTGGCTCAGAGCGGGATTCACCCTCGAGGGCTTAAAAATGGACTCATAATTTCCCAGGCCCGACGCGGAGTCCACGAGGATCCCGTGGGGAATGTGACACAGGAAGGTCCAGGGCCACTGTGGTGTGGCCTGGAAGCGGAGATGGTGCGCTGGCCCGTAACTCTGCGTGGGGTGGCAGGACTAATGGAGGAGACACTGTCACCCACAGACCGAGCCTCGCTGAGCTGCATGGAGGTCACGCTGGAGGCTCCCGGTGACCCAGGCGGCCCTGAGAGTCTGGGCACTGATGGGACTGCGAGCCCGTCTGTGCCCCTCAGCACAGCTCCACCCTCTCTTCTGTGTCCCAGGTGGACAGGCGGGGAGTGACTGGCAGTGCGTGTGTGCCCACGGGCATGGCGGCTGATCCGAGCCAAGGTAAACTTCAGGAAGGTTCTTGCCATCCTGGCCCAGGAGGAAGAGGAAGGCTCCAGGAATCCGTGTTTTCCCTGGGTGCTACCGTGTCCTAGATGGGAGCCCTGGAGGGAATTCCTCTCAGCGGAAAGGAGGCCGGAAGCAGAAGAAAAACAATGGTTAGGCAGAAAGTGCCCAACTTGGGGGCCCAACCGGCCCGTCTGGAGCCTCTGCTGTGCGTGCAGGCTGATGCCGCCCACCTCGCCGGGTCGTGGAGGACGGTCCTCCAGGGGTGCCCCGTGAGCCGGGGCCTGGGCGGGGAGTCCACCCAGGCCTGTGGACGGCTGGCCTGGGCCCGGCTGCAGTCACCCAGGGGCCGGCACCTGGCATATGCCCGACAGTTGGGCCCGGCTGGCGGGGAAGGTGTGCCGGCAGGTGGCCGAGTCCCGGTGCCAGGATCTGGCTCCGTGTGTCCTCTGGGGCCTCAGCTGCCATATGCCCTCGTCAGTCCCCGCGGTCGAGCTGCAGATGGGGCGCGGGGGGTGGGGGTGGGTCTTGCCCAGGGTGGAGCTGGCTTTCGTTCTGGAGAGGAAGGCGTGTTCCGACCACGGGAGCTCTTTTCGGAGATGGAGGGCTGGGGCTGGCCTGGAGGCGTCCCTGCCTTCTCCCACATGCCCGCAGGTCCGCCAGCCTCCGTGCCTTTGACCCCACTGCGTTCTCGGCTGGAATTCCCGTCCCTCTGGTGCTCACCCTGCTTCTCCTTCCAGGCTACCCCAGACTCCAACTCTTGGAAGAAGCTGTCCGTGATCTTGCCTGGGTCACGAAGTGAGGGTCTCTCAGTCCTTTTCTTGGGGACACTTTTCATGCTCTTTCTGGCTTGCGGTTATCCGTCCCTGTGTTTCTGGGTTCTCTCCTGTGACCCCGTAAGAGCAAGGGGGTTTCCATCCATGCGATCTTGGGGTCACCCGTGGTCAGCACAGGCCCTCAACGGAGCCAGCAGCTGGAAGGAGGTGTAGAAGGAAGGGAAGGTGGGAACACTCAGATCCTGGATCCACAGCCTGGTGTGCGAGAGCACGGGGCCAGGATAAGGATTAATAATCAACAGTAGCTCCAGTGACTGGGGCTCTGCTCGGTGTCAGGCCTGGGGCTAAGCGCTTTTGAGGCCCCTGTTGTTGTGGAGCCCTCCACAGCCCGGGGCGATGCACACTATTTGTGTCCCAGTTTTACCTGCGAGAACCCTGGGGCCCACATAGCTGGGGTGCGCCAGAGCCAGGACTTGAACCCAGGGCTGCTGCCTACCAAGGCTGTCATCTCTTAGGCAGCAGATATTTTTGGTTCAGCTCACAAAAGAGAGATTAGAAGGGTTAAGCTTTTTTTTTTCTTTCTTTTTTTTTTTTTTTTTTTTGCGGTATGTGGGCCTCTCACTGTTGTGGCCTCTCCCGTTGCGGAGCACAGGCTCCGGACGCGCAGGCTCAGCGGCCATGGCTCACGGGCCCAGCCGCTCCGCGGCATGTGGGATCTTCCCGGACCGGGGCACGAACCCGTGTCCCGAACCCGTGTCCCCTGCATCGGCAGGCGGACTCTCAACCACTGCGCCACCAGGGAAGCCCCCAGGGTTAAGCTTTTAAAGGGACAGCAAGAACATTTATGATTCTTAGCGTTGGCTGGCCCCCATGGGGGTGGGTGGGAATGGAGCCCTGTGGGTGAGGGAAGCACCCCTCATCCCTCCCAGGCTGGTTGGACCTCGGCGTTTACTGTCAGCGTTCTGGGTTCTGGGGTGGCGGTGAGGGGTTGGTAGAGCCTACAGGGCAAGTCCTTTGCCTGACCATGTGGGTATGGGGTGGGTTTAGGAGGCTGGGTCCTGCTGTGCCCATGGCCCGGGGCCAGTCTCTTGCCCTCCTGCCGCAGTTTCCTGGAGGGTAAAATGGGGGAGCAGGATTGGGCAATCCCAGAGTGGACTGTAATTGCATGCCAAGCCCCCTGGCTTCCGGCACACTTGCGCTCTCTCCAGGACTGACCCCACGGCCACTGCCATCAGATTCCAGTCCCTGGTGAGCAGTGGGCTCCCTGGTGGCAGTGACAAGTCCCTTTCACCACGGAGGTGGCAGCCAGAGCTATTTTTGGAGCAGCTCATGGTGGGGGAGTTCCCTTTTGGCAGTGGCCGGGGACAGGAGTCTTGGGCAGGGGAAGTCCCATATGGAGACAGGGCTGGCCTCCCCTCCTTCACCAGCCCTGGCACGGGGAGGCCACCCAGATCCCCAGAGGTCCCGGTACCGTGCTCACATCTACTTCAACCCTGAGCCGAGACCTTCCCCAGAGCTTCTCAGGAGCCACTTTGCAAGGTAACGGCCTTTGCCCTGCCTCTGCTGTGGGGAGCCCCTCACCCTTTCCTGCCACCTGGGGCTACAGCCTTTGCCCTTGAGGGTATGCCTAGCAAGTGACAGGGAGGCAGGCCCTTGCGACCTCCGGGGCCTGGGCTCACGGAGCACCTGACCTTGGCTCTTGGTGGCACCTCTGCCACCGCTGCCCCCTTGACCACCCACCTGGGGGAAGCTGCCCGTGGGCCAGTGCCATCAGCCCGGCATGACCTTTGTCACTGCTCAGGTTAATGGGGGGAAGTTTCATGCTGGGTGATCCCGGGCTTTGCCAGAACTCCCGAGGTGACGAGGGAAACAGGAGAAGGAATTCTTATGTCTCCCGCGTGGGTCTTGGCTACGTGGGCCCCTTCCTGATGTCTGAGCAGTGAGTTCTCCACAGAAGTTTCTCTTGCGAGGAATAGCCACCCTTTCAAACCTTAAAAAGAGAGCAGGAGAGGGAATTAGGGGAGGCCAGGGATTGAAGAACTTCCCCTGTGTAGAGGCCACCGGTGGGATTATGGATGTCCTCCTGGGCCCGGGGCAAGCTCTTTACAGACCCTGAGCCTCCATCTGCCTGAGGGCTGCTCTGCTGGGCTTCCCCCTTCGGCTGTCGGTTGGCAGGGCAGGAGCCGTCGTGGTCTGAGACAGGATACGGGAGAAGAGGAATTTCTGCTCTCCCCAGGCTTCTCCCTCCTGGCTTCTGGTGTTTACGTACTGGGTCACCCCCCCTCTGCGGCCTGCTGGGGCCACAAGGAGAGTGATTTGGTCTCTGCCCTTGAGGAAATCTCCACTTGAGGGAGAAGAAGACATGTGTGCAGGCAGTGACGGCACAGAGACCAGGTCGGTGGAACCTGGGAGTGACGGACTAGAGGAGTCCAGGAAGGCTGCCTAGAGCGGGTGCCCTGGGTTGGGCCTAGAAGGAGGATCCAGGTTTGCCGGGAGGCAGTTCATTCCAGGCAGGGGAGGCAGAGCCTGCCAAGGCCTCGAGGAGAGAGCGAGTTCCTTTCCCTGGAGGGCAGGGGTCCTTGGGGTGGTGGACCTACCTAAGGGGTCTGAGGCTCCTCGCAGAGTGAGACCCCCCAGCTTCCCCCAGCTCCATAGTGGTCTCCAAGGATGTCCCCAGGTAGATGAGATTAAAACCCAGACTTCGGAGAGAGTCAGATCTGGGTCCTAACACGGGTGCGTGCCGTTTACCCGCGAGCGGCAAGGCCTTGGCAAGTCACTTCACCCCTCGCCCCGATCTTTCCTCCTCTGTAAGAGGGCAGCGCAGATGTTGCGGAGGAGTGTGCCGAGGTGCTGCGTGTCACTCCCTGGTGCAGAGCAAGTGTTCAGCGGATCTTCCTTCACCAGGTCCTGGAGCCAAAGGCCTTCCCGGGTGGAACCCAAATGCCTCATTGCGCCTTGAACTGAGAGACCTTTACAGCTCCTACATTTTTTTCCTTCCAGAATTGGCTTTTATTACCCGAGAAGGAGAAAGTGAAAGGCAATCTGGAGCCGCCTCAGTTGTAGAAAGGCTCAGGGAAGCCCTGCAGTGTGGGTGTGATGTGTTGTGAATTGCCTGGTGGTCTCTCCTGCTCTGAGACCTCGGGGATCCTGAGCGTGGACACAGATGTTTCTTGCTTGGGGCGTCAGGAGGGTGGAGGAGCCCCCCTCCACTGACTGGGAGATTGCAGGCTGCTTGGTACCACCCGGCTGCCCCTGGGAGGCCACCCTGCGGGGTCCAGCTGTTTCCTCTTTATGGATGAGGTAGGGGGCGGGTCTCTCCCAGGATCCCACGAGAAGTGCTGAGCCTGATTACGACCCAGGACCCGGTCCTGACGCAGGAGGGGGACTTTACCCCATGAGAGGTCATAGGTTCCAGGCAGAGGCTGGTGTGTGGAAGGTCCAGGGTGGAAAGGGGTTGGGAAGGGGAGGCCCCCACGTGCAGGGAAAGGGGTTGGGAAGGGGAGGCCCCCACGTGCAGGGGCCTGGGGCGGGGTAGACTTTAAGGAGGGCAGGCCAGCGCCAGCTGGACGGAGTTTGGGACGCCTTGCTCAGGCGTGTGGGCCTTTTTCTGCGCGGTTTTGGGTGGGGAGAAGCAGGTTGAGATTTGTGTCTTGGTGGGGGGACCCTCCTTTGGTGGGGCTGGAGGTCAGGTCATCAGGCAGGAGGCAACTACAGGGACCCCACAGAGAAGGGGCCAGGCCAGCAGAGGGCAGGGGCTCTGGGTAAGTGGAGACTTGTTTGGGGAAAGAATCAGCAGCGCTGGATGAAGACCAGGTGTGGGCTATGAGGGAGGGCGAGGCGTCCGGAGGAGGAGCCTGGGTTCCTGCCGGGTTCCTGGGCAGACAGGAGACCCCGTCGCTGAGATGAAGACCCAGGGAAGGGCAGGTGAGTCTTCAGTGCCTGGAACTTTTGGTGGTTGGCGTCTGGAGCTCTGGAGGGAGGCCCCAGGCTGGAGAGAGATGGGGGTGGGTGGTGGGTGAGGAGAGGGGAGCTGGAAGAAAAGGATGGGGTAGGGTGCCGGGGAGGTGAGCTGGGTGGGTGCTGCATTGCCCCTCAGCCGCTGACCTCCGGGTTCTGCAGACCCACCCCGTGAGAGGCCCCACTGCCCTGAGGAGGGGGCTCAGGGACCTCTCTGCAAGGCTGCACCGCCCTTCCCGGGGCTGCACGGGGTCCCGTGTCTCAGAGAAGCCAGGCTCCTGCTGGTCGTGGAGCTGCGGAATCTGAGTGGCAAGTGTGGCTTTCGGCGGGGGTGGGGGCGGGTGGTGAGGGCTCCCAGGCCCAGTCAGGAAACCAGACACCATCTGTGGCTCATCCCCGACAGCTCCCAAGGCCCCCGTGACTCTGGCCTGAGATCGAGCTGCTTCCTGTCAAGTGATGAATGGGCAACGTCTGCTTATCCCAAGACCAGAAGGGAAGGGGGGCCGGGGTGGGGGAAGGACACAGTAGCCAGAGCCACACCTCTGGGCCAGAATTCATTCATTCATTCATTCATTCATTCACTCACTCACTCACTCACTCAGTCCCTCACTGTCCAAGGAGGTGTGGACTACGGGAGTCTGGCAGACGTGGTTTCAAGTGTCAGTTCTGCCTAACGCCTGCTGGGTGACCTTGGGCCCGTTGCTTAACCAGTCTGAACTTTCATTTCCTCCTCTGCACTACGTGGATTATAGCGGCCCCCACCTAGGGTGGCTGTGAGGTGGAACGAGGCGTGCACGGCCCTTGGTGCGTGCCTGGCGCACCCGCAGTGCGGGCTCCGCTAGCGATGCGCCGTCATTACAGCCGGTCTGCGTGGGTGGGGCGTTCCTTACTGCCCAGGCCTCGTGTGGGGACACGAAGTCGGTGGCATCCCTTTCTCGTTACTCACAGGCTCCCTGGTCTGAGGAGCAGGTTCAAATGGTAGCTCTCTCCTCTGTGTGGACTGACTTTGGCAAGTCACGTTTTCCCGTGGAGCCTTGGTTTCCTCACCTGCAAAAGGGGGGTGATAGCACCGCCTGCGTCTCTTGGGAGATGTCAGGTTACTCAGCTCAGGGGAGGTGTTGCCGTGGATGCTGGCTGATGCTGCAGCTGGTCCGGCCTTGGCCTCACCAGTGGCCAGCCTGTGAGCTGCCTGGTCTCCCGCTGGGCCTCAGAGCGCCATCTGTATAGGGGTGTGCTGGGCCGTACTGGTCTGTGGCGCTTCTCCTCTCCCGGCTGGCTGAAGGCCCCCAGCAGCGGGCATCTATCCTAAGCTTCTGTTGCCAGGAGCCTGCTGGACAAGCAGAGATAGCCCCTGGTGCCTGCACTGGCGTTGGGTCACTCATTCCGTGTGTGTAGGAGGGTGTGAAGTCACCAGGATGGTTTCCTCCTTTGGGAAAACAACGTGTGAAGCTGTTCATGGAGCAGGAAGGAGTGAAAAGGGGCCTCTTCCCCAGAGAAACGGCACAGGGTCCGGGTCCAGCCGAAGCTGAGTCTCCAAGGTTGTCTTTGTGATTCTCCCCGTCAGCCTGGGAGCCACGTGGGCCTTTACCAGCCCCACCCAAACCAGGGGCAGTGACGCCCCTACCCCAGTGGACAGACCGAGAGCACGGCTGGGCTCAAAGCCTTGTGGCCTGACCGTACACGCATACATGCACATACAGCATGCAGAAGCGGGCAGGCAGACACTCGCTGCTTCCACCTCAGGGTTGGGGAGCCAGGTGAGGTGTGGACAGATACTTGCACCCACACGACCCTATCCACTCAGGCCCCCAAACCTGCCCCGAGCTGGGTCTTTGGCCTGAGCCTTCTGGTGTCTTGGGTCGTCTTTTACTGGGAGGGTACGGCCTCGATAAGCCGCCAGCCTCCACGAAGTGTGGTATTTGGCAGGAGACAAAGGAGGGATGTGACTTTCCCCTAGACGAAGTTTTAGAAATTGGGAAGCAAGCGCCCCAGGTGACAGTCACGGTCAGAAAGGCCTCTTGGGGGCTTCCCTGGTGGCGCAGTGGTTGAGCGTCCGCCTGCCGATGCAGGGGACGCGGGTTCGTGCCCCGGTCCAGGAAGATCCCACATGCCGCCAAGTGGCTGGGCCCGTGAGCCATGGCCGCTGAGCCTGCGCGTCCGGAGCCTGTGCTCCGCAACGGGAGAGGCCACAGCAGGGAGAGGCCCGCGTACCAAAAAAAAAAAAAAAAAAAAGAAAAGCCTCTCGGCAAGCCTCAGAGCCCAGCCCAGTGTGGGAACCTCTCGCTTCCAGGAAGTGCCTGGATTAAACCCAAGCCCCCACGTCTCCCTGGGACACACCCCACGTTAGTAAGAGGCTTGCCGAAGGCCAGGGCGGGAGGAGCATGTCGGGGGGGCTTTGCAAAGGCAGCCCCAGATCTCGTAAGTGACGAAGAGGGTATTTGCTCCAGAGAGGCCGTGCAGTGCGGTAGACAGAATGATCTGGGGGTCCAGCAGCCCCAGCTCTATCTTTTACCAGCTGTGTGACCCTGGGCAAGTCCCTGCCGCTCTCTGAGCCCCAGTTCCTGTGTCTGTCACATGGAGACAATTCCTCCTCCACTGCCCAGGGATGGTCGGTGGTAATGACGCTGGTAACAGCTAAAGCCTCAGAGGGCCCTTCACATGTGCCAGGCTCTGTCCTGAGGATTTTACATCTGTTAACACATTTAATTCTCAATGACCCTGAAAGGTAGATCTTACTGTTAGCCCCATTTTCCAGATGAGGAAACTGAGACACTGCGTGGTTAAAGGAAGCCGGGCCAGGATTTGAACCCAGGAAAGTCAGGCTCCCAAGCAGACCCGCGGCCTTACCCTGGCACTCATCCTCATCCAGGCCCCGGGTGCCTGGTAGACGGGCACATGTGTGGAACCCAGGCTGGGAAGCACTCTGCCACCCCAGTGCCCGCTCCCGGCAGAAGAAAGGCCCTCTTTGAGGTGGCAGCTCCGTGTGGCCTGGGGCTCCGGGTCTCACATTCCACGGATTTTTGGCCCCTGACTTGGGCTTGGCAGCCTGGGCCCCATTGTTCTGCAACTTGGCAGGAGCCGCAGGGCACAGGCAGCTCCCGGAGGTGCCCAGTGCACGGAGGGGCTTTTCCCGGGCTTTTCCCTGCTCTCCGTGTCTCATCCCTCCGGATCCCTTTGGTCTTTCTGCATCTGAACCCCCTAAGAAGGAGTTTCTGGCAGGAATGTCCAGGGTAAAGGGGTTGGGCTTCTGTTGGGGTGCAGACAAACAATGCAAATCTTCTGAAATCCAACACGCTGGAGAGCCTCAAGAGGCCGAGGCTGTCTTGGACCTGGGAGGCGTGTCGGAATCAGAGCTGGGTTCAGATCTGCCCTCTGTATCCTACTCACAACACGACCTTGAGTCTCCCCTCTCTGAGCCTGATTCCCCGTCTGTAAAATGGGTCTGTCAACAGCCCAGGCTAAGTGGAAGAGATCTGGCCACTGGACGCCTCAGAGAACCTTCACTTCCTTCCTCCCTCCTCCTCCCTCTCTCCTCCCCCTTCCTTCCCCCTCTGCCCCCTTACCCTTTATCTGGCCCTCTCTGGCACTGGGGGGCAGGGTGCGGGGGTGGGCTGTGACTTGCACACTCCTTTCCTGGAGCAAAGGCCCTTCCTCCTCGCGGGGACATGAGGTATAGCCGGTTCTATTAGGTTCCGGGCAGAACTGCTCTTAGGCACAGCAGTTTACCCCAGGGGGTTGGCACACCAGGCGTGTGGACAGCAGTGCTGCATCTGCTCGCTGCCATCCCGAAGGGAGAGGGCTCTGGGCCCCCTGTCAGGGGAATGGCTCCTCGTGGCCCACCGGCCCTGGGATCACCCCTACCCACTCAGCACTGCCCCATTCTTGAGTGGAGGGGGCTTGAAGGAGCCACTGGAAAGGAAGTGATGTATTGCTGGTAAGAGCCTTTGAGGGGTGCAGTGCAGGGGTTATGGGCAAAGGTGGCATCACAGGTTTGAGTCCTGGCTTCACCACCTGTGATCCGTGTGATCTGGGCAAATCTCTCAACCTCCCTGTGCCTCAGTTTCCTCATCTGTAAAGTGGAACAGTAACAGAAGCTGTCTCGTGGAGGTGGTGTTAGTGAGATGGTGGTGAGATGGGCTAACAGAGATGAAATGTATAAAGAAAGGGCCCAGCATGGGCCCTTTAATGATGGCTTACCATCATTATTACTATTATTTCTGATGAGGCCAGAGCCCCTTACTTTGCTCCTGGAGCCCTGTGTGAGGAACAAGGTGAGCTCCTGAGAGCCTGCAGACCGCCTCTGGGTGCAGATGCTAGATCGCCACGTGGGGAATGACATTCGCAAATACCTCCTAGGTCTCTGCCCAGTGTGACTTGCCCAAGGTCCCAGCTGGGGAGTGACAGGGTGGAGATACAAACCCAGGCCCGCTGGCCCTAGGAGGCTGGGTGAGGCGGGACGTTGGAGCCCGAGATGGAGGCACTGTGGTTTCCAGCCCGCGTGGCCTGTGAGCAGGTGGGCAGGTGAGCCAGTCACGTGTGGACCTGGCCTTTGGGCCACACCTGGTGCCTTCTGAGATAAAGACAGAACCTTTTTGCTGCAGACAGTTCTCCTCCAGCCTTCCCCCGGAGGTCTCCCTAAGGGCAGAGGACGGTGAACATGTCACCCCGAGGGGTCTGGGGCTGCAGCCCGAAGCAGCTGCAGAGCCTGCGGAGTCTCCGGTTTTATCTTAAAATTCATGCGCATTTTACATTTTGTCCCCTCTGTATCCCGTTTATTGCCGCACACATTTCCCTCCTGAGTAACAGCACTGCCTTGGGAAGCTGCTCGTGTTTATCTGTTTATCCTGGGGCTTTTCATACCCAGGTCCTCACTGTGTCACCCGGGGGGTGTGCATTCCAGTGCGGAAGCTCGGGCGCAGATGGTGGGGAGGTGCTGTGGCCCCATCTGCATTGCAGGAAGCCACCTTGGTGGCCCATCTGGAGGAGGAGGGCTTGGCGGAAAGGGCACCGGGCACTGGTGGAGACCCAGGAGTCCAGGCGGGGGCGAGGCCTGGGCTGGGGCAGAGGTGGGAGTATGGGGCTGGGGAGAGGCCTCAGAAGTACAGGCACACCCCTTCATACCCTCCACATGACACCCCTTTGAGATAAGAGCAAAGAGACGACAGCACGAGATCTACCTCTTTATATGTACACGTTAGGACGAAGCACGTAAGATGCCGTGCGTGAGGAGCAAAACCGGCAATTGCACAGGCAGGACACAGCACAGGCCGGGCTGGGTTTGACGGGTTGCTCTCAGCCACCAGGGCCTCCCCGCTAGGCTGAGGCGGGTACCGTCTGCAGACCATGCCCCTGCTCCATGTGTCCTTGCTTTCTGCCATCTACTTTGTATGCTAGAGAGCAGTTTTACCCCAAAATGCTGAGGAAAGGGGTGTGAGGGAGGAGCTGGGCCTGCCCTGAGGACACAGAGGAAGGATGGGTGCTGGACGCCAGCGTGCAGATTCTAGAGAGGCTCGGAGTGCCTTCAAGGGCAGAGGCGGGGAGGCCGAAGGTGCAGCTCGGCAGGCAGTTCAGGGCTTGGTGGCCAGACTCCGACAGGTGTCGTAGACATCTCTAAGCCCGGGAGGGCTGGCCCGTCAGCTACCAGACAGAGCTACAGTGGGGAGGAAGGAAGTGTGATCTGTGACCAGATCTCAGTGGCCCTGACCGTAACAGCCCCATCGGTGTGGGTTCCTTTCCCACTGCCCAGATCACCCGGTTCACGCAGCAGGACCTGCCAACCCACTGGACCAGGCGACGCCTATCAGCTTGGGCTTCGGCTGGTGGGGATGGCTGGGGGTGCAGGTGACCAGGTGACTTACAGGTGGCGAGAGGCAGAGTCCGTCTAGAGAGAAAGACGATGTCCTGGGTTGGGTTCTCCAGAAGCAGACCCCGAGACGAGACTGTATGGGGGAAACCACGAGGGAGTGGGGGAGGCAGACAAGCAGGGTGTGATCTCGGACCAAATCACTACCCCGCTCGGGTCTCTGGAGTGACTTACCCCCAGAGCATCCTGACCGGAGGCAGGGGAACTGGCTTGCACACTCGCCTCCTGGGTCATTGATTCCTAGGGACTCCAGCGCTCCAGAGGGTATAGATGAAGCTGCTCTGATAGCCTGGCCAGCCCTTCGGGGTTCTGTTTGGGGAGGGTCAAGTGAGAGGTGCCCGTGGGAATGCCAGGGCGGGGTCTGGTGGAAGGAACAGCAGCCTGATTAGGGGGCCCTCGCCACATGCCCGCCCTGCGCCCCGTGTCTTCCAGGCATCCTGGGGGAACCCAGGCCTGGCCCTGGACACCGAGGTTTAGGTGTTGTAGAAATGCTTGTGGGTGAACGGAGGGCTTTCCTCCCGAGGAGGAACACTTTCCCTCTTGCGTCCAGGAGCACCGCGAGCCACACAGCGTCTTCTGTGCGCCTGACCCTGGGTCCTGCCCTGGAAGTGCTTGTCTGCAGGGGAGGCCAGCAGAGGCTGCCTGTGGCACCAGCAGTGGAAGCGATCTTGGGGGTGGTACTGAGATGGCCTTTAGCTCAGGCCTGGGCACATGGTGGGCAATTAATCAGGACAGCTACTGCGGTTACTATGGCCGCTGGCGAGTGGCATCCTTGACTCTCCTGGGGGCCTCCGATGTGGCAGCCCAAGCCCTGGAGGTTGAGGGGGCTGTTCCCTGTGCAGAGGGCTCTGCCCCTGCCTGGAGGTTTGTGCAGGACTTGAGTAGGACCCGTGGCCTCGGCCTTCCTAGTGTCGGGTGCACCAGGTCCCAGCAAGGACAGGCATGTGGGGTCCTTCCTGCAGCTGCTACTTGCAGTCTGACTCAACGTCTCTCTCTTCTGGCCACTAGGCTGCCAGCCTGGGTTTGTATGGGGGTGAGGCCCAGAGGACAGTAACGGGGCAAGAACGGGCTTTGGAGTCCGGCACGTGTGGCATTGAATCTGGCGCCTCCCTTGCTGGATGGTGGGGGCACCTTTAGACTTTTCCCTGCACAGAATCTGTGTTCCCCTCTATCCAACGGGGATAGCCCTAGCAACCTTGTTGGGACAGCGTGATGGAGGGAGGTCTGTCACATGGGCCGTCGAGCTAGTTCTGCCACTTCCAAGCCGCATAACCAAGGACAAGTTACCTAACAGCTTGGCACCTCAGCCTGCGCATCTGTAAAATGGGACAAGTGAAATTACTTCCTTGATCCGAGGGCCATCGAGAAGAGAAAGTGCACAGGCCTGTGTGTAAGAAAGCCCTTCTTTTCTGTTGCAGCCCGTGTCCTCGTGAGGCTGGCATGCAGGATGGCAGGACAGCCTAGCCACCTGCCCCATGGAGGGAGCCCGAACAACCTCTGCCACACCCCGGGGCCCGCGCACCCTCCCGACCCACAGGTAAGCCCTCCTCCTTCATCTGCAGTGCACTGGAGAGTCTTGGAGGAACACAGATCCCTGAGGCTGCTTTGTCCCGGCCACGGAAGGATGCCCCTTGGCAGCCCCCAGGCACCTTGAATGCTTCCAGTGATGGGAGCAGAGTCACTACCTGACCATTCTGCCCTCCATCCCAGTCAGCCACACACACAGATGCCTCTCTGTCCCACACTCTGGGCTGGGATGCCAGGCCCTGGTCCTGTCCCTGGGGTTTCCGTGTGAATGGAACAGCGTTATCTCAGAGGGGTCAGCACTGCTCAGAAGGACAGACGTAGAGGGAGTCGTGGAGGCCCCAAGGAGAGTGAGGGGCGCAGGCGAGCGGACGGGGTGCGCTTCCTGGCTCTGAGCTGGTCTGCCTCCTTTCCGGTCTCAGCTGTGTTCTGGGCCTCTTTAGCCGCTTTTCTAGGACCCGCAGAGCTTCGGGGATGCTGCTTTCCCTACACGGGCCCCACCCTCTCAGCCAGGCAGCTTCTGGGGCTGTGAGCTGCTCGCACACCCCATGCCTTTGCACATGCCATTCCCTGGGCCTGGGGTGCCCTCCTTGACACCTCCAGGCCTCAGTCCAAACGCCGCTGCTTCTGGGGAGCCTTCTTGTTCCACGGCACTCCCGTCTCTGTGCCGTCTCCACACCTGCGCACAGGCACTAGGTCATGGCCGTGATCGCATCCGCTGGGGCACTGGTGCCTGGGTCTGCCTCCCTTCCTGGACAGAAGCCTCTGGGGTGGGGCTTCGCCTGCCAAGTTCATGAACTGCAGATTCATGGAGTGCACCACCCAGGACACCGCCGTGTGTGAACAGACCCAGGTCTGCTCTTAGGGAGCACACATCCTCACAGGAGAGAAAGACAAGAAAGAAAGCAGAAGACACTGGGGGTCAGTGGAACTCCAGCAAGGAACGTGGTCTGAACTAGGGGACCAGAGAGGCCTCCTGGAGGAAGTGACTTGCAAAGAACTAGAGGGGACAGAGAGCTTGGCTGGGCAGATTGGCCAGGGCCAGGTGCTGTAGCATCCTGTGGGCAGCCTGGAATGATGAAAAGTAATTGTCCAGAGTTGGCTCGTGTCCCAGGCCTGGAGACCTAAGTCAGGAGGAGACTCAGAGTCAGCCACCTTCCTGCGCCATGGAAGGGATTGTCACAGCTTCTGACTGCCTAGTCCTGTTGGAGGACTTCAGGTGGACCGGTGTTCGACCTGCTTGGGCAGGGTTGCCATGTACGGTTGTATAGGTTCTACACTGCCCAAAGGTGCCTGGCCAAGGAGGCAGGTGAGTCTGAAATCCTCCTGCGCCTGAGCTGTCATCAAACTGTGCTTCCTGGTGTGACACTGCATCAGCCCAAGGGAAGGGGCACATCTATAGATTCACACAGAGGTGACGCGTTAAGTAGGAGAAAACGTGTATGTGCATGCACACACGCACAGGGGGTCCAAAGGCATCTATGCTATTCATCCTCCCCATTCCAGTTACTGGCTGGAATTTGGGGAGAAAGCTGGGAAGCCCATAGACACTGCTGGTCCAGGGCCCACCAGAACACCTCCCCGATGGCTGGGGGCAGTGGGGCTTCCTCGGGTAATGTAGCAATTTGTCATATTAAGTCGTTCACTAACAATTGAGTCCCCCTTGATTAATCTCCCAGAATTAGCCAGTTGCATTTTGAGCAATCAGGGTTAATTACAGCCTCATTTGGCGGAGCAGGGAGCCCCACAATTGTCACAAACAAGGCGAGGAGGCGGGGGCCCGTGGCAGCGGCCTCTTCTGGGTGTCTCCTCGCACGTTGGAGTGGGTAATGACATAGTTAAGTGTAATTAGATACGATTACTCAGCGTTGGCTAGCGGCTGGCGGGAAAGATGCCCCTGGTTCGCCAGCATCTGGCCGGGTCTGCAGACCTGGGGCACAGCCGCATTGACGCTGGGGCTGCTGCAGGTCAGGGCTGGAATGAAAACAGGCGCTTTCTCTCTCCTCGTCTCATAGAGCACTGGTATTTAAACACTGTCTGGGGAGAGATCACGGCTGGAATCTTGCCTGTTTTCAGGACATAGAAACACCTCAAAGTGACGGCACAGGCATTTTCCTTTACGGCAGGAGGCACTGCTGTTTCCCTGAAATCACCCTGAGAGAAAAGAGCCGGGCTGCATGATGGCAAAATGCTGTGCTCTGGACCAGGCTGGGTTTGGTTCCCAATTCCATCCCTCACCAGCCAGGTGACATTGGGTAAATGACCTCTCTGAGCCTCAATTTCCTCTTCTGTAAAATGGGGCCATGAAGAAAGTGAGATGGTATATTTTAAACACCCAGCATGGTACCTAGCGTTGTTGGGGTTAAGGAAATGGTATGTCA
Organism: Leucopleurus acutus; assembly: GCF_964270905.1. Lineage (NCBI taxonomy): Eukaryota > Metazoa > Chordata > Mammalia > Artiodactyla > Delphinidae > Leucopleurus > Leucopleurus acutus. Next base: position 10,948,889 of record NC_139150.1, on the reverse strand, counting down.
TTGATCTTATTCTTATATTTTAAAAATCATTTTGGTTTTCACAGCTAAAGAGCCCAGGGCTGGAAATACCCCCAGTGTAGAAAGAACAATTTAGCGAATACTCAAACTCTGGCTTTCGTTAACCTTCTGTGTCCAAGGCTAGTGGTTTGTTCATTTCAAGGAACTTTCTAGCTCTGGGTGCTGTCAGCCTATGAAAATATGTTTGCTGAACTGGGTTGAATCATATGTGAAATTCATATATACTTGGGAAAGCTGAACGTGCTTGGTTTTATTGAGGTTTCTAATGAATGAATGAGTGGAGTTGAGAAGAAGAGCTTAAAATGCCCCCATGGTTTATGGTTTTACCAATTTGCTTCAGAGCATTTTCATCAGGAAAGAAACGCAGGGCTCAGCTGACCCACTAAGAAACACATGAATTTCCAAGAAGGAGAAAGGTGTTCTTGTCTGAGAAATCCCTGGCTAATGTGTCTTCCATCTGGAAAGTCTTTGCAAACCTGCTTGGGACGTGCCAAGTTCAGTTATATTCGGCACTGTCCAGAGACAGAGGAATGTGCATAACTTTGCAGGGGATGGGGACAGCTGTCATTAGTTCTGCATTGCGCCAAAATCTTTATGAAAATCTTCCCAAAACAATGATGATAGATAAGATTTAATGACCAAATATTAACAGCCATTAAAATTCAAAAAGTGTTTGCTAAGTGTTGTAAATTCAGCAAGTGCTTGTCTCGTTGGGTCAGCCTTGGGTCTGCGGACGAGCCCGACACATAAGTAAATAAAGATGATGCAGAGGTGAGGCTCCCAGGGAGGGATGGACCGATGCAGGGGGAGCCCAGAGAATGGGGTGGCTTGTTCTGCCCGGGGCATCAGGGTTGACAAGGAAAGCTGTCTCTAGAAAGAAGATGACACGTGGGCTGACAATGAGCAGGAGTTTGGGGCGAAACAGGGAGAGGAGGATGTTCCAGGAAGAGGAAAGAGCCAGACCTGAAGGTGCAGGACCAGCCAGGTTGGATAAGGATTTAAATACCTGTGCTTAGAAAAGGTAACAGCTGGTGTTTATGAAAAGCCTGGAATCCACATTGTCATTTGGAATTGAATCTGTAGCAAATGGGGAGCCCATTTGGGGTTTAAATTGACAAGGGGCTTGGGTTTTAGGTCACTGGTAGCTGGGGCCCGAGGCACAAGGTAGGTGAAAATGGGAGGTCACGTGATGCTTTGGCCTTAAATGGGCCCGACACAGGGAGGGAAGACGCCAGAGGCTTCCAGGGGGAAAATCCAACTGCCCTTGGTAACCGAAGGGATCCGGGAGAGGGAGGTAGAGGACGTGGCCAGCCTGCTGGCATGGGGGCCGACGCTCTTTATGGTTTGTTTCCCTTCAGGTCTTTGCTTGTTAGTCGTTGGGGCTGGTTCCAGGCTCTCTCATCCGTGTGTTCAAGCTCAGCTTTCTCTGAGCTGGGTCAGTGAGGCTCGTCCTGGGGCAGCTGCCACAACCGAGGCGGCCTTAGGCTTTGTCATCAGGCGCCTCCCACGTTCCGGCGTCTTGCTCGGCGCTCGCACGCGCTGATGGCGCAAAGCTGAGTGTAGACAGACTTCCAAGCTGAGACAGTCACCGTGGTGGTTGTACCTACATTGCGATGCCTGGCATTACCTCATCTCGTCCTCCTACCAACTCAAGAGAAGGAGACCTTATTCAGAGCTCCATTTTGCGGGGGAGGAAACCAAGATGAGCGGTAACGTGTCCTTTTTGCCGTTGAGGGGCAGAGCCCAGAGCCAGGGGTGGATCCAGGCCCTGCGGCCCCGCAGAGCATTTTCTTGCCACGAGGGCTGCAGGAGGGGAGACTGGCCTCGGGGACAAAATTAGCCAGATCGTGAAGAGCTGAGTGGGGCTGGCCTCGCACAGAGTCTGACAATATGGACTCTTTGTAAATCGCACCCTTCTTTCGTGCCACACAGATTTAAAGCGCATTGCTTTACACGCATGTACCGCAGCCACGAGAAGTTCCCTGCACACGATGTCAGATGTCTTTAAAGGTGAAACTCGTTTACAGGAAATGTCATTCTGATGAAGCGTGCTTTTTAAAATCATAGAAGCGGTTGCCTTAAAATTAATGATGCATTGCAAATATCAGGGAAAAAAGACCCATCCAGTGTAAAGATGATTAAAATTCAGGTCAGAAGTCTGACTTAGTCAGGCTAAATTTTTTAATGAGATTTCAGAAAATTAATTGGGCGAATGCATTTTTATTCTTTTAACATGGAATTTTATGCTCCTGTTTGGAAAAAAAAAAAAGGATTTGTCGATGACTGAGGCTTATTGTGGTTCAAACATTTTAAACTCAAATTAGCACGGGGGGGGGGGAGCATTTGTGGCCTAATTTGATCTGACTTGGGGAAGAGAGCTGGGTCTCTCCGAGCTTTCTGGGGTGGTCCAAGACGCTCCCTCCCCCTGCTGTATGTCTGGTCGTGTCCTCCATTTCTTGGGAGGGTGCGATCGGGGCTGCAGGTGACTCAGGACCTCGGCCGCGTCATCGACTCCTGATCCCACCAAATTCCTCCGGCTGCCCAGGGAGTTGCTCCCAGAGGCTCCTCCTCTCTGAGATCGCGAGTCCTCCCCAGGCCTACCGCCACCTCCTCCCTGCCCCTCCACCCATCTCTTCTACCTTTTCGGGAGAGCTAAGGGGCTCCCACTCTGGGGAAGGGGGATGAGTAGGTCAGAAATGGCCTCTGGTGCCCACAGCACAGCCTAGAAAGGGAGGCGAGCCTGTTGTCTAGCACAGGCCCTGGGTGAGTGGCACAAGGTCGGTGAAGTCAGAAGCTGCAGGTACATTCACCTCACCACTTTCCTGTAGCCAGAGGATGTTGGGTAAATGACCTCTCTGAGCCTCAGTTTCCTCATATGTGAAATGGGGCTGGGGAGACCTAAGTGAGATGGTGTACTTTAAACATCCAGCATGGTACCCAGCATCAGGGGTGTTAAGGAAATGGGATGTCGTTGATCTTATTCTTGTATTTTAAAATTCATTTCAGGGAATTCCCCGGTGGTCCAGTGGCTGGGACCCCACGCTTTCACTGCTGTGGCCTGGGTTCGATATCTGGTCAGGGAACTAAGATCCCACAGGCCACACGGCGCGGCCAAAAAAAAAAAGAAGAAGAAGAAGAAACATTCATTTTAGTTTTTATAGCTAAAGAGCCTGGGGCTGGAAATATGCCCGGCACAGACCCTTGGTGGGGTGTGGACGGGGGTGATGATAATGACAGCTGACAACTCCCTGTGCTTGGGTCCCTGGGCCAGGCTCCCGCCAGGCCAGGCACACCCTGCCTCAGCTCACCCCCAGCCCCTGGGAAGTAGGTGCTGCCATTCTCCAGACATTCTACAACGCCAACCCAATAGTAATAATAACACAAACACGTGGCATTTCCTAAGTGCTGGGCCCTCTTCTAAGTGTTCACTCATTAACTTATTTAACCGCCAACAACCCTCTGGATGGCGCGCTGATTATCTCAGTTGGACAGATGAGGAAACCGAGGCCCAGAGGGCTCACCGGGAAGTGGCAGAGCCAGGACTGGAACCCAGGCCTCCAGGCCCCAGCTTTAGTGTCTCAACCGACAGAGCCAGAGTGGCAGTCACCTCTCTGCCAACCTGGGCCCAGGGATTGTGTTTATTTTCCCCGGGAGGCAGCACGGGGTCCCAGACATAACAGGGGACAGTAAGCGTTGCATGAGCCATTTGCAGACAGGCCATCAGGAGGATGTGTTGGAGCCGCCATCATGGGAGCTGTTCGGGGCCAGCGCCGTGTTTGCCCAGCAGTTTAGAGCTCCCCAGACCCTCTTGTCCTGGAATCCTCCGGGAAGTCCTGGGCTGGTGTTTCTAACATCCCCCATCATGGGTGACCTCTCTCTGATGCAGGAACAAGAGTGGAACTTGCCAGGGCCCACCCAGGAGGTGGGTGGCAGCAGGGAGAGGCCTGGCCTTTGGGGGCAAGAGCTCAGTTCAGCTTGTCTCCGAGCCCCTGAGTTAAATCGGGGTCAGGACTCTGCTGGCTCAGGCAGCTGCGCCCAGGAGCCCCGTGTCCCGTGGTGACCCCCACCTGAGCAGAGGCCCCTCTGGGGACAGGGCCCGGTCCTAACCCCTGTAAGGGCAGCAGAGGCCCCTGAGCCCCCTCACCGCTGTGCTGCTGCCCGGGTAACCTGCCCCCTCCTCAGAACTTTCCTCTAATTAGGTCGAATGGGCTGTGACGGGAAATGCAAATCTGGGTCATCGCGTATGCAGATGTGCAGGGCGGTCTCAGCGATGGTGGCTGGGAAGTCGCCCGCATCCTCTGGGAGCTTCCAGTGGCTGTGGAGCGGGGCCACGTGGCCTCTGGGGAACATCCTTGGGGTGGGTGGAGAGCACTGGGGACTGACCACTCGCCACGGAGGGAAGCAGCCCCACGTTGGCAGAGCCAGGATCGTTAGTGAGCACATCCCCCAGACTCTTCACTGCCCCACGTCACCTGGCAGCGCAGCTGGGTCTCTATCGTCAGGGAGTTCAAGTCCCAGCTCCCCACTGCCTGTGCCTCAGCGTCCTTCTTCATAAAGTGGGATTAATAAGTCTCGTTTGGGCTTCCCTGGTGGCGCAGTGGTTGGGAGTCCACCTGCCGATGCAGGGGACGCAGGTTCGTGCCCCGGTCCGGGAAGATCCCACATGCCGCGGAGCGGCTGGGCCCGTGAGCCATGGTCGCTGAGCCTGCGCGTCCGGAGCCTGTGCTCCGCAACGGGAGAGGCCACAACAGTGAGAGGCCCGCGTACCGAAAAAAAAAAAAAAGTCTTGTTTTACAAGGCCGTTAGGAGACTTTAGTCCTGAGACCTGTCTAAGCATCTAGCACAGCAGCGGACGCACAGTGGTGCCTAATACACGAAAGCTTGTCGTCGTTATTTTCATGACCACGTGTGATCCCTCCAAGTGCCAAGAAAGCTACCTTTTTCTAGGGTGTGTGATTTCAGCTGCACCCATAGAAGTGACAGTGACTGGGTCAGAGTCCCTTCTGCACCAGGCCGTTTTGGGTGCATTGCGTTGTGTCATTTGACAAACATGCCCTGAGCACTTGCTTCGAGTGGGTCAGAGCCTTAGTTCGAGGGGCAGAAAGGGGACTAAGACAGGGGCCCACTTGGTGAGGCCCATGGTGGGGGGATGGGTGGGACCCAGGTGGCTGAAGCAGGAGGTGTAGGCCTGGCTAGTCCCAGGGTCTCAGAGGAAACGCAGAAGTGGCATCTGAGTTGGGAGGCCACACAGCGCAGGGTGACGGGTATAGGCGAAGGGTGAAGGCTCTGGAGTACCCATCCCCGGGTTCAAATCCCCGCCGTTACTCGTGGTGGGGTCTGGAGCCTCCGCTCGGTTTCCTGAAATGGAGATTGCGATGATGTCCGCTCGCAGGTCCTGGCAAGCATTCTGCACGGTGCCTGGCATGTAGTCCGCGCTCAGTAAATGCATGCTTGCTTGTCTTAGGTGGACACGCAGCGTACAGGTAGGTCAGTTGCTGTGACTAAAGAACTTACCTGACAGAGACCAGCAGGTGCTGGTAAGAGCATCGTCTTCTTCCTCCGCCAGCCCTCCCTTCTGCTCGGGTCCCCGGGTGGAGCATCTTCAAATCTCTGGAGTCCTGGAGACTTCAGAGTCGGGGCGGGCCCAGCTGTCATCTTGCTGAGGGAAGGAGGCAGCGGGATTGCGGGCTGCGAGGCTGAGTTCCATTTCTCAGTCCTGGCAAGAGGGTCCCCGTTAGGGTCTCCTTGGCCCACGGCTGAGCCTGGGCCAGTGCAGAGGCGGTGGGTAGTTGCTCGGGGCCCCCCTGGCTTCCTCACTCCTGCCAGTAACATGACTGCAACCACGAAGCACCTACTGTGTGCAGGGCTCAGCGATCTCATAGGACCCTCATGGCCACCCTACTTCTCCCTTATAGATGAGGAGACCGAGGCACAGGGTGGCTTGTGTAACCGCCAAGGTCACCAGCCAGCGACCCAGGCTGATTGGCTCCACTGTCGGGGTTCCCAAGGCTCTTCCAGGGCCTACTGGTCTGTCGTTGGCATTCCTAGTAGGGAGAATTCCAGAACACAGCCCAGTGAAATACTTGATCTTCCACACTCTCAGACGATCTGGCCCAAGTCTGGAAGAGACATTTTTCACTTCAGAAAATTCAGCGGCTTATTCTTGCTGCAGTGGGGCTTTCAGGGTTCTTTGCCCCACCCCTGCTCCCCAGACTGAATCCTGCACACATTTCTGCACACCTACTATATGGAAGTCATCTGGCAACAACAGAGACCCTTTCTTCATGCCACCATCCCGCTGGGGAGGGTCCCCAGTGTCAGTGATCCTCCGCCTGAGAGTAGCAGGAGGGAGGGTACGTCCCGCCAGGCTGACGTGGGGCGTTCTCTCCCCCCTTCCCCTCCCAGGGCCCAGCGTTGGCGCCCCCTCCTCTCCTCTTCCCGAGAGTACCTTTGCAGGTGTGTTTGTGTGTGTGTCGGCGGCGGGGAGGTACCTGGCCACTGCTGCCTCACCTGTTGGCTCCATCCCTGGGCAGGTCCTACAGCTTAATCATGGCTTTCAACGCTGGCCCCTGGGGAGTCATCACGAAGTCTCCAGATTCTTCACGTTGCCATAAAGGAGGCAGTGTATCCAAAAAATGGGCTCAGAGCGTCAGGCTGCAAGTTTAACCTTCGTGTTCTCGTCTCTGTGATGGGACTGGCTACCCCGGGAAGGGAAGTTGCCGCTTTTAGGACGACTTGCAGGGTTAGGGTTGAGGTTGCACGTGGAGGGCCCACAGGGCCTCCCCGTGGTTGTGTGACTTCGGTGAGTTGCTTCCTTAGACATTTATTGCACCTACTCTGCTGCCCGGCTCCACCGGGACGGAAAGGATTCAGGAGTGACAAAGGCAGGCAAGGCGCTGGCCCACAGAGCCAGCCTTCAGGGGGCGGAGACAGAAATGAGCAAAGGAAAAAGTGATCACATACTGAGGGGTGGCGATAAATGCTGCGGAAGAGATCACATCTGCAGAGTGGGGTCCTTGGCATCAAATGGAGCTGGTGTGGAGAGCGCCAGGGGGCGAGGGGGGCTCTGATAGTGGGGTTGGCAACCAGGGTCCCTCCTTCACCTTGTAGGGGCACTGCTGGAGCTCAGGAAGGGGCAGCAGCCCCCCGCCCCCGCCCCCCACGGCTCCTGGCCCTCCGCTCTGCCTGGCTGGTCACCGATGCCCTCTGTTCCTCCCCTCCAGAGGCACCCGAACGCCCTGTCTTTTCGCTGCTCGCTGGCTGACTTCCAGATTGAGAAGAAGATCGGCCGCGGGCAGTTCAGCGAGGTGTACAAGGCCACCTGCCTGCTGGACAGGAAGACAGTGGCTCTGAAGAAGGTGCAGGTGAGCCAACAGCCCCATGGGGTCAAGACCACATGGCAGGAGTGGCTTGTGTCCGAACATTGTAGCTCTGGTCTAGTCCCGTCTCTCCCCCTTCCCTTCCCTCCCCTCTCCCCCTCCCTTCCCTCCCCTCTCCCCCTCCCTTCCCTCCCCTCTCCCCCTCCCTTCCCCTCCCCTCCCCTTCCCCCTCCCCCTTCCTCTGTAAATGAGGGAAACTAGTACCATCTCATCTCACTCTTGGGGCTGTGGGAGAATCAGGGCGACTTGTCTTTGTGGAAGCTCACTGTAAGCCATAAAGGAAAAGAAGAAGGAGCATGTGCTGAGCACCTGCTGTATACTGGATCACGCTGGCGCTCACGGAACTGTGACAGCACCCCTGTGGGTAGGGATCTTCATCCTCCCAGAGGTGGAAAACTCACCAGGGCTGGAGGGAGCTGAGACTCAGATCCGTGGCCACTGACGCTTGTGGTCAGCTCTGGGCTTGAGTGCCCTGCCCGACCTCTGAGTCCCTCCTGAACAGAGGAGTGGGGTCGGGCAGATGGGCTTTAGGCAGCAAAGCCCGGGCAGGAAGCTTTTCCATGAGAGCCACTGAGCCCGTCTGAACGCTGCTTTGCTGCAGGAACGGTCTTGAATCCTCCAGCAGAGCTTCCAGGGTCCCTCTATTTGCTCATTTACCTTAAAGAATGAGATTAACAGTCTGGGCAGAGGAGGCCCGGGAGAGAGAAGGTAGCTGAGACACAGTCACGAGGTGGGGAGACAAGACGAAGACCCCCCGCCTGGAGCCGGCCAGCGTGATCGCCTCCTTGTTGATCTGTGAGCTGCACGTGAGGCCTCTGATGGCCGGAGGAGAGACGGGCTCCTCGGTTCAGAAAAGGCCTGTGTTCTGCTCTTTGTCTGCCAAGGAAGGGCTTACCCGGGTTCTCTTGGTGTTGGTTTTTAGTGCCAGGATGGGTTCTGTGGTGGGGCTGCTGCAGTGTCGCCCTCCTGTTTGTTCCTGTGAGTTAGAAGATGCTGGGAGGACCCACACAGTGAACACTAGGGGGGCTGGGGGTCAGGGGGCGCATGCTGTACCCCCTCTTCTTACTCGGTCCACATGACGGTCCTGTGAGGTCAGGCTGTTGGCCCCATTTACAGACGTGAAGACTGAGGCTCCAAGCATGTTTCCTGCCACTTACCAGTGCACGACCTCAGCAAGTCACTGGGCTTCTCTGGACCTCAGTCTCCTCCTCTGTAAGTCGGCGACAGTAACTCCTGCCTCATGGGAGTTGCCCTGATGATTTGGTGGAAATTGGTCAGCACAGCACTTGGCACGTGGTGGGCACCCAGTAATACGAACTGTTGTCCTTACAGGGTTCCCTCGGCGAGGAGGTGGGAGAACCCGGACTGGGGTCCTGGGCCTCGTGACCCCTCTGGGGGTGCTGGGTTTTAACCACTCTTTCTCTGTTTCCTCTCACCCAAGATATTTGAGATGATGGACGCCAAGGCCCGGCAGGACTGTGTCAAGGAGATCGGCCTCCTGAAGGTGAGTGCCCTGGGCTGAGCGGGGGTCCCTCACTTCCTTGGGCCAGTCTGGGCCGCATCATGTCCATCACAGCCCTCAGCCCGTTAGATTCAGAAACAACCTACCTGCGGGGGACAGCAGCTTGTTTGTTTTCTTGTGGCCTAGCAGGGACCCCGCCTCACCTCTGCCCAGTCCTCATTCTGCCCCCAGACTGGCTGTCCTTGTCCCACGTGGATCCTGGATGTGGCGGCCCGTGGACCAGGCTACTGGGGAAGGAGCGAGGGTGGGCATTGGGTTGAACTTCAGTTTGTCTGTCTCTGTCTCCCTCTCTGTCTCATCCTGTCTTTCCTCTCAGTCTCGTATTCTTGTATTTACACGTGGTGACACGCATATCTGAATATGCAGCCACAGTGTGTTCTCTTTTCTTCTCTCCCATCCTCTTACTCCCCCCAGGAGATGCTCTCTGTTGGGGAGACTCAGCAAAGCCAGCCTGGGGCACTGGGTAGAGTTAACAGCCAAGCACGTGGCCCTGGGCTCTGGCTGCGGGAGGGGCCCAGGGCCCCTGAGCTGTCAGCCTGTTGGGCTCTTGCTAGGTCTCCCACAAGGAGGAGGCACAGTTGGGGATGGGTCTCCCCAGGGGGTAGCTGGTATGCCCACTCCTCTGTGGGCGCAAGTCCTTGGTTCAGCCAGAGCTGGGCTGACTGGGCAGGGTCATGTGAAGGACAGACGTGCAGGGGCCCATCTAAGGCGAGGGATGGTGGTGGTGTCTGTAGTCGTTCCTTTCCCCTCCCCGTTGGCTTCCCCACTGGCCTCCTGAGAGTCAGAGATGACAGAACTTTCTGGACTAGACCAAGCCTGGTCTAAGGGCTGCTCTCTCCTGGGGATCCCGCCCTACTCCCCAGGCTTAAGATTCAGTGTGGAAGGAGGGGGGCAGATTGTAGTGGCCTTGAATGCCATACTCAGGATGTGAGACTTGAACATAGGAACAAGAGGGGGGGCCCTGTAGTGGCTGCGAGCAAGGGAGGGGCCGTGGCCAGATGGGAGTTGTGAGCGCTCGCTGGGGTGGCCCCTGGCCTCGATGGGCCCTGGGGGCAAGGCTGGAGGCGGGAGGCTTGTAGCTATCACAGGTCCAAAAATACCCTTCAAATAACATTTTTAAACTTTTACGAAATGGTCAAATTCGGGACCTGGTTGTGATGCTGGGAACTGATTACCCAGCCCTGGGGAACAGCTGTCATGATCACCCTGCCCTGTCTTCCCACTTGTGGCCAAGAGCATGTGTACCACTCACACGAGTGAGGAACTGTATGCGTGTGCACACTGAGCCAGGCTGTTCGGTTCCTGGGCGCAGAAGTGTGTGACCACAGCCCCTTTGGTGAGGCCGCCCCAGGTGGCGTGAACCCGGCCTTCCTGGGGGAGGGCGTTCTGACCCTCCCCCAGGCTGCAGTGCCGCCAAGTGCGGTCGGCCGTGGGCTTCCGAGGCAGACCCACCCCTTGCTCACTAGCTGTGGGGCTGTGGGCAGGTTGCTGACCACTTGGGGCCTCAGTTTCCTCATTTGTCAAAGGGGGTGATTGACAGCAGTGCTGTGTCTTCAGAGGTGTTGGTGGAATTAGTGAGAAGATGCATTGGAAGGACTCAGTGTAGCGTCTGGTCAGAGGCAGCCCTCGTTGCCATGGTTATAACCTCTGCCCCAAGGCCAGCCCCTTTCCAGAACTTGACCCACCTCCCCGGCCTGCCCGTGGAAGTCAACAGGATGTTCCAGGGCACGAGGTGTTTCCTACAAAACAGAGGGAAACACGGTTCTCGGAGGGGCCACTGGGCGACATCGTTCATACCGTTCATGCCAGGACCATTGAGAGGCTGCCAGGCGTGGGGCAGGAAGGCGAGCCCTGTAGGAGCCTCCAGGGCTGGCTTAGGGAGAGAACAAGAGGCGGATGTGTGGCTGTGTGATGTCTGCCGACGTTCCCCTCATTTCAGAATCCAAGACTGGGTGCAGGGCGGCATGCAGCATAGATGCACGTCCCTTGCCCAGCAACCTTCTGGGCCTTTGGGAAAATGTGCTTTCAAGTGGCCTCTGGAGGGGAGCCCCTGTGGGCAGGCGACCACACCGTGACAGAATATTTGCGTCCCCTGTGCCTTCCCCACATCCTGGAATCATTTTGGTGTAAACAGTTTCAGTTATAAGCAGTTGCCAGGGTCTCCTGTTAGCCAGCCAGGGGCTGACTTCCAGTCAGTGGGGTGCTGTCCTGTCTGGAGAACACACGGGCGATGGTGATCGGGCCAGAGGCAGGGCTCTGGCACTGAGCACCACACTCAGGGCAGCTTTCACACCAGGAATGATTTTTTTTCCCAAGATTTCACAAAGAATGGGTCAGGGGCTTCCCTGGTGGCGCAGTGGTTGAGAATCTGCCTGCTAATGCAGGGGACACGGATTCGAGCCCTGGTCCGGGAAGATCCCACATGGCCGCGGAGCATCTAGGCCCGTGAGCCACAACTACTGAGCCTGCGCGTCTGGAGCCTGTGCTCCGCAACAAGAGAGGCTGCGATAGGGAGAGGCCCACGCACCGCGATGAAGAGTGGCCCCCACTCGCCGCAACTAGAGAGACAGCCCTTGCACAGAAACGAAGACCCAGTGCAGCCAAAAATAAATAAATAAATTAATTAATTAAAAAAAAAAAGTGGGTCAGAAATTGAGGAAGTGGGAAGGAAGAAGGAAGGAGACGGACACTTCTAAGTGCTCTGCGGAGTGCAGTGACGGAGCAGTGGGGGCCTGGCCCCGCCCTAGAGGGGCCTGGGTGGTGAAGAGGGGGGTCATTTCCACAGTGTCTAGTGAGTCTTAGCTCTGTGCAGTCACCATGTCAGACATTTCAAGGGTATCAGCCCCTGTAATCTTCACAACTTCTCTCCAAAACATTATGTCCATTCTGCAGAGGAGGAAACTGAGGCTCGGGGATGCAAAATGGCTTTCCCAGTGTCACCCAGGTCTGCCTGACTCCCAAGCGCAGGCCTTTCCCCCCAGACACCCCACCTCTCCAGCTGTACCGCCTCTCAGGGGCTCCCTACTCCCTCTTTTTCTCTCTTCGGACAGCAACTGAACCATCCAAACATCATCAAGTATTTGGACTCGTTCATTGAGGACAGCGAGCTGAACATTGTGCTGGAGCTGGCAGACGCGGGCGACCTCTCGCAGATGATCAAGGTGAGGGCGCCTGGTGGGGGCCGGGTCGGGGGCCCCTCCTCCGACCGGGTTCCTCACTGCCCTGGCCTCAGGCAGAGGTGGCCACTGCGGGACACTCAGCCCCCCTTGCCGATGCTCACAGGCCTCAGCTGTGGCCCCTCTCGGGTTCCACCCGCACTTGCTGGGAGAAGGCCAGCTATGGGCAGTGGCTCGTGGGCCACTTCTGCCTTGCACAGGGATGGGGACCCCATGGAGGTCGGACCCCAGCTCATGGAATCTGGGAAAGTGTCTATTGGGGCCAACTGGCTCATTTTATAGAAGGGAGAACTGAGCCCAGAGAGGCTGAAAGACTTGCCCGAGGATCCCACACGTGGGGACAGACCGGCGCCTCTGGCCCAGGTCTCTACTTCCTGGCCTAGGGCCCTCCAGTGGACATCATCCCCCAGGTGACCTTCCTGCGGCCCCTCCGGCCCTGGAGAGGCGTCTTCCTTCCCATATGATGGCTGAGGCTGGGGGTCTCGGAGTGGTGGGGCAACGTGCCAAGTCCCACAAGCAGTCCCCAGACTGCCCCGCCCCCCCTGCCCCACCTCCCTGGGCCCAGGACCAGGTCCGCCTGAGTCTCGAGGACCATCACGGCTCCACTGATGGGCACCTACGGTGGGCCACAGCCCTGCCGAGTACATGCATCACTCACCAAGTCCACATCGTCCTTAGATAGCGAAGCTCAGAGAGGTTCAGTAACCTGCTTGAGGCAGCACAGCCTCTAAATGGGACCCCCGGGCCTGAGCTCTCAGCTTCACTCATTGCTCCTTCCTCAAGGTTCTCACTCCCCTGCTGGCGAGACCCTCATCCACAGAGCGCTGTCGTGGGGTTGCATCGCCTCCCTCCCAGGAGCCCAGTCTGTCCGTGAGCCACGCTGGGCCACGCTCAAGCCCACACCCTGCTCTCAGCCACACTTGGAAACAGGGCCAGACATGGATTCTCTACCTTTCCCACAGGCACTGGGGATTGAGCAGTTAATTGCCCGGCGCCTGCTATTCTGAAATTTGGCTCCTAGGAATACAGGCGTCTCTGGGAAGCGGCATTACTTGAGCTGTTATCACCTGTTTTTATATTTTCGTTGACATATTAATGCATTTGCAGGGACGTTAATCTCCACACAGATCCCTGGTGGAAACAGATGTGCTATATCACGTCTTACTTCTTCTTCTCCCCCCCACCCCCGCCCCACTTTGTTTCTCCTTCCCATGCCATTCTCTCACAGCACACGCATGCATCCAGCATCCACCGTGTGCCCACCCCCATGCTGAGACCTAGGGATGCTGCTGGCGGGGCAGTGCCCTCAGGGAGCTCACCTTCTAATGGGAGGGCAGGGCTGCGAACAAGCAGTCATGAGCTGCCATGAACAAGCCAAGTTCAGGGTCTGTGGGAGCCAGGGAAGGCTTCCTGGAGGAGGTGACACATGAGCAGAGACCCATGAGGGGATACCTGCAGCCCAGAGGCAGAACAGCTTGTGCCAGAGCCCAGAGGGATGGAAACCCAGGGGTCCACAAAGTACTTTGGTCCAGGAGAGCACTGGGCAAGGGGAGGGGTGGAGAGCGTGAGGCGGAGGGTGGTCGGACCAACCAGGGCCTCATATGCAGGCTTAGGATTTGGAACCTTGCCCCGAGGTCAGCAAGAAGCTTCCTGAGACTCGTGGTGCAGAGTAAACACGATCAGCTTTGTGTTCTGGAAGAAGGACTGGATGCCCAGTGGAGGGAGGGGCGGGGCTGGGGGGAGAACAGCGGGAGGAAAGACCCTGGAATATGGCCTGTGGTGAGGGTGCTGCACCCTGTCAGCCCCAGTGGACCCCAGACCCCCTCACAGCCTCTCAGTCCATGGAGTGGGGCTGGAGTCAGACAGTGGGGTAGGGGGTGCTGGGCAAATTACAAATCCCTCCCCTCCCTGAACCTCAGTTTCCACCCCTGTCCCGGGGGCCTCACAGGGGACGGCCGTGTGGGAGCTGCGGGACCCGGATGCAAGCTTCTTCCAGCCAGGAGAGACAGGAGGGAGGCACGTGGGTGTCCAGCACCCTTTGTGCCTGGCCTGGGGTGGGGTGCCTTCGCTTCACCACGTGCCCCTTCCCAGGCTTCCCTGGGGCCAACCCTGGCTCAGGGTTCAAGTCTGTCACTCACCCCCTGGGTTTCTGGGGGCAGTGGCCCGGCTTCCGGGTGCCTCAGGCCCTCCTGCCCCGGGAGCCCTTCTCCTCACCTGGCCTGGCACCTCCCCTCCCTCGGTCAGGGGGCCCCTCACCCTGCCCTGCCCCTCCCTGAGCCTGTTCCCCCTGCTGTGGCCCTTCACCTGCAGAGCCTGGCTGGGTGCTGTCCCCAGCAGGCGGGACAGGCAGGGCAGGGCAGTAGAAAGACCCTGGGCCCAGAGTCAGATACACCTGCTGGGTGACCTTGGACGGGTCCCTGTGCCTCAGTTTCCCTGTCTGTAATGCACCCAGCACAGTGCCTGGGGCCTGGTAGCAGCTCGGTTTCTCTGGCCTGTCCCACTCTCTAGCCACCTCTGGATTTTGAGGGGAACAGGGGCCTTGCCAGGGCTCAGTCTGGGGCCATACCAAGGTCTGGCCTGGGAGGCCACTGGCCAGCAGACCCTGAGTCCCTAGGGCCCCCAGCCTCAGGGGCCAAGCAACACCACCAGGGCCATGGTGCCGGCATTATTTACAGTGGATGGTGAAGCCGGGAGCTGCTGCCACCCCAGAACCCACCAGAGACTCTGCACATTCCTGCTAAATGTCACACACACCAATCGGACGTGACATTTAGAAAGTCACGGCTCACAGCCGTGCACATCCCCACTTAAATGCTCTAATGAGGATAAGCTAACATCATGGCATAAATAACAGCCCAGCCCGGCCCACCGCAGAGGTCTGGGGTGGCCCGGGAGGGATGGGGGTCCTGTGCTGGGGGGTCTGTGCCAGGAGCCCGGGGCAGATCACACATGAGGCCTCCTCCGAGAATGGAGCCTCTTGGGGCTGTAGTGCCAGGCCAGGGGCTTTCCGCTGTAACTGTCCCAATGTTGGAGGGGCCCACATCCAATCCCAGCTCTGCCGCCCCTGCTGGGTGACCCTTGGCAAGTGACTGAACCTCTCTGATCTTGATCCTTCATCAGGTGGTTACTGGTGTCCTTAGAAGTGGGTTAAGAACTTGGGTTTCCTGAGTGGAAGGCCTGGGGTTGAGCTGTTGTGACTCTGCCCCTTACTAGCTCCCATGTGGCCCTCAGTTTCCTTGTCTGTGAGATGGGTGCAGTCATCCCTGTGTGGGGCCCAGCACAGACACTGCATGTGACATGTGCCTAGCAGAGGTTAGCTCGGGTCCCACCTTCTACCCCATGCCCCATCCCAGGCTGGGAGTGTGTCCTGGGTCCCCGTCTTCCCTGTGCCAGCTCGGCTGCCCTGACAAAGGGGCCAAGGCTTCTCCCCTGGCTGCTTTGGAAAAAGATGGTTGCTCTGAAGGGCACGAAAACCTGGTTCCAAGGTACCAGCATGTGAGTCGTGCCCCCCGACCCGCACAGGCCTGGCTCACAGGAGATCCCCCAGAGCGATGCTGATCTGAACAGTGGACGAGGGCACGTTCCCAGTTTACTTCTTCCAGGACCTTTGGTTACTTACAGCTCCCTCCATGCAGCCCGGGTGGCTTTTGGTTTTTTGGTTTGTTTTTTTTCTGGAGCATTGTGTATGATTTTCCAGGCAACAGAGTAGGTTTTGCCTGTGGAAGCTGAGGGGGTCCATTTGAGAATGTCAAGCCCGCTTCCTTGAGGTTCTCGCCATGCTTGTTAATGGTTTTGTGTGCTGGCGTTCGCTGGCTCCAAGGAGGGGAGCTGTGATTGAACCACCAAGCATGGGTGGGTCCCCATCCTGGGCCAGAGCAGGGCCAGGGCAGAGAGTCCACACCAGTCACTCCTGCAAGGAACTCCCTGTCGGGCAGTGGGAGGAGACGGATGCGTGTCCAGGAGATTCCAGGGAAAGGGTGATTGAGAGTAGCCTTCAAAATGTGGTCCGGGGGGACTTCCCTGGTGGTCCAGTGGATAAGACTCTGCGCTCCCAGTGCAGGGGGCTCAGGTTCAATCCTTGGTCAGGAAACTAGATCCCATATGCATGCCGCCACGAAGATTCTGCGTGCCACAACTGAGACCCGGCACAGCCTAAATAAATAAATATTTTTTTTAAAAAAGAAAAACATGGGGTCCAGGCATTCCTTCAGCAAAGCCGTCCAGGACATCCGCCTTGGGGAAGGTCTGCCCTGCCCTTAGGGAGCCCGATGCTGGTGCTGGCGGCGGACAGATGACTGCTGGGGATAGGACGGGGCCAGTACCCTACCGCTGCCCTTCCTCTCGGCCCATCACCCAGGCCTGCCCATGTGTCTGTCTCCCCCACTGCAGTATTTCAAGAAGCAGAAGCGGCTCATTCCCGAGAGGACGGTGTGGAAGTACTTTGTGCAGCTGTGCAGCGCCGTGGAACACATGCACTCCCGCCGGGTGATGCACCGAGGTACGTGCTGGCCCGCCGGGGCCTCGGGGCCCAGAGCCGGCAGGGAGGCTGGACCCCAGGACGCAGCTTTCCCCTCGGCTCCGGGCTTCTTAAGGGACAGCCATGTGGAAGTTGGACCACTTTGTGTTCCCCATCCCGTGGGTGTCCAGCATCTCGCCTGTCCTTATGGGGTCAGAGAATGGGCGTGTGAGGCCCCAGGCTCGAATGTACACCCGTGCCTCGTGGCTCTTGCCCCTGTCAGGGGCCCCCCATGGTGGGAGCACCAAATACCGTGTAGTTACATGGACCCCAAGGACAGGGACCATGCTCGGCACATACTCTCCAGCCCCCAACACCAGCCTGGAGCCAGCACAGAGGGGGCTGCAGCAAGGGTTGGGTGGAGAGACTGGGAGAGAGGTGACCGGTTCATGGCCAGTTCCAGTACTGCCACCAGCTCTGCCTGGGAGGGCAAGGAAAGCATCCTGGAAAAGGGAACTTTAATATGGGCTTTGAAGTCTTAGTAGGAGTTGGCTGGGCAGAGGAGGTAAGTGTTTTTGAAAGTTGACATCATCCTGAACTGTGAGGAAGGAGCCTGCTGGAAGGAGTCCCGTAGATGACTTCACTGATTCGTCCATACATTCATTCCACCTGCATTTATCAGTGTCTGCCGTGTGCGAGGCATTGCCCTAGTCACTGGGGAACAGCACAGGTTACCTCCCTGAGCGCCTCCCTCATCTGTTACACAAATTTTCTCAGAGTGCCTGCTCTAGCTGTAAAAGAGGAAACGAGCGCAAAAATCCCTGCCCTCCTAGACCTCACAGCAGCCCTGTGACGTAGTGAAGTTAGACCCATTTCACAGATGAGGAAACTGAGGCTACGTTTCTCAAGGTCCACAGCTGGGCAGAGGCAGGGCTGGGGCCTCGCCCTGAGGGAGCAGGACTGGCGGCTCAGCCCCCATCACCTGAAGGGCCCTCCCCTCCACCCACCCCCAGGCCGCCTCCTCCGTCCTGCCCCTCCCCAGCCATCCCCACCTCTGATCCCACACCAACCCCTGTCCTTCCCCTGCAGACATCAAGCCTGCCAACGTGTTCATCACAGCCACGGGCATCGTGAAGCTCGGTGACCTCGGCCTGGGCCGCTTCTTCAGCTCCGAGACCACCGCGGCCCACTCCCTAGGTAAGGGGCCTGTCCACGCCCAACCCCCCGCAGGGTCCTGGATGACATGGGAAGATGCGGACCCTGTCCCCATGGTGCCTTTGGTTGGTTAGTGCAGCAAAATGCCTCGTTGAACCCCAGACATTCTTCTTCAGAACAGTGACCAGAGGGGAGTAAACCAAGGCCCCGAGGAGCCCAGGATGGGGCTCCCCTGCATCCTCACGCGCTCACGCTCTAGGGGATGGGGAGATGTGGCTCTGTGGTCGCACTGGCAGCCACTCCGTCTTTCTCGTTGCCGCGTGGTATCCCATCATGTGTGAGTGTGTGCGTCTGGTTGTTTTGAAACCCTTGTCCCCATCTGACCCCGGAGGACCCCTGGCCCGGCCTCCTTAGCAGCTGGTGCGTCGTGATTCTTGTGTTAGGTCAGAATGAAAGGATGTTCAAGGACCTGCCAACCCGTGAGTTCTCAACACTTCATTCACCTACGCGGGCTGTTCCTCCTGCTGGGGGACGTTTGAGCTGTTCCCGTTTTGGGCTTTTAAATAGGCATTTTCAAAGCTGTGGGGACCAAGTGCTCACCCGGTAGAGGTGACTTTCTAGCTGAGCTGTGGGGAGTGAATAGGAGCTGGCAGGGCATGGGGGAAGGGATGAGGTGATCAGGGTCGAGGGACCTTGGGTGGCAAGGAAGGTGGGCGGGGCCTTGAATGCTAAGCTCAGTGGGTAGGCACCACCCCAGGAGTGCTGGAGAGCTGAGGGCCGGACGCCGGTGGAGACTTGGAGGTCACGTGTGTGTTTTGGGTCACGTTAAGCACTGCCCAGCTTCGGAATCCGGATACGTGAGTGAATGCAAGACTTGGACCCATGGAGAATTTTACGTTTAATTAGAATGACATTTAATTAGAAACCAGCAAAGTCCCCAGTGGAACACAGAAGTAGGGTCCCCTATGTGCTATGACCAGGGCCGTGGGGGAACGTTTCATGATGGGGAGGGGTGTAGGGGCACCTCCCCTTTCCCTGAGCAATTCCTGGCTCTTTGGGGTGGCGTTTGAGGGGACGGTGCCTGAGGCTCACCTCCCCGTGTGCTGCCGCGTCCACAGGCCTGGCCCCTTGAAAACCACTCTGTTCTGCACTCATCTGCCCCGCACTCCACGGCCCAGCCAGTACATCTCGTGTCTCCCTGTCCCCGAGAGCCTGCGGCATGCCGGGAGACACACAGCGTCTTCTGGTGACGGCGGAGGTGCTTTCTGGAAGGCACACTTTCCTGGTGGAAACTGTCACTGTTCATACAGGTCCTGATGGCTGGAGGCTCTCAGGGTGTAGCACACAGTCTGGAGAAACATGCTAACTCAGAGATCAGCAGCTTCCAGCTGGGAACGTGTGTGTGTGTGTGTGTGTGTGTGTGTGTGAGTGTGTGTGTGTCGTTTTGAAACCCTCGTCCCCACCTGACCCCGGAGGACCCCTGGCCCGGCCTCCTTAGCAGCTGGCGTGTCATGGCTCTTCCGTTAGGTCAGAATGAAAGGATGTTCAAGGACCCGCCAACCCGTGAGTTCGTGACACTTCATTCATGCCTCAAACAGATGTGAGGGTCTGTGGGATCCTTCCTTTGTGCTGACGAGGAATCTAAAACCCAAGGAACTTGAGTGATTCTTCTGAGTCGTGTGGCAGCAGAGCCAGGACCCAAATGCAGGCCTCCCGGTGCAGGGCCCATGCTTCTTCCAGGGGACCAGGCTCAGAGGTCCTGGAAGGATCTCCCTCGGGAACTCAGCCACCAACCCCCCGTTCCTGGGAGGAAACTGTCTTCCCCGCTCCCCTCAGACCCTTCTCTTTGGGAAAATCAGTGTGTCTTGTCAGTTTGGGACCGTTTACCCCTCTGGTTTAAGAGCTTCAAAAAGGCCAGAAATTCAAGGGGAACCGTCAAAGAGCAGAGTTAAAGCCACTGTCTCCCATCCCCTGTCAGTCAGGCCCCAGCCCTCCTCCGTCCCGCTGGGGAAGAGACTGCGGCACTCGTCAGAGCTGGTTAAGATCACATCATTAGGAACGGGCAGAAATTCGGGCTCGTCCGACAGTGTGAGTTTATTGACTTGGACTGGTGCACTTATTATATTAATGAGAAGGAATTGGAACTTGGGAAAAGGCCGCCCGGGTAAGCCTGGCTCTTCCCGAGGCCTCTGAGTGGCTGACGGGCTGCGTGGTGGGTGGAAGGAGCCCTCCTGGGGCCGTTTGCCCACCGAGCTGAGAAGCATGGGCTCGGCATGGCCCTGCTGCGAGAACTGAGAACTGAGGGCCAGGCCCCATGACGGCATCAGTGCAGAGCCAAAGCCCAGGGCCTGAGGTCTCCAAGACACAGGAGAAAGAGCCCCTTTCCATAGCGAGGTTCTGCACACAGCTAAGTCTTGTGCACACGTTTGGTGGCACAGGAGATTGAACTAATTGCAGTTGCGTCGTGACGCGGGAAGGACTTGGGGGGCGGAGTCTCCTCCACACCCTGTGCGTGGGTAGGAATTATGCATCCATTGCATCTCTGCGCACCTACTATGTGGGGATGCCCTGGTGGCAGCCACATTGCCCCGGCAGCCACGTTGCCCCGGAGGCTGCTGACCCACGTCAGGGCTTATGCACATCCCATCTCCTCCTGCCTCCTCCTCCCCCAGCCCCCTCCCCGCCTCCGTATTTGCTAACACGAGGCTGGCATGAAAGGGCATTAGTCATGCCATGGCCGGGCTGACAGGTGCGGTACCCAGCGGTGGCAGAGCGGCTGCTTCGGTGTCAGGAATAGGAGCCGTAATTAGAGCGCAGAACAGAATGAGCGTCAGACGAATTACCAGGCAGCAGACCATATTTGTCAGGAAGGATTGCATACATAAAAATTAAGTGACAGTACACGCCGGCATAATGAAAGAAAAATGAAAGATTTGCCTACACGCAGCTCACAAGCTACAAGCAAGAGTCTCGCTCCAAGCAACGGCAGCAGCTGCAAGACAAATTGTGGGGCTGGGAGAGCAAGGCCCTTCCCACTCCGCAGAGGAGACAGGGCAGCCTCGGGCTGGGATCAGGGGTGGGAGGTAAGGCAGGCTCACACCCAGGCCGGTGCAGGGCTCCACACTGCCTCTCGGGGGGATGGGGGAACAGGTCCAGTTGGGGGCAACCCCTGTCAGGTACCTGCGGTCAGGGCATGCTGGCTTTCCCAGGCCGCTGAGCCCCGGCATGGCCGTGGGGCATAAATCCCTCCTTCTCGCGTTCCCGAGCCGAACGCCCTGGCCCTGGGCTGGGCCTGAGACGTGAGGTTATGGGGACATGAGAGGATGCAGCCTTCTCTGCTCTCAGGGGGCCCCCAGACTGGTGGGGAGACCGACAGTCCCAGGGTGGTGTTGGGGGAGGGCAGGCAGAACCGTCTCCTGCAGGCCCACTGTGTGCAGGCACAGTGCTGGGCTCCGTGACTCAGCTGTGCATGAGGAGCCCAGGGTCCACTGGGGGCCTGGAGCTGCCTCACCCCATCCCAGGGCTGCTCTTTACTTCCGTTTTCTATAGTCACTGAACTCGCCAAGGAGGTGGGTTAACAAAGAAGACAAGGCTTAAAGGATGTTTGAAAAACATGTTGCTTCTTAAAACGTTATCCCCATAAGGCTTATACCTTCATTTGACAGATGACGGGACTGAGGCTCAGAGAGGTGCTACCACATCCCTGTGGTCCCTGGGCAGGCAGGGACTGGAGCCCTTGGGGGGTCAGCAGCTCTCCACGGCACCAGCCGGGAAGTGGGCTTGGGGCCCAGTGAGCTCTCTGGGTGGGGAACACTGACAGCGCCCTGTGGGGAAGCCTGCCCAGCCTCATAGCTGTGGGCCGCGTGGGACCTGGGGCTTGTCCTGGGCCACAGGGAAGGAGGATTGAGCCTCTCCTGTCAGGACAGCGCCCCCGTGAGTGTGCCCACGGCCAGGCGCCCCGAGGGTCCCATCAGTGTGGGCTCAGAGCGTCATGCAGATGTGTCCCTGGAGACCTCCTGCTTCGTCCTGGCAGCCCAGGACACCTGGGAACAACTGGTCCAGAAAACCTGCTTCAGCAGGCGGAGCCCAGGTTCTAAGCGCTGACACCTGGCGGGGGGAGATCACCTGTGGCTGGTGAGTGGCTCCTGGCTTGTCTGCCGCATCCCTGGCATTTTCAGGGACACAAACCGTTAGAACAAGATGAGCTGGTGGCAGGGAGGGAAGGGAAGGGCTCAAGGGGATGGCCAGTGAGGAATCGACCCGGGCCTAGGATGCAAACCCCAGCTTGTTCATTCACTCACTCAGAGGTTTGGGCCGCTCACCCGGGAGGCCCCTGCCCGCTGGAGCTCACAGCCTGCGGGGGAAGCACTGTTCTAATAACCATGTCCCAGGTGGTGTCTCCGCCCTGGGGGTGGGAATCATCACAGCCGGTTACCAGGGGAGGAACTCCAGGTGCAGTGAGGCTAGCACCTTTGTGATGCCAGGTGGGTGGTGCTCCAGCCAGAGCCACGTGGCGGGCAAGGCATGGCCACGCCAGGGTTTTCATCCGAGGCTCCCTGAGCCACCTTGGATGAGCCCCTGATACCTGGAAAACACAGGGTCCTGCGTAGAAGCGCAGAATCGTGCTACCTGACTCTCATATCTGTTAGAGATGTTCCATGTGGGAACTAAAAATAGGCAGATATAACAGTCTGGAATCAAGTCAACGCTGATAAAAGTGCAGTGTTTTCTCAACATCGCTGCTTCTCCAGAGGGCCCAGTGTAGCCTGGCATGGGGTCAGCTGGTAATTAATTTAAGAACTTGATAACAAGTGGTGGCACAGGTGAGCCTGTAGGGATGTGCGTGTGTGTGTGCGTGCGTATGTGTGTGTGTTGCTGCCCAGAGTTCCAGCGTTGCGGGGAGTGGGGAGAGTTTGGAGTTTGGAGTCGAATGCCAGGCTGAGGACCCGGCTTTTCTCTCTTGAGGGATGAGCCAGTCGGCCTTAGGGGCAGGGACACGGCCCCTGCCTTGGGGTGTAGGACAGGTGGGAAGGGGCAGGACAGCGGGGGGCTAAGCCGCCAGTCGTCCAGGTGAGGAGGAGCTGCTAGGGCAGCGGCCAGCCCCCTCAGGATGTGAGGCCTGATTGATGTTGGGGGCAGCGGGGAGGGAGTTTCATAGGCCGGGGTCTCGTGCAGCACAGAGGAGGAATCTGGTCCTCACCTGCTCCTTTGTTCTGCCCACTTGGCCACCCCCAGCCCCCCTTTCCTCAGTCCACTCCCCTCACTGCCCCCCAGCTCCACCCCCCGGGGTCTGTGGTAGCAGCAGAGGCTTCCCAGAGCCCTTCTGCCTGCATGTCTGTGTGCCAGGAGGTTGAACTATCCCCCTTTTCCAGAGAGGGAGACCGAGGCTCTGAAGTGTGGCAGAGAGGACCCCGAGGACCATGAGTTCACCCCGTGTTCCACCGATGGGGAGACGAGGCTGAGACAGCCGTTCAGTTCTCTGCTCACCAGTGGTTGCAGTGGGTTCAGACTGGCTGGGGTGCAGCTCCTTTGCCGTCAGGATGGTGCCCAGGCCTCGCGGCCCGCCCAGCGGATGCGTGTCAGCACCCACACCCCGTTTCCCAGCCATTTTCAAAACCACCATTTGGGGAAGAAGTGCAGCCCACAGACGCAGCCTCCCCTTCATGTGAAATCTTTGCCTTTTTCATATCTAATGAACATGTTTCAAACACCGTGAGCATTTCAAAACACGGCAGAGTTTGTTTTGACAGGAGTGGCGCATCTTGGGAAGCGGGGCCCTTTAATCAGCCTCTGCTTTGAGGTCCCGCGTTCTCCTCTGATATCTGCCCGGTTTGAAATCTGGGAGTTCCAGGTGAAGACGCGGGGAAGGTCAGGGTTTGTTAGGCTCCTCTTTCATATGCAGAGCTCCATCCCCAGAGGGGAGGCTGGGGGCGGGGCTGGGAGCCTGCAGGTCTGACGGGGAGATGCTGGAAGGGGATTTGAGACCCTGGCTGTGTTCGCTCTGCGTCTGAGCATCTCCGTGGGACTGTGCTGCTGCTTTGCCGGCTGGAAGGGCCCACAGGGGCACCCCCCACCCCACCCCTGGGCAGGACAGGGAGCCAGACCTTCAGGGCCACTGTCTGTGGAAGCTCCTCCCCGTGCCAGCTTCTACCTCTCTTCCCCAGAATCACCACTCCCCCGGGGTTCAGGGTCACATCCTCCAGGGCCCGCTGCAAGCTTGGAACTTCTTTGAAGTCTCTCATTTTTATCTTTAAAACTCACGCAGGTTGTGCATTATCCTTTATAATGTTTGAGCACTTCCTGTTGGTATAAAAATCGGGTTTTACAGGCTTATTCCCGGGGAAAGCTGGCAAAACGGGACGAGGTGCTGTGTTCGCCCCCTGCAGCTTTGTATGCCTCTAGCACAAGGTGAGAACCCCTCTGATGAGGCAGAGCACAGACCGGGGGGCGGGGGGGGGGGGAGCAGCCCCTCCCCTGGGGTCAGGGGACAAGAGAAGCTGCCCAGAGGCAGGAACATGAGGACCCAGTGGCCGGCCAAACTTCCCTCCGTTAATGCTTCATGAATTCATTTGTTCCACGATGTTTCTGCGCATCTGAAAGGAGGGCAGGTCTGGGAGGCTTTGCGCAGCCCCTCTCAGGTTGTAACACGTATCAGACACTCTGGGAGCTTGTGGGAGATGCAGGTGTCCAAGTTCCAGCCCTGGAGGTTCTGGTTCCACAGGCCTGGGGTTGGGCTGGGGGTTCAGGTTTTTGACAACTTCTTCCAGGTGGTTTGGCTGCAGCCACTGATCGGTCCAGTCTTTCCTTGCACAGCTGGCTCCTTCTGGACACTTGCTGGGCCAGGCAACTCACCACCTCCTGATGGACCCACTCCTGGGAGGGCCCAGCACAGCGTCAAGGCGCAGTTAACATTGAATACAGATGGGTGGGTGGATGGATGGATGGACAGACGGATTGATGATGGATAGATGGATGGATGGATGGATGGAATGGCGTATGCAGCAGTGGCATCTTTGAACAAAGTACAAATCACATTTGGGCGTTTGCCTTCCCCCCCCTTAACACCAGTGGAAACTGGGGTACAAGCAGAAGGAGCAATGAAGAGGTAGAAGGTTGGGGTGGAGAGTGGAGGGGAGGGGTGGTGAAGCCCCCGACCTTTCTCTCCCTGGTGCCCCCAGGCTTTTACCCCAAGCAGGGCTGAGGCAGGGATCTGGAGGCCCAGCAGAGGGACAGGGGGACAAACCAAATGTCCAGACCTCACCAAGCAGCTAGCTCTCTGTGGCCGGGGGAGGGGGCAGTTTAACTTGACCTTGAGGAACTCACCAGGAGGCAGAGGCACAGAGGTGAACTGGAGGGCAGGCCGGGGTTGGAGCAGGAGGAACAGCTGCTCAGAGACTTCATTTTTGGATGGGCCTGGCCAAGGCAGCCCTAGACCAAAGCCTGGCCACTCATCTAGAATGAGCAGAGGATAAGACTGAGGGTGGTGAGAGGTGTCAGGGCCAGCCCACACTCCCAGCCTGGCCAGGTCGGGGGCAGGGGTTGGCCAGGGGTCTTAAGGATGTGGTGCAGCCAGACGGTGGGCACTGCTGTCCCTCACTGAGGACAGGGCCTCTGACCTCTGCCCCTCCCCCGCTGTCTCTGCACCCCATCAGCCCCCTGTGGTTGTTCTCTGCAGGAGACTGTTCTCACCTCATAGGCACGTGCCCCCACAGCACCCTGAGTGCTAGAAACACTTACAGTTTGGTCTGAGGTTCCCGCTGTTAAGTGAGAACTGTTTGGATTTCATCCTGTGGTTTGGCTATGACAAGTCATCCATTTCACACTTGCCCGTTCATTTTCATTTTGCTCCCTTGTGGCTGAAATATACAAGGGGTTGCTACTGGAAGCCGCAGTTTGCTTATAGAATCCCACATGGGTTCATGTGTTGACTGACAGCTCTTTCTGCTGAATAGCAATTAGCCCCCTGATTTCAGCCATTAAGTATGCATATAGGATGACACAGTTCGCAAAACATGTATTTAAGTGATGTCTGCTCTCCTGGGATTATTGCCATCAAAGGATGCTTGGTACCCTGATAAAGCACTAATCAGGTAGTCCCTCCTGGGCAGACATCAGTTAAGTAAATAGTGTGTTAGACTACAAGAAAAAAAGTGTTAACCCTGCTACATACTATCTGATAACATGCAGATGGGTTCATTGATTCAGTGAGTATATGCTTAGAAGGTGCCTGCTATGACCCAGCCCTGAGCAGGGCACTGGGACACTTTGGTAACACGGTCCTGCCGCCAGCGTGCTCATGCCAGGAGCGTGGGTTTCCAACACTGTTCACAGCCTCTACAAGTCAGGCATGATAGAATTTCTCACCCATCTCCAATGAGATGAGAAAAGCAAGACGATAAAGTTTTCAAACAGCTGAACTTTTTCAATGTGAAGTACTGTCCTTGATCTTGAGATGGAGTCTCTATTTGGGTTGGCCAAAAAGTTCGTTTGGGTTTTCTGTTAAGATCTTATGGAAAAACCCAAACAAACTTTTTGGCCAACGCAAATACTTGTTCTAGTGTTAAACTGAATAGTAGTGACACGAAATGGTAGTTGGGATTTTGTGTTTTATTTAAACACCTTTACTTAGCAAACATAAGTTGCTCTGAAACATCTTTGGCCCATGACAGCCTGAAGTCTGGGCCCCTGGTTTGGGGCACCCGTCACTTTCCTAGTCTAGCTCATTAAAAGGCCTCTTCCCCTCCCAGGGTCCCCTGTGTTCCCACGTGTGGTGCTGGACATCCCTCCTTCCTAGGGTCATCAGCCCACATCTCAGGCTCAGCCTCTGCCACACTGGACTCCAGCTCCCTTCACAGACTCTGGCCAAAACAGCAGCAGCCACTGTCACATTCACATGGTGACTCCAGGCCAGTGAAAATGTCCTCTGTGTAGCAACCTTTAAAATCTGGTCCTAAAGCCTCCAGAACAGTCATCCTCCAAATGGACTGATATCAGAATCTCAGGTTACAAATCTGTGGTTACAAATCCAGATTCCTGGGCCCCTCCTCGGCCATGCCAATTCAGCCCCTCTGCTGCAGCTTGCACGCCTCTGGCGATGGGGAGCTTACCACCTGTCAGGAAATCCTCCCATCTTTGCCCAGCTCCAGATATTCAAGTGTGACTCCTCTGCTTTTTAATTAAGACATGATATGCATACAGTAAAGCTCTCTCAAGCCCTTTCCTGATCACTTCCCCCATAAAGTAATTTTTCCTGTTTTTGATAAAAATGGAATCAAATAGTGGGTGCTCTTTTGTGCCTGGCTACTTTCCCTCAACATTGCGTCTGTGCAGTTGATCCATTTTGTGGCGCATACCTGAGATTTGCTCTTGTTCATTGCTGTTTAGTATTCCATTGTGTGAATAGACCACATTATCAGTTTACCTCTTCTACTGGTGATTACCATTTGTTTCCAGTTTCCGGCTATTATGAATAAAGCCACTCTGCACGTTCTTGATCATGTCTCTTGATGGACAGAGCACTCATTTCTCTTGGGCGTGTACCTAGGAGTGGAATTGCTGGGTTATAGTGTAGGCAGTGTTCAGCTGTAGTAGATGCTGCCACAGTGATCGTGCCACTTTATGGCCCCGTCAGCAATGCATGAGGGTTCCAGTTGCTCCGCACATCACCACCTTGGTTTATCTCAGTCTTTTTAACTTTAACCATTCAGGTGGGTAGGTGGTAGGTGGTACCTCATTGTGCTATTAATTTGCATTGCCCTGATGAGTAATGAGAAACGCAATATCGTTTCATGTGCTTATTGGCCATTTGGATATTCTCCTTAGTGAAATACCCCTTCAAGTCTTTTGCTAATTTGAGGGAGGGGGATGTTTGTCTTTTGTATATTGATTTATAGAAGTTTTAAAATATATTCTATATATGAGGCCATTGTTGGGTATATGTTTTGAGATGACTTTCTCCCACTCTGTGGCTTGCCTTTTAACTCTCTGAATGGGTTTTTGGTGAACTGAAGTTCCTAATTTTAATGAAGTCCAGTTAATCAATCTTTTCTTTAATGGTTAGTATCTCTTCTATTCTGGCTAAGAAATCTCAGGCAACCCCAAGTCTAGACATGCT
Source organism: Leucopleurus acutus (assembly GCF_964270905.1). Classification (NCBI taxonomy): domain Eukaryota; kingdom Metazoa; phylum Chordata; class Mammalia; order Artiodactyla; family Delphinidae; genus Leucopleurus; species Leucopleurus acutus. The sequence goes on along the minus strand of NC_139150.1, from coordinate 10,921,069 downwards.
GATTGGTGCTAGTAGCCAAGGGTGGTGGCTAAGAGTTCAGTTTCTGGAGCCTGAAGATCTGTGTTTGAACCTCAGTCCTGCCACTATTCGGAGCCTCGGTTTCCCCATCTGTAAAATGGGCTAACACACACACCGTGGTTGGTCCACGTTCACAGTGGTTGTTTTCACTGTTGAGAGCCTTATCTGGACTCTTCTGGGATTCAAACAGTCACCTTAGAGGGTATTTTGGTCCGTTGCTTCCCAGAGCCTGGCCACTGTGTCCCACTCCCCCCGGGCAGTTGGCAGAAACGCCAGTCTTGAGCCACTCAGCCCCCAGACTGATTGTCAGGTCTGGGTGGGTCCCTATCTCCAGGGGCTTTTAGGGCCCTGCCAGCGTGGGAACTTCCAGTCTGTCCCAGCCCTCTCATTTGACAGAGGAGGGGACAGGAAGAGAGGGCGAGGGGGCTGCCCAGGATCCTGGTGAGGCTGAGGCCAGGCCTCTCCCCAGCCCTCACCCTCCCCACCTCTCCCTCCTGTGCAGCCCCTGCACAGAGGATAAGCACGCATCCTTTTGCTGTGTTTCAGTGGGGACACCATACTACATGTCACCGGAGAGGATCCATGAGAACGGCTACAACTTCAAGTCTGACATCTGGTCTCTGGGCTGTTTGCTGTATGAGGTGAGTGTCTGGCCTGCAGCTCAGTGGCATTTGGTGGGGCGTGCATGGTGGGCACCCAGCTGAGGCAGGCCTGGTACCATCTGGGTCCTGTCCTTCACCCCACTCGGTCCAACGTCTGCCTGATTAGCAGCGTCAGGCTGGAAGAGGTTAGAGGGGTGGTCACTTGCAGGCTAGGTGCCACTCCCCCTTGGGATGCTCAGATCTGGGAAGGGAGATGAACTAGAACCAGACGGAGAGTCCAGTGTCTGCTTGCTGATGGAAGGAGCACAGGCAGGGGGATCTGGCTGCCCCGGTTTCCCTGGTAACCAGGGTGATTCTGTTCACTATTTGGCATTTATCCATGGATCAGGCCCCATGCCTCTGAAACGCTCCCCAATGAGGGGCAGTCACGTTCTTCCAAGCTCAGCAACGTGGGTCTCCCTAGAGACCACCACTGTCTCCCCTGGGCTGGGAGATGGAGCCACCAGATGGCCGTTTCCAGATCTGCTGGCCACCTTGGACGGAGGGACAGGAATATTTCTGAGTCTTGGTAGGCTCAGACGTGAGACAACATGAACTCGTAAAGCCCCCATCCATTTTGGCCAGCCACCGGGGACCCTGGATAACCGGGGGTCTAGGGAGCACAAGCCACACTTGGCCACGAAGCTGCTGCAGCTGCCGGTGAGAGGCGGGGAAGCCTGAGCCCTCTAGTATCTCCAAGCTGGCGGCCACACCCTCCCACCGCCCTGGCCCTGGTCCTGGCCCATCCCGTGCTGGGCAGGATTCCACTGGTCTCCTCATCTGTAAAATGGGAATAGTAGCTGTCCTGCATTGTCATAGGCCAGATGAATGAAATAACAGTTATGAAAGACTTTGAGGACCCTCTAGGGCTATGAGACACCAAGCATGGTTTCGGTTTAAAGTTGGAACCTTGATTATTTTTCTGCTCTCCCTGGGGTGGACTTGCGCATCCCTGGAATCTGGCTTGGAACTGATAGCTGAAGTCTCCTAGGGCAGCGATGCACAGGATAATGTTGCGGGACCACTAGGAGTGTCTTGGAGTTGCAGAGACTGACTTCTTTGCTTCCTTGGGAGTATCGATGGTGGGAATTGACCTCATGGCCCGTGGGTATAAACTTCGGGACTCAGCTGCCCACTGCTGATGCACAGGGACCAGGGCAGCTATGCGGTCGGGGTCTCTTGGCACTGGGATTCCCCGCTCCCTGCATTACAGACGGAGACCATGAAATCAAAACTCTGATCCCTCCACAAGGTTTACACTTCACAGCATCTTTCTTTGTAAGCCAGTGGCCTCCTATTAATAGCAGACATTTCATTTTAAAAGAGTGGCCTTGTGGGTAAAGATGAAGCCAATTGGAGATGTGGCCCTTGTGGCGTTTGTACCTGAGCCCCCTTCTTCTGGAGGTCCGTAGTGTGGGCGCTCCACAGAGTCATCTTGAAGGTTTATGGGCGAGTCAGGCCCTGGCAGTCAGAGGTGGGGAGCAGACTGTGCTTTCTGGGACTCACAGGGGCGTCTGCTGTAGGAGGACTTCTTTTAATGAGCACCGAACGGGAGCAGCTGCATCCAGGCGGTGCTGCCAGTGGGGCCGCAGTGGATGAGGGTGCAGAGTGGCTTCTGGCCCCTGGGGATGAGGAGGGCAAAGCTGTGAATCCTTCCCTCGTGGGGAGCACGCAGCTCCCATAGCTGTGGTAGTTTGGGTGGGAGAGAGGCGGGGCCTGGTGTGGCCCAGACCTCGGTCAGAAGGACCAACCCGAGGTCAGAGCTCAGCACCCGCTCACCCCCTGAAGGCCCTGGAGCTCCAGGAGCTTCAGTTGCCCAAGTGTAATGGGAGTCACACCTGCCTCATGAGGTGTGGACGGCACCTGGCTCAGACGGCCCTCCGGCAGTGCGGGGCAGGTCTTTGCAGCGCCGTTACTGCCCACCTCGCTGCCCAAGAGCCCCCTGAGCTGGTGCCGGTGAGGAGCTGGCCACATTTCCCTTTTCGCTTTGGCCAGCGGGGAGCCAAAGTCCAGCCGTTGTCTGTCCCCTCGGAGACTCGGCTTTGTCCTCCTGCCCTCATGGATGCTGTCCCTAGTCCAGAGTTCTTTACTCTTCCATTCTGCGTTCAGGATTTCTGTAAGCCACTTCCTGCCTCTGTGAATCGTGTGAGTCTTCAAACGTAGACAAACAGTAGACGAGGGTGTGACTGGGCCCTGCTCCTGTGCTCAGGGCTCCCGAGCTGGTGCCACCAGCTCCCTAGAGGCAGACTGCAGTCCTGAGTCCCTGCCCTGGGCGCCTAAACGCACTTCTAAAGAGGCAGCGTCTGTTCGCGGCGCCCCAGCCTGGAGGTGCCGGTTTATTTCATCACTGAGGCTCGCAGCCAGGGAGGGGCGTGTCAGCAGTAGCAAGTCAATGAAATCAGTCAAGTCCTGCGTCCGCGGGGACAGCTGACCTGAACCCAGTGGCCCTGGGCCTCCCACAGAAGAGGGCTGGCGTGGCGGCCCCTCTAAGGGCAAAAGGCGGTGGGGGCCCTTCCCCAGGCTGCCACCCCTGAGCCCTGTGGGAAGACAGAACCAGACGTTTTCCCAGCAGACAGGAAGGGCCGTGGTAATTGGGAGGCAACGACCCCCAGACACGACCGGAGCCCCCGCTGCACAGCCTGTGGTGCGTCCTGAGGGCGCCAGCTGTAGATCTGCGACAGGCTCCCCACCTCACCCGCACACCCAGATCACATCCGAGGATTCTGGGCAGAGCCAGGGGAACACACCTGGGCCACGCGGCAGGTGACGGCACAGAGCCAGAGAAAACCTGCCCACAGTGGGGACAGGCCTGCCCTTTCCCACAAGCCCCGGTGCGGGCTGGAAGTCTCAGGAGCCCCCTGGGTTAGGTTCCTACGGCTGCTGTAACAGATTACCAATTGGCTTCATACAACGTAAAATTATTCTCTTACGCTCTGGAAGCCAGAAGTCCAAAATCGATTTCAGTGGACTAAAGGCAAGGAAAAGGAAAAGACCACCCACATGCCTTGGCTTGTGGCCTCTTCCTCGTATCACTTAAGTCAACACAGCTCCTTCTCCTGTACTCAGAAATCTCCCTCTGCGCCTTCTTATAAAGATACTGTGATTACACTTAGGGCCCACCTGGATCACCTGGGACACTCCCCCGATCCGGGGATCCTTAATTTCATCACATCTGCCCAATTTATTTTGCCATATAAGGCAACGCATTTGCAGGCTCCAAGGATTAGGACATGAACATCTTTGGGGGCCTTTATTCAGCCCACCACACCCCCTTCCACCTGGGCGTCCAGATGTCCACTGAGGACCTCCCGAGGTCAACTTAAGATGCTGATGTTGACCCGTGGCTAGTGAGGAGCCGCCACAAAGCACGATACCTGGCCTGAGCTCCTCAGGGTGGGTGCCAAGTGGGATCTGTCTTGAAGAGGTCAGCATAGGAGAAACGGGCCAGACAGCTCAGCCTCCGGGAGCAGCACTGCCCTGGACACTGTAGTGAATCACAAGAATCACACCAGGCGAGTCCCAGCTTTGCTGTAAGGGAGAAAGCGGGCTCAGAGATGCGGAGAGACCTCCCAGGGTCACACAGCAAGGAAGTGACCTAGATGGGCACTGGTACCCAGGTTGTCGATGCCTGCCCTCCAGTGAGCAGGAGCCAGGAAGGGACCAGTGGTCCTTGTGGAGCCAGGGCCTCTCCCCTTCTCTCCAGCCACCAGGGAAGGCGTGACTGCTGGAGAAAGATGCAGGGCCTCTGCTCAGAGCCCCTTTGAGGGGAAGGCCCGGTTGTGAGGATCCCCCAGCCACTTCAGTGGCCCCTCCAGGAGCTCCCAGCAGGGATGCCCAAGCTCGGCCTGTTGGAAGACCTGGCGCTTTATTTTCATTACCCGGCACACCCCGGGAGGCACTCAGCAGGCCGCCTGGGCTCTGCAGGATTGATTTATTTTTCTATGGGAGCTCAGCTCTGAGCACAGAGCTGAAGGAATCAGGATCCTCAGTGGGGGGCCTTCTTACCGCAGCCTCAGCCAGAGGAGGCTGAGACCAGCAAGAAAGTGGGCCAGGGGACAGGTGCAGCCGTGCCTTGTATGGAATCCTGCTTTGGAATTCTGGCTTGAGCCAGAGAATGATCTGGATTCCCCCCACCTCGTGGGGAAGCAGGGCTGCAGACTGCTTGGCAACTAACCTCTGGGTTCAACCTTCACTCCTGGAAGAGCTCGGGAGATACTGGTGATGAGATGGATGTCCGAGGCCCTGACAGGGCCAGAGTCAAAGGCAGTCGCTGTCCACTCTGAGTCAGAATCCCCTTCTCCTTCTGACGTCTTAAGTCACACACCAGTTTCCCTGAGCCCTCCCGGCGGGGGCAAGTGTCCACACTCTCCCATTTCCCCAGCTATGTGTCATCCCAGTAACGCCAGGCAGGAAAAGTTCTGCGTTTGAGGAGCAGCACTGAGAGCCGTGGCTTTGGCAGTTCTAACGAGGCCCCAAACAGCAATTCCTCCTCTGCTTCAACCAGTCAGAGGTGGGTGGTCGCCGGTACGAGGAGATCTCGCCATCCGGGGTAACCGTTCTAATCCCAGTGTCTCAAGCAGCCCCAGAGGTTCCTTCACAGCCCAGTGCTCTGATCTGGGTGGAAGGCCCGTGGCCGGCAGCTGGAGGGCAGCAGGCGGGGACGCTGCTTCCGCTAGAATCTGCATTTATGGATGCAGAAGCCACTGGGGGCCAGGGAGGCAGAGAGGGCTCCTCTGGCATAGCTCGCTGCTGACCCTGTTCAGAAAGCTTTTCTGAAACAGTGTGGGGAAGGTGCCAGGAAGGATGGAGAGATTCTCTGAAGGGAACGGCAGATACGGGGCTCATGCCTCGCCATTCTGGGGCTCTTCTGGAGTCCCACACAGCAAGTTTTGTGCAAATCAGATCAGGCTGGCTTGTCGAAAGGATCACCCAGTCCCTCTCCCAGGTCAGACACGTGAAAAACCAGAGCCTGTGTTAGTGGGGCCGACATCCTTTCTACTCTGAACAGACACGCTTTCCAGGAAAATCCATCTTAATCCTCCTGCCATGACTTGAAGGGCACCACATCACCCCGAATGACTGCCCTGGAGCCTCAGCTGCTCTCTACTGTAGCAACAGATGTCCTTTTGAAACTGCCCAATTAACCCTTTGCACCGAGGTCCTCATTTTAATTATTGGAAATACATCACCCAAGTGACGCCATCTTGCATGCTAGATGGTAAAGCCAGTTCAGTCAGGCTGCCTGAGCCCACAGCGGGCAGAGCCTCTGCATACTCATCCTGCCCCGCCGAGTGCCAGGGCCTTCCCGCAGGGGTGGGCTTCACCGTCCAGGTGGGTTCCCAGCCCTCCTCAGAGGGGCCCAAGCCCCTGGCCAGGGGGAGGAGACACCCACCTGAAAGCACTCAGTCAGGGCCCAGGCACCTGGCCCCCCCAAGTCTCCAGGCCACACTGCCTCTCCCAAGGCCATCTGGACGCCCAAGGGCACTGCCTGGGCTCTGAAGGCCCCTGTGCTCTTCTGGAGGAGAAGCCCTGCTCTTCCTCTTGGTATCACCTGACCTGTTCACAGGGGTGAACAGAGCGTGGGGCAGACCAGGAAACTAAAGCTGGTGGGCTACCACGGGTTCCCCCAGCCCGGAGACAGGGTTCGCCCACCCACCTTCCGGAGCCTGAAGGGGAGTGAGGATTCCTCAGGTGTCCCACAGGCCCCGGCTGTGGGGTCTGTGCCTAGTGGCCCTGGCAGCCCGGCTCCTTGAAGGGAACCAGGGCCAAACGGACAGGCGGGCACATTACCCAACGGCACTTCATTAGCAGGCGTCGTCGGGCCGTCATTTGGAGGCAGGCAACAGTGAGCGGGAGTGACAGGCAGCTTGCATCCCATTGCGGAGATGGCTGGCGGGCGCCGTGCTGGGCTGCCTCATGGGCAGCATGGCTCCTGTGTGCCCCTGTTGAAGACACCCCCCCGTCGTGCTCTGAATGGTGGGGTGGGAAGTCCGGGTAGTTCCCTGACTGGGTGAGAGCCCGTTGGGGCCTCCACGGTCCCCCAGCAGAGGGCCTGCTTTCGGGATGGAGCCAGACGACGTCCACTCAGGTTGTGATGCCTCCTGTGCCAGCCAAGCCTCACCACAGCCCTGCAGGTGGAGCTGCGTCCATTTTAGATGAGGAAACCAGAGGCCAGGCGTGTGCCTGCTCACGGCTGGCCCTCAGGACTCGGCTGCCCCTTCTTTACTGACTTTACAGTTTTGTCAGTGAAACGTTTGTCCTGTTTAATTTGCTTATATAACAAGGATTGTGTAAAAACTGCCACTTTCTGTTGAACCCCAGCTTCCTCAGGACACAGGGGAGTCTGGCTGGACAGCCGCTGCGGTGAGGACCCGGAAGCACCACACCCCCATCTGCAGCGGCCCCTTTTGCCCTGGACCTCAAGGCTGAAAACTCATCTCTCATCCCCCTCTCCTTGCAGATGGCAGCTCTTCAGAGCCCCTTCTATGGAGATAAAATGAACCTCTTCTCCCTCTGCCAGAAGATTGAGCAGTGTGACTACCCGCCTCTCCCCGGAGAACATTACTCTGAGAAGGTGAGTTTGCTGCCGCCGGGGCTGGGCCTGGTGAGCTCCAGGCGACCCACAGGGCTCGAAGAGGGGCAGCTCCAAGATCCCAGGGCTGTGGGGCTGAGCTTGGGTTCACTTAACAGAGCCGAGAAGGAAGATTTCTGGGGAAGTGACTCAGAAGGGGAAACAAGCAGGCTGATTTTACCGGAGGTCTCAGGGACCAGTGTGGGCCCCCCGACAGCAGGGCTGCAGGCCACCCACTGGCAGGAACCAGCAGGAGCTGCCCCGTCAGCACCCTCCTGCCCGTTTGGCTGCCAACCCAGCGCTCGAGTGGGAGGCTCGCTGCTGCGGGGCCCAGAGACAGGCTCCCAGCGTCCAGCAACAGGAGCCAGACGCAGGGGGTAGCAGGGCCTGGCCGGCCCCACACCACTGCTGGCGGCCCCTCCGCTCCCATGACAGGGAACCAAAGCAAGCAGCCTGGTCTCCTTGCCACCACAGACCTAGGTCAGACCCCTTGGCCTTTTATTTTCAATATTTTACACTGAGCGCAGGACAGCCTGACAGGTCTGGCCATCAGGCTGTGACAGGTGAGGCTGTGGGAGAGCATCATCTGCCTCAGTTCCCTCATCTTGAAAACAGGCCTAATACTTTGCCTTCATGGATAAAAAGGGAGGATGAGATGACAGGCTTACAGCACAGCGTGGTTAAGAGTGTAAACAGGGCTTCCCTGGTGGCGCAGTGGTTGAGAGTCCGCCTGCCGATGCAGGGGACACGGGTTCGTGCCCCGGTCTGGGAAGATCCCACATGCCGCGGAGCGGCTGGGCCTGCGCGTCCGGAGGCTGTGCTCCGCAACGGGAGAGGCCACAACAGTGAGAGGCCTGCGTACCGCAAAAAAAAAAAAAAAAAAAAAAAAGTGTAAACAGATGCATAGGTTTACACACTCCCCTCACCTTTCTTGGGCAAATCACTGAACTGAGTCTCAGGTTCCTCATCTGTAAAATGGGATAATCCTGGAATCTACCTTACCGGATTAAGGATTAAGGCAATGCATTTACAACCATCATCATCTGGCCGTAGCACAGGGCCTGGCTCAGAGTAAATGCTCAATATGGGTTATTTTTGTTCAAGGTCAATGCTAGTGTGTGTAATCAGGAGTCTGAGTCCTCCATGGGTCCACCCTGCAGGACCACAGGCCACTGCCTCACAATAATAACAGCTCACGTTTATGATTTACTGTGTTGAATCCCCCCCTACCCCACCCCACTAATGCCATTTTACCAGGAAGGAAACTGAGATACAGACTGGTTAAGTAACTTGCCCAAGTCACGTAACTTGCTCGTGGCGAAGGCAGGGTTTGGCCCAGATGGCCTGCACGTAGCCACTGCGCTATCCTGTTTCTTGAGGGCACCCGCCCCTCTTCTATAGCCAGTCATCCAGCCACAGTGAGGAGCCATCCATGCTGCTCACTTCACAATCCTGAAAGCTCTGGAAGGAGCAGCCCTTGCCCACCAGGGCCCTGGGTCTGGGCCGGCCAAGCTGTAGCAACCAGGTGCCCCAGTGTGCACTAACCCTGTATCCCGGCAGGCCAGCTAGAAAGGTCATCAGCCACCTTTCTCCTGGCACCCTCTGCTCCCAGTGCCATGCCTGCGGCTCTGCGGACTCCCAGCAGCCAGAGTGAGGGTCAGGAGCGCAGATTCCTGCAGAGTTCTTATGAGTACCTTTGGAGGAAGTACTTATGCTCCGGAGTGGAAGTTGGCAGGAAAGGAAAAACTAGTTAGAGCTCTTCACCAAGTTAATAGTTGCATTTGGTTTTTCTTCCCCATCTTTCGTTAGAATTTGGAATTTTGTTTGTTGGAATTTGTTAAGAAGCTTGGAGCCATGCCACCTGGAGCAAATGACAACTTCTCTGTGCCTCAGTTTCCCCATCTATAAATGGGAACCATAACCTCTGCCTCATGGTTATGAAGCTGAAATGAACAAGTCCACGTAAAGCCCTCAGCCCTCTTCCCTCCCAAGTCAGTCCTTCAGCGTCCAGATCTCCTACTCCCCAGAGCACCTGGCTTTCACTGGTTACGTGCAACTTCTGGAGGTGCTAATTCTTAGCACTGGAGCTCCTCGGCACACCTCACGTGTGAAGTTATATGTCCTCTTAGAAATGGAAATAAGACACTTTCTCTTTTGAACTTTACAAACATGCACTTATTGCCAACTGTGTGGTTTATAAATGAGCAATTCGGGCCACAGAGACTTTACCTTAATGTGGTTCTCCTGGGCACTTTAACCTGTCAGAGGCCAACCACAGCTACCTTCCCCTGAATGCTGTAAGGTTCTGAAGAGTATGGTCTCATCGTGGGCAACCTCAAACTCCAGGAGTGTCCAAGCCGGCTGCAGGCGCAGCTGCATCTGCCCAGGGGCTTCCGAGTGTTTATAAAGCAGTGAAATCCCCAGAAAGGCAGCAGGCAGTTTGGAGCATCTCCTGGGGGAGCAACCCCAGGCCCCTCAGCCTACAACACCTCAGGAGTGAAACAGGGAGTGTGCACCGTAGCCCAGGCCTCCGCATGACCCTCGTGCCCACCCCAGACTTGCTGACCATGGCCGCAGAGTCCCCGTGAGCCCCCTTAGTCAGGATCTCCCCTCTCCCTGCTGCGGCCCTGGCCAGCCCCTCCAGCAGCAGGTATTTAAATGAAAAAATTGCAGTGAGCCCAGTGATGCAAGTTAAGATGTAGGCTTTTGAAGGTCATTATTTTAATTACCATTAAAATAATTGGCACTCTGGCTATCAGAAGAATGGAGGTGATCAGAGGATCAAGGTGCCCCTCCCCCACCCCGAGGCAGGAGCAGCCTTCAGTGTCCGTATAATTAAAAGCTCCGTCTTTCATGAGCACAATAAAGAGGCCAGGGGGTAGGCAGACTGCAGCTCTGCTGCATGTTAATACATCTATTATGATCAATAAGCCCTTGCCTTGAGTTTTGTCCTCTGGTTTGGGCATCTGCATGACTGACAGCAGACACACACACTGTACACACAGATCTAGCCAGTAGTGTAGGCAGTTGAAAGTTCAAAATTATTTGGAGATACCACTCTCAGGGTCTCCAGGCATGGCCTTTGGGGCCAGACAGGCCTGGTGCGGGTCCTGCTCTCCCCTGGTGACTGTGACTCCTCGCCCACCGCTCACCTGTCTTGAGCGCCATTCCTCATCTTCTAGTTGCCCTGAGGGTTCATGAGTTAATGCAGAGCCTCGACAAGGCTGCTTACGAATAATACGTTATCATTCTCTCCCTTGCAGTTACGAGAATTGGTCAGTATGTGCATCCACCCCGACCCCAACCAGAGACCCGACATCAGCTACGTGCACCAGGTTGCCAAACAGATGCACGTGTGGACTTCGAGCACCTGAGCGTGGATGCAGCGCGCCTTCTCAGAAGCCACGCCGCTCTGCCTTACCTGAGTCTTCTCTCCAAAGTGGCCACCTGGTAGCCGAGACCAACTAAGACAAGAGGGTTCAGCAGGTTCCCCAAAGAGGGGCTGGGCTTTACAGCAGATGGTGAATACAGGGCTGCTGGGGGGAGGGGCACTGGTCACGTGTTACTGGTGGTCAAATTTGAAAGTCCTTTCTTTAAACTGTTGTGAACACTCTCAGCTGGGTTGTTAACAATGGTGGATGGTTCAGTGAGCCACTGAGGCACCTCTTATATCTGGATTGTAATGTGAATCTTTCGGATAATTCCTTCAGTGACCTGTCAAGGTTTGAACTAACAGGAGAATCCAGGAGACTGTGTGATTTGTAGTGAGCCTTTTAAAATGGTTAGTAGTAAGTTTGGTTTAGCTCTTAGAATCTTTTCAAACAATCAAGCTGTGTGCTTAATTTACTCCCTTGTAAGGGGAGAAAGTGGAAATAATTTTTTAAGTAGAGTGGAGATTCTCCTAATATTTTTATCTACGTTTATAACTTGATGAATGACGATGAGGCGAACCCAGCATCTGGTATAGAGGCAAATAGTATTTGAAAGCCATGAGTGTTTTCTGTGCAGCCCGGCTCAGCCATCCTCTCCTGAACACCTGCTAGTACTAGGCACCTCACCTGCTTGAATGCTGGCAGTTCATTTAATGATCAGTGTTAAGTGTTTTCCTCCATGAGAAGGAAGCACAGGATACGAAAAATATGCGGGCTTTGCCCTCAGGCTATTCTCTGTACAAGTTCTGGTTCTGCACCTTCCTAGTATGACCCTGGGCTAGTTTCTTAGCCTCTCTGAGCCTGTTGCCTCATCTGTAAAATGGGACTAATAACATCTACCTTCAGGGTTGCTGACAGAATCTGAAATAAAATATGTAAGTTACCTTACAGTTCATTGTAGACGATCCAAAAATGATAGCCACTCACCCCTTCACAAAGCTGAAGTCCATGGACCATGTAAGTCAAGAGTTAATGTACAACTGTATTATTTGTAGGAAACCAGAAATGTGTTCATTTATTTCTTGTTCCCAAATAGGATTAACTGTGAAGACTAATTTATAAATGTGAACTTAAGGAAAACTCAAGCTCTGAAGGAAATAGTTTGAATTTTGTTTTTACACTCAAGTTAATCCTCAAATGGTCTAAGTTGTCACCCACGACTTAGTGACAGTTCAGCCCTCCAGAAAGAGGACATGCCTGTCCGCTCCACTGGTGTCCTGGTCAGGAGCTCCGACCAGGCCTCCCTGGGGATAAAGGATTTGGGCTGGGCCACTGCGCTGTTTCCACGTGTGAACTCTGTTCTACTGTAACACTGTCGGGTTTGAGAAATTTTCTTCAGATGCAGCCTCTGCTTTGTACTCATTCTCCATGGTTGAAATAAAATGGGGTAAGCGGGGTTCCTTCTGTGAATGAGTACGATTCATGAGTAATTTTACAACAGCTTCACACCGCAGCACAATTTCTAGCGCCTCCTTTAAAAACACAATTTCTCAGGCCCCAGACATTCTAAGTAATCTGGGAATTTTTTTAAGTTCCCCAGATAATTTTGATAAATCGTCAGCCAAGTTGCTATCCTAAATAATTCCATTGTTCTCCCCACCCACTCCTGGCAGTTTAACGAGGGAGGCTGGCCCAAGAGTGGGCTCACTCTGGAAGACCATGGCACCAGGCCTCTTTCTCTTGTCCCCCCAGCCATGCTCGCTCTGGGGGACAGTCAGGCACTCACCACTGAAAGTTTTTCTGATTCCAGACAGATTTTTTGCAAATACTCTGCTTACGGCTCTCAGAATCCCTACTGTGTCTGTCTCCCTTGGCAGTATCAGCGTTGGACATAGATGAACTTGCTTTCTGCATGCCATCCGCTTTCGACACCATGAGAACAATTCTGCCTACTACTCGGACCCTCTGGAGGTATACAATTTCAACCATTCACCAGGCTTGAGTGTTTGAGAAACGATCATATCCTAATTATTACAGATAGTAAGGCTCAAAGCATTCTTTTGACTTCGTGAAACTGGCCAAAGTGGAGTTCACCCAGGTTCATGCAGCTATAGCAAAGCAAAACTGTCCACCTACCTGCTTTTTCTTGGTACTCAGAACTGATCATCTCTATTTCTTTCCTACTTGGCTGTTGGGGTAAAAGGCTGTGCTGCACTCATCCTAAAAAAAGCAAAAACAAAAACCTGGGGCTACCCTGAACAAAAAGAAAGTAAGTAAGTTAGCACAAGAGCTGCGTGTAATAAATGTTCAACTGAAGAATCAGAGCAACCCAGTCTGACTTCCTGCAACAAATGAGGCCTCGTCTGTTTTTAGAAGGGTTAAACTGCTCTTACACCCACCTGAACGCAGAGTAGTATTCAGGGAGGGAGTAACATCCTGAAGGGGAGGCCAGGTCGATGGGCCTTAGGAGCCCAAAAAACCACACAGCCCCGAGACTTCAGCCACTTAACTTGGTTTTCATTTTTAATGGGTTCATTCAGCAAACACTGGCCGAATGTCTTACAGGGGGAGCCTCCATTGCCCCCAGTCTTCTAGAGCAATAACCAGACATCCACCAACACCATTCAAGAAGTGTCCATTGTTTGGACTGTTTCTTCCAGCACCTCAATTTCCAGAGTAGTGACTTTTTCAGTGAGGACTGCAGTGGTCCCTTTCTCACACCTGTACCGGCCAAACCTAATGAGAGAAAAACAAACGCAGAGAGTTAGGATCCCCCCAAGGGGCATGATGGAGGGCTGGAGAGAGGGACAAGTATGCAGGCAGCAAGCAGGCCTGGACTGGAATCCTGGCTCGCCTGACTCCCAGTTCTGCGACCTTGGGAGGATTCAGCTCCCCCAAGGTTCACTTTCCTCGGCTTTCAAGTGCTACAAAATGGGGATACCTCATAGACATGATGCACGTGAAAAGAGATAATACAGAGCACCTGGCACTAGGTGGACATTCAAATCTCCTTCCCCACCTCACCATCCCCAGAAGATGCTGGAAAGCATTTGGGCCTCTGCCTTCAAGCTTCAACCTCCCTAAAGTACCTTTCAGTAACCAGGAGGAAGCGAATCCTTTTCATTAAGCTGCCATGGCCACTCTCTTGAAGTAACAAGAATGACATAACTGTTACCTTAAACACTTTAAAAATATTTGGAAGCATAAACAGTATAAAAATGACCCGCAGCCAGACTCTGGACTTGTCACCTTTTTTTTTTTTTTTTTTTTTTTGCGGTACGCGGGCCTCTCGCTGTGGCCTCTCCCGTTGCGGAGCACAGGCTCCGGACGCGCAGGCCCAGCGGCCATGGCTCATGGGCCCAGCCGCTCCGCGGCATGTGGGATCCTCCCGGACCGGGGCACGAACCTGCGTCCCCTGCATCGGCAGGCGGACGCTCAACCACTGCACCACCGGGGAAGCCCTGGGCTTGTCACTTTTGACCACACTCTTTGAGACTCAAGAGGGACATGGTAGATCAGCACGAGGACACACCCAATACCACCCTTCTCGAGGTGAATCTGACAGAGGTTTCTCTGAGCACAAGGCAGTCTAGAAGATAAAAATCTCAACGGCTGATTTTACAGTGGGGCCAGGAATTACAACACTGTCAAGCAGCAGCACAAGTCCAGCTGTCTCTTATCTGTCCCCAGCTGGGACACTACTTCTGTCAGCCTGGCATGGACTAGGAGGAGGCTGCTGGCTGTGCCACGACTACGTGCTCCCTGAAAAGCCAGCCTCTCAAATGGGAGCTTGTGCTCGAAGAGGGCGACACAACAGAGCTCTGTACAAAAGCAGGAGTAGGCACAGCCAAGAAAAGCTGGCCTTTATTTCTGCGGAACCTTCCCACAGGCCCCACAAAGTTCTCTGAAAGGATCCGAGCAGCAGCACCTTTTTAAGATGTGCCCCGCCCCTCCCCTGCTGGTGTGAAGACGCTGTTCCTTCCCCCACGCTGGATGGACCCGTGGCAGCTTGTGGCCTTGGAGCCAGAGCCCCATGTGACTTCTGTGCGCCTGACTCATCTGAACCACAACGTCTGTGGGAGGTCTGGACACAACAAGAGCCTCCTCACCATCCTGGCTTACAGCACCTATTTCAGCAGCACGAAGGGAGGGCTTCTACCTGAAGCAACAGTGGGTTGCAAAACAGGGCTGCAGAGGAGCCAATGGGAACTTGCAAGGCCAGGTCCAACACAGCCCCAGGCCTGAAAGGTTGCTTCCCTCCCCACCTAGGGCCCGAGAATTCCATGGGCTCATTAGCGATCACCTAGTCTTGCTCCATCATTTCCAAGACAGGTGCCCAAAGTCACCACACCAGGCCATGACAGGTCCCCACCCCGAGCCAGAGCTCTTTGCTGCTGTGCTGCCCTACCCCATCGTGAACACGTCTTCACAATGCTGAGCGCACACTGCGGTGAATACCTGCTGGTTCTCTGTTCTATTTGTTCCTTGTGAATTACTCCTGACTTGGAGTTGAGTACATGTGGTGGGAGTTAAAGCACCATCGTGGCTGGTGATGTGCTTGCTCTCCTCCAGCGGAGCTTGGGGCTCAGTTTATAAATGCTGCTGTGTGCATTCAGATGAAGACGCTGGAGCAGAGCTCAGAAGCCACATTTTGAGCAGCTCGGCCTCCAGGAAGAGGTCAGGCAGCTGGACGGCCATACAGGACTGCTGATGAGCAGCTCACCTGCCACCAGGGCTGGACATCTTCCAGTTCCGCCAGCAAATCAACTATAAGCTCGCCCCTGACTCCGAGCTGGACTGCACCACGGAGAGCAGTGCCTGCTCGGCACGTGCCATGGGCTCAATGGCATGGCTCCCTCCAGAGCAGGAAGCAACAGTTAGCTCCCAAGGCCAACTTTCAGAGACTCTTAACCAATGGTTGATAACCATCTAGGGAATGAAAACCACTCTGAGGAAAAGCTATGGGTTGGATGCCCTGGAGAATGTACCTTCTTACAGAATTTCATACGGAATTCTGAGGCATCTTTAAGAGACTAGAGAAAGGACAGCACGTGATTCAAAGCTCTCCCCGCAATCCCCAGTCTAGGAGTCTTTCCATCAACATTTTACAAATTGTATCACTTTTCTACACCTGACAGCAGCCCACAATCATAAAACAAATAATGATTCAAAGGTCTCTTGAATAAAGCTGGCTTGGGGACTCTGGCTTTACTTAACGTGGGTAAGAATCAAGAAAACCCTGTCCAGATGCCATGAATATAACAAGGGTGGCCACAGGAAGAATCTCCTTCACTTACCTGGTCCCCTTCTTATTAGGCACTGAGTACGGGCGGAGAAAATCCAGCTTGCTCTTGCTGATGACACAGAGATCAATGTTACTTCCAGACCCCAGGTCATTGAAGATGCCAGCTGCTATGGCTTCACTCACCAGTTTCTTGGCATCCTCCTCCTGAGAAAGCAAATAGTAACAATAGTGTCCACAGTCAAATGGAGGGCCTGTTCTGATGTCCACAGAGTGCTTTCACAAGCAGTAAGAGAAAAGGAAAAGGAAAAAAAAAGAAAGCCAACCTGTGAGGTAGGCATTGTTTTCAGTGCCTGTTTTATAAATGAAGGAAAGGTCTCAAAGTACCTCAATATCTGCCCAAGGTTTATCAGCTGGTAAGTGAGAGACCCAGGCCTTTCAAGCTCCCTATGCACACACTCCCTCCTAAACAAACTGCTTCACATCAGACGCTCACCACATAACTGAGAACTGTGGGCTGACAGGGCAATTTATCATCTAAAACAGGGGCTGGGAAACTTTTAACAAAGGGCCAGGTAGTAAATATTTTAGACTTTGTAGATACACAGTCTCCGTCATAACTACTCAACTCAGTCATGGTAGCACAAAACAGCCACAGACAATATGCAAACAAGTGGGCGTGGCTTGTACCAATAAAACTTCGTAAAACAAAAATGGGCGCTGGGCTGGATTTGGCCCATGGAGTGTAGTTTGCAGGCCCCTGATCAAAAACGTCCAAAAATGGCTGGAATCTGCTTCCTGGTAACATAATGAAGAAAGTCAATATCATGGGGAAAAAACTAACACCAAAACACAGCCCTGGGGAAATGTTGGCAGAGCCGAGGGTGGGACCTCTTGCCCAAAAGAATCTATCCCCTCCCACTAATGAGTCTGCATGTTCACTGAAGTGATTCCTTTCTTTGAATCACTCTCTTACTTTTCCTTTAAGAGCAAGTCTAAGTCTCCAAGAATTACTGGTGGAAAAGTAGATTAATTTATTTCTTACCAAGAAGCATCAGACTCAGGTTAACTACAATGCAGTGTAATAAGGGCTAACGGATAACTGAGAAGAAGCTGTGAGAACACTGGCTGGGGTCCGTAAAGCTTCAGGGAGGGCTGAAGGACAGGTTGCACACCAGGCACTCAGAAAACAGGGCAGTGAAACAGAAGGCAGGCGCCAGAGGCAGCAGGGCAGGACCCGGGGAACACCAAGTTCAAGCTCTCTATGTAACAAGGACAAAAAATGAACCAATCTCCCAAAGAAGAGACTTTAACTTGAGCTGTAGCCCACTTTCCCCGTACACCAGGGCATGGGAGTCCATAAACATGCAAGCTGAAGTAAAGAGCTCATCCAAGTAACATCCTTGGAGAAACACGGATGCCCTGCCCAAAATTCCAGCCTGAGATCAAAGAGCAGGTCCACTGTCTTCAAGCCCTGAGAAGATGGGAGAGAGCTCTCAGAGCTCCTGCTCCTCTGCCGGCCCTAAGCCAGTAAGTGGGATTCCAGTGACATGAGCGCCCTCTTCAGACTCAGAGAAGGATAGAGAAGGCCCTGTTGGAAATGGGATCCTCAGCAACCCAGCAGCAGGGGCTGGGCGGGTTATTCTGACCTTTATCCCACCAGGTTTTTCCACTTCCTGAGTGGCACCTATGTGGGGTCAACGGAACCAGTTATTCTCTTGTGCACATACAGCCCCACAGAATTCATTCAAACATGATCCTCTAATCAGAAGTTCTCTCCTGGGATTCCCAAGCCTAAGAAGGCCAAAAGCCTTACCAGAACCAGTGAAGGTGGTAGCAAATAAAGCACCTTAGAGCAGGAGATGGCCGCTGCCGCTGCCGCTGCTACCACAGAGACGGCAAAATCCAACCACTAACTTAACAAATGCAAAAGCATTCCAACTTGCGCCTGTTAATAAATAACCCGTGGGGTGGGGCTGGGGGGCGTCCTGTGTATCAGAGCATCTTGCTTATACCTCTGCTCCTGACCTACATCTCCTCTTCTCTGCTGTTTTATTATTTTGCTTTGTCATCACTGCTTTTCTCATCACTGCTGCTGATGCCCTGAGCCAGCCAATAGTACCAAGTGGATGTCACAAATGCTACTGGCAGCACTTAGTACTGCAGATTTAAATTTCCCAAATTATTTTATATTTGGGGACGGAGATGGTGGAAGACTTACAAGAAACTGAAATATACACATTGTATTAGGCGTGCATATCTGACATCAATCCATTACAAACAATCCACTGATACCAGGATGCTGACAATGCTGAGATTACAGGTGAATCTTCCTCTATTTTGCAAATATTCTTTAATGTGAGTAGATAAACTTATAAAACTTAAAAATGTGTAAAATATATTACATATAGCCTGAGTTACTCATAAAATTATCATGTGTGCTATTATTTAAGTGTAATGCTTTTAAAAATTGGAGAAGGGGCTTCCCTGGTGGCTCAGTGGTTGAGAATCTGCCTGCCAATGCAGGGGACACGGGTTCGAGCCCTGGTCTGGGAAGATCCCACATGCCGTGGAGCAACTGGGCCCGTGAGCCACAATTACTGAGCCTGTGTGTCTGGAGCCTGTGCTCTGCAACAAGAGAGGCTGCGATAGTGAGAGGCCCCCGCTTGCCACAACTAGAGAAAGCCCTCGCACAGAAACGAAGACCCAACACAGCCATAAATAATAAATTTAATAATAATAAAATAAAAATAAATAAAAATTGGAGAAATATACCGTTTAAATTCCTCCCACCCCCCACCCCCAATTCCAGGGAAGATAATTCATTAAGGAAGGAAATATCACAAGTCTCTGATTTTCTTTCCCCAGTCCTACCCACCTCTCATACACACAGGACTGAAGATGTTATGAAATGGAATAAAGCTTACATTTTATTAAGCACCTACTATAATGTGCCAAATACTGAGTTAGGCACTTTGATGATGATCATCATTTTTACCCCTGCCCTTGACCATCTTCTGAGGTTGGTACTGTCAGAAACTAAGGCTGAGAGAGTGTCAATGACTTGCCCAAGGCCACATAGCTAATAAATAGTTAAAACAGGCCCACTGGGCTCCAGAGCCAGAATGCCACAGCACCACACCAGCTCATAAGTAATCTGTCTCAGCTCTGAGCTGGGGGCTCCTGAGCAAGCTGGGGACAGTGGACAGCAGTCCCTTGATTCAGGGTGTCATTCCCCCATCAGCAAGGATCTTCAGAACCTGAGCAAGTTTAAGAGAAAGATGGTGGTTGCCATCTTCTCTTTGAGCCAGCTAGCAGTCCCTCTGATGGTCATTTCCATGGCAGGGGGAAGCACTGTTTCCCAAACTGCCCACAGACCACCACTTAAACATTTCTACAATGTGATATGGCAGAAATCAATATTAAGATCCAAAGTCTTATTTCACATATTCCTCACCTCCACCAAAAACCCTCAAAAGGCAGAGTGAAAATTACCAAGGCTCTTTTGTCTGCCCATTACTTACATAGTTAATGTCTTCAACAAATATTTACAGACACCTACTATGTGCCAGGAATTGTATCATATGACAAATACGGTCTTTTACCACAGTATTGCCATACCCAGAATTCTAGACACATATGCAAATATGCTACTGGGCATATTCATACTGTGTTTTCTTTATAGTGAATTTCATAATTAAACAAGTCTTGTCTTTAACACGTGCTACAAAATATTTAGGAAAACTACTGAGAAAAACCATAAACTAAAAGCAAGAGGTGGGGAAAACACCACATTTTTATCTGTCTCTGGCTTACAATAAATGCAGAAGCATTGTTTCTTCCTTTAGGATTCATTCTTCATGAGGAAATTGCATCTCCCTTTTCTGGAAGAGGCAAAGTGACCTAGTAAGTTCTGAGCAGCATCCGCCTGGGGACAGCTGCTACAGAGGGGCTCTGACGAGGGCCCTGCAGAGCCTGTGACCCCAGCTGTAAGGCTCTCTCCCACTGCCGGGCCAGCATGCTCCCCTGGCCAGCTGCTCATGGATTTACGTTGCTAGTCACAAGGGAACTTGGATTCAATGTGTAGACAGAGCAGCCAGACTCATCCAGGCTATTAAAATAAATAATGAATTTTTTAAAACAGGCTCTCCACGCCATGGCAGCTTCCTTTTACTTTGAGCTGCTCAGCCAAAAGATCACCATGATCCTGGTGCTCGAAAGTTAATTGGGCAACCCAGGTTCAAGGTCATCTGGCAGATGTGGAAGCAGACAGACTGGGTTTGAATCTCCAGTTTCCTACTTACTTACAGCTGTGCAACCTTGGGCAAGTCATTTCACCTCTCTGAGTTCATGCTCTTCCTCTGTCATATAAAAATGCAGTATAGAAAGCACCTACTATAGGGTCTGGCATATAGCTATTACTTAAAAAATGGTAACTTATTTATTAATACAGCAATCCAGAGGGCTCCTAGAAACACAATTTATCTCTAAGGAGTGACTGCCTGTACCAAACCCCAGGCCAGAAGAAGGAGGTCCAAACAAACCTGCTGACAAATCTTCACACAGTGCTGTGGAGAAGCTCCTATAATAATTAATCCAAGCAAAGAGCACACCC
The DNA here is from genome assembly GCF_964270905.1 of Leucopleurus acutus. Taxonomy (NCBI): domain Eukaryota; kingdom Metazoa; phylum Chordata; class Mammalia; order Artiodactyla; family Delphinidae; genus Leucopleurus; species Leucopleurus acutus. Next base: position 10,900,611 of record NC_139150.1, on the reverse strand, counting down.
CCTAAAAGTTCAGAGAATATAAAAGGAGCACTTCCTGCTTTATGGCTACGAAGACCAAACTAACTGGGAATATCAGTCCCCCGGGCCGCCCCTGCTTCTTAAATGAGATTACAATAAGAGTGATGTACTACTTGTACTACAAGTCAGCTGTGACAAGCAGCACTTTATAGAGCTATCTGTTTGTCTCCATCACTGCATCGCACAATGTGTCCCTGGACTCCAATGTGCAGCTCCGTTTACCGCTACATGACAAATGGGCAGCACTTGTAAAAGGCAAAAAGAGGTCCATGTCGGCCATGTAATGGTCACCACAGCTGTACCCAAGTGCTTGAGGGGACAAAACAGACCCCCAAGTTCATTAAACTGACCAGTAATGGATCTTTCAAAAAGTGCCTTAGGAATCGTACAGAAAAGGCTAAAATAAATAACTCAGCATGGAAGGCTAATCTGAAACGGTGTTTGATAAATTATTTATAACACAGGCGACTGTCTGCATTTAATATTGCAGCTACTAGTAGCATCTTTAAAAGATGATTTATGTGTTGTAATGCTATTAAACTTTATATTGGCCCACTGCTAGCTATAAAGTCTGCTGAGATTCAGAGAATGAGTTTTAAACTGTCACTGCAACATCACAGGAGATGGAGGCTGTATTAAATCTTTACTTTAAACCTGTTATCTAGAGAGTTGCATTTTGTAGACACTCACAAACTGATAGATTACCTCAGCATCCGCTATGGTACAAGTCCAAAGTAGTGCTGCAAAGAAACTTTTCCACATTATTCTTGTCTACAGCTACAATCAAATTTCTCTTCTCACTTAAGTGATTTTTAGATTGGGAATGTCACCAGAGTAAAATGTAGGTGCTCCAGCCAATGGGCACCCTGGACAGTTCAGCATCAAATTAACACTCTTTAAATAAACCCTCGACATTCTACCGTTCAGTTCTACTTTCTGAACAGTGCTTTACTTACATTGGGGGCAGGCGAAATATTAAATATGCATTTGACTAAAAACCTAACATACTATTTAAAATACAGCTTTGGAATCTGAAAATACACATATATGGCAAGTCGTTTGAAACAATAGATTTGTAACTAAAATTTTTTAAGGAAGTTAAAATAAAATTGGTTATTTGCTGGAAAATACATTCCATTTATGTGGCTGAGGCGCTAACGTTAAGGCAGTTGAAAAAGAAAGAAATATTCAGCCTTCTTCATAAAGAAGGGAGCTCCCCTGGCTCTATTGTTCTTCAGGGCATTTCAGAGGCACCCCTTTGCTTTCTGTCCCACCGGCAAGGCAAGAGTCAGGGGACAGTGGCTCTCCTATCTTTGCTCGAGGGGAATAAGGATGTGGGTGGCATCATAGCTGAACTCTCTCACAATTTTCAACAATTTTCCTATTTGCAGTTAAATCTACAAGGACCATTTAGTTCACAACAGTTTGCTCCTTTACTAAAAACTAACGATCTTACTCAATAAGAATTGAAGCAGTCCAAATTCATCTTGGAAAAAATCTGCATAATCTTTTGTCACTCTGATTTGAAACAGCAAAAAAAAGCTATTGCTCTGATGATCTGCAGCAGAACAGATTAAAGTCTGGGTGTGACAAGAGTCTGGACTCTAAAAAGAGGACCAAAATCATGCCATTTCCATCCCAGGCAGCTAGCACAGTGCTTGGCATGAATGTCGACAAATGAAAAAAATGAAACATCAACTTCAAATGCATTCACGGCTTTGCCAAACTAAAGCATAAAATTAATTATGAAACAGATCAATACCAAAATGGGCTAATTCCCTAACTGCACCAGTCCCAACTGGGGACCAGGGAGCAAGAGGATTCAAAGACAGTTAAACACACAAAAGGAAGAGGTTTAAACACAATGTTCTGCAGTGGCCTGTTGACAAGCTGAGGTTCTGACTATGCCACTGATGTGGCCTGAAGGAGTCATTCATGGCTGATGGTTGAATAAAATTTAAACAGCTTAAGAAAGTGTTTAAAACAGTCCCCCCAAAAGCAGTGCTTCCTGTACCATGCAACAGACCTGATGTATCCCCTGTATAGCCACATATTTTACAATGGAAAAAGTTAATTTAATTTTTTTTTTCAGAGTAGACTGTGTGACAAAAGCAAAGGTGTCTGAGTTTTGTTTTTGGCTTGAGCTGTTTGGGTTAACGCGGTCTGCCTGTGTAAACACCTGAATTGTCAGGTGTAACTGAGCTGCAGCGGGTGCTAAGTGTGTCCAGAGTGGGGGGTGAGTTAGTGACTGTGTCTTTAAGGTCTAGATGGTGCTGCCATTTCTTCCCTCAGAAGCTTTTGTGGCATCCAATATCTGGATGATGCAAATAATGAAGGACAAGCCGGCTGAGGGTGCAGGAGTGATTTAAGAGGTTTGTAGCCGGGATGGGAAGGGGAGTTCATATTCAAGGAACTGCCAACCAAGTCCCTGCCAACTTGGCCTGTCCCAGATCACTGAATGATGCAAAAGCCTGAGCACAACCCGGGCTAGGAGAGATATGAAAGGCTGCACAACCACAATGGGCCAGGAAAGGCCATCCCAGAACAAGAGAAGCCTGGAAGAACTGGGTCACTAATGAACACAGTGCTTAACTCTCTCTGAGCCATAGGGGGCCATCAGAATGGGGATAATGCCTCTGTCCAAGGGCTGTTGGGAGGAATAAAGGGAAGGGAATGCCCCTGACACACAGACTTTACAAAGAGAAGTGGCAGCAAGTTCAAGGGTTAGAAGGAAAGAGGTAAGGGTGTGAGAGAACTAACATGGCACCCACCACATCCCTGGGTCTGAGCCAAACACTTATGTTACTTATTTAATCCTCATTATCTCCACCTGTACCAGAGGAAACTAAGGGGCAAGAATGGTTGGCTGGTGCAATCAAGGCACACAGCTGTGTGTTAAGTGGGACTCGGGGATCTGTGCCAAGTTAGTGCCTGGCACCACCAAAGCCTACGTCTTCCTATCCCACCACAGGAAAAAAGGTGGTGGGCAAGAGGTTTTGCTGGATTCTGAGACAGCGAATGGAAGGAAAAACACCTAGGCTTCCAGAGGGAAAAGGACCAAGAGAGACGGGAACATATTGCTTTCCACAAGGAGAAGAAATCAGCATTCACAGCATATGTGTATACAAATATATATTTCCAAGGCTGCACTGAATCAAATATAATCAGAGAAAAAAAACAAAATACAAGAAAGACTGGGTTTAAAGAAAGAGTGAGAAATATGTTCAAGAATCCTCCAAATGAAAACCAAGCCGCCCCAGGTAGTAGTAAGATCTTAATAATATTTCTCTCTCTCCATAAAACAATGCGGTCAGTGATAACTCTGCCGATAAACTCCTGGAGATGTTGCAAGGGCTATGGCCTGAAAAGAGGTGGGCGGGGGAGAAATGAAGTAAATTGGTCACAACAAAGGTAAAAAATAGCCACGTTCACATCAAGCCTATCTACCTCCAAAGCCTGTAGGGTAGGAAACCTGTGCCGAGTGTAGGGTGCGTGGGAAGGCTACAGGGGCTGTTACACTGTATGATCCTGCTTCTACAGCCCCACAGGGATCAGGAAGGACTGGAAGGAGATCCAAGGAAGTACAGAGCACCCTTGTTCTAGGACATTTAAAGATGGCTAAAAAAAAAAAAAGATGGCTAAAAATGAGGCAAATTTCAAATGATGCAAAACCCATGAAACAAATGTACAGGTCAGCTTAGTTCAGCAAACATTTACTAATGCTCTGCTCTGATACTAATACACTCCACGGACACTATGACAAACACTGGCATTAAGGCCTGAACTGATACAGATCCTGCCCACAAAGAGTGTAGAGTCCAGAGGGAAACAAGTACCATATGGTGAGAGTCCTTAAGAGGCAAGGCTGACAATGGAACTACGAGCGTACAGAGGTCTCACGGGGCTTGGGTGATAAAGACTGGGCTGAGTCTTGACACTCAAGTAAATGGCAGCCAAGCCAAGGCGCAGAAGTGATGGCAGGAATAAAGCTATGAAAATGGGAAGGAGAAAGGGTGTGGTCAGGTAGCTAGTTTGGCATGGTTGAATCCCAGACAGCCTCACAGGCCATGCAGAGAGCTGACCCTTCACACTAGTGGGAAGACATGGAAAATTTTAAGTTGGCAAATGATGTAGTTAGATGTGTGCTTTTTGAAACTGCAGCCTGGAAGCAGTGGGGGAGGAGAGGCCAAAGGCAGGCGACAGGAAAGCAGGAGATAGTATTCCCCGTGAGTGCCGGTGATGGGGGGAGTGCCGGTGATGGTGGGCCTGGGCTGGCGGGGGAGGACCAACAGCAGGACTGGGAGGTGAATGTGGGAGAGGAGGAGGCAGCAGGCGGGGGGGCGTGCAGGAGAGGGAGAAGCAGAGAGTGCCACCTGGACGTTCAGCATCAGTCGTGAACACTGACCAAACTCTAAGCAAACTCAGCCTTCACAGAAAGGCCTTTTGTAACTTCTTGGCAGCTGTTTTTCTGGCGGGTTGATGGGAGACAATGATTAACTTAATTATAGATTCTGCAGCAGGAACTCTGAAGGTGTCACCAAAAAGGCACAAGATAAAGGCAAAGCCAATGAAAGTATACTGAGGTTGTTCTGGAAAAAATGACCTGGGCTGGAACCAACCTCTAAATGCCACTTCACTGGTGGCAGGGCTTTCAAAATACTCCTGTCTGGCCTCTGGAGTGTGGCAGAAAGAGTATAAGGGAGTAGTTACCTACGGGGGCAAGAGCCAAAAGACTGTAAAGAAGAAATCTCTAAGGGAGATTCATGGTCACAAGGGTTTGGCCATGTGCAAGGTACAGTTCTGAGGAAGCAGAAGCAGACAGGCCTAAGTAAAGCAGACAAGCAGAGACAGGATGGGGCAGGTGAGCCCGATCATGAGGTGCTACCAACTCAGATACTGTTCCACGAGGCCTCTGCAACCACCTTTTCCTGGGACCCCAGGCACACATGGCCTTCAGATACACTGTTACTTAAGGTTCTTTGGGGGAAGAGGGAGCCTTCCAAAAGGGCGTAAAGAAACTTCTGGAGCCAATGGATATATCTGCCATATTGATCATGGTGATGGGGGCTGGGTAGGAGGAGGGAAGAGGCAGAGGCAAGAGAATTAAGATCCAGGAGATCCAGGTATGAATCTAGTCTTGTTACTTACAGCTATGTTACCCCGGTGGTAAAGTCACTCAACATTTTTAAGTCCCAATTTCCTCATCTGCAAAAAAGGCCTAAAACCATCTAGCACTAGGGCAGTTATGAGGATTAAAAGACTCTTTGCACAGGAGAAACTGCTAGCACAGTGCCTGGTATGCAGGAAACCCATGATGAATGTTAACCTGATTGGATTCTACCCCTCTTTCTAACTTACACAGACAGTTATCAAAAGCTTAACCCTGGGCCTCCCTGGTGGCGCAGTGGTTGAGAGTCCGCCTGCCGATGCAGGGGACACGGGTTCGTGCCCCAGTCCCACATGCCACCGAGCGGCTGGGCCCATGAGCCATGGCCGCTGAGCCTGAGCGTCCGGAGCCTGTGCTCCGCAACGGGACAGGCCACAACAGTGAGAGGCCCGGGTATCGCAAAAAAAAAAAAAAAAAAAAAAAAAGCTTAACCCTTTCAGAACTACCAATGCAGTGGGCAACCGATAATAACTCAGTACACTTTGTTTTTTCAACCTCTAGTTCAAAGCAAATCAATTATGAAACAAGCAATTATACTGCAAATAAAATTCAAAATGATGCCATAAAACTGTTCACATGAGCATCTTCCATAAACTTCACTGCCGTGTCAATAAGAAGTGTACTAAGTAGCACATTTTCACTTATTATACTTCACTAGAAATTCTATTCTAAAAGGAGGAGAAAAGAGAACTTACATTTACTGTTTGCAGGCACTGTGCCGAGTACATTCTTCCACTTACTCTTCCAAATTACCCTTTAAGGTAGGTACTACCCCTTACACCCATTTTACAAATCCAGGAAACCAAGGCTCAGAGAGGGAAAATGACTAACCCAAAGGCATATGGCCAACAGCTAGAAGGCCTGAGGTTCAACATAGTTTTGTCTAACTCCAGAGCCCATGGATTTTTCGCTCAGGACAGCAGAACCTCCAAACAATTAGCATCCAAAAACAGTAATGATACTTGTCTAGTCCTTAGATATAACTGGTTAATCACTCATGGGTTTATCTTTTTAAAGTACCTCTAAAATTCTTCAAAGTTGCAAACATATTGCTTAAATAATGCTACTCTATCATTCCATCATTCATCTGGCTTGTTAAGAACATCCTGATGAATTTTTCTAATACAGAATGTACATTCATCAAATCCCAAAGCAAAAAGCCTATCAAATTCACTGTATCAGTACTACATTCAAATGTTTATATCTCCCTAAAATACATGCATAGGACTTCCCTGGTGGCGCAGTGGTTGAGAGTCCACCTGCCAATGCAGGGGACATGTGTTCGTGCCCCGGTCCGGGAAGATCCCACATGCCGCGGAGCGGCTAGGCCCGTGAGCCATGGCCGCTGAGCCTGGGCGTCCGGAGCCTGTGCTCCGCAACGGGATAGGCCACAACAGTGAGAGGCCCGCGTACCGCAAAAAAAAAAAAAGCATAAACCTCTCAGCAAACAGAAAGAGTCAAATTGTTTTTTAACCACCTTGTATGTCAATAAAAAAGATACCATTTAACTTAATTTTCCCATCAGGCCATTTGTTGATTGTAAATCTTAACTGAAACAGACCAAGAAAAAGGCATTTTAATTTTCTTTTAACATTTTGGGGCAAGAAGTAGTCAGAGGATAAGAGAGCAAACTTTTGTAAGCCTGACTGCAATTTACAAATATGGTCCTCCTAACAATTCCTTCAGGTACTGACTTTAAGCCCATTTTACAAATGAGTTTTATATTTTACAAACTGGGGCTACAGGTGTTACAGAAGAAGCAAAAATCAATCTTCAACCTAAACCTCTTCCAAGTCCATGCATACACTTTCCACCAGGCCCTGTTCTTATTCCTCTACCACCCCAATTCAACTTATCTGAGTTAAAAGAAACTAATATATTTGTCAAGGAATCAAAGTTAATGAGGCCTTAAGTCTTTTCAGCATTCCAATATCACCACAGTTCTGATTTTAGAAAAAAACATATTCCAACATTATGACAGGGTGACAACGACTATGAGTGTGATTGTGTTCTACAGATACAATGTTCATTGCAAATATTTTCAAAAATCTGTACTACTAGGTGGAATTTTAAAATATCTATTTAGCACAACTTCATATCATTTAAAAAAATTTTTGTTTCTGCACAATTTCAGGGTTAGGGGAGAGTGGTATAAATTACCTCACAGAAACCAGCAAGTAACATTATCTGTTAAGGTTAAAACTTTAACTACCTTCCTGAGGTATGCTGCTGGGGTCTCATTACAGCAGGTAATCTCACATTCTGCCATGCACAACACACTAAGTACCAGCATCTCCCAATTACATTGTAACGTAAATCTCAAAGGACATTTGAAAAGTCTACACAGCTCCTGCACCCACTGCCGAAACACAACCACCTCTAATGGAACGTGGCAGCTTTCTAAACTAATATTCACACGCCGGGACAGGGATGCTAAGCGCGGCCTTATCCCACACTGAAGAGCGGATGCTAATTAAAAGCCCACACTGACTTGGGAAATGACCACTCAGACAACTTTAGACACTGTCTGGAGTTCTGTTTTCCTATTTCCAAACATGTTCAGCTGCCCAAACTTCCAGGATTACACAACTGAGAAAAAGAGCAGGAGTCCTCACACCTTTGTATGTGGTGATGCCCCTCTTCTGGAATAGCTTCCTCTCCTCTTCAGTCTCCCTACCCCACCCCTTCGTCAAACCCCAAGACAAAAAGAATTTCAAGTGAGGAGTCACATACTCTTTGAGGCCACCTTAAAGTTCCCCAGACAGATTTCACCAATTCCTCTGATCGTGACCACTACACCCCCCTTATATGCACCATTCTCATACTTTCAGTACTGTTTGTGGGCCTGTCCACCACCCCCCTAGGCTGTAAATGTCACTAAGAAAGGGCCCTGCCTCATAATCACAGAGCTTGGCACCTGGTTGGAGATAAATAGAACTCAGGTGAATGGATCTCAAGGCCGCCCTTCACATCTCAGAATGACCACCATCTCTCAATAGTTTACAGAAGCCTTAATGGTGACTCTAATGGGGATATAGAAGATGTTCTTCCGGTCGTGTAGGTACCAAGAAACTTCTGGTTTCTTTGCCCACTGCGTTTGCCTTTGCCAACTTTTATGTGTCTCAGAAGTCTTTGAGAAAGCACCTTTTTAAAAAAGTCTTCAAAACAGCAGAGGTATCCAAGGTACATTTGTTCTTACTGTAATCATTTGGCTATTTCTGGAACTGTTTTTACTTCGGTTAGCAAAACCTAGACTTGATACAGGCTGAGATGCAAAAAAAATAACTGTCATAATAGTAGTAATGGCTTTGAAATATCTCATCTAAGCCAACTTTCTCATACCTCTTAAGAATTGCCAATCCCTTCAAATATTGGCAGCTCCATTTATTCAGGTCTTCCGATACATAAAATTTGCTGACTTTTCCCCCCTTGAGTTGATGCAGATATATGAAAACCTTATAAAAGCTTTTTTTTTTTTTTTTTTGGCTAGAAATGAAACTTCTCTGCCTGTGAAAATTATAGGGGCATTTTAAAATTACCATATGTTTTAGATCAGAAGGTAAAAACAGTACAGCAGCCCATGAAAACGTTCCAGCCCATGAAAGCTTACAATTAACTCATTAAAATACAGTTCAAGCCCTCAAGTTCCCCTACTCTTGTAGGCAGTGGTCCCATTTAACATTTAAATATCCTGTGTCAGTAAGTTTACCATATTTATGTTCATTTACATGTACAATGTAAACATACATAGGTATCACATTTAAATATTTAGCCCCAAATGTTATTTTAAACTTAATTTTTCCACAGAGCTATTTGATTTTTTAAAAATAAGAAGACAAAACTTCCTCAAAATCCTTAATCACACTTCAGTGTACATTAGCGAATGTATAATGTGTGGCTGCTTTGCACACCCACATGCCCACTACCTCCCCCTTTCTAATACTGCACACCACACAAGTATAATAAACCATGTTAATATTTCATACCACTGTGAAATATGCTGGAGTATCAATTCAACATCTGCTGTCTTTAGGGTCCGGGAGTCCCGCAGAGACACTTTCAATTTGTAATTGAGTTCTATGCTGAATTAATCAGCAGTTTATCTTTTTTACTAAAATAACGTCTTCACCACTAACCCAGATTTACATTAACAATTTATGCCAAATTACCTGCCAAGGCAAAACTTATAAGATTCTAAGCTACCATACAGTAACACTCAGTCCTATATTTCATTTCTTATATTTCTCTAACCTATACACAAGAAAAGTAGAAATCCATTGTTCAAGAGCTTGCAAGTCTCTACCCACAGCTGACCTCCTGGATTTGAGACACAGAGCCTCACTTCTGACAGTGAAATTCAAGCAGCCGGGGTGGAGGGTGTGGGTTCCCATCTTCTCCTGAAAGCCACCGTTCAATGTTTTTATGATTCAAAATTTTTACAAAATACGATTTCTAGAATGGAATGAAATCAGTAAGTAATAAAAGAGCTTCTTTTACTTCTTTTCCCAAGGAGCTATGACATTCCAAGTCTTGGCTTGGCTTGAGTAACAAAAAAGACAACCTACATAAAGGAAGCATTTTTTAGTACCTTAAATTATGTCCCTGAGTCCCAAGTTAGCAAAGGCAATTCAATTTGATAAGAGATAAAGAAGTCTATTTTTCTCTTTGATATCATGATGCCGAATATATCAGCAATAACACCTTCCTTTTAATTCCACCTGTATAGTTGAAAGTCACCAAACATTTATTTCTATCCAGCATTATCCCTAGCTCTTACCGCTCTCTGATTCAAGAGTCTCTGGTCACAAAGAAGTTACATTCTGTCTGCTGGATCCTTGCCACAGGTGCAGCAAGCAACATACTTTGTGAACTATTTCTCCTGTACAGTGTATTTTCCCCTACCTTTCCACAGTTACAGTAAATATGTAAAGCAAAAACATCTCAAATGGAACACCTGCTCCAAAGAAATGCATCATAAATAATCACCTATCTACTACCGAGTAAAATAATCCCTTGTTTTCAAGCTACTTTGCCCATAGCTGTTTAAGGAATTTCCACCATCATACAGAATGGTCTCTTTCAATACTACCTCTGAATTACAGCACCAAGTGTATGCATTCAGCTGGTACCCAATTAGCACCTGCTGATCGATTACATATTATTGATTATATAAGAAAATGAAGTTCAGTGTATACGCAGCAGGGCAGAAGACCTGGAAAAATTTTTGCACAGAAATATTTTTGGTGGCAAAATCAACAACGAGTTTTCAAAGTCAATAACTATGGCAGTATACCATTTGCAGTGTTCTCATTACTCTTCAAAGAATTCGAAATGGAGTACTTCAAATTTTACAGAGGGTCAATTCCCTTAGATTTGTTGATTCTTGAATTCCAGAGGCCTGGCCCCAAGTGGCCATTTCTAAGTCAAGGAAGACGAAGGAATCCAAAGGGAGAGAAGCAATTATATATCTGTGACATTCCAAACTCTGTATGGTAGGGAGCAAAGTCCTGCTCTTGAATCATCAGGTGGAACAGCAGAGAGAACTTGCATCTGCCTTACAAAACACCACAAAATGAAAATGTGAGCAAGAAGATCCAAGGGAGTACACTTAACTCAAGAAGTCCTTTTCTCTTTTCTGCCTCTCCAAAGCTGGCCCACCAGTGGGTTCAAATTCAGGAGAACAAACTCACTCTTTCAAAAGGGGGCAACTCAAAACATCTGATGCTGGTGAGAAGCTTTAAACCATCAACAGTGTCTTATCATCTGTTCTAAAGGTTGAATGGTAATTCTCCAAATCACTCACTGAACCATAAGGCCAACTTTAGTATCTGTTCATTTCTAAAATTAAGTCTTTAACTCCACTGGAAATCACTACCAGGAATAATTCTATACAGGGCCCCAGGGATTATATCTTTGGGTTCTGACACCTCTAAAAACTTTTTTTTAACGTTAAATACAACAAGAGAAAATTACTGGAGAAAAATTAATACATTTTTGATCTAACAAAAAAGACACACTTTACTATGTCTAATGTTTCAGGTTTTAAGGAAAACAAATAAGCAGGAATTAGGACCAAAAGCAAATGACAGAAACAGCCTCAGGGAGAGCCTCTAAAAGGGACCTTCCAATAGTTAAACACACAACTATCCCAATTACTGCCCAAATCCAGTGCATAAAGAAGTGTGTCAAATGTTTCAATAGTTACATTTAAACATTTCTGTAGTTGCATTAGTTCTTAACCAATAAGGAATCCATCAGTGAAGACAATGAGACACCAACTCACACCCACCAGGATGGCTATAATCAAAAAGCCAAATGATAAATGTTGTCAAGGGTGTGCAGAAACTAAAATCTTTATACACTACTAGTGACCCAGCCACTTTGTAAACCGGTCTGGCAGTTCCTCAAAAAGTTAAACATAGAGAGTTACCACATGACTCAGCAATTCTACTCCTAGGTATATATATACCCAAGAGAAATGACAATATATGTCCACACAAAAACCTGTACACAAATGTTCACAGCAGCACTATTCATAATGGTCAAAAAGTGAAAACAATCCAAATGTCCATTAACTAATGAATGGGTAAATAAAATGTGACATATTCATACAATGGAATACTATTCAACCATAAAAAAATGAAGTATCAATACATGCTACAAGGATGAAATATTATGAAAATACTGTAAGTTAAAGAAGCCAGTCACAACAGACATATTGTATGATTCCTATTGTATGAAATGTCCAGAACATGCATATCTGTAGAGACAGAAAGCAGATGAGCTGTTACCTAGGGCTGGGAGGGCTGAGGGGAAATGGGGAGTGACTGCTAATGGATATGGCATTTCTTTTGAGGGGGATGAAAATGGTCTAAGATGGATTATGGTGATAGTTGCACAGCTCTGTGAATATACTAAAAACCACAGAATTGTACACTTAAAGTAAGTGAGCTGTATGCATGTAAACTATATCTCAATGAAGCTGTTATTAAAATAATAAGGCATCCAACATTTTTAGAACAGAGGACCTAAAAAAAAGTCAAAACATCTAGTGACATGTCACCCATCAATCAAAGAATCACATTCTGATAGTAATTTTTTTAAAGCTAGAGATCACAAGAAACAAAAATGTCAGCATAGATTCTTAGGAACATTTCATAAGAATTAATTTTGGCTTTAATATATATATTTTTTCTCAGATATACAAGATACCTAAACAGATGTAGTACCAGACAAACATAACCTTAAAATCTAAAAATCTGGAAAAATGAGTCAAGTTCAGCTTATCAAGCTGACACCTATTAAACTGCTACAAGAAAAACAGTCTTAAACACCATCAATATCAATACAGACAGGAAAATCATTGTTTATGATAGCTATCGAGGGCAAGTTTTCTGTTTTGTTTTGTTTTTAATTTTGCATTTACTTAAAACTCTGTTTGATGCTAGCAGGGTTCAAGTCACACAGGAAGGTGCTCAGCTAAACACTGATCATCTTCCTTGATCTCCATTGTCTGCTGTGTGGGTTCCGCCAGCAAAACCTCCCAGCGAGTGGTCACCTTCCTATGGAGTCATTAAACCTCTGAATGTCAGCTGGTGGGATTAGCCAGCAGCTTCCACACCTGAGCCCCCGTGGCAGGGACAGAGGCATTTGGATCAAGATCACTAATGAATACAGAATTCATATGCCGCTTGTCAGGGCTCCTGAGCTGAGTCGCACAGATGCAACCTAAATAAGACGGAGGACAGAACAATTGTTGACGAAGATTAAAAAGTTTTGGCAGTTGGGGTAAAAAGAACACCTCATTATTCAAATATGATAGTCTTGCTTATTTATTTATTTTTGGTTCAAGTTATTTATGATTTGCCTCAAATGGACAAATGCCATTCACCAATATTTAAAGGCTTATTGGTCTCATTACTAAATTTGAAGAAGGCTATGCCATCTAAACATTAGCTATATAGAGAAAAACAGCTCCCCTGTAAATATCTGAAAACTCTGAGGGAAAGAACAACCTCAGGATATTTGCGGGGGAGGACAATTAAAAGATGAAAATAAATTCTGATGAATTCAAAGAGAAGAAAAAAATAACCTTCCATAGCCAAAGGACTTACTTATATTTCCCAATATCTCTGTATTTCTAACTTTGCATCTTTCCATCCCTGGGTTCCTTCCAGTCACTGAGCTCACCAAAGAGGTTTATACACCTCCTCTGACATTCATCTGGCTTCGTGCCATCTTCACAAGACCTCATCCGAGAAAAGGAATAGCCCAAGCAGCCCACACCTCTGCTCACCTGGAATAAGATGTCTTCCCCACTCTGTTGTCAAAGAACTACAGGCCTAGCAAAGAGGCAGAAGAGCAGGGTGATCGATCACATCGGAGGGCCAGACTGACAAGGGTTCAAACCATGATTCCATCACTGCCCGGCTGTGTGACCTCGGGTAAGGTATGTGACCTCCCTACACCCTATTTTTCTTCTCAACAAAACAGGGATAACAAAGTACAGACCGCACACGACTGTTGAAAAGTAAATAAGATGATGCAGACAAAGCTGTTAGAAAAGAGCTTGGCACAGCATAAGCACTCAAAAAGCATCAGCTACTATGACTGCTGTGTTTTCAATACCTTCACCCCATAGCAAAAAGGCAAATATTTCCATAGCCTGTGCTGTGTGTTAAACAGGCTTCTTCTACTGTCATGACCACTAGCTAGGCCTGTCTCCGATTTTAAGCTTTCAGACAAGAAAGAAGAATCATACCTAGGACTTCCCTGGTGGCGCAATGGTTAAGAATCCTCCTGCCAATGCAGGGGACATGGGTTTGAGCCCTGGTCCAGGAAGATCCCACATGCCGTGGAGCAACTAAGCCTGTGTGCCACAACTACTGTGCCTGCACTCTAGGGCCCACGAGCCACAACTACTGAGCCCACGAACCTAGAGCCCATGCTCCGCAACAGGAGAAGCCACCACAATGAGAAGGCCGCGCACCGCAACGAAGAGTAGCCCCTGCTCGCCACAATTAGAGAAAGCCTGGGTGCAGCAACGAAGACCTAACGCAGCCAAAAATAAATAAATAAAATATAAATTCTTTTTTTAAAAAGAATCATATCTATATCATCAAGCCTGACACAAGTACAAATAATGTTAGTCGTTGCTATGTGATGTTTGTATCCTACTACTGAATTACTAAAAAACAGAAGCAGCTGCCATATTTTAGAGCCAATTTTGTGTGAGCCGTCATATGACGTGCTTTACAGACCACATCTAATCCTGACAGCAACCCACAGGCAGGTCTCTGGATCCCCATCTTCTGGATGAACAGTGCCGGGCTGTGGCTTGCCCACAGTCGTGCCGTGCGTACAGTGGAAACACACTCACAGGCCAGTCCTCTAGCTCCTAAGCTCCTGTGCCCTTTTCCATCTGACCACATTGAACTCATGCTCTATGCTTCCCCTTGGGACCAGTCTATGTGCCAAACTGAATAGATTCTTTTTTTTTAATCAAAATAACGCAGATCTCTTACACTATTGTCCGTCTGCATGGCACAAATAAATCTGAAACTTCAGTGTCTTTCTACTATTAGACTTAAACAAACAAAAAACTACACTCACTTCTAAAATTTGCTATAGAACACCATATTGGTATCAACTCTTTCATTATGTAAAGTGGATCTATAGCTGCCTGATATGACAGATTAATTCTGTTTCCTCCGTAGCTACGTGTTTGGCATCACGCTTGTGAGGTAAACACAAGCCTTTAGGGCGATAACTGCTCACATCTTTAGCAATAAGGGCTTCTCTAGAGGCCAGCACTTGCCAAGTGATAAAATATGACTCCATAAATCAGACGGCTGAAGTGGCACTTGTATACGTCACCATCTATCTTTGCAGCTTCTCTCTAAAGGGTATAGGGTAAGAGCTCATCCCTCGGTATTGTGACCAGAAAAAGGACCATCACAGTTGGCACTGACTAAGCATGTGCTACTTAAAACTGAAGACACACTAAGACTGGGGGGAAAAAAAGATCCTGCTGGTGTTAGCACGCCTCAGGCAGTGGTAGAAGCTTCAGCAACTCATCTTCAAAAGGCAGAGAGCCAGAGCTCTAGAAACCTGCAAAAATTGGCTAAGCCTGCAGTCTTCATTTCTTTAAGTTGAGCATCTTCAAAGTCTAGAATTCTAACTGTAGGGCACAGCAGCTGCCACTGCAGATCTGATCCTCTCAGCTTTTGGCAGCTCTCAACTTGAGATTCTAGCAAAAGAATTTTTCAAGTTGCTATTATTGCCTGTCATGGATTTATAAATATTGTGCACTATCTGCTGTGGCATGGCTCTCATGGGACGCCAAAGCATGCCAAATGCGTAACAGAATGAAAAACAGTTTCTATTCTTCAAATAAATGCTAATTTTTTTTTAACTGTGCTCACATGATGTGTTTGTTGACCAACTTCAATAGTACAGAGTATGTATCAGAGAGGGGAAAAAAGCTGATTGTCTTTTCCAGCAGTATTCAGCTGCTACTTTCATTAAGCTTGTTTAATTAGATTCCAGATGCTAATTTGCAAGTCGATACCAGAGGGTGCAGGACAGTTTGCCTTTGAATCATCTCCCTGTGATGTGAGGGTCCTGCCGCACACCGCTACCCTTCAGCAGCCCTCACACGCTTTCTGACAATTAGTGCAAAGAGGGGACAGTACTGATCTTGACAGACTAAATATTAATCTTCTACCCATTTTTATGAATTATAATCTTCAAGACTTTAAATTTCTCACTGGGCCAAATGGAAACATTCCTTCTTACAAAGAAACAGGATGGAAGGAAAACTAACCTAAGCTATCAGATTCATTTCCTTAACCCTCCCCACCCTAAAATAAAAGTTTTTATTTCAGCAATTTTCAAGATACATACTCGCACAAAGCTAACACCATATTTCCAGGTACAATGGTCAAATTCCTCATAACTTAACTGGAAAATGGACTCAGAAGGCCACAGTGTGTTTATCACTAATTTCCTGTCCAGCTAGCCTGTGGATAATAACCAGGATAAGGGGCTTAGTTCTTATGCCAGCCTTAACAATAGGAAAAAAAAAAAAATTCTAGGGGAATGGCTCCACACAATTCATCGCCACCAAAAACCCTCTAATACAACTGACCCCTGTCATTAGGTCAACTCACACATTTCAAAATCCACTATTCTGCTAATACATAGGTACAGTGTCCAAATAAGCACCTTTGTTGATAAAAACAAAGAATGAGATTTATCAGCAGTAATACAATTTTTTAATGCCTTCATTTTTATCCATCTGAGAACTATGAACACTAAAGGTGAAGTTATCAAACTGTTTCAAAGGAATGTAAATCTGGGACCAACTAAGAAAGGTTGCTTCTGACACCTTTTTATCCACTCATTCAACAAATACTGGCTGACTACCTACTATGCACCATTTTAGGTGTGAGGAAATAGAAACGAATAAGCACAGTTCCTGCCCTCAGAGAACTTCCAGGCTAACAGCAAGGAGAAAAACAAGAAAATGAGCATCCCAAGACTAGGACAGGCAGTGTTAGGGCCACAACTGGATGAGAATTTTAAAAGATTTTTAATGGGCCTTAAACTCACAGTTAGCCAGCAGTTTCTCTGAAACCTTGAGTCAGAGCTTCTACCTGAAGCAAATCACTGGTTCAGATTACTTCTAAAGGCAGAAGCCCATCTTAGGCATTTATGAATCCCAGCTAGGTTTCACTGTTCTGCTTTTTGGCCTGTAATTTCCCAATGAGCATCTGCCCTTTGGCCCATCTTCATTTTGGCCGTGTACTCAATGGGGTGTTTGCTTTGTTGACTCTGGCCCAATACTGTGTATTATATGAGAAATGTACTAGTTATCTTCTTCTGTTATCTCAAAAAAAAAAAAAAAAAAAGAAAAGAAAAAAGTTCAGCACTTTCCAGATGGGAAGAAGAGAAAGTCCCCTCCATTTCCCAGGTGGTTTTTGATGACTCAGATTTTGCTTTAGCTCCGGGTTATCCTGTCTCAACTCTACAAACATGTACTGAACATCAGGAGCTGAAGAGGAGAGATGATTTCATGGTCCCTGCCCTCAAGGGTCTCCCCTCTCTCGGCAAGTAGCAGAGATGCCCCTGAAAACAGCCATAAAACAATGGGACAGGTGTGTACAATGCAGTACGGGAACACAAATAAATGAGGAAGCAGGTGAGAGCATTGCTGGCAGGCACCGGCAGCGAGCAGGATTCGACAGCAAGCCAGTACACACTGTATTCAAAGAACAGCAAGCAGGCGAGAAGGGTTGAAGTGGAGAAGGAATGCAGACCTATGTTTCCTAAGTTTAATATTAATAGCCCTGGGCTTACATGATGGTGATACAGGAATACATTTTTTATTTATATTAATAGTATGCACTCATTTTCATGTCTTGGGGGGAAAAATAACCATCATATCAAACCCAGGATTTCATAGATACAAACTGTATTTTAAAAATAAATTTAAATTAAATAGGTGAACTAGAGTGGCTGTAGGGAAGAGAGGAAAGGGAACTGACTTGCAAGGAGAACTTCTGCAGTGAAGGAAATGTTCTGTCTTGATCTGATTGACGGTTACTTGGGTAATTACAAATGCCAAAATCTATCGCACTATACAGTTCAGATCTGTGCATTTTATTTTATGTAAATGATAACTCAATTTATAAAACAGTGAGCTGATGTAAAAGAAAATTTTCAAGAAAAATAACAGTAGAGGTGGCATCCAGACATGGCAGAATCCTTAAATGTAGTATGCAAATGACAAGTTCAAGACTAGCCCTGTCCAATAGAAATATGTGAACCACATATTAGTTTTAAATTCTCTAGTAGCCACGTATAAAAAAGTAAAAATAGGTGAAAAAAATTTAATAATATTTTCATTTAACCCAATATACTTAAAATAATATTGTTACAACATGTAACCGTATTACTAATGAGATATGTTTTTAAACTTTTGGACCCAGTCTCTGAAATCTGGGATGTGTTTTCTACTTACAGCACCTCTCAATTCAGACTAGCTACACTCAAGTGCTCAACAGCTACATGTGGTTGGTGGCTACCATACCAGACTGTGCAGCCAAAGACACTGAGAAAACATTAAAGGTTTTTAAGGAGGCAGGGACTTTCATTCCATAAATACTACAGTCTAGGCCCAGCACTGTCCAAGGCACAGGTTTGCAGTTAAAAAAAAAAAAAAAAAAAGACTATGGGCTTTTCCTAATTTATTTGTTTTAACAATAAAGCCAAGAGTTTGTTTCATGAGTCTGGCCTAAAAATCACTGTTTGGCAAACGATTTGTAATTATGAGAGCCTGAAACTTCCCCTCCCCATGCAATTCTCTATGAAGTGAGCAGCAGTTACTGTCCTGGAGATCCATGCAAGACCTGAGAGGCAGGTCTCCTGGGTTTGTTTGAGACACGTCCAGAATCCTTTCCCCTACTGAAGGGAAATAAGCAGACTTAGTCATTCCAACCCTTCAGTCTCAAAATAGGCAAGAAAGAAAAGTTATGGAGGGCTTCTTGCCACAGAAAGACAGAAAGCCTCCATGGAAAGAAAAATAAAGTTTGGAAATTTGAAACCAAATGTTTCCATGAGTTCTATACAAATGCAGAGCCAGAAATGACACCCTGGCCGAATTATCTTTCACAGCAAAGTCACTAAAACAGGGTTCTCTCAACTTTCCTAAGCAGTCTCGGCCTTGCACTGAAATCACATCACTTAATCGTCACCAGAAGAAAGCAGGGTGGCCAGCAGTTAGTTGCCTGGTCTTCACAATAATTTTATTATCTAATATCCCTTTAGATTTTTTTTTTTTTTTTGGCGGTACGTGGGCTTTCACTGTTGTGGCCTCTCCCATTGCGGAGCACAGGCTCCGGACGCGCAGGCTCAGCGGCCATGGCTCACGGGCCCAGCCACTCCGCGGCATGTGGGATCTTCCCAGACCGGGGCACGAACCCGCGTCCCCAGCATCGGCAGGCGGACTCTCAACCACTGCGCCACCAGGGAAGCCCTCCCTTTAGATTTTTAAAAGTATTACCATTGCCTTCTATTTAAAGTCACTTCACTGGAGAAGCAAGTACTACCTTCTCCTTAATAAACTGACTTTTTTTGATTGTCAGTCTGTGTCAAGTGTCAGTAAGTTCAGCGAATAAAAACCACTCACCTGAAATTGTAAATTTAATTAACAACCTGAAATGGGAATTCAGTAAACCTGTTTCAAGCTCTGGCAGCTAATACAAAACAACAAGTGCTCTGAATTATAGATAAAATTGATCTAAGGAACACAACTCTTCAGACTGATAATATCAGAAATTTTATTGAAGGGATGATTCACATTTCCCTTTGCTTCCCTAAATCAGCAATATTAAGTTCATGGCCTTTGAATCATTTCAAATCCAAAGTCTAAATAAATAATATAAAATTACTTTAGCAGAGTGTTAAAATCACTTTTTTTTTACATCTTTATTAGAGTATAATTGCTTTACAATGGTGTGTTAGTTTCTGCTTTATAACAAAGTGAATCAGTTATACATATACATATGTTCCCATATCTCTTACCTCTTGCGTCTCCCTCCCTCCCACCCTCCCTATCCCACCCCTAGAGGCGGTCACAAAGCACCGAACTGATCTCCCTGTGCTATGCGGCTGCTTCCCACTAACTTATGTTTGGTAGTGTATATATGTCCATGCCACTCTCTCACTTTGTCACAGCTTACCCTTCCCCCTCCCGATATCCTCAAGTCCATTCTCTAGTAGGTCTGTGTCTTTATTCCTGTCTTACCCCCAGGTTCTTCATGACATTTTTTTCCCTTAAATTCCATATATATGTGTTAGCATACGGTATTTGTCTTTCTCTTTCTGACTTACTTCACTCTGTATGACAGACTCTAGGTCTATCCACCTCATTACAAATAGCTCAATTTCGCTTCTTTTTATGGCTGAGTAATATTCCATTGTATATATGTGCCACATCTTCTTTATCCATTCATCTGATGATGGGCACTTAAGTTGTTTCCATCTCCAGGCTATTGTAAATAGAGCTGCAATTAACATTTTGGTACATGACTCTTTTCGAATTATGGTTTTCTCAGGGTATATGCCCAGTAGTGGGATTGCTGGGTCATACGGTAGTTCTATTTGTAGTTTTTTTTTTTGTTTTTTTTTTTTTTGCGTTACACGGGCCTCTCGCTGCTGTGACCTCTCCCGTTGTGGAGCACAGGCTCCAGACGCGCAGGCTCAGCGGCCATGGCTCACGGGCCCAGCTGCTCCGCAGCATGTGGGATCCTCCCAGACCGGGGCACGAACCCATGTCCCCTGCATCGGCAGGCGGACTCTCAACCACTGCGCCACCAGGGAAGCCCCTATTTGTAGTTTTTTAAGGAACCTCCATACTGTTCTCTATAGTGGCTGTACCAATTCACATTCCCACCAGCAGTGCAAGAGTGTTCCCTTTTCTCCACACCCCCTCCAGCATTTGTTTCTAGATTTTTTGAGGATGGCCATTCTGACTGGTGTGAGATGATATCTCATTGTAGTTTTGATTTGCATTTCTCTAATGATTAATGATGTTGAGCATTCTTTCATGTGTTTGTTGGCAGTCTGTATATCTTCTTTGGAGAAATGTCT
This sequence comes from Leucopleurus acutus, assembly GCF_964270905.1. Lineage (NCBI taxonomy): Eukaryota > Metazoa > Chordata > Mammalia > Artiodactyla > Delphinidae > Leucopleurus > Leucopleurus acutus. The sequence goes on along the minus strand of NC_139150.1, from coordinate 10,879,772 downwards.
ATTTAGGTCTTCTGCCCATTTTTGGATTGGGTTGTTTGTTTTTTTGTTATTGAGCTGCATGAGCTGCTTATAAATATTGGAGATTAATCCTTTGTCAGTTGCTTCATTTGCAAATATTTTCTCCCATTCTGAGGGTTGTCTTTTGGTCTTGTTTATGGTTTCCTTTGCTGTGCAAAGCTTTGAAGTTTCATTAGGTCCCATTTGTTTATTTTTGTTTTTATTTCCATTTCTCTAGGAGGTGGGTCAAAAAGGATCTTGCTGTGATTTATGTCATAGAGTGTTCTGCCTATGTTTTCCTCTAAGAGTTTGATAGTTTCTGGCCTTACATTTAGGTCTTTAATCCATTTTGAGCTTATTTTTGTAAAATCACTTTTAATATACCTCATGCTTTCAACTTTTTATGCAATTCTCATTTTTCTTTAACATATGGAAGTCCCAATCAATTGGAAACAGACACAGCTTTCAAGAAAATTTGAAAAGATTAATGTGGTTTAAAGGAGGGCCTGACACTACTGAGGTGATATTCTAAATGAAAATCATCAGTCTTTCTCTCTATACCTGCATTAGTTCTAATGGATTTGTGGAGCATTAGGAATTCCTCTCCTTTAGTTTGAAAACTGGGAGATCGTTTTTAATTTTTCTTTTTAAGTGACCTAGTATATCTTATTTTTCCTCTGTACTTAAGAACCCCAAACAGAAAATAATGCTGATATGGGAATAAATGTTCACATTGAGAAATGAGAACAGAATTCTAATCTCATTTACAGTTGATACTTGGACCTGTTTACTATTCTTAATTGGAGCAAGACTATTGTTTCTAGTACAAAACACCTATAGCTAAATTCTATCTTTAGTCACACGTTTTAATTCCTGCAGATAATTCAAGAAAGGGGAGAAAACTAGCCATCAGTGACCAAGTCCCTTACATGTGCTATCCTCAAATACCAAGGATGTAGTGGCTTCTGGCAGGAGACCCCTGTCCTGGCTGAGCAGCATCCACGACCCTACATTCTCTGCTCTCCTGGCACTTGGCCCAAACCTGAAGATCAGGGAGCTTCCGAGCTCCAATGACATTTGATGCTCTAATGACAATGAGCTAGAGAAGAACAAAAACTTTTAAACATGCAATCTTTTCCAAAGATGATTAGGCATAAAGCATTGTCAAAAAGTAATTCCCAGAAACACCCACTGGTATCTACACGAAACACTACTGCAAAAGCAGGAAGAGCAGAAACCTACATATTAAGGAATAGGGCAAACCACTCATAAACAGCCTAATAACTGTTGAAAACAAGTTGATACTACCCATGAAAAAATTAACATCTATCGAAAAAACAAGGGCAGATGATGAGGGCTGCCCTCAGGACGTAATGTGCCTACAAGCTAGTTCAGCAGCGAGGATAAAGCACAGTGGAGGAATAACATGGTACCATAAAGTATCCAAGCATACTGAACACTCCTTCCAAAGCGACAATGAAAGACCTGTGGCTTGTTCTTGGAGATTTTGGGGTCTAGGGGGTTGCTTAATGGAGGTACATCTATCATTAACGCAGACACAGGTGGAATGTCATTCAGAAGATACCACCCTCCCCACTACCAAAGAAAATATAATAAAAGAATGTCTTATAAATATATGTGAGACACCAGATACATACATCATGCTCTGATAACAGGCCACTACACACATGGTATTGTCCCCATCTTCTGCCAAATGCAGAACAACCTATAGGGATTTTTCAAACTGCCCGCATTTTCAGGCCAGGTCTGTGTGACATGCAAAGACATACACAGTTTCTCTATTCTTAGTGAAAAAACAAAACACCTGTCATTTTGAGACATTGTGATAACGCATAAGAAAACATGCTACACTGCAGCAGCATTTACAGCCAAGAAGATTCCCAGACAGCCCAAAGGCCAGAGCAAAAAGCTGAACAGTACAGGCTCCTCAAGCCTGAGGGAGGGCATAGCAGGCCACTCCAAAATGAAGCTTTCCCAAGTAACCAGTCTTCTCAGCAAACACAGTACCTGTGCCAAAGAGCATTCCAACTAACAGCAGTGCTGTTCAAACTTTGGAGGAATCAGCAATCAATTTGTAAATGTGCAACATACAACTAGAAAGATAATGTGAAAGAGAATAAAACTGTAGGAACTTACATACCTCCATATCTGGCCTAAATTTATCTTCAAACACGGCCATTGCTGCTAAGGAGCCAGAACCTGTAGGAAAAAAGATGCATTTTTAGCATATTTACCAACTCCCAGCTTCTCCATCTCAAGTTTACCTCAGGGCAGTAAAAATGGCAAAGCACACCCAATGTCACATTCAAGTACAATGTAAATATTAACACTATAGGGCCACAAAAACCAGGTAAACACTGCTCTTCAAAAGCCTGGAGTCACACTTACCACTGTCTTGGGTAAACCTGCAACTGGCCCTACTTCTACTATTGACAGGAGTAACTGTAAATCATTCACAATAAAATCCTGAAGCATGAAAATGAGGTTATGGATAATTTGTATTTGTTCAAAAATGAATGCCACATAATTTCATATATCCTGCGCTGTGACTCTTGTGCTCCAAAGCTGTGCCTTGGCAGGCTGCTGGGTATAGCACTAAATACCAAGCCAGTTAGAAAGAATAGATTGTTTTAATGAGCTGGCCCCGGTAGAGTCACCTTGACACACGGGGAAGAAACTACAGCACCAGCAATGGTAATAGGACTGTGAGCTACGGCCACCAGGTTATTCCAGCTACAACTGTAAAACACTTTATTATGTGGCATTTATTTGGAGCTATTATTTTTAGTTCGTACGTTGAGGAGTAACAGCTGAGTAGACAAAATGACAGACAAAGAAACAAAAATTTATCATCACAATAGCAAATGGCTGAAAGGTTATGCTGCACAGATATTAACAGACAGCAAATTTCTCCCTACAAAAGCAGGATGTAAAGGCATTACAAATAAGTATGGGCTCCCTTTGAATGGATATAAAAGGCAGCTCAGCACTATGAAAATTTAAACTTGTTTTGTTCAGAAACCAGAGAATCTTTAGAAAACCATCATCTTGTCTTTACAGGGTCCTGGCAATATTTTAGGATACTCTACTTTTGGAGAGAGGATAGAGTTGCCCACAATTTTTTACTCCAATTAGAAGATTTTTTTGGCATTTATTACTTTTTAACTTGTTTTGCATAACACTATCTATTTAGCTGGGTCACAGAGAAAACCATATTTTCTATTTAAAATGATTTGTGTACATCGCTTGACCACCTCAATGGTTTAGCAAAGGAAAAAGGCAGCGATTAAACAGTTTCAAATGAGGTGTCCTGCTGATTTTATCAAGTCTGCTGAATGTATAATGAAAAAGGAGAAGTTGACAGCATCGCTGCATTGAGAAAATACAGACTACCTTATCTGAACCATTTAAGGAGGTCCAATTATAGATCAAATTTAAAGGGTAGAAACAGCAGATTTACAGACACAAATCAATGAACATGGTAATCCCAATGAATATGACAGATACTCCTGTTAGGGAATATTGCTGTGGTTGAGGATCATTACCTTCACAGCACTGGATACATCGCATCTAAAGCAGGGGGAAGCTATGAGCATAGACGGCATTACGGGCAATGACTATTCATTTAAGCTTTGGGAGCAAAAGGCAACCCCATTTTCCCCCTCTCACAATTTTTTCTCCACAAAAAAAAAAAAAAAAAAAAAAGGAACCTAAAGAGATATTAAAAGCCCCTTAGAAAGGAAAGAGAAATTAAACAGATATAAAACTAGTGTACCCAAATAAAACTAGATATATATACACAAATTCACCAAAATCAAACCTTGCAATTTCATAGTTTATGTGTCCTGGAAAATCTGGAAATAGAGTCAAAGTTCACCAATGTTTTGTGACTCACATTTACTCTGAGTTTCAGGGATCAAGGGGGGAAAGTAACCTGTTTTAAGGCATTGGTGAGAACCAGTCTCAGACTTCGTAGTAAAAAACGAGCTGGTTTTGTATGGAAAACAGAGGACAACTGTCACGAAGAAACAAGAAAATTGCAAATAAGGAAACCTCAGGAAAAAAAATACTTCTTTTCCAACCTGGTCCAAGAATGTCTCTGCAAAGAGCCCAAGGGTAAACGCACCAGAGGCCAGAAATACACATTAGAAAAGGACAGGGGAAGGACGGCTATTTACCTAAGAGCTAACAATTTTGTGGAAAACTGTAATCAATTACTGTAAAAGGGGAAACACAACTTACCTTAAAGACATCTTTCCCTAAAGACTACTAGCCTGTATTTTCTCCTGGGCCATCCTTTCTTTCGCAGTTTCACAAGAAATTAATTTTACTCTAATTTTTCCCAGGCACATATATTTCCTTCTACTTAGCTTCACCTAATACTTTAAGAAATGAAAACTATTTCCCTCCTAATATAATAATTCTTCCTTTATCAAAAGCTTTTTTTCATGAGAAACACCACCACAGAAAAAATTTCCATAAGTGGAAGTACATGCTAAATCTAAATTCTTAGAACAAAAAGTGTCTATCAATGTAGTGACGCTTCTCATCACGGTGATTTTTTTTTTTTTTTAGAGTGGAAGGTGTAGGAGAGGTAAACATAGAAAGGACACAGGGATCCCTATTACACTGTATTTCTGCTTCCCCATTTACATCACACACCCCCAAAACACACACACCAACTTACACACACACACACATACATGCAGGTGTACACATGCACGTGCACAGAGTTGAGATGTTTTCAGGAAAACAGGAGCTTGCTAAACTGCCTGATTCTGCTTCCCCTGAGATCAAAGATAAGTGGACTCCAAATAAACTTGAAAAAAAGGGGAAATTCAACATTAAAAACAATTTCTAAATCACTTGCAAATTAGCTCCTGCTCCTAGCATTTTTAGGAAAGGAGGACTTTGGCGCCCCCTTTTCAGAAGTACACAGAAGTGCTAGGAAATGGAGTGCAATTGACTTTGTCAACAGGTTTCTAGGAAACTCTGAATGTGTGTCTGCTGCTTAGAAAAGAGAAGACAGAATTTCAAATATGACTGCAAACGCCCAAAATGGCAAGAGAACAACATGCAAATCCTCACATAATTTCAAGGCAATGCAACCGGGGGAAGGAACAAGGAGTTTGCCATTAAAAAGAAAAAAGATGGTAAACTCAATGAGACAGGTCTTTTTAAATAATTTCAATTCAAGTTTCCCAGATTTTATTTCAATGCCACTTAAAACTATATATAATAAATCATCAAATTCCATAGTAATAGAGCAGCCATTTGACTCACAAAATGTTTAAATATCATATCCCATTTTCCCCATAAACCATAATAATAATAATGTCCATAGACATTCCATGATTTCAGCATCAACCTATTAACCTGGCACTCTCATACCCAAAACAAGGCAAAAATCCTCTGAAGGATTTACCCTGATTTTTTATTCCAAAAACAAGGCCACCTTAGACAATCAGTCAGAATGGCCTGGTTTCCCATTAAGGACTAAACAAACAGAAAAGCCAGGGGACAGTGTACCGGGTATAGGGGGCTCTGCTTTAGACAGTGGGCGTGTCAGGTGAAGGAAATGGATGTCAGAGGGAATATGCTTTCCACAAATGCAGGACGAGCTCTAAGAGCAAGGGGTACGAGACCTACCCTCAATTTCCCTTATAGGAGAGAGAAGGAAGCCAAGAGGGAAGAACAAGAGCATTCTGTCTGGGCACCCACCGTGGGCCACACATCATATGTTGTCATTTGGTCATCCTCACAGCAACCCAGTGAAGTGATAAAGCTTCTTGTCTAGGATTACAGGACTAACAAGCACCGGGCAGGATTCCTGTCTCAGGTGTGACCCTATGTCACTCTCTCAAACAGAAAGTTCTACAGGCCACAATATAGTTCAGAGCAGACACACATGACCTTCCATGACCAGGTCTCTGGCTCGCTCAGCCCCTCCTCCTCCCCAATGTACACACACACTTGACACTCTATCAACACTAAACTGACAAGAATTTCCTAAATGCCCAGACCATTTCAAGCCTATCCCACCTTGGCACGTGCTATTCCCTCTGCCCCCTTGACAGTCCACAGAACTCCGAGGCACCCATCCAACCCCGACTGCGAGATGACTTCCTCCTAGAAGGCTTCCTTGACCACCACACCCCCATGAGAGTTTATCACTCTCATCTCTGCCAACTGTCCATCCCTTCACAGCTGCATCCGCCATACCTAGCAGTCTCTGGCACACAGTGAGCACTAAATAGAATTTGCTACATTAGGCTGGGCTGATTTGAGTACAACGGTTCAAATGGAGGAGCTGGGGAAACGGAGCTGGCCCTGAAGGAGTGACAGCAATAAATGCCTTGATAAAGTGTAGAAGAACATTTATTCCCTAATTTATCACACCGGGATGAATATAAGACAAACTCAAATGTAAAGCAAGTCAATTTTCGAAAGAAAAGAAGCCTTTAAACCCACAAAACCATGTCCTATTATACGTCCTAGTCTGGTCTGAACTCTATGATATCACAGGAATGAAACGCCCTCCTTGCATTTCTGCATTTTTCTACCAAAGCTCTGTCTCATCAGTAGTTTCCAGGTAGCTGCTCCTTAGCAACCTCCACCAAGTCTGCCTTTTTCAGCCCACCCACAGTCACTAGAAGCCAGCTTTCAGAACAAAGCTCTTCAAAACAGCAATACGAGGTACAATCCAGTGACCAGCGTTTAGAGAGAGGGTGTGCACGACACTGTGACGGCTACCTAGTTACCCACTGACTTGCCTCTGCACCCACCGTCCTTCCCCAAGCTCACCCACGCCATCCACACACACCCATCTGCTCAACCACCAACTCCCAAACCGCCCAGCACGCAGGCTGTGGGGAGAGACAGGAATGGGGGGAAGGGTACGCAACTCAGCCCTCTTTCATCCACGAGGGACAGAAACTGCTCTGCACCCCCTGATCCACTGCAGCCACCTGGGTGGGCACCGCCTTACCCTGGCTGTCCAGGTTTGATGCTTATTAAAAGAATTCAACAGACGCCCCTGTGAGTCCCAGAAAGCACGGTCTTGCTCCCCATCTCTGACTGCCAGGGCCTGACTCACCCTCAGACCTTCAAGATGACTCCATGGGGCACCCACACTGCAGACCTCCAGGAGAAGAGGGCTCAGGCATAAACGCCACAAGGGTCACATCTCCAACCATGCTTTTCTTTTTTTCTTTTTTTTTTATATGTTGGGGGTAGGAGTTTTTTAGTTTATTTATTTATTTTTGTTGTGTTGGGTCTTCGTTCCTGTGCGAGGGCTTTCTGTAGTTGTGGCAAGCAGGGGCCACTCTTCATTGGGGTGCGTGGGCCTCTCACTATCGCGGCCTCTCGTTGCAGAGCACAGGCTCCAGACGCACAGGCTCAGTAGTTGTGACCAGCCATGCTTTTAAAATGAAGTATCTGTCTTATTAATAATAAGCGACTGGCTTAAAAAAAAAAAAAAGACTAATACCTGTAAACAATGTAAAATATAAGCCCTGAAACTCAGAGAAATATGTGCAACACACAGGGCATTAATAAGTAAAAAGAGCTCACAGATAAATAACATCAATACACCAACAGAGAAAAGGACACAGCAGTTTACAGAAAAGAAAAAAAGCAGAGGCCTATACACATTTAGAGACACTGTTCAAGTTCACTAGTAATCAAAGAAATATAAATTGAAACTAAATAGCCATTTTTTGGCTTTTAGATTAGCAAAAATTAAAAAGAATAATACCCAGTGCTGACAAAGATGTAGTAAAAAGGGCAATCTAACATTCTTGTAGAAGCACAAATGGATAGAACTTTTCTAACACACAATTTAGAAACATCAATCAGAAAGCATAAAGCTATATACACACCCACCAAACCTGCAATTCTGCTAGAAACATATTCTAAAGAAATAAATGGATAAGTACCCAAATGACATTATGATCGCTGTTTAGATTAGAAAAAAGCAAAAGTAACAACAGCAACAGTAACAAAAACTGGAGGTAAATGTAAAGGTCCAACACCAACAATCAGGAGATAGGGAAAATTAAAAAATACTATATACATGGTGATTAAATATAATATTTTTTGGCAATATCCATGATACAATATTTACTGAGGGAAAAACATGTTCCCAAGCAAAATTAACAGATATGTTTATATAATACATATTATACACATCTGCAAGAAAATTTTTAAAAATTATGCTTATTTCTGGGTGGTGCTACACTCTTTTGTTTACTTGTGTTTTCTTATTTTTTTTCAAAGACAATGCATTACTTACAATTTTTTAAGATATACACTTGGAGAAAATAAGAATTCAACTTTGTTAAGGGATTAAAAACAAAAAAAGCCAAAAGACCAAGACCTTGCCAGCTGTCACAGTCTTGCTGTGTAACAGCAGCAGCAGGCAGCTTAGTCCTGAAATCTGTACACAGGGGCCTGAAGGTCAACCCACGCATGCGTCAACAGTCCCAAGGAACAACAGCAGTCAATCATCACAAATAAACACACCATGTCTCTCTACCACAGTCCTTAGGAGGGCTTCCTTAGAACAGGCACCAAAATTTTTTAAAAAGAGATAAAATCATCTTAACAATGAAGTCCTTTGAGCATATCAGCACCAAGCCAGATCTCACTTATCCAGAAGTATACTATGTGGCAAACAAATTACTAAACAGACCACAACAGACACAGTCCACGTGGTGTTTTATGAAATTTCAAAGCACAGTCACATGAGTTTTGTCTGCTCCTCAGACATGGCAGGTAAATGCAGTCCCATTTCACAGGAGGGAACACTGAATTTTGGAGATAAGGAACTTGCCCAGATCACACAGCTAGTGATTAGCAAATCTGGGAATGTGAGCCCCAATCATCCTAAATTTAAAGTGTCCAACACTGCTTCTGTTCCATGTGCTGCCTCTTAAATTACAGAGCCAAATGCTTGAAATTAAGATTAGCAAGTAAGCATGGAAGCAGCTCTATTTTCTTAACTCTCCACCCCCAAAAGCATGCTTTCTAACTTACTTTTTGCTCAGATTACAGCAGAATGATTTCCACACATCTGGATACAGTTAATTTGTGTTGTTTTGCTTGGAAATTCAAATGAGACTGGGATTTCAGTTAAATGTTTTAAATGATTAAACAGATGCCATTCACTATTTAGCAATGCTGTTCAAGTATCTAAGCATTTATTTTTAAATAGCCCCATTCAAAAAAAATAAAATAAAACAGTGAAATTAGTCTCCATTTTCTAAATCCTCTGAGAGTGTTTCTGATTTTAGTTTATCAGCATTAGTATTAGTAGTTCAATTTGAATCCTAACTTTTTCTGAGAGAACAATCCAACTCAGGACAAAATTTGAAATGTATCAAGAAAATTTTACTAAGATATTGCTTTTACTTGCTCTATATATTTAAAAAATGCCTCCATTAATATGGCTTAAGGAGAGTGGGAATTTTTTTAAAACATGAAACGTGTTATTTTTATACATGTCAGGGTTCACTCAAGTATGAAATCAAACTTGGCAATTCTAGAACCTATTTTATCAGACATGCTGAAGAAACTATAAAAGACAAATAATTTTCTAAAACATGCTGCTCTAAGTCAAGCTCTAGGAAGGATCTGAAAGCCAGCAGGTAGAAATCTGCTTTTTCTAATAAGGTCTAGACTCACAAATTCTCACACTGGGGAAGGGAAAATATTTACCCTTAGGACCTTATCGGTCCCAGACCCTAACTCATGTGATGCAGGTATTTCCTCATTTTACAGACACGGAAACTGAGGCTCAGCTGATTTAAAGGCAATAAGGGGAGACAAGATTCAAATCTAGGTCTTGTGGCTCTTTAGCCCATGCACCTTTCAGAAGGGCAACTCTCCACTCATTCTTTCAAACCAACCATCCCAGGTGCCCACTGAGCGGCAGGCTCTGGAACACGGATGCAAAAGATGTGGCACAGCTGAGCTTCCTGCCTGTTTTCCCACAGCACACCATTGAGGCCCTCCCAGCCCTGCACGACTGCCAAGCTGCTCCAGGCGGCACCACCACAGCAAGCACAAGGTGAATGGTGCCCCAGAAACTACAGGACAGCAGCCCTACTGCCCTGGCTGCCTCCCTGCACAAAGGGGAAGATGATAGAATGTGTCTTCCTCATAGGTCGGCTGAGACCTGAATGAGATGGCACAAGTAAAACAGAATGCCTGGCACATAGTAAAAGCTCAATAAAAGTCAGCTGTTACAAATACTCTAACACAAGGTCCCCGTCCTCCAGGGGCTCTTTTATACAATCATTCTCAACAAGTCTCAGGTCTTTAACAGAAATGGAGGTCTTTAAAATTTCTTCTCTCAAAGTCATGAAGTTCTGAGAGGCAGCAGGAAATGGATTTCTAACTGCTTTTCCCCCAAATCAGTTCAACCAGATCTTTTCAGGAAAAGAGCTGCTCCTTCTGCTAAGAAGTGGTCCATTTTAAGCACCCAAGGACCTGTTTGCCACCGTGGCCTGCCAACGTGTAAGATGTATGCAGCTATAAAAGAGTAACACCAAGAACTTTCTCATCCATCAGTGTCAGCTCTCCCTGACAGAGTGCTTACTCACACTGCTCATTGTTAGTCAACTGGCCACTCATCCTGGACAAAATTTGGTGCTCTCCACGGACCCATGGATGGGGATCATTTTTCAGTCTGTTTCTGTCTACAAGGTCTGGTCTCCTGGTGTTGGTGCCTGCTCTGGAGGCCAATACTGCCAATGTGTGAAGAGCTGATTCATGAAAATAAAAGAATGTTGGTGTCGGGGGACCACATTCAGCCACTAGAGAGCAGTGGAACTCCTCTTAGAGCTTGGGAAAACTCAGACACTGACTTGAAATGGTTCAAATGTATGCATGCATTTCATTGTAAGTCTTGGCCAAAAGCTTCCAGGAGAGGCAGGCCAAGCAATCAGACAATCTTGCATGGGTTGCTGAAATCCAGATTTGCCCTTTGTCAGCATAAGCAGTTTAATTTGATGTTTTCACTCCTGAGTAAGCACTGAGTATTACATTTAAACCCCTCGTGAGGGGAAAGAATGCTTCCTTTTCATCAGCAAATGTACCTCAATGTCATTTTATCCCCAATGAAAATATACATACATATATATATTCCATTTAATATGCTAAGAAATAGATTTTAAAGCATCCAACAACATTTCATTCAGAAACTAATTTCTCAAAAAATGCAGTTCCTTTTCTAAATGTAATGTAGTCAAAAAGGAGTTAAATTTTACTCTACGTAAATAATGTAAAACACCACTCGAAGAGAACAGGGATTTTTCTTATAATTGCAACTGCAATGTCTCATTGACCTGACAGGTTATAAACACTTATTCTTAAGAAAAGACTAACATTTGGGGCATCCAGGCCTAAAAAGTGAAAGGCTGTGTTTTATTAATGTATTTTAATGAAATGCCACAAGGTATGAGGACAGAAAACTGTTCTCCTTCAAACAGAGGAGTCATCACCTAACCCTATGTGTAAAGGATAAGATGGAGGATGAAAATTACCTTAAAATTACCTCTCGTAATCATCAGGCTCCCACAATCATCAGGCCCCACCAGGAAACTAGCTCTCACTCAGCACTGCAGAGCGCGGGGCACACACTTCTCTCCCGCTGCAGGAGTTCGAGGCAGTTAGAGCTGACAGGTCTTTCAAAGGCACCCTTTACTCTGGCCCGCATTTCAAAATATCTTCCCAAACTGCAAGTTAATCCCTTTGCGGGCCTTTTCCAAGTTTTCCTGTCCCTTAGAACCCTCTAGGACAAAGGACTACAGAGTTTAATAATTTATAAAAACACACTTAGTCTTAATTGTAAGTAAAGGTTTATCTGTCCATAGAGCCTTGTGCAAACAATAATAAATCCTATTTACCGGAAAAATGTGCAAAACACTGTTACATATATTTTTTCACTTTATTCCTCTGTGGACTAGATGGCATTATCTCCACTTTATAGATTCAAAAAAACAAAACAAAAAAAACTAAGGTCAGAGAGGTAAAGGAACCTAACCAAAAACACACAGCTAGTAATGGCAGATCTGGTTGCCAACAAATCCCTAGTTACATGACCTCCACATGAAAAGTCTTCTGATGTATAAAATGACTTTCCACTTGGTCTGTCCAACAAGAAAGTAAAAGATCATCAAGCACTAGGTTACGAGAAGGTAAAGGCACTTTTTGTAGTAGGGCCAATTCTGAAACAAAAGCAGGTAAAGATGAACTAATTAACCCCACTCTCTCTGAAATGGGGTTTAAAAAGCAAAGGACTTAAAACTGTGCGCATTGCATTTAAGTTCTGAAATGTACTCCTAGCAAGGGCTTTTATTTGGTTATAGACTAAGGACTGAACTCAAATCACAAAAGACTTCATGGTGAAATGTCAGAGCAGAAAAAACAGGAGGAAGAGCACCCTAACATTAATTCAATATCTCACTATTTTACCTACGAGACATTTAATACTTTCTACACAGAATCAAGAACAAAGTCTACTCTAATTAGAACAGATAAAGAACCAGCAAGGACTGGCTCTATTACATTCCCTGAAACAACATGATGACTTGCAGAAGTAAATATTTTCTCATCTCCTAACATAATGGCACCATCTATTGGCTTAGTACCACCATTGCAACAACCAGGAATCAAGATGCATAACCCAACTTTCATGGGCTTTTGGTTCCCAGCTGCTTAATTCCTGGCATTCCATAGTGGTACAAATTTTAAGATGTAACATCCATGCATCGCACATTTTAAATCTTCTGAAATTCATCTTATATATATTAATCAAAGCAGGAAAAACTGCCAGAAAAATCTCAGTACACAGAACTGCACACAGAATGTGTTAGCACTAAAATTATCAGAACACCATGCATCAAACATCAGTGATGTTCTACACACAAAGATTTTTACATGTGGTTATCTCACTTAATCCTCACACATTACCCATGGAACAGATCCTCTAACCTCCATTTTCCTGAAGGAGAAATCAACACTCACAGTCAAACAACTAATAAATGTTGGACTTAGATCTGAACCCAGTATGACTACAAAGCCCAGCTCTTTTCACTATCCCACCCTACTTCAGAAAATTAAAAACAACTCCAACAACATATGCAGGGGAAAAGCACATAGTGCTTTACAGAGCGTGTTCACACACATGACATGGCAGCATCCCAATAACCCAGTGACCTTCAAGTCAAAAAAAAATCAGCTTCTTTTTAGAAATGAGGGGTTTGAGGTTCAGAGAGGTTAGGTGATGACTAGCTCTGGTCAATCAGGGCTGTGACTGAAGCCAGGGCTTCCATCCCTTTCTCTAGCATTCTAGGTAATACCTCAGCTGGTTACAGAAAAGCCGGCTCCGGATGGTCCCTGGCTGTACAGACAAAGCTCCCACCAGGATGGGGTTCCCGCCACCACATAGTCCTTGACCCACAGAGATCAGGGGACAAGACTCACTCCAGTCCTGATGGAGACCCATGCTTACAGAATGCCTGCACAGTCACCTGGCCCACACTAGTCAGGAAAAAGAATTTCCAGCAACACTAGAGCTACAAGGTCATGTGCCCTCTGAGAAGGCTTTACGTGGACCTATAAACTAAATACAGTGCTGCTGAGTTCACATCTGACTTCAGCATTGAAAATGAATGTGGAAGAAATACTTGCCATCTTATAGTGCACTGATTTGATACAGCGCAGGACAATCTTTCAAATCGAGTCATGTGGAGATAACAAAATGTCTGCACAAAGGTTGCACTTTAGTGTAAAAATATGGAGAAATGGCAGGTCTGAATTCCCTACTGATGTTCCTAAGTTCCAACTTAATTCTAAGACGCTTCTTTGCCCACAAGGTGAGACATCTGGTATGTTTACTACTCTGTCCCGAATCTTTTTAATTGCTAGGGGGCTCTGTAAACTGGGACTTGAGGTACATTCCAGTAATTAGGAAATTGTATAACCAGTTTATCTAGAGATAGAATTTTACCTGGACGGCCCTGGCAGTGACCCAAAGTCTTCCCTAATGGTGCATATCAATGTTTATTCCTTAAGTTAGTATTCCTAAATTGTCCAAGGGCCTCATTTCCAGGAATGTCGTGCTTTAAATTTCATTCATATTAATTCTCTATGTGAATAAGTGGGCAAAATAAAAATTTTATGTATGTTGCCAATGCAGCTACAAGGAACACTGCCAAACTAACAGCAAAAGATGGTCCCCAAGCTTCTCCTGACAGTACTTCAGTTTGCTTAATAAAGAAAAGCTGGCAAGTTAAAAGAATAAGCTAATTAATCTGAGAATTAAAAGAACCCGTATTTTGTCTATAAAAAAAAAACTATAACCCTTTTCCCTTTCTTACTAAAGGAAAGTCAAAAATCTTGCCTGGTTTTCCACAATCACGCTAATCAACCACCTGCAGTCTCTTACAAATTATTTTCTTAAAAAATAAATAATTAAATGAAACCTAAGGGGTCCTTTCTTCTTTTCTGAGAATGGACCAAAACACATTTCGTCTGGACCACATGCCACACACTACTCACAGCAATAACAAAGCCAAGGGCGAAAAGTCACAGAGACCAGGGCTCTCATGCCAGATCATTCACCTCCAGGCTGTGTGACCCCAGCATACCTCTCTGAGCCTCAATTGCCTCACCCTCAAGACAGGGATGATAGTACCCACTTCACAGCGGTGCAAAGACTAAATCAGTCAAGTGTCTCACAACAGTTGCTGGCGCTGCAGCTGGCAAGCTGCTGGACGAACACTGCTATCATTATGGCCAACACCCCGTTCACAAAAAAGGTTTTAGGGAGGGCCACACCACGAGGAGTTTGATACCCTCTTCTCTTAAGCAAACCCTTGGGAAAGCAAGCCCTCAGCGAGGAGGCTCCTGGACCCTGTGCTCAAGGAGCTGTGCCAGCATGTTAGAGATGCACAAGACAAGACAGGTGTCTTCTATTCGATATAAATTAAGAGTAGCCTTCAGGCGCCTGGCTAGTCGCCAATACAGGCCCATGGGTAGACAAAATGTAGACACCCTTGTCTTACAGGTAATTTGTAGCTTCCAGCTCTTACTGTCAAATCACTCACGAAAAAGAAAAGATTCATTACAAAGTTGTATTTTTATTACTTATAATAAAAAACTCCTACTTTCACTAAAACATGAGAATTTACATGAAATATTCATTTTCTCACTTACACCACACTTACGGAAAGCCTCAATCCCACAGGGAATGTTAACGTTCTGTGGGCACATTTCAGTTAGGAGGGCCTTCTATTTTATCTGTAGCTGGAGGTTTGGTTTGTAGCTCACCCAAAATAAGTCACATGAATTAAAACAAAACCACCAAATTTTGGCACTTCTGGGGTTCTCTCAATATCCAGCTCCCCATCCCCTCAAAAAAAAAAAAAGGGAAGAAAGAAAAACCACCACCACCTCCACAGAAGCCAGAACTCCATCAGGAGGAAAGGCAGCGCAGCACACCTCGCACAGCAGGGAGAGGTATCAAGCCCTGCTCAAAAGTGAACAATGGCCAAAAGAAACTAAAAGAATGGCAAAGACAAAAGCTGAACAGCACAAAAACTGTATTTTATTTCACATTCTCCGATAAAAGGCGCCTCTTCACAACGGACTTGGATCAGAAAGAAATGAAATATAAAATTCATATTGCCTTCGGATGGTAGAATTGTGTATAATTTTTTAAAATTTCCTTTGATACTTTAAAGCTGTTTCAGTAAATACTGTTTTTAATACGCAGGAAAGAAAATCCACACAAAGAACAGTCGAAAATATGCCAAACAAATAAATGCCCCTTGGGAATTTGTATAAATATTTTTAGTATTCAGGAGCAAAACTTAATAGCTTAATGAAAGAATATCTGTAAGATGATAAAATCAAAGCAGCTATGATGAGCTCAGGCTTGCTTGCGCTGAAAGACAAATCCCAGCTTTGCTGCTTACAGGCAGGGCAGCAATGGGCAGGTTAGTAAATCTAAGTTTCAGGTTTCTCATCAATAAGCAGGTAATGATAGCATCCCTTGCACAGAATTTTAACTGAAAATAATGCGATGGCACCAGCAGACACTGGCACAGAGACACTTCCAAATATGCTTTAAATTTAAAATAATACTAAGCTTTAAAAAAAAAAGGGGCTTCCCTGGTGGCGCAGTGGTTGAGAGTCCACCTGCCAATGCAGGGGACGCGGGTTCGTGCCCGGTCCGGGAAGATCCCACTTGCCGCGGAGCGGCTGGGCCCATGAGCCATGGCCGCTGAGCCTGTGCGTCCGGAGTCTGTGCTCCGCAACGGGAGAGGCTGCGACAGTGAGAGGCCCGCGTACAGCCAAAAAAAAAAAAAAAAAAAGACCTATCACATATGCAGTGCTTTGTGCTGTTCCCTTACAGCTCAACTGGAGCCACACAAATGGAACAATCTAAACCAACTCTACTCCAGGGGTACTGTAAACTGTTCACAAACAATAAAGAGCAGTTAAGGTTTCTAACACTAGGTTTTACACATGCTTTGGCACAAGCAAGTTAGAGAATCAGAAAATTAATTCACCATCAAATATTCACTGAGTCACACAGGACTCCGTGACACTCTGGGAGTGAGACAGATTCTACTGACAGAGATCTCAGATTCTTGTAGGGGCAGGAAGGACAAGAGCTGGGGAGAGTGGAGTCTGGACACGGCTGCAATCCTGGAATCAAGCCGCACACCAAATCACCGGAGAGGGACTCGCTAACAGCCTGGGGCAGTCACGAGGGAACGGCCTCTGGGCTAGGCCTTGGATGAGGAGCAGGAGCGCTCCGGGCAGAAACGCATTTCTGAAAGAAGGCAGCACAGCAGCAGCGGGGTGGGAAAGGCAGTTCAGAGCGGGGCAAGGGGCCTATTGCCACAAACACCTAAGGTACATGTGGAGGAGGAAGAAGAAAAAGGGTCTAAAGCCAGACTGGAAGGAAGATGACCCCGGTGGAGGAGTTACTGCAACACTGTGGTCAAGAGCCAGGAAGGAACTGGCACTGAGGAAGACAGGAGAGGATGGTCAGAGATCCGGCATGTGGCCTAATGGCTGGCTGGTTTCTGAGTGCTCTCTGTGACGACCGTGACCATCCCTGTGCCACTGGACCCATGCACACATAAACATTTCTGGCCAGGTGTAATCTCTGTCTCTGCCTCTAGACTTCCCACATGCCAATCCTCCTTCCGACAGCTGTCAGGCTGCTCTAACAAGCGAATCTTATCCTATCATCCCCTGGCTTGAAAAGAGTAGACGGGAACCTCCAGGACAAAATCAAACAACTTAGCCTGTACCGTCGGGACTCTCTCCGGCCTAGCTTTCCAGCCTTGCCTCTGCCCCACCCTCCTAAACGTCAGTACATCTTCATCCCTCTACCTCTTCCGCTGTGCCCCCAGCATGGAACACTCCCCCCAGCCACTGCACTTGCCTCACCCATCCAGCAAACTCTGGCCTTTCAGTTCTTTGACCATACTGGTCCCTCGTGCACTGCAGGGCCTGAAAAGTCTTTCCCTTGGGGGTAGGGAGTAGGGTGGCAAATTCCTGGCTAATTCCTACTTATCATACAGGTCTCAGCTTAAGTGTTTCTTTTCCCCATCTTTCACCTACCAGACTGGCAAGAATATCCAAAGTAGGAGAGTTTATAAGAGAAAGGCATTCTCATATTCTCTTGGTGGAATACAAACTAGTACAATCTTTTTGGAGGGCAATTTGGCAACAGCTCTCAAAAGGTAAAATGCACTGTATGACCAGCCATCTGTCACTTTTGGGGGCTGCCCAGTAGCTATACTTCCTTTCTATGTCTGGGGAACCCCCCCACCTTATAAACAGACGACTGAGCCTCACCAATCATCACCAACCAAGCACCCACCCTTCCCTATAAGGAACTCTCGGACAGTGAATGAGATGGCAGGAAGCCTCAGTTACAGATGAGGCAGCCAGGGCAGCAGAGTGAGCAGCGAGCCAGGGCCTGCGCCAGCTGGGCCAGCAGTGTGATCTGCAGCATTCTGCCTTCGCCTGCAATGGCCCATTCTGCAGCATTATTTCTGAAACTGTTCTTGGCCCCAAACCCAGTTCTTGCCCTCCTAGCTATTCTGTGAGCCACCTACGATCCTTTAAAAAATAAAAATTCCTCCTTTCCTAAATCATCCAGTGATTCTAATGATTACAACAGAGAATTCTGAGCAATACATGCACACACCCTAATCCAGAACTCCACTACTAGGAATTTGTCAGATGTACTTACACAAGTACACCAAGACATATATTTATCAATAGGAGAATGGGTCACTAAATCATGGTAGAGACATGTAATACAATTCTATGAAGGTGTTGTTGTAGATTTGATATAGATCTACAAGCACTGATACAAAAACTTATTCAAAACAAGTTAATAGTAATGGAACAGAATCTACAGCATGACCTCAGCTGTGTATTTTTAATAGGGATTGACAGATAGATGACAGATGATAGAGATATATATAGATGGATCATAAAACATTTCTTGAGAAAAAAACGCAATAAACCCTTAACAGTGGTTATTTTGGGGAAATATGAAAGAGACTTATTTTTCATGTAATATTTTTCCCCACTTGAATGTTTTGTCATGTTCATAAATTACTTTCATTAGAAAATGTTTTCATGTCACTTGCCCAGTAAGGACTTCCCAAACACCCATTATCCACATGCTCCTTCCTGTATTCTCTCTTATTACTGTTTTTTTCCTCCAGGGCACTTAGCACAGTGCATTCTTTTAGATTAATGTGTATTTACTTAATTCCTATCTCCCGCAGAGACTATAGGCTCTGAGGATAGGTGCTGTGTTGACCACTATATTCCCAGTGCCTAGCACATAGCAGATGCTAAATAAATATCTGATAAATGAATGAAAGTAACTTATCCTTCTTTTAAGATTCAGCTCAAGTGAAGTGAAGCTTTCCGTGAAATCTTCCAGTTTAGACCCTTTCTCCCTTGGGCCTCCAATGGCCTTTGTACCTACTGCCCTTGTCAGTTTATACAGCTATCTCCCCCATTACACTGGGAATATGTTGAGGGTAAGGATCCAGACATTCAACCTCTCTCTGTGGAGCCTGCTACAGTGCTTTTACACAGAAGGCACTCAAGAAATAGTTGATAAATGAACAGATGAACAAACAAACTAAACCTCAAAGTAACAACTTACTTGTGTATCTAAAATCAGGTGTTACTGATGTCTTGCTCTTCTTAATCTTCTTAATCTCTTATGAAAGCAAAACCAGACTGTGGAGAGTGATGATTTCTGAGCAGAAGTATGCCATAAAATCAAAGCTGTGGAGCCATCACCCTGGACTCACATTGGACTTGGAGGGAAGCAAGATCACTGTCAGCCAGGACAGAGCACAAAGTGGAGTTGCAGGAATGAAATGAGCAGACACAAATCTGCTTTACTCACTTTCAACAACTTTTCCTAAATTCAGGATTATGCTCATAAGACAAATTACTACAGTTCAAAAACAACAGAAACCAATTCAATTTTTCCATCTTAAAAATGAAAAGGCTTTGTATCAATATTAAATTTCCTGATTTTGATGACTTTATCAAGGTGATGTAAGAGAACATCCTAAAGGATTTTGAGATAGAGGGTTATGGTGTCTGCTATTTACTCTCGAATGGTTCCATACACCAAAAAATAACAATAATGTATGAGAGAGTGAGCAAAAATGTGGTAAAATGTTAACAATTGACAAACACGAGTAAAGGGTATATATGACTATTCATTGTACATTTTTGTTACTTTCCTGCAAGTGTGAAATTTTTTTTAAATAAAAAAAAGAAGAAATGAAACTACTTAATAGAAAAGGCTATTCCACCTTTACTACCATTTAAAGGCATCAAATGGAGGGAAATAAAAACACTACTTTGATGGAAATAACAAATAAAATGGAACAGAGCAATTCTAAAATTACTGTAAGTATCTTCATTTAAAAATAATTATTCCATACGGTATCTGGGGACAAATCATTCTTCTCACAAACATGGAACATCTGTTGCATACAAATCTTATAAGACGCTTGTGCATTACATGGAATGGAATAGCAAAGTCTCAAGCTAGCAATTTCCAAACTATTCAAGGCAGCCATTATTCCTGGCTCTGCAGAGCCAAGATACCAAGACAAAAAATGCAAAAGGTAAACAACAGCTGGAAAAACGCCAGCTACAAATGACCTGTTCAAGTTACTGGACATATGCAATTTCTTTCTTTTTTTTTTTTAAAGATTTATTTTTGATATGGACCATTTTTCAAGTCTTTATTCAATCTGTTACAACATTGTTTCTGGGCTTCCCTGGTGGCACAGTGGTTGAGAGTCCGCCTGCCGATGCAGGGGACGCGGGTTCGTGCCCCGGTCCGGGAGGATCCCACATGCCGCGGAGCGTCTGGGCCCGTGAGCCATGGCCTCCGAAGCCTGTGCTCCACAGTGGAGGAGGCCACAACAGTGAGAGGCCCACGTACCGCAAAAAAACAAAAACAAAAACAAAAAACATTGTTTCTGTTTTTGTTTTTTGGCCATGAGGCATGTGGGATCTTAGCTCCCTGACCAGGGAAAGAACCCGCACCCGCCGCATTGGAAGGTGAAGTCTTGACCACTGGACCACCAGGGAAGTCCCTGGACATATGCAACTTCACTCAGAAATTTAGCATGAAAGTTAAATTCAAAAATCCCAACTCTTCTAAATATAATTTTATCACTTTTTTAGTCATTTAAAAAAAAGTACTCTTACCTAGCATCTAGAGCTAAAATACAAATGTACAAGGCTGATCTAAAAGGCGTAGCTACTATTTATAGGCCAGGCACTGGACCAGATGCTTTATACACATTATTTCTAATCATTATAAATAACCTGGTATGCATGGTAGGTATTACTGATACCATTTCACAAGTAAGGAAATCAAGGTTCAGAGAGGAATTACATGCCCAGGATCCCTCAGAGATTAAGTGGCAAAGAGGAACTCTGGTCACTCTAGCTTAAAAAAAAAATCTCTGTGCGGGCCTATTCCCCCAGTGAGGCCTCCACTCTAGCCTTCCCTCTGCCCAGGAGGCCCATCCACTCAGACCTCACCTTCTTCATGAACCTTCTTTAACCTTCTCAAGTCCCCTTGCACTGCATTAACATTTTTTAACTTTTTGTTTTGAGATAATTGTAAATTCACATGCAGATGTTAGAAATAATACATCACATTTTTGTACACTCTTGACTCAGTGTCCCCCAAAGGTAATATCTTGCATAACTGAAGTACAATATCACCTGCATTGTTTTTTTCTCTACGATTTATCTCTTTCTAACATATAAATATATTTATAATTGTTGCTGTTATTGTCTGTCCACCCCCACTAAAATATAAACTCCCTGCAGGCAAGAATCTGTATCTGAATTTTGTTCACTGCTATATCCCAAGCACATAAAACAGGGCCTAATCCCTAGGAGGAACTCAATAATACTTGTAGAAGGAATCAAAGCACTGTACTGCACTGCCTCCTCTATCAGGAAATAAACCGACTTTAAGAGACCACCTTAGTAAATAAGAAGATTCTGAAACATCAGGGAAACATTACACTCACCCATGGTGACATAAGGCAACTTATCAGTTGATCCATGAGGATAGATGCTGTAGAGGTGAGGTCCAGTAACATCTACTCCCCCCAAAACTAGGGCTGCACCAATGTAACCTTGATACCTGGTGATAAGAGTATGCATAAGAAAAAACAAAAATGAGTCTACATTGCATCACTATAACTTAACTGAAAGTTGTATTTGAAGTCAGACAATAAAAAGCTTTTCTTACACTACTACTGCTTCATTAAATAATTACTGTTTTGAAGGGAAAAAAATAGGGAATGGAGCGAACATACTTGAACATCTACTATCAGCCAATAAAAACTGTAAATTGTGTGAGGCATTCCATGTGCCTTACATAATCTTAGTCTCACAACCCCCTTCAAAAGAAGACACTATAATTCTCATGGTAGAGAAGAGAAAACCAACCCAAAGACATTTTTAAGCCTCAGAGCCAAGCTTGGCTTACTCCAAAGATCATCAGCATCCCTCCCATCATACCTCTCTGTGTTTAGCAGATAAGCTCCCTTCCAAGTCAACAGTGAGTTGTTGCTCAACTAAAGCTGTTCAAATTATCAACCTCACCATAGCCTCATAGGAAAATAGCTAATGTCAAAACACCTTTCCCCTCGGGCTTCCCTGGAGGCGCAGTGGTTGAGAGTCAGCCTGCCGATGCAGGGGACGCGGGTTCCTGCCCCGGCCCGGGAGGATCCCACATGCCGGCTGGGCTGAGCCCCTGAGCCATGGCCGCTGAGCCTGCGCGTCCGGAGCCTGTGCTCCGCAACGGGAGAGGCCACAACAGTGAGACGTCCGCGTACCGCAAAAAAAAAAAAAAAAACCTTTCCCTTGAATAAATCCACAAAATTATGACAGATATGAGCTCATACTGAGTAAAAGAAAGAAGTATTTCATCATGCAGGGAAGTGAATGAAGTAACTCCATGACAGCCTATATAAAACCCATTGCTCCTGCCCACAGTTTGAAACTGCATCTCTCAGGAACATGGGCAAGAATACATTTTCCGCCTCACCCCCACCTCTGTTTAATTCTGCACGTATTTGTTCCTTTGGACCCTCTACTTAGTTGGTTTTCCGCTTCTACAGATTGCTTTCCTTGTATCTGGTTCAATTTTTTACCATTAGAACTGCTATGCTAGATAAACATGCTGGATTTAAAGTTCTCCACTGTGAGCCTTTAAATCTCTGGGAAGAAAAATGAAACCAACACATGCTGAATTTGCCTAATGATACAATCATTAAAACTGATATAAATAACACAAGAACCAATCAAAGTCATAATTTTAGACTGTCTGAGACATAGCTACCCATCAGAAAGCGCTCTAGGTCGAGTCCAGTATTTCCTGTGTCCCTTGATTACCAATTTATTATTTCAAATCTTCCATTTATAAGTGAAAAAATAAAGAGCAGGAAAGGATTTTAAAAGCAGCCTCAAGAGGGAACAGAGGCCCAGAAAAGGGAAGAAACTGGTCCTAAGCCGCATGAGCTGGCAGAAGGGTCACGACTAGATCCCAGCGCTCTGGGATGAGAAGCCAGAATCACCAGATCCACCACTCCCCCCGCAGCCCAGTGCTTGATCCACTATATCAACTGCCTGCCAAACACGCTGCTTAGTTAAAGTCAATTAATAACCAGCTAGTTCCCTTCCAAGCTAAAACATAATCTGTTCGATAACTTTAGAAGAGTCTAAGATATTTTGGCAAGTCAATGAAATACTTAAAAATGGATCCAGAAATTCTGTTTCCAGGAATCTAATTCTATTGATATAAAAGGACAAATACGCAGAAATGAATGCATAAGAATGTTTTTTGTGGTAACTGCTTATGATGCTAAAAAAGTGGAAACAGTCAGAATTAGCTAAACTAATACAGCTATACAATGGAACACTACACAATCGTTAAAAACCATGCTGCATTTTTCATGCACTACCGATGGTAATCTTTCTCAAGGACAATTTTGGCAATATATATTAAAATGTTAAATGTGCCTACCTTTGACCCAGCAATTCTACTTCTAGGAATTTATTTTAGAATATAGCTTAAAGAATTAATAACACAAGTACCTAAAGATTCTATATTCCAAAGGATCGGCAGAATACCTTACAATACCTTAAACACTTTAAAGTAAGCAATATTGTTAATCTTCAAAAATTGGTTAATAAAATAGATTACTGTGGTCCAACAAAAATTAGGATACCGATCTATGGTTCTTAAACTTTTGGGGGCACAGACCCCACGGAAAAAATGATTAAAATTGTGGAACCCTGGCCCATAACAAGTGTACACACAAAAATTTTTCACTATTTCAGGAGTTACAGATCTCCAGAAGTCCTCCACGGGCTCAAGGTAAAATCTCTGGATGCCGAGCTCGTCTACTGATGGGAACAATATTCACAATATACTGTTATGTGAACAGGGTCACTTACAAAACAACACATATAGCAGGATTCCATTTTTGCAAATACATACATGAGTATACATGCCTAGTATAAAAGGTCTAAGAAAACAGATCTCAAAGATTCACAGTGTATGTGCTTAAGTGGCAGAGTGTCAGCTGAAATCTACTTGCTTCTTTTCACATTTCCATAGTGTCTGAATTTTTTACAATGATCAGACATTACTTTTATAATAATTTATAAAAAGGTTTTCTTTTTGAAATACCCCAACATGGAAACTATTGAAGAGGCACTGGTAGGTGAAAAGATTAGGTTACATTATGGGATAGAAAGCACAACTATGATCCCATTTTTATAGAACAAAATATGTATTATTTAAGATAGGAAAAACCTTGAAGAGTGTACCATAATCTGTTAGCACCGACTGCTTATAGGTGGTAGAAATTCAGATAATTTCTATAATTTTTTATCTATATCTTCTAGCTTTTTTACTGTGAACATGCACTTATAATACGGGAGGAAGGGATGATCAAGTGAATGAATGAACGAATAAATAAATTTAAAAGTCTAGGAGTATATACAACCAGCCAAAATGTGATTCTCGCCTATTTTTTCTTTGCGCTTTACAGTATTTTCAGAATTTTCTACAATGAATACATAGTACTTTTGTAAGGAAAAAAAAATTACAATATAATAAAATAAAATTTTAAAGCCTCTACATATTCAAATAGTTTCCAGAATACAGAACAGTATATACAGAATAGTATATACAGAATAGTATATACAGAACAGCATATCAAAGCTTTCTGCTAGACTCAACAAGAAGCCTCTATGTTCAGAAGGAACAAGTATCACAGGTATCTTCTACATAGCCACCACAGAAGTTAAATAAAAGTACTGCTTAAGGAAGGAAAAAGACGTCCACTTTTGTTTATCAAACCCTCTTTTCTCACTTATTCACATACAAGGAAATAGATTATTCAGGGGGAAGAAAACAGCAAGAGTACACCTTGTATTCTTTTTTCAGCCTCTGAATGAGGATCTAACTATGTATCAGGCCCTGTACTAGGCATTGCATAAGCCTTGTTTCTTTATTCATTTCCTCCCCAAAAGTTAGAGAGACAGAACTATTATCCCCATTTTATTGAGGAAGAAACTGAGGATAAGAAGGGTGAGGTGAACAGCCTAAAGTTACACAAATGTGAGCATTGTAGACAGGATCTGAGGCAAAGTTCTAAAGTCAAATCCTATGATTTTTCTCTTATACTAGTGACCCACTTTACGTAACTCAACAAAAATGTCAAAAGACATAAAGAACCATAATTATCCTGGTTTAAATTTTTGTGTTCTTCTCAAAACTTTGATAAAATTTAACTTTTACAAAGTATGTTAAACTAAAGATAATAAAACACTGAAAAAAGAGAATTTAGAATTCCTGAAACATTCTAAAGAGATTAACAGAAACATCTGCTAGATTTAGCTAAATGCTAAATGACACTGCAAGCAATCTTGAAATGATATTTACTGCAATTTTACAAATTTAAAAATTGTTTTAAATGTAATGCACCACACAAACCACCAGAGGGAGCTTTACATTCAAAATCACAAATGTCTTCAGTTATCTTGACAACAGATGTGCTTTAACAAGTTCTCACACTGCACTGGAAGAATTTATTTGATAGGTGATAATTCTCCAGGATTAGGATGATGATTACGTACATAAATAAATGGAAATCACTGACATAAAGGCTCAGTACAGCCAGAGTAGGAATTGGGTAGATATGGACCAGGCTTCCTGCCCATATGACTCATAAACCCTGGTATCCTCTGCTGTAAAATGGGAACTATTCTACCGGCCTTGCTGCGTAGCTATATTAAACCTCATATCCACTTCCTGAGAGCCCAGGGGCCATGCTACACTTGGAGACGAAGACCTGCAAGTTCACAGGAAGGCAAGGGCCAGGCAGGAAACAGAGAAGTGAGCCATGCAAGGTCTGACAGGCCAGAACACATGCTCCCACTTCCAAAGGCAACAACGGCCACTCAGTCCCACATCACCGCCCGCTTTATGAGCTTTTATCAGAAGAAGCTGGAAATCCATATTGTAAATTCAAAGCTCCCAATTTATAATTATTTGCCACTATTTTTTTTAAAAACACTATGTGACCCAAATGAAATTTCTTTACAAGCTGAATACGGCCTGTGAGCTGCCGGCTTACAACCTTTGCCTTCTGTTCCTGCTCCCCTTTAACTCTCACAGGCCTGGATGCAGCTGCTACGACTTGGGACAGAGAAAAAGAAAATGTCTTGTGCAGGTTGCTTAATGAATGATGAGGACCAGAATATAGGCCTCTGACCAACTTTTTAAAAAATTTTAAAAAGGTATCATGATACACATTCTATAAAGAAGGAAAGAGGAGAGAATTTATTAAAGCTAAGGTAGGTCACAAAAGGAGAAGCCAGGATTCCAACCCAAGACTAAATGTCCAGGCTATTTCCACTATACTACATTGCTTCTCTTCTCTTTATGAGGAGCAAATGAGAAAATGGACTTAAAATTTGAAAACTGTCTAGACCTATACAAACACAAAGTGATGATGTGATCGTTAAGGACTAAAGAGAAACAAAACTACTAAGAGGAACTCTGTGGGAGTCAGCAGGGAGTGAACGTCAGGTCAGGCAAATGAATGCATCTCTTTAAGCCTCAGTTTGTTCACTTACAAATTAGACATGTTAATAGCCCCTAACTCAGAGTTAAAGGGATAAAGTGAGATCATGCATAAAGCACTTAGCACAGGGCCTGGCACAAACAAATAAATGTTGGTTAATAGTAACGCTATCCTACCCACTTACAGCCAACTACAAATAATCACTTTTCATTTCACTGTTATCTTGCCCCTAAAAAAGGAAGAAAAAACAATCATTTGTGTTTGTGTGTGTTCACAAGAAGAACTCAAAGGTTCCTTCCAGCTCTTTCTTACTATGAACAAAAAAGGTTTTTTTATCCAGCAATACCCTAAGCCTCAGGAAATGACTCAATTGGTCACATGTGATTCAGTCATGAAAAAAAAAAAAAAAAACCCAGACCCTGTAAATTCAAATACATTATCAAAAGCCTTATGAAATTAAAGTGTCTTTTTAGTAACAACTGATTTCTGGAATAAAATGTGTATTTCTTAATGCCTTTCCTCGAGCTTCCAGGCTTCCCTTGGCTGAAAATCTAAGACATGAGAAAAAAATACTACAGAAATCCCCATCCTGGAACCTTACCTGAAAAGCATCTGCTTCAGCATCCGATTGGCCGTCACGACTCTGGGAAGGCGGCCAGTGGAAAGAGAGTGGAGCTCCAAGTTGGAAGAAATGAGCTGGGTTGTCATGTCTGTGTCCGCAGCTGTCCCAGCACCACAACAACTAAAAAATACAATTAGAAACGTAGCTGAAATTCAATTACCAAAGGGCTCAATTAGAAGTGGAGCTTCTTGGAAAACTTCCACAAAGTTCAGGGACATAGATGTTTTTGAGTATACCTGCACTGTAACTGCTCTAACCAAGCTTAAATAGACATAAAATTAAGAATGCACATCTAATTATATACAAATATATTTTCTGTAGCCCATTGGAATATTTCAAATCATTAGTTTCTATGTTCTGAACAGAGTGTGCATTTTACTGATCCTAGAAAATATCCAAGTTGTACAAAAGAGCAAGGAATGTCAAAAGCCTTGCAATTTACATTTACCAAGTATTTAGTACTAGATACCAAATATCTAGATACCATATCTAGATACTAGATACCAAATATCTAGATACCATATCTAGATACTAGATACCAAATATCTAGTACTAAGCTCCAAAGTGTTGAGAATAAAGAAAATATGACACAGTAATAGCACTTGATTTCAAACTTGAGTGGAGGAGACATATAATACAATATAGTAGCATAGGTAGAAAATGCTGTAGGAAATTGGAGAAGAGAGCAGTTAACTCTGATCTTTGAGAAGAGGTTTCATGTGAGCTGGATTTGGAAGGACAGAATAAAAACACTATACAGAGAAGAGGAAAGGGCATTTCTAAGCAGAGGGGCTAGCAAAAGCAAGGGTAAAACAGCTTGGACATGTGGAGAACAGGGACATGAGGGAAATAGGGACAGCGCAGGTATAACTGGAACATAGAGTGACAGCAGCTAAATAGGATGAAAAGGTAAGCTTTCTGTGAAATTGTACAAGACCTTGAATATCATGCTAGAGTTTCGATTTTATCCTGAAAGCAGTGTGGAAATGTGAAAAATCTCTTGAAAAGTTTTTAAACAGGAAAGGGACATAATAGATCCATGTTTTACAAAACCCAACATGACAGAAGAGTGAACAATACAAATAAAGAAAAGGCCAAAGGCAGAGAGACCATTTAAATGACAACTGCAATAATCCAGCTGAGAAAAAAGAATCCGAGCTAAGGCCTTAGTAGAGGGAAGGAGAGAAGGGAGTGGATTCAAAAGGCACACAGAAGGCAGAACTGGGTACCAAATGAACTGAAGACTAAAGCAAAAAGAGGACTTGAGGGACTGCCCTGGTGG
This sequence comes from Leucopleurus acutus, assembly GCF_964270905.1. Classification (NCBI taxonomy): domain Eukaryota; kingdom Metazoa; phylum Chordata; class Mammalia; order Artiodactyla; family Delphinidae; genus Leucopleurus; species Leucopleurus acutus. The sequence continues at coordinate 10,851,139 of NC_139150.1, read as the reverse complement.
TCCAGCAGTTAAGACTCTGTGCTCCCAGTGCAGGGGGCCCGGGTTTGATCCCTGGTCAGGAAACTAGATCCCGCATGCCGAAACTAAGAGCCTGCATGCCGCAACTAAAAGATCCCGCACACTGCAGCTAAAGATCCCGCACGCGTCAGGGTGCCACAACTAAGACCCAGCACAGCCAAATAAATAAATAAATAAATATTTTTTAAAATAAAAAAGAGGACTTGGGGATGGCTAGCTCAGATGGATGGAAATGCCATTTAAGGGAGACAGAAAGAAAATACAGGCTAACAACAGGTTTTAGAGAGAAAGAGTAAATTCAATTTTACCCCTGACATGTTTAAAAATGAGTCATTCAAACTAATCAATACTTACTAAATGTTAGGAGATATGAAGTGTATTTTTGAACAGTTCTTGTCAGCAACAACCATTCCTTCAGTTGCCCTTGTATCTGCTCCAAGAACTATGCCATCCTATTTTTAAGAAATATATACTTTAAAACAACTTCACATATACAAACCACAGTTCTCTACTCTAGTTTAGGAAAAACAATGTTGACCATCCCCTGCTCCCCCAACCACCCCACCACGCGCTGAAATATTGTGCTATACTTTCGGCATTCAACGAAAAGCTTATTAATAAACATTATTGGTTGAACCCTCAGTAGGCAGTAGGAACTATCATTCCTGTTTTCAATGAGGCTCAGAGATTCAGTGAATTCCTTACAAATCACAGAGCCAATATCAGAAAAGTCTGGATTAAGATGCAGACATCTTTCCATTAAAATAGCCATGCCTGGGCTTCCCTGGTAGCGCAGTGGTTGAGAGTCCGCCTGCCGATGCAGGGGACACAGGTTTGTGCCCCGGTCTGGGAAGATCCCACATGCCGCGGAGTGGCTGGGCCCGTGAGCCATGGCCGCTGAGCCTGCACGTCCGGAGCCTGTGCTCCGCAACGGGAGAGGCCACAACAGTGAGAGGCCCGCGTACCGGAAAAAAAAAAAAAAAAAAAATAGCCACGCCTGTCAATTTCTTTTTAAAAGATGTCACTTTTTACCATTAACAACAATAACCAGTTATGTCTTTTAACCCTTACAACAATTTAGGTCAGGAGTTATGTCCACCTGATGGATTAGAAAGTGAGGCTGTGAGAAGGAAAATGACCTGCCCAAAGTTAGAGGCCGCAAAAAAGCTAAATGGTTAAACATTTTTGTTTTCTCCCATTACATCATACTGCTTCCTAAAGTAGTAACTTAAGACAGAAAACTGGCTTCCTGTCGAAAACTGCAGAGTGAGCAAGGAATATAAACTGCCGATAAGTGCACAAAACTGACGTAGTCTCTCCTAAAGGAGCTTTTCCTGATATAGTACTCTGTAAGATGTGCCCTTCCTCACACAGCCCAGAGAAGTAAAAGAGGCCAAGGGGCCTGGTTCCTGAAATTAGTTGACACTGCTGCTCTCAGCCTGTCCCGGCTTACCTTATAAACCACTCCTGCGATAGTCGTCCCAGTTTTCCGGGCCATTGGAAGCTTGGATCCTTTCTTTGCAAAATCGGCTTCCAAGATGGCATTTCTGAGAGCAAATGAGAGAATAAAGGGTTGAAGGGCAGGACCACATTGCGCCGCACTGGCACGAAGAGTTTCTAATAGGGAACTCGGGAGAAGCAAAAACTACTAGCATTTGCTTTCAAGCCCATCTGTTTCATTGGCTCCTCCCAACAGCAGGACTACCGTCCCGCTTTTCTGCGAAGGGAGCGTCTGAGAGGGTCCGCACCACCGTCCCGGAGATGGAGGGTGTCCCGGTGCGCTGGGGAAGTGGAAGAGCCGACCCGGCCTCAGGAGAAACACGCTCAGGCCCTAATTCCCCTGAGTCACAGGTGCCGCGCGGGCCGCGGGCCCCGCGCTCCACCATTCGTTCGGACTTCCCGGCTCAGACCGCAACCCAACTCCGACCCCGGCACCGCATTCCCACTCCCGCCCTGAACCCTGCCCGGGACATGGCCACACCTGCGGCAGTTTTCGAAAGAGAAACCTCCAACCGGTGGCTCATACACTGACACAGCCGCCATCTTTCCCGAAAAAGTACTTCCGGGCCGGGGGCGGGAGCAAACGAAAATAGCCATGCACTTCCGGCGCCGCCGGCAACCTAGGGCTGAAGGGGCGGAGGAAACTCCGCGCTAGGGTGATGGATCTTAGAGTTAGGGGCTCCTAGAGGAGCCTGGAGATGTTTGGAGTATAGCACCCCAAGTGGCGCGGAGGAGAAACTGACACCCGGAGAAGTCGGGGGGGAAAGGACTTACCCAAGGTGGGCACACCAGAGACTAGGCCTCCTGCCCACCAGACCAGAGCGGTTTCTACTGCTAATTCGACTACATGGAGCTTCAGAGACAGAGACACTAAAGTTCCAGGCACCGCTCCACCACCTCCTTGCAATGAGCAAAAGTCCTCTCAACTGTCTGAATTTGTTTCCTCTGCTGTCAAATGGGGATAATAGCTGCCTCAAAAGGCTTCTGTGAAATGAACAAGAAGCCTGTAAAAAAAGCTATTCACCATCATTAGTCGTTAGAGACACCATTGTGAATATACTAAAAGCCACTGCCCCGCACATTTTTAAATGGTGAAATTTTTGTTATGTTAATTTCAGTTTTTAAAAAGCTGCTGTGAAAATTGAAAATTGTATGTGGAGGACTTCCCTGGTGGCACAGTGGTTAAGAATCCACCGGCCAGTGCATGGGAGACGGGTTCAATCCCTGGTCCAGGAAGATCCCACATGCCACAGAGCAACTAAGCCCGTGCGCCACAACTACTGAAGCCTGTGCACCTAGAGCCCGTGCTCCGCAACAAGAGAAGTCACCACAGTGAGAAGCCTGCGCACCGCAATGAAGAGTAGCCCCTGCTCACCACAACTAGAGAAAGCCCACGCACAGCAGCGAAGACCCAACATAGCCAAAAATAAATTAATTAATTAAATTTAAAAAGAAAAAAAGAAAATTGTATGTAGAGAGCATTTATCCTGGCATGTAGAACTTCTCCATAAATAGCTATTATTGTTAATAGCATATTCATTTCATCCTGCCAACAAACCTCAAAGGTAACTATGTAATTCAACTCACTTTACTGATGGAAATTAAGGTTCATTGACGTAAAGTAACTTGCTCAAATTTACACAGCAAGTAGATCACAGCAGCAATAATTGTGGGCTGAATTAATTTATTCACTCAGCAAATATTTAAATGATTCAATTATGTAATGAAATTATTTGCTCAGCACCTACTATGTGTCAAGCTTGTTTCTAGGAATGAATGAATGAATGAATGAATGGCATCCCAATCACCCAGAACCGTGCCTGTCACAACTATGTGTTCAATAAATATTTGTCAAAGGTTCAATTCCTTTTCATTACTTCTTTGGGTCTTCTGTGCGACATAGGAAAATGAGGCCTCACCACCCACCCCCACAGGAATCTACTGATGAAGAGGTTTGAGTGTCTCCAGTGTCACCAAGTTTCTGCTTTGGTGAATGTGAAAAGTAAAAAGACGGGCTCTGTCCTAGAAATGTCCACTTCCTGATGAGAGAGGCTCGACTCCATAAGACCTAGACAGGACAGGTCATAATTCAATGTGCCCCAGATGCCGTGAGGGTCAGTAAATAATGATAGAATGAAGGACTGCTTTCACAATGTTCATTACACTCTGTCACACCTGCTCTGAGCTCAGCTTTGAGGGAATGAACACATAGGTGAACCAGATGGAGTTCCTCTTCTCATGTTGTGGATTGAATTGTGTCCCCCCTCCCAAAGCTGACATGTTGAAGTCCCAAACCCCAATACCTCAGGATGTGACCTTATTTGAAGATAGGGCCTTGACAGAGGTAATCAAGTGAAAATGAGGTCATTAGGGTAGATCTTAATCCAGCACGATTGAGGTCTTTTTCAAAGGGGAAAGTTACAGACAGACGTTCACACAGGGAGAACACCATGTGAACGTGACAGCAGAGATCAAGCCAAGGAATGTCAGAGATTGGCAGCAAACTACCAGAAGCTAGGCCGGGGGCCCGGAACAGCCCTCAGAAGGAACCTACCCTGACAACACCAACACCTTGCTTTCAGACTTCTAGCCTTCATAACTGTGAGACAATACGTTTCTTTTTTTTTTCCTTTTTTTTCTTTTTTCTTTTTTTTTTTTTGCCATGCTGTGCAGCTTGCAGCATCTTAGTTCCCCGACCAGGGACTGAACCTGGACCCTCAGTGGTAAAAGTGCGAAGTCCTAACCACTGGACCGCCGGGGAATTCCTGACAATAAGTTTCTGTTATTTCTGTTATTTAAGCCACCCAGTTTGTGGTACTTTGTAACAGCAGCTCTAAGAAATGAATACACCTCGTGAGTTCACAGTCCGAGGGAGGAGAGAAGACCCCAGAAAGACTCACAGCCTGGCATGCTAAGGGCTGGGTGGAGGAGGGCTGCTGCAGAAGCCAAGAGGCTCAGAAGGACAGAGTGTGAGCTCGTGGGGTGAGAAGACAGGAGGGATGGACACACAAGCGAAGTCCTGGGGTATGAAGCAAACAAAACCAAACGAAAAGCCCTGGCGTGATTTGTTTTCAGGAAACAGTGATGAATCTGATGCGGCTGCAGCAAAGGGAAGCACAGCAGCCTGCAGCCCCCCCAGAGCACAGTGGCACGGCATCTGTGTCCAGCTGGAGGAGCCAGGGAAGGATGTGGAGATGATTTGTGATCTCAGTTTGTCCCGGGGCATTTCTCTTCCTAACTGGGTCTCTTTGGTATGGTTTTCACACCCAGATGAGCTGAGGTGGTGGCACTGTCTGTCTTGTGGCTTCTAGAGGTGGCCCAGCAGAGGCAGCTGGAGCCAGCAGAGGGCGACAGAGAGTTTCCAGGCAGCCTGACTCGGCCCCTGAGGCGCGCAGTCCAAGGCCCCAGCAACTCCGCTCAGCCTGGGTCAGGGCTGTAGGGAGGGCAGCCCTAGATCCCCAGCACCTAGAGACCCTGCTTCGGCCTCCCTGTCCAACATGACTGCTGCCCCCTGGACTGCAGCCCAGTCTAGAGCCTGGACCTGGACACAGTCCCACTTAATCCCTGGCAGTGCCACCAAAACTGACTGACTAGTAAAGCTACCACTTCTGCTCTGGATCTGGCTGTGTGACCTCAGGGGAGCCATCAGACTCTCTGGGCCTCCGTTTCCTAATAATATAGTAACAACCAACATTCCCTGCATGCCCCCCACAACCTGTTCTAACCACTTTATATACAGGGCCTCATGGTCACCCTAAGCACCTAGAATGTGCCAACACAGAAAACAGATGATCAAGAGACAGACACAGGGCTGCCCTCAGGGAGCTGGCAGTCCCTGAGGACCAAGTATCACTGCCCCACTTTACAGATGAGGCAACTGAGGCCCAGAGAAGTGAAGTCACTGGCTCAAGGTGATACATGGCACACAGCTAACTGGCAGAGCCACAATTCAAACCACATGCCTCCCAGCCCCAGACCAGACACAGCTCCACTTCCCTGACCCCTGGCAATTACAGTCCAACCGGAACCCAAGCTCCCATGTTCCCGGGGGTTTGCCAGAACAAAAGCAAGGCACACTCAGCTAGTTCCCAGCTGTGTGATTGGAGGCTGGTCCCTTCATCGCTCATCTGTTTCCTCTTCTATAAAATGAGAGCACATTACAATGTTTCTCTTGCCTTGGGCATACCAAGTAAGAGCATGCAGTGTAAACTGTAAAGATTTTATTCCTTCATTCGTTCATCCATTTATTCATTCAGTATTTATTAAACCCTTCCTTGGTGCCAGGCTCTGTGCCACATCCTAGTCTTGAGGGGCGCTGGTCTGGGAACTGCACCTCCAGTTCACTGTGCTAAGTGCCCTAAGTGACACATACGACACATACCAGAGCACAGCCAGGAAACGGCTCCCAAGAGAGCCTGAGGCAGCAGGGTAGACACCCGGAGGACAGGAGTTAGCACTGAGTCCAGGAGACCAGAGGGTGCACCCCATACGGAGGGTTCAGCTGTGCACGGCCCCTGCGCCAGCCTGGATTTTCCAAGGCCCTGGCAAGCACCCTCCCCCAACCTGCAGGCTGCTAGAAGCCCAGCATGGGACGGGCCCTGGAAGGCTCACCCCCATCCTCTATCAGGATACACACACATCCGGGGGTGCCCCCCACAAGGAGACTTGGCCATCTTCCCATTGCAGGGAAAGCAGCCCATGATGCTCCCAGTTGCTAAGGCAACTGGGCCCTTGTTTTTCCTTCTTCATAAATAAGCTATAAATAGACAGGGCAAACCTGGGCGCCTTCCTTTGCATGAATTAGAGCAGCTGCTCCCGGCTCCAGGGCGCTGGCACAGCATCCAAGTGCCAAGTCTTGCTGCACAGGCCACAGAAACACAGCTCTGGTGGGAGGGCATGGCAGACACATGGCAGCATCGAATGTGAATTCCCCCCACCCTCTCCAGACTCTCCTGGGGCACTTAGTAGATTCTGGGACCCTGCCGAGACCCACTGAATCACAATCATTGCAAGTGGGGCCTGAGATGGGAGTTTAACTACTTAACCCCAGCAGATGAGATGAGCCATGAGTTTGCCCCCAGCCAGTGGTGAGCAGGAATGGGCATCCTTTCCTTCTTCCCAGCTGGGACGTATGCAAGTCACAAGGAAATCACGAGAATATGTCCCATTATGAAGGGCTCTGTAGGCTGGCTCAGAATCTGGGCCTGTCCCGAGGGCACTGGGGAGCCATGGGAGGCGTGTAGGCAGAGAAGCAATGTGACCTCTCTTGGAAGAATGGGATTCCCACTTGACAAAGGGAGTTTGAGCAGAGTGTGTCACCCAAAACAAGGTGCCCTGAAGGTTGCTGGGCCACAGCTGACAGATGCTTCCTCAAGCCAAGCCTCTGAATATGGACCCCGGATGCCTCCCAGGCACATCTAGCTCCACATCTTCACCATGGGCTAGACCTGCCACGCCCTCCCACAGTGAGGCAAATGCTATCCCATTCATTCATTCATTCATCCAGGCATCCTTTAAACAAACTCCAGTTCTGTGTCTGGCACTGTGCTGGGCTCAGTAACACAAAGACTCTGCCCTCAAGGGAAACGGATACAGGAATAAATGTAAGAAAGCTAAAGGACCAGAGGTTCTGATGGAAACTGCACAGGGTACAAAGAGGCTCAAAGGAGAGAAAGAGGACAGCTCCCCAAGGGGAGCTTTTAAGGAAACATGGGATTGTAAACAAAACTAAAAAGATGAGTAGAAGTTGGCTGGCTGGAGTTGCAGGAGAGAATGGGTGCTCCAGAAGGAGAGTCTGAGCAGACACGTGGAAGCATGTTGGACAGCATTAAATGGGAGGGAGTGGGAAGCTGGAAACTCGGCAGGGACCAAGGCAGGCAGGACCTCACATCAGTGCATTGTGAAAATCACCCTGGCAGCTGGCCAAGGGTGGAATGGACAGGGAGACTCTGGAAACACGCAATCCGGGAGGGAACTACAGACGTGGACCAGGGAGGAGGGAAAGAGGGTGGTGTTACTCAAGAAATATTACAGAAGGTCAAAGAGGATGTGGTCAGAGGTTAGATTCAAAGAGCAGGGAAAAGAAGGAGTTGATGTTCTTGGGGGTCTGACTTGGGCGGCAGGATGGATGGTGGTGGGAAGGTCCACGTGGGTCCCTGTGGGATATGTTGCATTGGAGGTCTGGGCTGGGGAGAGAGGTGCAGGACAGCAGGGAGAAGCCCATGTAAGTCCCGAGTGTGAATACGATGCTTCAGGAGAGTGGGCAGAGGGAGAGAAGGGAGCCGGGGACAGAGGCCAGGAATGGTAATGTTTGTCATGCAGGTAAGGATGAGGAGTGGGCAAAGGATGGAGAGACACAGCGGGCTGGGAGGCAGGCACTGGGGAGAATGATGTCATAGCCGCCAAGATGGGGAAAGGGGGCTGGAGACGGAGGGAGAATGGCCCAAGTCCCAACAGCCCAGCAAGACGAGGACGGAAACTCGTCCAAAAGACCATCAGATCAAGCAAAGATTTTTTTTTCTAATAATAATGCTCAGTGTTACTGATGATGTGACAAGATGAGCACTTTCACATTTGCTTGTGGGAGTGTAAAGTGGTACAAACTTTCTGCAAAGCCATTGGCCAAGATAGTTCAAGATCCCGTACAACAGAGTACCTGGATTAACACCACCATATTGTGCACTTCAAAATTTGTTATGAGGGCAGCTCTCATGCTAAGCAGTGTAGTTTTTTGTATATCAACTATACCCCAATAAAGCTGTTTTTTAAAAAGTAGTTCAAGATCCTTGAAAAAGCTCAGAATATTTAACTCAAAAATTCCCCTCTAGGGACTTCCCTGGTGGCGCAGTAGTTAAGAATCCGCCTGCCAATGCAGGGGACATGGGTTTCGATCCCTGGTCTGGGAAGATCCCACATGCCGTGGAGCAACTAAGCCCGTGAGCCACAACTACTGAGCCTGTGCTCTGGAGCCTGTGAGCCACAGCTACTGAGCCCACGTGCCACAGCTACTGACGCCCATGTGCCTAGAGCCCAGGCTCCGCAACAAGAGAAGCCATCGCAATGAGAAGCCCGTGCACCGCAACGAAGAGTAGCCCCTGCTCGCCACAACTAGAGAAAGCTCACGCACAGCAACGAAGACCCAATGCAGCCAAAAATAAAACTAAATTAAAAAAAGAAAAAAATTCCCCTCTATGGCTCTATCCTCAGACAAAGATAGGTGTGTGAAGATGTTCATTGTAACATTATTTATGATAGACCATATTGGACTTTATAGTGAACTATATATTAGATATATATTGGATAATGGATTATATACATTGTATATTATAAGAATAGATTCTATATTATAATGAAAATCTGGAAACTGCTTTAATATCAAACAACAGGTGAATGGCTAAATAGTTTATGATGGAGGGTGAGAAACAGGCAGAATACATATGGTTCCAACTTTACAATGTATGTGGGTGTACATTATGTACGTGAAAAAGCCAATCATATTAATAATAGGCATAATTCCTTGCTGGTAGGTTATCAGGTCATTCTTATTTTCCTCTTTGAGCCTCTGCTTTTTGTTTTTCAAATTCCCTATCTATGCATTATTTTTTTCTCAGCTTTTTTAATATTTTGAAGTTTTTCAAGTCTTCAGAAAGTTGCAAGAGTAGTACAATGAACCATCCTCCCTCCCTCCCTCCCTCTCTCTCTTTCTCTCTCTCTCCACTGAATCAATTGAAAGTCACACAACACTCCACCCTAAATGCTAGAGGACGAATCTCCTGAAAATAAGGACATTCTCCTACATAAACACAATACCAATATGAGGATTCAGCATTACTATCTAATATTCACTCCACTTTCAATTCCCCCAGTTATCCCAATAAAACCTTTATGATTTTTGTGATCCAGGATCTCATCAAGGATCACACACTGAATTTAGTTGCCTGATAACTACTCCAGCAAAAGTCCCCTAATAACCAGGGCATTCTCCTACAAAACCACAATACAGTTGTCACATTCCGGAAATGTAATATGGGTTCAGGATTATTACCTAATACTCTGTCCACATGTAAATCTCCCCAATATCACCCTTATGATTTTTGTGATCAGGATCCAGTCAGGGAGCCCCACTGAACTCAATCTCCATGACTCTTTAGCCTCCTTCCAGCTGGAAGAGTCTCCAGCCTTGTTTAATGACTTGCATGAAGAGGCCAGGCCCGTTCTGAAGAACCGTCTTCAACGTGGACTTGTCTGATGATCCTGGCAGGTAAGCATTTTTGGCAGGAGGTCCTCATAAGTGATGTGTCCTTTCTTGGGGCACCACATCAGGGGGCACTGATACTGGCTTGTCCCATTATTAGGGGTGTTAAGTTTAATCATTTGGGTAAGGTGGGGTCTGCCGGGTTTCTCTATTTGTAAAGCTAACATTTTCTCTTTGTAATTAAAAAGTAATTTGCAGGTGATTCTTTAAGACTGTGCACACAGCCTATTCCCAATGGTCTCCGGCCCAATGGCATGGCACGCACTGATGATTTTTGCCCAAATCCATTTTTACAATGTTGGATATAAGATGCCATTTTCTGTTTCTATTACTCCTCCTCAGCTGGCACTCTTCTAAGGAAGAGCTTTCCCTTAACCTGACTTCTCTGGGTCTTTTTTTTTTTTAAATCAAGGATATTTTTTCAGTTTTATGCATTACGATCCATTCTTGTTACTAATCATTTTGATCTCCAGTTGTCCCAAATGTAGCCGTTGGAGCCGTTTCAAATGGGCTCCCCACAAGTTTGAGATCATCTTTGCTTTCTGGCACAATGACATATTCCAGGCATGGAGTGGAGCACTTGCTGGGTCCATCCAGCCCTCTGGGCCACAGAAACAGTCACTCACCTCTGGATCCAGGGGGGACTTGAAGGAGGTCAGCGGGCAGCAAGTGAAGCGGCGGGGGCTGGGTGGACATTCGGAGTTAATTCTCTCAGAACATCAACAGCCGGTGCTTTAATTAATGGCCCCACTCCAGGGGCCCAGGGCCAGGTGACTTGAGCTTAGGAACAGGGCACCAGCCCGCTCAGGCACCTCACTTCACATCCCATTCATTTACTCCTTGCATGCGGAAAGATATTAGTTATAGTACAAAGATGAAGAAAACCTGTGTGTTCTTTCATAACTTCACTGAGGAAAGGAAAAGGCAGGGAATAAATGTCCTGATTTTAGGAGGGAAAAGCACGTGTGCCTGCAAGTGTGTGTGTGTGTGTGTGTGTGTGTGTGTGTGTGTGTGTCTGTCTGTCTGTCTGTCTGTCTGTCTGTCCCCAGGTTCTCCAGGCCTCTGCATCCCCTTTTTTCTTCTTTATCTTATTTCTTTTCTGGTGGAGGTAGAGTTTGCATACAGTAAAATGAACAGATTTGAAGGATGGGTGGGTTTCAACAAATGTGTAATCAGCACCCAACCGAATTACAGAACATTTCCACCAACCCCAGAAAGATCCCTCATGTGTCCTCCAGTCAATCCCTCATAAAGGCAACCACTTTCTAATATCTCAAAATTCCAGAACGTCACACAAACGAAATCATGCAGCAAGCACACCTCCTTTAACTGCCAAGTAAACTGGTGGTGGAAAGCCTGGCAGTGCCACCATTGCCCCCAAAATATTTCCAAGGCTTTCCCGGGGGGGAAAGAGGCGGGACACTGATGGCCCTCTGTGGGTTCTCTCCCCAGATCCCTGCTCCCAGGCTGGTGACCAAGAAGGGGACCCAGACCAAGCTCATTCCCCCACCCAGAAAGAAAATCATCTTCTGTGGCCCAGAAACGATGGCCTAGAAACCCCACTGGACATGGCAGGAGGCTCTCTACCCAGCAGTGAGGCCCAGACACGCTGACGGCCCCCGGTCCCCTGACCGTGGGGACCCCAGGGGGACTGTGGTCCTGTCCATCTGCCAGCAGGAGCAGTGAACAGCGCCACTGGCCAGCCAGCCGGCCTCCTGCATTTCTGCTGTCAATCTGCCCACTGCCCTGGGTTGTTTACTGGAAGCTGGCCTCCCTGCCAGGGTTCAAAGCCCTGGCCCTGGGCGCGTCCGTGGCAGGAAGCAGACCGGGCAGTAATTGGCAGCGCGGCTGTGCTCAGAGGCCAGCACTGACCCGGCATCCTCCTCCAGCGTTGCCTTTGAGTCGCTCCATACTGACCTTCCAGGCCTGCAGGGACTTCCTGCTGAATGCCGAGCCCGCACCAGCAACAAATTACTCGTTCCCCAAGAAATCTATTAAAAGGTGGCAGCAGCTTGGGGGCCGGGTGACCAGGGGCCCCCACCACAGAAAGCCTAATGTCTTCTGTTCCCAAGAGCCACCAGCCGACTCTGGCCGAACTCAGAGGGAGCTGAGCTAGAACTCGAAATTTGGGGGCCACAGGAAAATGACTCAGACACGAGGAGAGGCCACCATCCTTGAGGCCCGTCTATGGCTTCACGAAGGGGGAACAGGTGGGATATGGAGTCCCCTCGACCTCAGATCCTATCTGCCACTTCCACTCTGTGTGACCTTGGGCAAGCCACTTGGCCTCTCTGAGCCTTCCACGCCCATAAAGGAGAGAGAAGCCCACCCCATGGGTTGGCGAGAAGCCAGTGAAGTGCCAGGCACATGACAGATGCTATTCTCCGTGAGTGCTGCTGGGTCAGAAGCAGACTGTATTTATTTCATTCTCCAGCTCAGAGAGAAATAAGCTCAGAGTGACCTGCACGTGTGTGCCCACGTCCTGAGAAAGCCAGTGGCCGAGCCATGGGATCGCGTGGGGTGGGGCTGCAGCTGGAGGCTCTAGGGGGTGGGGGCAGGACATCTGACGATGGGGGCTCTTACCACCTCCAGCAAGGCTCTGGCTGATCACTGGGCCATTGGATGGATGAATGGAACCAGAACCGATGGGTGAATGCCCGCATCATTGGTAGATGCTGTAAGCTAAATAATGGCCCCCCAAAGATGTTGATGGCCCAGTCCCTGCAACCTGTGAAGATGTTACCTTACATGGTAAAAGGGACTTTGCAGTTTCAATTAAGTTAAGGCTCTTGAATGGGAAGATCATCCTGGATTATCCAGGTGGGCCCAGTGTAATCACAGGGGTCCTTATAAGAGGGAAGCGGCAGGCTCAGAGTTGAGGCCTGAGGTGTGAGTTGAGGGAGAGGCATCTGCAGTGGACCAAGGTGACATCGAGGCTACAGTCACATAAATTCTGTTCTCTGGACCTGGTTGGGCCCAAACTCCAATGTACTATTTTCACCATAGGATGAAGTGCTGCTGGGCCCACTGACCTTATGATTTGGAGGATCAAAAAACACCAGCTCACGAGGGACAGCTCAGATCTCATAGCTACACAACGTCCTGTGGTCATCAGTCTCTACTAGGGTCCAGCAGAGTACCAGGCACCGATTTTCTAAGGGTGAGTAGCTCTCTGCAGCAGAAGTCATGGACTTGCTTCTAAACCCTAGTTAAAAGAAATAATTTTTAATAGATACTGTTGATTCATTTGGCAAATTGCCCATTTCGTAAGTGACAATCATGTTAAATTGAACTGGCTTTTGGAGAATTGGTTTTTAGCAAAATGGGTCAGTGCTGGCTTCAGAGCTGGCTGGATTCCGGTACACAAAGGATGACCTCAGGAACTCTTTCCTGTTCTTGGATTTGCTCTCTTCCGGGCTGGCTTTGCTTTCACTTGACTTTTCCCTAAATTGTGGCAGAGATGGCCACCGTTCGTCTGGTTTGGCTTCCCCAGTTGGAAGAGAATGATTTTCCCAGCAATTCCAGTAGAAGACCACCTGTCTCGTGTGCCCACTCTAGAATGACTCTCCGTGGCCAGGAGATGAAATACCCTGGCTGGGTAAGTCTGGGCTACATACCCACACGTGGAAGGCAGAATTCTAAAAGTGCCTCCTCTCCTGATTTCCGTCCTTGGTTATTCAACGAAACACTAACCTAAGTACTATGTGACGGTTGATTTTATGCGTCAACTTGGCTGGGCCACAGTGCCCAGATGTTTGGTTAAATATTATTCTGGATGTTTCTGTAAAGGTGTTTTTGGATGAGATTAATATTTAAATTGGTGGGCTTTGAGTAAAGCAGATTACCCTCTGTCATGCGGGTGGGTCTCATCCAATCATGTGAAGGCCGTAATAGAACAAAAAGACTGACCTCCCCAGAGCAAGAAGGAATTCTGCCAGCAGATCGCCTTTGGACTTGAACTACATGTCTCTCCCGGGTCTCCAGTCTGCTGGCCTGCCCTGCAGACGTTGGATTTACCAAACCTCTACAATCATGTAAACCACTTTAAATTTCTAAAAATAATCTTTAAAATCTCCCCTCCCCCTCACCTTGATATGTGGAATTCGCCGATATAATTAAGGTTACTAATCAGCTGACATTAAAATAAGGTTACACTGGATTATCTAGGTGGCCCAGTATAATCAAACAAGCCCTTAGAAGCAGTAGAGGAAGGCAGAAGAGGAGGACAAAGAAATGTGGCAGAAAGGGAAGCTGGAGAGACATGAAGCAGGAGAGGGATTTGACCTGCCTCGCTGGAGGAGGCCACATGAAAAGCATGAAGAGAAATGCAGGCAGCCTGTAAGACAAGGACCAGCCCCTGAATGACAACCAGCAAGGACACGGGGACCTCAGTCCCACAACCATAGGAACAGAATCTGGCCAACAGCCCAAATGCGCTTACAAACGGTTTACCCTCGGCACCTCCAGAAAGGGAGGCAACCCTGCCGACACCTTGATTTCACCCTTCTGAGACCCAGAGCAGAGGAACTAACGGAGCCAACCTGACTTCTGATCTACAGAATTGTGAGCTGATTGATTTGTGTTGCTTCAAGCTGCTAAATTTGTGGTAATTTGCCGTGACTATAATAGAAAACAAATACACCACCCGTGGAGAATGGGGTGGAGCCAGTCCCTCCCAACACCACAGGGACTGATCATAGAAGTGGGCTCCCCAGATCGGGCGCTGGTCCCAGAAGTGGGGGGGCCTGGGCAGAGTTGACCACAGTGTCCAAGCTGAAAATTGATTCTCCATTGCCCAGCACCCAGGCACCGCCAAGGTGAGGGTCCCACCCCAAGTTTCAGACCAACTTAGGTGAGGGGCCTTAGCCCCTCTGCTTGTGCCCATGGCCACAGCCCCCTACGACAAGGTGGCAGCTGTTTTCTCTGTTCCAGGAATTTCTCCAGCTCTTCCTCCACTCTTCTCTCTATTTGGGGGCTTCTTCAGTTTCTACCCCGCTACTCAGGTGTCCAGAAAACTCCCCCAAGCCTGGCCAGACTCCCAGGTCAGACTTGGAGTAGGTTCCATGTAAACCCCCAGCAATCGTGGAGTAGAATCCCTGGAGCTGGACAGGAGGAAGTAACAGGAGGAAGAGCAGAGCCTTCAGGCCGCCAGGCTGCTGGGCATGGCTCCCTGCCTGGCACTGGGCAGGTATTATCACAATTAATCCTCGTCACGGCTCCACCTGGTGGGCAATAGGATCCTCATTTCTTGGAAGGAAAAATCAAGGCTCAGAGAAGGCGCAAATCCTTGTCCAAGGTCAGTCAGCACACTTTTCCGGTTACAAGTGACAGAAGCCTAATTCAACCTGGCTGGAGAAAAGGAAGCGTGTGCTGATCCGTGCAACATGGAGGTCGAGGGGTGGGGCTGGCTTCAGGTACCCTTCTGCTCAGGGACTCAGTGAGGTCCTCGTCTCCCCCTGCCTCTCTGTACCTGCATCTTTTCCTGTCTCTCCCTCTTTATCTCTCTCCCTCTGCCCACAGCACTCTGGTTCTCCCTCACTCTGTCTCCTATCTCATGAGTGCCCTCCTCTCAGCTGGCTTTATTCCCTCCCACTGCACATGGATAGGACAGAAAACGTAGCCTGTGGCAGACACAGAGGCTTGGTCTTCTTTGAAGCAGCAAAGTGCCCAGGTGATAAATGAGCTTTCTCAAACTCCCTTGCAACCAGTGACATGTAAATAGAAATATTCTATAGTAATTCTGGGAAGCTTGTCTATGGGGAGGCAAGCGGACTCAGCTGAAAGGAGCACCTCTTTTATCCTTCTCCCCTTTCTGCCTTCCTGTTGCCTAGAATTATGTGTGTAATGGCAGGAGCTCTGGCAGCCATTTGGGGCCATAGGATGCACTCGATGCCAGTGCCAGTCATATGAGCCCTGAACTGGCCACCATCAGACTTCTTTTACATGCAAACCCCCCCCCCAAACTACTGCATGTTTAACCCACTTTTATTTGGAGTTTTTGTTATATGCAGCCAAACTTAACCCCATGATACGTGACCACCGGCAGCTTCCGCTTCACATCTATCCAACTCAGAAACTCCAGAGTCAGGACCCCTGCTCTTCTCACTCACAAGGCATCTAGTGAACTCTGAATGACACAGCTAGGGTCACATACTCATGACTAGAGGAATGGCCAAACCATGTCCCAGGCGCACGAATGCTGCTTGCTTGTTTGCTTTAAGGACAGCCAGAGTGGAATCACATGAAGGGTGGGGGAGGAGAATTCCCCCGAAGAAGTGGGTGTGCTAGACACCTAGGAAGTGACAGGTGTCCACTACAGCTAGTGTGTGGTGAACCCCAGTTTGCCTGACTCCCAGCTGGGCACTCTCCACCCTACTCTGCAGGATTTCAGTCTTAACAGAAGGGGCTTCCCTGTCTGACCTCTCAGGAGCAGGACCATGCAGGAGCCCACTGGGGTCGGTCTGACCTCTCTCAAGAAAGTCCATCTGGAGGCCAGTGTGTGGGGTCAGGAGGGAGATGAGTGTAAGTGATAGAGTCAGACAGAGTCGAGGTCAAAGCCCATCTCAGCCACTCCAGCTGTGTGCCCTGGGGTAAGTTGCTTTACCTCTCTGAGCCTCCCTGCTAATTTCCCCATTTCTGTCTCCAGTCCTGTCTTCACTCCCTCCCTCCCAGCCCTGCACACCTAGAATTCCCTCTTCTTCCTCTCACCTCGTCTACCCACCCTCCTCCAAGAGGCCCACCTCCACAGCTCCTACCACACCCAGCCAGAGACTCAGCCTGGGACATGCTGGCACAGCCTCCTTGATGCCGGCATATTCTAATGTGCCCTAAGGAACAATTCAACTTTCAGAGTTTCCAGATTACCAAACATGCAAAACAAACAACCTCCACCCAGGCCAGAGCCCTGCCCCTGCACTACTGACCCCCCAACCCAGGGACAGAGGTGGGGATCCCAGGTGGGCCGGGGGCTCAACAACCACCCCCGTTCCCACTCGGGGACAGGGAGGCGGCACTGTCCAAAAGTCCTGGTCCTCTGTCCCCGGCTCTGGCTGCCTTGAACACTGTGCTCTATTCTCTTAAGGGTGCAGGCAAAGTAAAATGACCTCCGGGGGAGGCAGGTCTTAGAGACTAAGCCCGGCAAAAAGGTCAACATTAATTTTTAAATTATTGACACTATTTCCATTTTTATTATTGAAACATTTCTTGTTATTTTCATTATTAAACCACTACATGCACAGAAAAACAATAAATGAATGAACTAAAAATGTAAGTCTCTTGTCATTGGAGTCGCGGTCAGAAACAGTCTCTTACTCACATTCCTGATTAAAAAATAAAGGAGGAAAAAAGAAACATCAACAAACGTGATTCCTCACTTCGTCCTTTGGAGGCAGCCGTTTCTGGGCAGCTTTGTTGCTGTGCTCTCCCCGAGGCCAGAGACTCACCTAACCTCGTGCTGAAGGGACCGGCTGGGGTTCACATCTGTCCTGGACACCCAGCACAGGGCCTGGTGGAGAGTAGGGTTCAGTGCATTTGTTGGAAGAGGGTAGGACAGAGGGATAGAAGGATAGAGAAGGATAGAAGGATAGAGAAGGATAGAGATACCACTTACTTGTGACAACAGAGGCGGGTACAAAATCCTGCGGGGATCCAGGGAGAACATCTCACTCTGCCCGGAGAGGTGGGGAAGCAGCCAGTGACACTGAGTCTTGAAGCATGACTAGGAACTTTCCAGAATTTGTAGACATCCAACAGGCAAAGAAACAAAGAGAAGGCGGGATGAGTGCAAAGGCATGGAGACATGAGAGAACAGGCCGTCTGGGCCTTCGTGGAGAGCCTGGGACAGGCTGGAGGAGGGTTTTGGAGAAGAGAGGGGATAGGAGAGGTTGAGGACGTCGGAAAGGACTTCCTGAGCGGGGCCAAGGGGTTGGGACGTTATCCTCCCCATTTCAGGGAACATGCACGGGGTGCTCGGGGAACACGCACGGGGTGCTCGGGGAACACGCACGGGGTGCTCACCGAGCCTCGGCTGAA
Organism: Leucopleurus acutus; assembly: GCF_964270905.1. Lineage (NCBI taxonomy): Eukaryota > Metazoa > Chordata > Mammalia > Artiodactyla > Delphinidae > Leucopleurus > Leucopleurus acutus. Next base: position 10,833,336 of record NC_139150.1, on the reverse strand, counting down.
CCAGATTAGGAGGCAGGGACCCCAGGTCCAACCACTGGAGGGGCAGGAGCCCCCGGATCCCATCCCCTGCTGGGGCCCCCAAGCAGCTACTCCTCCCCTCCCACACTCCAGCCTGGATGTTTTTCTCTGCACTTGATGAAGTTAAAATAAGCCCTCTCTGGGGTGACTCGCAGGCATTCAGATTGGATTGGCACACAGACATCGAGCAGTTGGTGGCAGGAGCCAGGGGACCCGGAGAGCAGGTTTTCGCTGGAGGGGACATGAGCTTTATTTCCCTCTTGGTTGCTGACAAGGAAGCAGCTGTCCTTCCCTGATTATTTTTACCTCGAGCCACAGCCGCTGACGCCGAGCCTCCCCAGCGCCCATCCGCCTGCCAGGGCCAGGTGAAGAGTCCCACCCCCCGGCCCACTCAGCGGAGAGCCTCGAGCTCCACCTACCGCCGCCTCCACATAGGACCAAGAAACAGCCCTTTGGCTTGGATCCAGACCCTTCCATGCCAAGCTGGGGTCACCGACAGGAGAAGAGAGAGCCAGAGCAGCCTTGAAGAAGATTTGAGACAAAAAAAGGGAAAAAAAATTTCATAACCAGTTCCCCTCCTCTAACACACTAGCTCCTTCCTTTTTGTTTTACCTCTGACTTTTAGCTTGATGAGACTAAACCTGAATACCACTTTACTGTTACCTAAGCGCTTCAAAGTCATTCCATTCTTGAAAAGCCCAACAGGTGGGGGACTTCCCTGGTGGTCTAGTAGCTAAGACTCTGCGCTCCCAATGCAGGGAGCCCGAGTTCGATCCCTAGTCAGGGAACTAGACCCCACATGTCACAGCTATGAGTTCACGTGTTGCAGCTAAAAGATCCCACAACTAAGACCTGCACAGCCAAGTAAATAAGATTTTTTTTTCAAAAAAAAAGGAAAATAAAAGAAAAGCCCAACAGGTGGGTATCATTAGATCCATCTTACAGCTGAGAAAACTGAGGCTCACAGGGGAAGTGGCTTGCCTGAAATCACACAATAGCAGACTGGGAGAAATAGGATTGGAACCCCAGTTTGTCCAACTTCAAATCTTGTACACCATCCCCTGTATTTTCAAGTCTTTGTCCATGTATCAGTTAGTAACGCTCTCAGCAGCAGCTAACAACAATACTTTAAATAAAATGGGGGTTTATTTTCGTTGTATACCAAAAGACTGGCAGCAGGTTGTTTCCGGGTTGGGAGGCAGCACAATGATGTCATGGACACAGGGTCTTTCAATGTTGCTGCTCCATCATCCTTGATAGGTTGCCTTTTAACATGCTTGCTGCCTCACTGTCACAAGGAGGCTGCTGCAACTCCAGGCATCTTGCCTAAATTCACGGCAGAATGAGGATAGAGGGAGGGGATGGTGAAAGCTGTGAGAATCCCATTTATCAGTAAAGCAACGTATTTCCCTGAATTCCTCCGGGAGACTTTGGTTTATATCTTACTGGTAACATGGCTACTACAGCTCAAGTGAAGCTGAGAAAGCAAGTATTTTGAGGACAGAGGAGAAGGACAAAGGAACAAATGTTGTGTTGGTCACCAACAGTATCTGCCACAGTCTACATAGAGTTGTACTTAGTTACAATTATATCACACATACTTTTTGCTTCCTACTTTTTTCTTTTACTGTTAGGTCATTTGCAGTTTCCTTATCACTATGTTGTTTTTATAATTCTCATTTTTAATGGTTTAATAGTATTTCTTCAAGTGGATAAGCCATAATGTATTTATTGGACATAGTAAGCTTCCAATGTTTTCAATATTATGTATAATATTGTGACGAACATCTTCACGCTCATTTAGGTGGGTGCCTGCCAAACATAAACCCCATACAGTGGAATAACTTGAATCAAAGATGTTAACATTTTTGGTTAATATATTACTCTTTATTTCTGCTCTTATATATTGCTTTATTGATTTCCAAGAGGCTTATGCTATTTAATATTATGTCACAGTACCTGGATGTATTGATTTTCCCATAACTGCACCTGCACAGAGTATATTACCACTTTTTAAAGGTTTTTACCAAAATCGGTATACTAAAATGATACCTTAAAGCTGCTACTGTTTCTATTCCTTTGATTACAACTGAGGAGGAACACTTTTCCCCATGTATTTTCACTTTGTATTTCCTCTTTGGTGAAGTATATGTTCATTTCTTTATCCAGTCAATATCTGGAGTAAGAAACCCATTTTTATAGAAACCATACTGGTACTGGTATTACCTCTGGTCATATTGCAACTCAACTTTCCCATCTGATCTTACAAGTTCCTGGGAGGAAGGCAGGGTGTGGAACAGGATCCGAGTCACCAATGAGCAAACTGGGCTCAAGAAGTTCGTGCAGCTACTAACAGGCAGAGCCTGCATCTCCAAGCCCAGGACTTTTTCTTGTACAGTATTGCTCTTTAAAAAAAAAAATAACAACTTTATTGAGATATAATTCACGAAGCATATAATTCACTCATTTAAAGTACCCAACTCAAGGGACTTCCCTGGTGGTGCAGTGTGGTTAAGACTCCATGCTCCCAATGCAGGGGGCCCGGGTTTGATCCCCAGTCAGGGAACTAGATCCCACGTGCACGCCGCAACTAAGAGTTCGCGTGCTGCAACTAAGAGTTCGCGTGCCGCAACTAAGACCTGATGCAACTAAATAAATATTTACAAATAAATAAATAAAGCACCCAGCTTAATTGTTTTTAGCACATTCACAGAGTTGTGCAACAATCACCACAATCAATTTTAGAACATTTCATCGCCCCCAAGAGAAACCTTGAACACACTAGCTATTCACTGTCACATCAGGTAGAGGTAAAAATATGTTTAAGCCTGGAGAAAAGAGATGGGTGGGGTGGGCAGTTCGAAGAAAGCAGAGCAGACAGGCTGTGCCATTGGACTTGCTCCGTGACCACAGGTCACTTCTCCCCTGGCTCTGGGTTTCCTCCTAATACAAATAGAGTGCAGGGAAAGAATCCTAGAAGGTCTAAGTGGACACCTGAAGGATGAGTAGAAATGAGCCAGAAAGGACTTGGAGGTGGGGTACTCCTGCCTAGTCTTGGGGAGAGGGAATAGCACGTGCAAAGGCCCGGGGGTGAGAATGGCAAAATGTTCAGTCTGGTCACAGGCTGGGCCACTGAGTGAAGGGGAAGAGGCACAGTGAGGGAGGAAGGAGGGCAGAGATGGGTCACGTTAGCCATGTGTCCAAGGTTGGACTTTCTCCTGGAGCATCAGGGAGCCACAGAAGGGTTTTGAGCAGGGGATGGAAATTTTAGAGAGCCTGCTCCGACTGCCCAGTGGAGAAGGGGTTGGGGCAGGTAAGAGGGGAGGCACGGCTGGTTCTGGGCCTGTCCGGGTTTCTCAGGACCCAGAGTAGGCAGGGGTCGGGAGAGAGGAAGGGACTTGGTCTGTAGAGCAGAAGCCCATCCTCCCCAGAGAAAAATGACAATAGGCCCAGGTTTTGGGGCTCTCCCAACCCCAGTACTCACACAGCTCTTCTCACAGCCACCTTCTATGTTCCTGAAAGGAAGGAGTGATTCTCCACATTTGGCGCAAGAAGACATGAAGCAGAGAGACTCGCCCAGGTCACATTAAAGTTGGTTGATGGCCAAATCCCAGTTGTGTGGAGTCTGTTGTAACCCCAAAGTGAAAACATTCTGGCTGCTGGCTTCCTCCTTCCAATATTCTTAGCCCTGGACTATGGGCAGTTTGGCTGAGGGTCTGGCACAGGGCCAGGCCCCAGGAAGAAGGAAGGACCCTGGCTGTCCTCATCGCCCCTGCCCACCCCCCGCCATCCCCTCACCATCTACACGGACAATGAGCCCAAGGGTCTATCATTCCTATCATTCACCCACGGCCTCCGGGCCTTGTCTATGGAGACAAGGGGCCTGTCAGAGCCGCCTGCCCAGAACGCCGATGAATGGCCCCCAGCTGCCGGTAAGATAGTACCCAGGCTCTGGGGAAGCGAGATGAGGCAGAGTCACAGCCCCAAACAGTCCCAGAATCCATGGAGCACACCCACACCCTCATAGTACTTGGCCATCTCCAGGAGTGACTCCTGGGAAATGTGACCCCAAGGAAGGGAAGGAGTGGGATGGGGGCCCCAGAGGCAGGGGTGTTGCCAAGGATAGGAAGGTCATAACAGGTTACAGGGGAGAGATTTGGGATGGGACAGGAAGGCAAGGAGCACCAGAAGGCATAAGAAAGTGGCTGGGAGAGTTGGGGTCGACACAAAGCCCACCCACCCACAGAGAGAAAGAGCCTGGCTTAGGAGGCAGACCTGGGATCCACCTCTTCCTTGCTGTGCGACCTTAAGTGAGTCCTGACTTCTCTCCGGGCTCAGTTTGCACAGATGTAGACCTGGGCCCCAAGAATCCTGTCTTGAAGGAGATGGTGCAGGTGTGGAAGGGCCCACCCAGGGCCGGGCAGAGCAAGGGCCCCGCCCCCCCTTCCTTCCCGCTGGCTCCAGACGGGGCTGGGTGGGTGGGGGTGAGCAGGTCACAGACACCACAGGGCCAAGTCCTGCGTGCACTCTGCTGGCCCAGGAACCCAGGAAATGCTCAGAGCTTTGCCCCAAGTGGGGACCTCTTATATCCAGTTTTTATTTTGAAAATTCTCAAACCTGGAGGAAAGCTGAAAGAAGGGTACACTGAACACCCATGTATCATCCACTTTGATTCCCCTCCTCTTTCTTTAAAAAAAAAAAAAATCAAAAGATGGTAAATTTTATGTTGTGTATTTAACCACAATTTTTAAAAACTGGAAAAAAAGAAAAAAGAAAACAATAAATCATTGTGTTGCCAGCTGGCTATTAAGCGTAAATTAAGTTTTGACAGGAATGCTAAGTGAACTGTGTGCCAGGCACCAGGTACAAGCCATGGGCTTTGTACATATTAAGTCAAAGTCATTTAAATTGCACAGCAGCCCCATGAGTTGTGTACTATTTATCATCCACATATTACAGACGGGAAACAGGGCCTCAGAGAAATTATGCAAGGTGGCTCCAGCGTCAAGATGAACTTGGATGTCTGACCTCCCTCCCCAGCAGGAATCCCTGCTACCAAGGCAGCACAGCTACCTCTGGACCCAGCTGCACACCTCCCATGCCGGGATGTGGGGGCTCCTCCCTCTGCACTGCCACCCCCCGACCCCCGCAGAAGCCAAAATCCTACTCCCTTTCCTCCAAACAGGGCCTCTCCCCCCTCGTGTGTTACCTTTTTTTTGGTCCCCACGGCTTGTGGGATCTTAGTTCCCCCACCAGGGATTGAACCCAGCAGTGAAAGCGCAGAGTCCTAACCACTGGACCACCAGGGAACTCCCCTCGTGTTACCTTCTGAATGACCTAGATGAAGACCCAGAGCCCGGCTTCAAGGCCGGACTCTGTCACTGGCCAGCCGTCTAACTCGGGATGAAAGCCCTCAGTCCTCATCTGGAAAACGGGCATGACAGCCCCTCCTCACATCGGGTTGAAGGTAAAGGCGATGAGGCCTGTAGGGGACCAGCTCGGGGCACGTAGCAGGCTAGATGCTGGGTGTTCCCTCCTCATCCTGGCCTGAGAAAGGACTAGGGAGTTCAAGGATCCTTGGGTTTCCACAAACTAATCTGGGATCCGAGGCTCACAAGGTGCCCCTTCTAATACGGTGACTTTACCTGTGCGTTGTGGGGAGATGTGTGACGCAGGTCTCGTCCAGAGACTGAGGATCCCCTCCTCCCCCGCGGACTCACGTGTCTCCTGCTGGCCTGTGCCTGCCCAGTCCCTTGCGCGCTGGCGGGCTGGGGTCCCGGTACTGGCGGGCTGGGGCCGAGGGGCGGGGTCTCCTAGCACCGCCCCGCACCCGTCGGTCTCACGTACAGCTGCCAGGCGGAAAGCACGCAGATGCAGATGCCGGATTCGGTCCCTGAAACACCCCGCAGAAGTTGAGCCGATCACAGCCACCAGGTCAGGCGAAGCCGGTGAGGACTTGGGCTGTGAACAGGGGAGGGATCAGTGCGGGTGAAGGGGAGCCCTTTGCCCCCGGGGCCCATCAGCCTACGAGGGATTCCCCACTGGTGCCTTGTGGAGAAGGGACGTGCAGTGGCACGACCAAACTTCACATCTCTCTTGAATGCCAACGAGTGTTTGGCGAGCAAGGAAGGTGGGTGCCAAGGAGTCTCTGGGAGCAAATACGGGCAGATGTGAACGGAAAGCTGGGGCCGTCAGCAGTTATTGAGCCCACACTGTATGCCCTGGACCAGCCTCTTATAATTCCCCATCGACTTGGGGTTGGGGGTGGGGCCTGGTGGACGCAAGTACTGTTTAAAACGGGAGAAAGTGACAATAAATTGGTGCTTTTCAGAGTCCAAAATGTGTGAACCTCCGTGTCCTCCCGCGCTGGGATCTGTTTGATTTTCATGCTTATAGACTTTATCTGGGAAAGGAGAAAGGGTATGAAGCATCATTGGTGACGGCTCCAGACTTCCAGGCGGCATGAGGCTGAATGGTGGGACACAGCGGGGCGTTACTTCACTTCCAGTGTTTTCTGAGACCCATTTGTGCCTGGCCAGGGCTCTTGCTGGCCTGAAGCCCCGCAGGCTGCCAAGAGCAACCCCCAAGTCACGTGTGATTAGGGTCTCCTCAGCTTACTACAGCGCCTGGCAGTGGCAGGTCTGAAGTGAAGTTTCAGACTGAAACTTGCGATGAAGTGATCACAAGCTGATCTTGCAGGTGGTGCCTCTGAGGGAGTGGGAAGCCAGTCTAGGCAGGAGGGACAGCATGGCCAAAGGTCTGGACAAGGGATGCTGCCTGGGGAAACGGGAGCAGCTTGGGGAGCAAGGGAAAAGGCGGCTGCATGGGGGAATGGTGGCACGGTGAGGCCAGAGAGCTCAGCAGAGGCCGGATAGAGCAGAACCTTGAATGCCAGACTGAGAAGCCCAAAGGACATGAGGAAGCCTACAGGGCCTGGAGCTCGCTCTCCCTCCCTCCCCTCGCACCCCAGGAGACCCTGCACTTTGTTTCCACCACTCTCTGGCCCGTGAACAGCTGCTGCCCTCCTCCCCACCCCCAACCCCCTGTCAGCTCACCGGGGCTACAGTGTTTCCCATCTGCGGTCTTGGAAGAGGCTCCTGGAGACCATCCCTTTGTGCAGTAAATGTCATCCCCACTGGGTGGGCCATCCCATCCTGGGCTTCCAGCCCAGTGGGGTCTGGGAGCCAAACAAGGGGCGAGATGACAGAGCGGGTAGCATAGCAAGGCAGGCAGGACAGTGAGCTGCTTTCCTGTGCTTTTTTCCTTCCCCAGTCCACATTGGCCACGCCTGTGATTCCTGCTGTTCCTCGCCTGCCCCTGCTGGATCCAGAATGGCCCCCTGGTGCTACTGCCTCCTTGCCCTCCTGGTACCTGAACTTCTGGGAGGCAGAGGGGTGTAGGGGAGGAGGCCAAGGGGACTCAAAGCTGCTAGGGTTCCAAGTGGCCACCTCACATCATAAGGTAACTGCAAAGGTCACACAAGCTAAACCCCTGACATAGAAATAAAAACATCCACCGGATGCTAGGAAACAGGCTCAGGGCAATGAAGTGACCTGCCCGAGATCACCCTCTGGGTGAACCCAGGTCTGACTGCAGGGCCTGCAGCCTCCACTGCACCCCACTGGAGCACACAGTAGGCATTCAATAACTGTACATATGGGCGTGGGGACCTGACTCAGACTCCACCTCTCTTCTTCTCTCTCAGATAAGGAGTCTCTCTGGGACCCCTTCCAACTCCCCAGGTGAATCAAGGAACCCTTGGGTCACAGGTTGGTATGAGGGATGCCACCGAGAGGCTCTGCCTGCCCCCCGTTCAGCCAGCCCGTGGCCCATGTGCTACACCGGCCTCGAATGCAGAGGAAGGGAGGAGGCGCCATGTAGTTCAGCACCCCTATAACAGGCCCTGGGCTGAAAGCATCACTCATGTCCATCTCATTCCTGCCACTATACAGATGACAAAACTTGCTAGGTCATAGAGCACGGCTAGGGTTCAGTCCCATCCAGCCCCAAATGACTCCAAGCTCAGTGTCCTTGGCCCTGCCTACCCTACTCACCCTGCAAGGGTCAGATGCCCACACACTTCTCCCACATTGACCCTCCTCTCGCCCTGCAGCTCCAGTGGCCCCTGGAGAGGTAGTGGAGACTGCAGATGAGGTATGCAAGTTCCCAGGGCAGCGGCTGAGCTGGTGGCAGCCCCAAGAGTCCTGTGAGCAGCGGTTTGGCCACGTAGTACTACAGCACCCAGATGCGGTCCTCACTCCACGGCTGCCTGACCCCATCAGGGTGGGCAAAAGAGAGGCCCCTCTGCAAAGACCCCCGCAGAGGCGTGAGTGTGGGCCGGGGCCTGGGAAGTGGGGGCTGGGGGGAGGGGGCTTTGGTGACCTAGAGATGGCAGCCCACCATGACAGTCCTTGTGGATTGAGCCCAGAGGAAGTCCACATCGCATCTCAGGTTCCCTTGTCCTGGACTGAAAGTAGAGGGTTGACTCCTGGGCACGGGCACTGGAGCCCCATTTCTTCCTTCCAGAGGGAGGGAGGAACCAGAAGCCCAGAAGGGGCCCTACAGCTGCGCCAAAGGGCCGTCAGAAGCAGGACGGTGTGCGCAGCTGGGGAAACTGAGGTCGAGGCCCGTGTGTCCCCGGAGGCGCGCGCACCGCGGCCGCAGTAACGTTCGGCGAGAGGACCGCGGGCCAGGCGGCGTGGCTCCGGACGCCTCTGCCGGTGCTCGGGGCGCTGACAGCGTGCGTGCACGTGCAGTGGAACGCCACTTCCTTCTCCCTGGCTGTACCCGCGCTGGCCAACGCGCTGCAGCTGCGCGCCTTCGCCGAGCCGGGCGGCGCCGTGCACGCGGCGCTCGCGGTGCGCGAGCACCACGCGCCTTTCCGCGCTGCCTTTCGCGCGGATGGCCGCTGGCACCACGTGTGCGCCACGTGGAAGCAGCTCGGCGGGCGCTGGGCGCTGTTCGCCGACGGGCGGCAACGCGCTGGGGCGCGGGGCCTGGGCGGGAGCCACCCACTGCCACCTGGTGGCATCCTCGTTTTGGGCCAGGACCAGGATTCTCTGGGCGGCGGCTTCTAGGCGCGTGACGCCTTCAGCGGCAACCTCACCGACTTCCATCTGTGGTCCCGGGCGCTGAGCCCCGCGCAGCTGCACCGGGCACGGGCCTGCGCGCCGTACCCCCGGCGGCCTGCTCTTCCGTTGGGATCTGGACGCCCTGGACGTCACACCCTCGCTGCTACCGCCGGTGCGGGTGCAGCTTCTCTGTCCGGGTAGGGCCCGCCCAGCCTCCTGTTTGTCAGGCCCCGCCCACCTTTTGGCTCCACCCCCAACCTCCTGGCTCCCATCCGCTTCCCTTCCGACTGGGGGACCCAGCCCACCTCTTGCCCACCGGGCCACGCCCACCTCTGGCCACGCCCTCTCCAGGCCTCCAGTACCTCGGGCGTCCGCCCAGTCCTAGCAGCCTGAATGGGCTCGCCCCCTGGCGACCTTGCTCCTCCCAGTGTTGGCTGCAGCACTTCTCTCCCAGGTTCCCACGTCGCCCCCTAACTCTGGGACCGCGCGTCCTGGCGCCCCCTCAAGTGTGCAGGCGCCTTCAAGGCCCGAACTGTGGACTGTGGGTCACAGGGACCGATGGGAAGCCAGGATGCGGCCCTGACACCTCTCCCACCCTGGCCAGTGCCCTCAGAGGAGTGCCCTGTGTAGGACCCTGGACCCCGCACCGAGGGCTTTTTGTTTTGCCTGCAGCCTCTGCCCTTCCTCTGCTGCTACCGGACAGGTGCGCCCTGTCCGGCTGTGCCTTGGGCTCTGCTGAAGGGGACGCTGGGTATGGACCACTGTAGGCTGATGGGGAGCAGTTGGCACAGCCTGGGAATTCAGAATCTTCTCAGAGTTTCGGGGGCCTCCACGGAGTCTAGACCACAGACAATGGGGCCATACGGAACTGGGGGTGAATCCCAGCTGTGTGGGAGTCACCTCGAGCAGGCGATTTTGCCGTTCTTTGCTTGTTTCCCCATCCAGGACACCTAAGGCTCCAGACACACAGCCGTCAGTGTGCGCTTCTTCCCCGAGCGGCACAGGGGGAGGGGGCACCTCTGCGGAGGATGTTGCTCAGGGCTCAGTCTGGCATCCACTCCTTTGCAGAGACCTACCAGCAGCTGCAGGACGCCCAGTCATGGTCTGGCCAGGATGTTATCAGCCAAGTCAATGCCTTGGCCAATGCCATTGTGGTGAGCCCCGTCCCAGGAGGCTGGAGAGTCTGGGGGCACTGTGGGTGGCATCCCTGCACCTCAGTGTCCTCACCTGTAAAGGGAACACCCACCTAATGTGTGTGCAGGAATTAAGGTTGTTCATGCCCCCTATTCTGGAGCCTCTGAGAGCTGGGGGCTTGTGACTAGTTAGACCCACACCCCCCAAGAAGACTGGCAGAGGCCAAGTACAGCCCCTTGCAGGGGGTCCCCTTGAGACAGACCAGCAGTCAGCAGCTCTTCTGCTCCACAGCTCCTCCCTGACCCTCTCTCTCTGAAGCCCACGGAGACCTGTCCCTGGCCGAGGCCTCCAGCTTCCTGGGAATCCTGGAGAGAGTCCTGACAAAGGAGACAGCTCCACTGGGGAGCTGCGCTGCTGGCTGTCATGCACTTCCTGAAAAGTGTGGCAGCCCTTGGGACATGGGAGCCAGAGCCCATGACTCGGCCCTGGGAGCAGCTGGGCCAGGCCGTCGTTCTGGGGCCAGCCTGGTCGTGGAGGAGCAGCTGGCTGGTGTGTGGCTGTCAGTCAGCGAGGTGAGGCTGGCAGGGCTCGGTGGGGCAGGGGCCTGGGCTCTGGTTCCTACCTTGCCACCGACTGTGTAGCCACGGGCGAGTCAGCACCCATCTCTGAGCTCCATCTCTCCATCCATCAGGAGAAGCCCTTCTTCTGTCTGTTTTATAAGTTGAACTTCCACATACAACTGCTCTTGAACAACTTCTGCAGTTAAAAATTAAGAGCCACTAGTCAATAAGGGCCTCCCATATCCAACAGTCCACTGACCACCTTAAGCAGGAGTCCTCTCTGCTGAGTGTTCAGCCATGGAGAACAGAAGAGACAGATGGTGAGGGTGTTGGAAATCTCATCATGGCAGAAGTGGCTGTAGGCCTGGGAGTCATCAGCCCAGAGAGGGAGAAAATGAGGGGTCATGAACATTGCCTGAAAAGCTCTGGGGCTTAAGAGGCAGACATGGTCCCCCTGTGACTTCAGGACAGAATTCAAAACTGGGCTTGGGGGTGGGGTGGGGATGGCACAACACAGGAGGCTGGGTCAGTGGAATGTTCGCCTGTCCAGGTGCTGCTCCCCATCCTAGGGGATGTGTAAGCCCACGTTTTACTGGGGATCTGAGACACCGTGACAGACTGGGGAAAACTGGCCTCTGAACCTCAGTTTTCTTCCCTGGAAAATGGGGATGATCATACCTGCCTTGCTTAGGCAATGGAGAGGAGTAGGCGTCTATCAGGTCACTTGCCCACCACAGAGGAGGTGTCCCATTAGTGCATGTTCCCCCTCCCTGTTCTGTCCTCACCCCGCGTGGTTTCCTTTTTGGAACCTAAAACTTGAGCACCTGTTAGAGATCTAACACTGAGCCAGACCAAAGAAGCAGGAGGCACGGCCCTGCCTTCAGAGTGTACCCTGGTTGGCAAGCAACCTGCCAGCAGGCAGAGAGCACTGTGAGGCCTTCAGCTTGACTAGAGGATGACGTGGCTTAGGAGGGCATTGGAGAAGCCAGAGAAGGCTCATCAGGCAGGGCCTCAAGTGTCAGTCTGAGGAGCCAGGACTTGATCCTGGAGGCCCTGCAGAGCCACTGAAGGTCTGGAGCCTGCAGGCCACCTCACAGATCATTGAGATGCTGTTAACCGCAGTGGTCAGGGCAGGCAGCTGTGGGGCGCGGCGTCTGAGAGAGGGCTGAGTTGCAGCCTCCTCCCAGGTGGTGGGCGGACCCAAGGCCCTGGTGGTGAGCGAGCAGCGCCTGGCGCCCCTGCTGAGCACCATGCTGACCTCTGAGCGGCCCCGAACGCACATCCAGCACCACCATGCCGGTGAGCCTGACCGCCACCCGTCCCACACATCTGGGCTCCGGGTGGGGCCTGGGCTCACACATCCTCCTCAGCCCTGGTCACTGGGAGTTCTCGGACTCCCACAGATACTCCATTCTCTTTCCTGCCTTTGCCCATGCCGTGCCCTCGATCCAGAACACTCTTCCTTTCTTGGTCTCCTAGCAAACTCGCATACATCCTTCAGAACCCTGCTTGAGCACCAGCTCTGCTAGGAAGGCTCCCCAGTTCTAGCTCTCTCCCGATAGTTCCTCTCTCCTCTGTTACCCTGGTGTTTTGAACATATCTTTTATCGCCTTTATGGTAATTACATAATAGCACCTGAAGTTCTCTGAGTGCCAGGGCTATTTCTGAGTCATTTCTGCATCTCAGGTTCAGACCCAAGGGCACACTCAGTGAGTGTTCGTAGATTGAGTGGGGTAGCACTTACGGTGGAACTTCAGGCAGAACTTGGGTCCTTCAGGTGCCCAGTGGCTTCTGGCAGCTCATTAATATTCATGTCCCATCCCCCCAGAGACTCCCCCTTCTCAGGGACCCCCTCTCCCTGACTTGGAGAAGTCAGACTTACCTAGGGTAAGTTGCTGAACCTCTCTGTGCAGGAATGGTGGCCTCCTAGGTGTGTGGCAGGGAGAGGGGAAGCAGACCCTGCCAGCACGGCCAGCCCAGCAGAAAGACCCCCCTCCTGAGGCCCAGCCCCTGAGCCCCATTTGCTCCCAGGCCTGGAGTTGTGGAGCCTATGCTCGAGGGAGACCAGCACGGAGGGCCAGGTGTTCACGATGCCCGGTGGGCATCCAGAGGGGCCTGGCCACATCCTCATCCCTGCTGCTGAAGTGAGGCGGCTCCTCAGGAAAGGTGGGTGAGGGAGAGGGGTGGTGGGGTCCTGTTGGGGTCTGGGTCAAACCTCAGCCCTCACAGCTGCTAGCTCTGCTATTTTGAATAAGTCACCTCACCTTTCAGGACTGCCTCCTCATCTGTAAAACTGTGTTACTAGTACTCGCCTCGGGTTGTCATAAGCTTAAAGCGCCTGCCACATGGTAGGTGTTCACTTAGTCCCCTCCCCTCAACCACACGTTTTCCCTCGGTGCCACCCAGGGGTGGAGGATTAGGATAAGGGGCAAAGGGCTTTGCAGCTGGCAGCTTAAGCACATCGACTATGGCTGGTTGAAATTCTGACTCTGCCACTTATTAGCTGTGGGATCTTCTGGAAGTCATTTAACCTCTATGAGACTCAGTTTCCCTATGTGTGAGGTGGGCAGAGCATTTCCCTCAGGACCAAGCTGTGGTGCTCGCTCAGTCACTGGGCGGGTCTTAGGCCCCCTTCTATTCATCCAGGCCTCTCTGGAGTCACCATGATCCACAGCTGGTTCAGCTCAAGTGTCTTCCAGTACACCCTGGGGGCCCCTGGCCGAGAGCCCCAGGCCCCTGACACCTCTGAAGAGGCAAGCAGAATGCAGAGGTGAGTGGGTCCCACCCAGCAGGCAGCTGAGGGCCTGGATCCCCTCACCAGGGAAGGCTAGGCCTCCATCCCCTCCCAGAGCCCCCATTCTGTTAGGCATATCTGCCCTTGGCAGCCCAGGGCCAAACCTGCTCCCCCCTGACACACGCAGATTTCTGGGCCTGCCAAAGATGGGCTGGTGGGAACATGGCTCAGCTCCTGCCTGGGGTCCTGGCTTCGGTGCTGACTCTCAGGGAGGGAACAGGGCTTACTCAAATTACCAGAAAGAATGGAACCCAGCTGCCCTAATTCCCAGCACAGGACTTTTCCACAGAAGGTATCATCTGTTCTGCAGGGGCCTGGGTGACATGACCCCAGACATGTATGACCTCTCCCCCACAGATACCTGGTGCCCTTAAAAGCTCCCTTTCTCCCCACAGGTTCCTAAGCACCCAGGTGGGGTCAGCAATCATCTCATCTGAGGTGTGGGATGAAACCGGGGAGCCCAACACGGCTGTGACCTTTCACCTGCAACACTGGGCGCAGGTACTGGGCGATGCTTCTGGGAAACAGCCACCTGGTACAGTTATCCTGGTTTGGTGCCCCCTGCTACATCCCAGTATTTGTTCACTGGACAACCAAGGTCTAAAATGTTCAAGAAAAATACTCATCCACAAGCCATCCCATTGTCCTCGAGAGAGGGGGAAGGGCAGTAGTGCATTGCACACTTACTTTATGGCGGGTGCCTTAAATAAGCAGCATTCATTTAATCTTCCAACGGCCCATTCCACAAAAGTGAGCTTGGAAGAGGTGCTGTGCCTGGCACCAGCTTATAAGTGGCAGAGCTGGGATTTCATTATAGGTCTGCATGACTTGAAAAACTGGTGGTTCCCATCAGATAATACAGGGAGATATGAGAGACCTGCACTGCAGTATGCTTCATAAGCATAAAAATAACCTAAATGTCCATCAATAGGGGATTACTTAGCCTTATAGAGCTATAAAATGGAATATCAGCTGAGATTATGTAAAGAATGAGGTATTTTTCTGTAAATTGACAAGAAAAGATCACCAAGATACGTCATTTAATTCATTATATGTAATACACAAATTCCTTCTCGCTTTTGAAGCTTTAGAGCATTTCAGAGAAAGCTAAAGTCTCCTTTGCTCAAAACCACCAATCCCGGACACACACACACCCCCCCACAGCTTCTTTCTTTTGTATATCATCTCAAGACTTCTTAAAAATCAATTTCATTAAGGTATATAAATCTACATAGACTAAAACACGCATTTTAAGTGTATACCTTGATGAGTTTTGACCAGTGTGTATACTCATGTATCACTGCCCCAATCAAGGTATAGAACTTTTCCACCTTCCCAAAAGGCTTCTTCGTGCCCCTTCCCCGTCAGCCTTCCCCACTCTGACCCAGGAAATCACTGCTCTGTTTTCTGTGACTCTAGATTGTCTGTCTTTCCTAAAGCTTCATATAAATGGAACCATACAGTGCGTGCCATGGTCTGGCTTCTTTTGCTCAGGTGGTATTTTTGAGTATCATCTACGTTGTTGCCTGTTTCAGTAATTCACTCCTCATTAGTGCTGTGTAGAATTCCGCTATATGGATAGACCATAATTTGTTTTTCCTTTTACTTGTTTTTTTATTAATTTATTTTATTTTATTTTATTTATTTATTTATTGGCTACATTGGGTCTTTGTTGCTGCTCGCGAGAGTTCCCTAGTTGTGGCGAGCGGGGGCTACTCTTCCTTGTATTGTGCGGGCTTCTCATTGTGTTGGCTTCTCTTGTTGTGGAGCACGGGCTCTAGGTGCGCAGGCTTCAGTAGCTGTGGCGCACGGGCTCAGTAGTTGTGGCTCACGGTCTCTAGAGCTCAGGCACAGGCTTAGTGGGTCTGCGGCATGTGGGATCTTCCCTGACCAGGGCTCCAACCCGTGTCCCCTGCATTGGCAGGTGGATTCTTAACCACTGCGACACCAGGGAAGACCCTCCATTTACTTGTTGATGGAGATTTGAGTTGTCTCCAGTTTGAGCTGCTATGAATAGATCCACTATGAACACTCATATACAGCATTTTTGTGGACATATGATTTCTTTCTACTGGGTGAATACCTAAAAGGGGACTTTCTGGGTTGTATGATAAATATATGTATACATTAACTTCCTAAGAGACTGTCCAACTGTTTTCCAGAGTCGTGTACTATCTTACATTCCCACTAGAAGTGTGTGAGCTTTGCAGTGTTCCATACCTTTGCTAACATCCTTAACTGCCTTTTTAATATTGTTCATTATAATGGTTGTGTACTGATGTCTCATTGTGGTTCTAAGTTGCAATTCCTTCAAGACCAATGATTTTGAGCATCGTTTTCTACACTTATTGCACATTCATATATCTTCCTTTGTTAAATATAAGTTCAAATCTTTCCCCCAATTTTCATTTTTTTAATTAAATAAATTTCAAGATGAGCCACTGGTTTTTTTTTAATAGGAAATGCTCTTTATTATTTTTTTCCCAAAATTTTGCATTAGTCTGCTGTTTGCTTTTCTGATTACTGACATTTCTGCACATAAGCCATATAGATCCTCTCTTTTTAAATTTTATCTTTGTACTCCCCTCACTCTTCTTCTCCCTGCCCCTGCCCCACCACCACTGGCAACCACCAATCTGTTCTCTGCATTTATGAGCTTGATTTTTTTTTTTAGAGTCCCCATATAAGTGAGATCATACAGTATTTTTCTTTCTCTGACTTATTTCACTTAGCATAATGCCATTGAGCTCCATCCACGTTGTTGCAAATGGCAAGATTTCATTCTTTTTATGGCTGAGTAACATTCCGTTATTATACACCACAATTTCTTTATCCATTCATTCATCAGTGGACACTTAGGTTGCTTCCATATCTTTGCTATTGTAAATAGCCATGAACATGGGGGTGCATATATCTTTTCTGAGTTAGTATTTTCATTTTCTTTGGATAGATACCTAGAAGTGGAATTGCTGGATCGTATTTTTAATTTTTATTCTATTTTTAATTTTTGGAGGAACCTCCATACTGTTTTCCATAGCGGCTGCACCAACTTACATTCCTACCAACAGTGTATGAGGGTCCCCATTTCTCCACACCCTCTCCAACACTTGTTATTTCTTGTCTTTTTGATAATAACCATCCTAACAGGTGTGAGGTAATATCTCATTGTGGTTTTGATTTGCATTTCTCTGATGTTTAGTGATTCTGAGCATCTTTTCATGTACCGGTTGGCCATTTGTGTGTCTTCTTTGGAGAAATGCCTATTCAGATCTTCTGCCCATTTTTTAATCAGATGGTTTGGGTTTTTTGTTTTGTTTGTTTGTTTGTTTCTACTATGTCAAGGAGCTTACCACCTATATTTTCTTCTAAAATTTTTATGGTTTCAGACCTTAAGTTCAAATCTTTAGTCCATATTGAGTTAATTTTTGTGTCTGGTGTAAGATGGTAGTCAAGTTTCATTCTTTTGCCTGTGGCTGTCCAGTTTTCCCAACATCATTTATCAAAGAGGCTGTTCTTTCCCCGTTTTATGTTCTTGCCTCCTTTGCCATAAATTAATTGACCATATATGCATAGGTTTATTTCTGGGCTCTCTATTCTGTTCCATTGATCTATGTGTATGTTTTTAATGCCAATACCATACTGTTTTAACTTCCATAGCTTTGTAATATAGTTTGAAATCAGTAAGCATGATGCCTCCTGCTTTGTTCTTCCCCAATTTTTAAATTATTTGTCTTATCATTGAATTGTAAGAATTCTTTATATATTTTGAATACAAGTCCTTTGTCAGCTATATGTTTTGTGAATAGTATCTTCTAGTCTCTGGATTGCTTTTCACTTTCTTGACAGTGTCTTTGGAAGATAAGTTTTGAATGTGATCAAGTCTGGTTTATCAGTTTTTATCCTAAATGGTTTATGCTTTTTGCATCCTATCTAGGAAATCTTGCTTATCCCAAGGTCACAAAGATATTCTCAGAGAAGTTTATCATTTTAACCTTTACATTTATGTCTATGATTTATTTCAATTCATTTATGTGTATTATGTTGGGTAGGGGTTGAAGTTCATTATTTTTCCATATAGACATCCCATTCCAATATCATTTGTTGAAAAGATTATTCTTTCTCCCATTGAATTATCAACTTTGTTGAAAATCAATTGTCCATATATGTGTAAGTCTGTTTCTGGGCTCTCTATTCTGTTCAGAGATCTATACACTAACCCTATAGTGTTGTGATTAATGTATCTGTATGGTAAGCCTTGAAATCAGGTTGTGTAAGTCCTCCAACATTGTTCTTCCTTTTCAAAATTGCTTTGGCTAGCCTAGGGTGTTCACATTGCCATATAAATTCTAGAATCAGCTTGTTAATGTCTATGGAAACACCTGCTGGGATTTTGATTGGGATTGCATTAAATCTCTCAAATTGAAATAAGATGATGAACTGGCATCTTAACAATGAATCTTCCAATCCTTAATCAAGGTATATCCCTCTGTTTATTTAGGTTTTCTTAAATTTCTCTCAGCAGTGATATACAGTTGTCAGGGTACAGGTCTTGAAGGTATTTTGTTAGATATACCCTTTTCTGTAAATGGTATTATTTTCTTAATTCAATTTTAAATTGTTCATTGCAAGTATATAGTAAATACAATTGATTTTTATATAATGAGATTGTGTCCTGCAGCCTTGTTAGGCTCACTTAGTACTTCTGGTAGCTCTCTTATAGAGTTTTTAGGATTTTCTACATGTTGTCTGCAAATGAAGACAGTTTTGTTTTCTCCTTTCCAATCCATGTCTTTTTTTTTTTTTTTTTTTTTTCCGATTTTCCTTCCTTGGTACAGTGGCTAGGACCTCTAGTTTAGCATTAAATAGGAGTGATGAGACCAAATAGTTTTGTCTTGTTCCTAACTTTAGGGGGGGAGAGTATTCAGTCTTGAACCATTAAATGTGATGCTAGCTGTGGGCTTTTTGTAGATGCCCCTTGTCAGATTAAGTTCTCTTTTCTTCCTGCTTTGCTGAGAATTTTTATCATGAATAGCTATTGAATTTTGCCAAATGTTTCTTCCACATTGATAGGATCATATGGTTTTCTTTTATTCTGTTAATATAGTAAATTGCATTGACTGATTTTCAAATGTCAAACCAGCCTTGGATTCCTGGGATAAACCCCACTTGGTTATGGTGTATTATCCTTTGTATATATTGCTGGATTCAATTTGCTAATATTTGTTAAAGATTTTTGTGTTTATATTCTTGAATATGTAATATGTTCTGTAGTTTTCTTATACTGTCTTCCTCTGGTTTTGGTGTCAGGTTAATCCTAATCTCATAAAATGTGTTGGGAGTTCTCTCCTCCTCTGTTTCCTAAGAGAGTTTTGCAGAATTGGTATTAATTCTTCCTTCAATGCTTGATAGGCCGGTGAAGACCAGAGAAGTCTTTCAGGCCTGGTGTTTTCTTTGTGGGAAGTTTTTAAAGTATGAGTTAATTCTTAAACTGATATAGGATTGTTTGGGGTGCTTTATTTCTTCTTGAGATGGTTTTAGTAATTTGTGCCCTTTAAGGAAATTGTTCCTTTCATCTAGGTTGTTCAATTCTAGCAGGAAGTTGTTCACAATAGTCACTTATTATCCTTTTCACATGTGTAGGATTTATAATGATGTTTGCCTTTTCGTTCTTGATCAGTTTAGCTAGAAGTTTAACAATTTTGTTTATATTTTCAAACAACTAACTTCTGAGATTGTATTTAGATATTAATTATATGAATTAAAATACATTAAAATGAAAAATAAATAAAAGTAAGGGATTGCTCATTGTGGCAAGTTTGGAAAATGTAGAGAAGGATAAGAAGACAAATCCTATTACCCAGAGATAGCTGCCCTAAACTCTTCCATGTATTTCCCTTCAGCCTTTTTCTGGGTACATAATACTATATATATATATATTTTTTTTTTTTTTTCCCTTTTGCAAAATCAAAGCCCTTGCGCTTTCAGCTGAGCCATGTAAACATTTGTGTTTTTCATTTTCCCCACAGGTGTTTTCTGCATTGTCTCTGTCACAGATGTCCCTTTGCCATCCTGTCCTTTCTCACCTGCTGCTTGATCCTAGCAATGCGTAGGCCTTGACTGCGGCCAAGTCCAGAACCGCCCACCCCCTTCCCAGGGGATGGTCCAAAATGAACTTGACCCCTTCCCCTCCATGCATCCAGAGTATCTGCAGAGTTTTTTCTATTACAATTAACCCTGCCTAACCCTGTGAAAATCCTCACTTATAATATGTTTTGATTCTGGTGACTGTCTCCTGGGGATATATGGCCAGGTATGGAACTACTGGACACCAACGGTGTTGTGGCTTTTGAGTGTATAAGCTGCACTGATATTTCAGTTCGTACCACTTGAAAATGCTACCAGTGGTGTAACAATCGTCCATTTTAAAAGCAAACAGCAGGTTTTCTTTGTGTTCCAGCACCTAACATAGTACCCGAGACCCAGGAAAAATATTATGAGTGAATGAATACATGTGGTAATAATTCAGCCAACCCAAGGAATAATATGTTCTCTGGAGGCAACGTCACTGAGTGTGGAAGGAGCATGGAGCCGACCAAGTCACAACCCAGTCTAAGCTCTCTGCTGTGTGACCTCGAACAGATTAATTTCCCTCTCTGAGGCTCACCTTCCTCATCTGAAATTACATAAATTTATACCTGTCCCCTAGGTTGCTATGAATATCAACAACAATAAAGGACATGAAAGTACTTTGCAAAACACAAAGTATCATATTCTAGTGAGGTGATGTTACTGTTACCCTCCCCAGTCGGGACAAATAGCCCAAGTCCTGAGCTTAGGCTGCCTCCCTGCTTGGTCTGGGACAGGTACCACCTGCCACCTGATGTCTTCTTTCTGCTTGATGACATAAAGTCCATAGTGTTGTCATTGTTCATTACAAAAGAACTAACATGTTCATTAAAACACATTCAAACTGAGACCTAACTATTGTTAAGTTGGCTGTGTGTCTGATTCCAGACCTTTTGTGCATGTGTTTTCACAATTACATAGAACCTTATTTTTTTTTTAACCATAAATGGGCTCCTACTATGCAGAATGTCAGGCAGCTTTTTCCTGTACTGAAAAACATATGGCGATGCTGGAGAGGGTGTGGAGAAAAGGGAACCCTCTTGCACTGTTGGTGGGAATGTAAACTGATACAGCCACTATGGAGAACAGTACGGAGGTTCCTTAAAAAACTAAAAATAGAACTACCATACGACCCAGCAATCCCACTACTGGACATATACCCTGAGAAAACCATAATTTAAAAAGAGTCATGTACCATAATGTTCATTGCAGCTCTATTTACAGTAGCCATGACATGGAAGCAACCTAAGTGTCCATCGACAGATGAATGGATAAAGAAGATGTGGCACATATATACAATGGAATACTACTCAGCCATAAAAAGAAAAGAAACTGAGTTATTTGTAGTGAGGTGGATGGACCTAGAGTCTGTCATACAGAGTGAAGTAAGTCAGAAAGAGAAAAACATATACCGTATGCTAACACATATATATGGAATCTAACAACAACAACAAAATGGTTCTGAAGAACCTAGGGGCAAGACAGGAGTAAACACGCAGACATAGAGAATGGACTTGAGGACACAGGGAGGGGGAAGGGTAAGCTGGGACGAAGTGAGAGAGTGGCATGGACATATATACACTACCAAATGTAAAACAGATAGCTAGTGGGAAGCAGCCACATAGCACAGGGAGATCAGCTCGGTGCTTTGTGACCACCTAGAGGGGTGGGATAGGGAGGGTGGGAGGGAGACGCAAGAGGGAGGAGATATGGGGATATATGTATACATATAGCCGATTCACTTTGTTATACAACAGAAGCTAACACACCATTGTGAAGCAATTATACTCCAATAAAGATGTTTAAAAAAAAAGATATATATATATATATATATATATATATATATATGGCGAGCTCTTTCCCCAACAGCAGATAGAGACCTGTGTGTTCTTACTAGGCAGAGCATCCTGAAGGGAAGACTCATAGTGGTTTGTTAGCTTGTTAGCTTGTTCCTAGGATTTCGATATTAACCATAATGCCAACCCGAAACTCTACTCACGTCACCTTCCTTCTGCTGCCCTGCCGGCATTCTTCTCCAGTCCCTGCACCCACGACCCATGCTGGGCAACCCCCTGGTCCCTCAAACGCAGGAGGCCTCCACATCCCCCTGCATCATCTGGCCTCTCTCCTTGCCCACATGTGCTCACACACCTGCCCTGTCCCTGTTGGCTGCCCTTAGGCCTTCCCTCCGAAGCTGGTGGAGCCTGTCTGTGCTTTCTGGAACTTCAGCATTGGGTGAGTTTCCAAGTTCTTTCTTTATTATTTTTCTTAATTTTTAAATAATTATTTTTGGCTGTGTCGGGTCTTAGTTGAGGCATGCGGGATCGTTGTTGTGGTGTGTGGGCTTCTCTCTAGTTGTGGCGTGCGGGTTTTCTCTTCTCTAGTTGTGGTGCTCAGGCTCCAGAGGGCGTGGGCTCTGTAGTTTGCGGCACATGGGCTCTCTAGCCGAGGCACACAAGCTCAGTAGTTGTGGCACACGGGCTTAGTTGCCCCGCAGCATGTGGGATCTTAGTTCCCTGACCGGGGATCAAACCTGCGTCCCCTGTGTTGTAAGGCTGATTCTCTACCACTGGACCACCAAGGAAGTCCCCCAAGTTCTTTAAATAAGGCACTTGAAAAAAGAAAGACATCCAGGGACTTACCTGGTGGTCCAGAGGTTAAAAGCTGCGCTTCCACTGCAGGGAGCCAGGTTCCATCCCTGGTTGGGGAACTAAGATCCACATACCCTGCAGTATGGCCCAAAAAATAAAAATTTTAAAAATTAAAAAAAAAACGTCCGTTCTACTTGAGGATGAGACAGGACTCAAGCATGTTTTTGGCCTCCATTCACCAACTTCCTTGCAGGGGTGGTTCCAAGCCCCACTCAACTGGGGACAAGCTGGGAAAGGAGAGCCTGTTACCCAGGAGGTAGTGAGCTCCCTATCATAGTAGGTATGTAAGCCTACTCTGTGGGGTACCTAGGAAGAGACTCATCTGTGGAATGGGTGTTAGAGTTGATGAGGGAATGAACATCAATCACTGTTGCTTAGTAATTAACGCAGTTAATCAATGGTGATCATTGGTATCAACCCCATCCTCCTACCATTCCTGAGAAAAGTACATTTCACAGATGAAAAACTGAGACCCAGGGAGGGGCAGTGACTTGGCCAAGGTCACATAGCTGGTTAGAGGCAGGGCACTGAGGGACCCCAGGCTTTGGGGAGAGGCTTTCCCCTGCTTGCCACCTGTCCCCCAGCCCCATGTCCAGCCCATCTCAATAGCCCTCTGTTCACTATTCACCCCAAGCCCAGACTCAGGGGGCTCCTGGGCCACCACTGGCTGCTCCGTGACCGCTCTGTACCAGGACTCAACCGCCTGCTTCTGCAACCACAGCGCCGTCCTGTTGCAGGTGTACGACGTCCAGGTGGGTACTGGGGAGGGGGCAGGGAAGCAGGGGAAGGTGATGTCAGAACCAAGTTTTAAAGGATGCACTGGAGTTGAACAGAAAGGCATTCCAAGCAGAGGGCCATCTGAGCAAAGGCAAGGAGGCTAGAAATGGCAGACGAGTTACGTTCTAGAACTGCAGTGTGTCTGGGGCTTCCAGTGCGATGCCCGGGGTCAGGGGATGGCAGTGAACAAGGTAGGCATGGGTCAGATGGCATAGGCCTGGAAGGCCAGGCCCACGCGCTTGGATCCTGGTCCTGTTGCAGAGGGCAGATGTGGAAGAGTGTGCAGCAGGCATTAGATTTACATGAGGGAGGCCGCTGGTGCGGGGAGTGAGGCTGAGGTGGGGGCCAGGGGGGAAAAGCAGTTCGGGGGCTGCGGGCCTGGCCTAGGAGAGGGGAGGGGCCCTGGGCCAGGGAGCAGTGGGGAGATGTGGAAGACTGGCTGAGGAGGAGGGGTGACCTGGGCCACCGGGAGATGAGGGACTCGTCTCAGGAGGCACAGGTGGGCAACGGGTTTGCAGGTCTGTGGGGTCTGTGGTCTGGTGCTCGGGGCGGGAGGGGTCTCAGCTGGCCCCAAGGGCCAGTAGGTAAAGCCATGGCCAAGGTGAGGTTAGAAGTAAAATGAGTCGCGACTAAAGACAGGCCCCTGAGAGGCATTAGCATTTACAGCCTTGGGGGGAAGCCAAATTCCAGGAGGAGGCCAAGCAAGGTGGGCTTGCTGGACCAGAAGGGGACTCAGGTTAAGTGAGACGGTGTCTGAGCCCAGGAATGCTGGGGTCACTTGGCCTGTTCGGGAGCACGCTTGAAAAACATGCTACCGGATGCATTTTTCCTGTAAAAACAGAGCGTGGACGTCGGACACATTGTGAGTAATCCGTGCCAGCTCCCTGTTCCCCCTCAGTGGGTGGTTGTCACATGCCACCCCTCCTCCCCATGGGCATGTCGGTGGTCACTTACAGTCTAGTGCTTCTCGGTATCTGAGGAGTCCGTGACAGCTGGGCCCCTCTCCAGCAGGAGAGAACATGCAAATGCTCATTATCAAGTTGCTGTGTGCAGGCCTGGCCATCCCTGCTTCACGGCAGAGAAGGCGGTTGAGGAGCCTGGGAGCTGCCGGGGGGTGGGGGGTGCGGGCAAGTGTCCCGCCGGGCCAGGGCGGTGGTGGGGCTGCTGTCATCCGGGGTCTCTGTCCCTCCCACAGAGGGGCCCCGATGGGGGGGTCCCTGCTGAGGACGCTCTTGTCTGTGGGCTGCGGTGTGTCCTGTGCCCTCGCCACCACCTTCTTACTCTTCCTGGCGGACGGGTGAGGCAAGCTCACCACCTTGCCTGGCACCCTGGGCCCACCCTGCCCCTCGTGGGCTTCCACGTCCCTCCTCAGGTGGGTGTCCATCCTCGGTCCTAGAAGCCCCTGTGGAGCCGCCCTTTCCTCCTTCACTGGTCGGTTCACCGGGACACAGGTGGGGGGGGGGGGTCCTTGCTAACCAACTCCTCTGCCTGTCCGGGGTCCCCCAGTCAGAACGAGCCACAGTCCACAAGAACCTCACCTTCTCCCTGGCCTCCGCCGAGGGCTTCCTCGTGGCCAACGAGTGGGCAAAGGCCAACAAGGTGGGCGGCCAGCGGGTGGGCTTGTGAGCTCAGGGGGGCCTGGGAAAGCATCTTCAGCCTTTTCTAGGTTGCCCCCCATATCTTCACTTGGCTCCATTTCCGGGGAGGAGTACGGCCTAGAGAGGAAAGACCCTGAATGTTGGAGCTGGGCCCAGGGCGCTGCCCTGAGACCCTACCCGCTCATACTGCTTTGCGCTGGCAACGCCAGGCACGGACAGGGGACCCAGGGTGGACCGCACCCATGACCGGCCTCCGTGGGGACCCCCCACCCTCCCACACAGGTGGCGTGTGTGGCCCTCACGGCAGTGATGCACCTCCTCTTTTTGGTCGTCTTCTCCTGGATGTTGGCGGAAGGGCTGCTGTGCAGCAAGGTGGTGGCTGTGCACATGCGCCTGGGCCCCAGGAAGCCGCTCTGCTACGCCACAGGCTGGGGTGAGACCCCTCTGCTCCCCACTCTTTCTCTGTTCCCCTCCACCCTGCCTCGCGTGGCCTCTGTTATGTCCAACACTCACCGCCCAATACCCTCCTCCACCGGCACCCAGCGCCACCCAGTGGCCAGCGCCCGTGTCTGACACAAACTCAGCTCCGTCGACCTCCAACTCTACCCAGCTCCAATTCTTCTTCTTCTTTTTTTTTTTTTGCGGTACGCGGGCCTCTCACTGTTGTGGCCTCTCCTGTTGCGGAGCACAGGCTCTGGACGCGCAGGCTCAGCGGCCATGGCTCACGGGCCCAGCTGCTCCGCGGCATGTGGGATCTTCCCGGACCAGGGCATGAATCCATGTCCCCTGCATCGGCAGGCGGACTCTCAACCACTGCACCACCAGGGAAGCCCCCAGCTCCAATTCTTAATCCTCCTCCACTTCAACTGCCTGAGCTCCCAGCCCCCAGCACTGCCTCCCTAATCTGAAGCCAGCTAACCCCACGCCAATCGCCAGTTTCCAACTCTGTTGATTCTCAGCCCTAAGGCCTCGACTCAGTCTCAGCTCTTCCGCTCCCCAACTACTCGGGGCTCCAGGGCCACCCAAAATATCAGGCCCACCCAACCCCACTCCCTGGATCTCCCAGTGCCGCCAGTACGCCCACTACTATGGGACAGCTGGAGGATGCAGCTCTGGACGGGGGCTGGCTCCCGAGAGACACGGTCCTGAGGTCACCTCTTCTTCCCCTAGGCGTGCCTGTGGCCATGGTGGCCATCACCCTGGCCGTGTCCCCCCATGACTACGTGGCCACTGGGCACTGCCGGCTCAATGTGCACACAGACGCCATCTGGGCTTTTGCGGGGCCCGTGCTGGCCGTGAGCGGGGAGGCCTGGGGGCCCTGCAGGGGAGGGACGTGTCGGGGAAGGGGGAGGGTGCCCCCACTGATACCGGATCTCCAGGCCAATACCTGCATCCTGGTCCGTGTGGTGATTGTCACCGTGTCCAGGGCCCGCCGCCGTGCCCGCACGCTGAGCCCGCAGCCCTGTGTGCAGCAGCAGATCCCGATCCAGATGTGGTGAGGCCCCAGACTGGGGGAGTCAATAAGAAGTGGGGGGAGCCAGGTGTGGCCACGTGTGCTTATGAGTGCAAGGCTATAAATGAGCATATGTCTGCAGTGTGTCTGTGCTGCGTGTGCACACATGCTCACGCGTGTGGGCATGTGGAAGTCTGTGCCCATGCGTGTTACCTGTGCAGATGGTAATTGAGCCTGTGTGTATATGATGTGGGGTGTGGACACCAGCCACTGTCCTGGGGACTCACCTTCTGCAGAAAGCACTGATGGCCTGGTGGGGACAAGGTAGAGGAGACCCCCAAGTCAGGCAGTCCCTAGAAGTTCAGGTTCAGGGTGAGAATCTAGGTCTCTACCCCTGCCAAGAATCCCCATCACTCTCCAGGACCGTATCCTGCTGGAGCGGGCACACCCCCCCAGCCTTCCTCCTCACCACCACCCCTCTGCCAAGGGCAGGGCAGCCCAAGCCAGTGGGGCCTGAAAAGCCAGGCAGCCCCAGGGGTCCCCTTCCAGACTCCATGCCCCCTGGACCCACTGTCCAGGCCTCAGCCCTCCCCCTGGACAGCTGCCACTCCCTTCCTTTGAGCCCCGCTTGGGACTGGGACCCTATCTCCCCAGTGCCACTACCCCTACTTCATGCCACTCTGGGTGTCTGAGAAGGGGCCACCAGGTCCAGCCGAAAGTTCCAGCTACACCTAAGTCCTGAGCCTCAGTCTCCAGTCTGCAGCCCCGACCCCTCTCCAGGCACCTTCCAAGGGCTGCCCTCCCCAGAACCCCGTGGGGAGCCCCCTGGCCCCCTGGCCTCCCTCAGTGCAGCCTGCTGTCCCGCGGGGCCACCGTGAAGCCAGTGTTGGTCCTGCTGCCCATCCTGAGCCTGACCTGGCTAGTCAGCATGCTGGTGCACCTCAGCCCGGCCTGGGCCTATGCCACCGTGGGCCTCAATTCCTTGCAGGTACCTCCGGGCCCAGGGCCCGTGTGGGACCAGGGCTCCACCATGCACTGGAGCCCAGAGGGTGTGGCTGGTTTGTCAGGGGGCTGGGGAAGGAGTGTCCTCTCTGTCATGGGAGTCACCAGCAGCCTCAGGGACACTGTCAAGGGGAGGGCGGGTGAGGGGGAGAGTGGAAACAAACCTCCAATCAAAGAGCAGTATCTCAGGGAGGATTTGGGGGCCCATTTGGCAGGTGAAGAATCTGAGGCCCAGAAAGGGGATGGCTAAGATGCCTCATGCCCTGATGCTCAAGGGCGCAGCAGAAGTTCCAGTCCCCAGGCTGTGCTAGAGCCACTTCCGGCCTCGGCAGGAAGCCGAGGATGGGGGTGCAGGACACCAGGGACCTCTCCCCTTGGGGTCTGTGGATGGCCTACTGTGGGGCAGCATGAGCTGCTCCATCAGTGAGGACAACAGTTCAGAAAAGGTTTTGGCTGGAAGGACATGACCCACATAAATGAAGCAGTAACATGGGACCGCAGGAACCCCTCTGTGTGCCTTTCAGGTCCTGTGTCCTGGAGCCACAGAGATGGGTCAGACTAAGCCCTTGTCTTCAGGGGGGTTTGCAGATCTATGGGGGACCCAGGTACAGACACAAACAGCCACAGCCCTGGGAGCTGAGTGCTGGGAGGGAGGTCAGTCCAAGCAGGGCCCAATCCGCCCCCGCCCTGCCCTGCCCCTCAGCCTCCCTTGTACCCCCCAGCACCTCTTCCTGTTGTCTGCACTCCCCACTCCCAGCTCTGCCGAGCCCAGGTCCCTCTCAGGGCTGAAAAGTGAGGTGTCCCACGGATTGACAAAGACAAGCTCGGGAAATCAAGTGCAAACTCTGTCCAGGGTCCCTGTGTCCCAGAGCCGGGCTTCCTGCTGATGGATGCCTGCGTGCTCTGAGTCCTGACCAGGATCATATTCATATCTCTGAACAGGCCTTACAAACGGGGAAATGAGATTCCATGGCCTCACAGTAGGAGGGAGCAGCGCTGGGCCCAAGTTCAGAGTCTGTGCTCTCAGCCATCAGGATATTCAGCTTGGGCCGCAGAGGGGCCTGCTTCCTGCAAGAGCTGCCGAGGCTGGGAGTGGGGGTGGGGAGCTGGGGTCAGGAGGGGCACCCTCATCCAGCCAGTTATTCATCCATCCCTGCGAGATGTTTTGAATGCCCACTAGAGGCCAGGCACTATGCTAGGCGCCAGGGACACAGCAGCAAAGGAGGCTGCAAAATGCCCTGTTCTTGTGGAGGTGACATGAGTCGGGGAGGCAGACGATGCCCAAGACCAGGGAGTGAAGTGTTAAGGGAGGGATGAGGCAGGAAGAAGGGAGGGTGCAAAGGGGGTTGGTCTCCAGGGTCCTGGTCCATGTTGTCTTCTCCCCCTGGGCCCCGGGGACTCACCACTCTCTGCCAGGCAGGCATGGGAATGGAGAGGGGAAAGGACAGGGACTGTGGGAGGTGGGGGGTGCAGACTGCTCAGGGAGGATGGAGGTTGTGCCCAGAGAGGGGCTGGGAGAGTGAAGAAAAACTGGGGTTCCAACGCTCTTCCTAAAGAAGCACGGCTCCCAGAGACCTGGCGGGGCCTGAGCAGCTGGAGACAGAGATGGACACAGAGAAGCCCTTCCTCAAGCCCTGCACTCCCAGAGCTCCGCGGGCTGGAATTCCAGCTCAGCCCACTTAGCAGAGGGACCCTACCCAGGTCTCTCCACCCTGCCTCAGAGTGGCGAGGGCACCAGCATCCTGTTGCTATGGCAACTACTCCAGCTCCATCCCTGCCTGTGGCCCTCAGGTGGGCAGAGCTGCAGCCAGGGAGCCAGAGCCACCATCACCACGCTGTCTGCCTCCCTCTCAGGGCAGGTCCTTTCCTCTCCCGGTGTCTCATTACTTCGTCTCTGTCTCTGAGTTTTCCCTGGGATTCTTTCTCTGTCTTTCAGGCTCTGTCACAGGCTCCTGTCCCTGTCCCTACCTCCTCTGGCATGGACCCACCTGGCTCCTCCTGGGCCTCTCTCTACATCTCCCCTTCTGTTGGGCTCTGACCCGCTGTCTCTTGGTCCCTTACCCTGCTTCTCCCTCTCTCTGAGTGTCACCTCTCTTGCCCCCTCCCAACCAGCCTCAGACCTTCAGGTCTGGTAAAGGAGGGGAGAGGCTGCCTTATGGGGGAGTCAGAAGGCATGAGACCTGGGCCCACTCTGATGTTCCTGTGACTGTCTCAGGGCAGGTCCCCAAGTTAGGCTCAGAGCCGTGTTCTCTGGGTCCCTCCCGGCTGCTTCCCTCCCCAGGCCTGGCCTTTCCCTCTCCTCTCTCTTCCATCATACCTGCAGTCTCTCCATGTCTTTCTCTCCCTGCCCCACCTCCAGCCCCGTCCCTCTCTCACTCTGTCTTGGGCGTAAGCTGGGCAGGACCTGCCCAAGGTGACCAGGGAGCAGGCCTGGGGCTGGAGGGACTGAAATCTGCTCTGACTCATTCATTCACTCTTGGTGATTTGTCTCCGTCTGGCCCCTGTGCCAGGTTTTGTGGTGGAAGAGCAGAGCCTCACTTCTGCAACTAGCTGTAGCTCACACCTACCCTGCCTGAGAGTGTTGTTGGGAGGCCTGCACAAGTTGAGACAGGCCTCAGTTTCTACATCTATATAAAGGGGGGGATCATATTCTCCACCTCGTGGGACTGTTCTGGGGTTCCACTGGCAAGATATTTGCAAAGGGCAAAGCATAACACCTGGCACACATCAGGAGCGCCGTGAACGTGAGCTCATTTGTGTCATTCGGTCATTCAGCACGTACTTCCCCGGCGCCTCCCGTGTCGGGCTGCATACTGGGGAAAGTGGTGGAACTCAAGATCGAGGAACCCACCCTTGGGGGTCTCAGCCTGAGGGACAGACAGACACCAAAACCACACAACCACAGCGGGCACGATTGAGGCTGAAAGGCTAAGGGGCAGTCGGGGCCGTATGGGGAGGCAGAATGGGCACTCCCTGGAGGCAGTGATTCTCAGCTAATACCTGAACGCTGTGTGGAGAGAGGGGGAAGAATGTTTTAAGTCAGGGGAGCACAGTGGGATCAGATGGAGGGAGACATGGGGTTGGGAGAGCTGGTGAGAAAGGGGACAGGAGGGAACATGGGGGCCAGACTGTGCAGGGTCCCTAGAGCTGTTGTGAGGAGCTCAGACTTCACCCCAGGGGTACTAGGGGTACTAACATCCTTGGAGGATGTTAGGCAGGTGCTGGTGTGATTGGGTTGGAGTGCATCTGTTTGGGTGTGAGGAGTGAGTAAAAGGAGACAGGATGGGGGAGGCTGTGCAGGGGCTTTGGAGAGAGCAGAGGCTGGGTGTGGGGGGCTGGGAGGCCCAGAGTCTGTCTTAGGGGCAGAGTTGGGGCTGGTAGCAACCCAGTTGGTGCCTGGGAGCCAGGGGGAGTAGTCAGGCTCTGGGGCTCCAGCTCTCAGCCCTGGGAAACTAGAGGGCCTCAAGGAACCCCATGTCCCCTCACCTGTGTCCTCTTGGGGAGGAACTGTTACATTGTCCAGGGGGAACCTGAGGAAGTCCTAGGCTCCACATGCTACCCGCTGAGTCACACTTTTGCTCTGTCTCCTACCCTGGGCCCCAGGGTCCCTCTCCATCAAATGGGGAGAATGAATCCCCCCACCCCCAACCATGGAGCTGCTGTGAGGGTCAAGTGTCACCCCAAGTGTGCTGGTGGTTTGTGAGCGGCGAGGCCGTCGTGGTCCTCGCATGTGTGGGAAGGAGCCAGCTATGACTCAGCCACTGTGCTGAGTCCTTCACACACAGACGGAAGCAAGTCCTGGCCTCCTCCCCACTTTCCAGATGAAGAGACAGAGGCTCCGAGAGGCACGCAGCTAGAGATACAATCAGAATGCAACCAGGGTCTGCTGTCCCTGGACCTGATTTAGCCTTGGAGCTTCCGGAAGGTGTCGCCTCTCCCATTCCCCACCCTTGCAACATGGTGAGGGTGTGAGGATGGGGCAGGTCAGGCGGGTGGGGCTTGGAGGGATAGAGGGCAGAGAGGCTGCCTCTTGACCAGAGACTGAAGGCAGGGGGTCCAGCGGGGCAAGGCCCCTCCTGGTTCTCTGCCACAGAATGCCACAACTGCCTGCTCCCCATGGCGGACTGGGGGGCAGGGCAGGATTTGTGTTCATCCTCCTGTGTCTCTAAATGTCTCTGGAGGTGTGTCTGCTGCGGTGCCAGGCCAGACACTGGGGGAAAGGGGATGGGGCTCCCAGGTAGTGACATCCACCCTCACCCCGGGTCTGTCCCCAGGGGGCCATACATCTTCCTGGTCTATGCAGCCTACAACACGGGGAGGTAAGTCAGGGGATACTGGCTGCTGGAGGGTGGGATGTGGGTGGAGGCGGGCAGGGCTTACTTGCAGGGGGCTCTCCGACTGGCCCGTGGAGGTCAGGAGAAGGTCCAGCCCTGACCCTGGCCCCATCCTCCAGGTCCAGAGCGTCCTGCAGAGGATGACTGAGAAGGCGGCAGCGGAGGCATTCCCGGTGGGCAGGCCGGGGGTCCGTGGGGTGGGACGGTGGGAGGTCCCACCTATGGCCGGATCCCAGCGCTGACGCCCTTTCCTTTCAGCCTCGCTCCTGTCCCGCGGGCCCGGGGTTCCACCCTAGGCCCTCACGTCCCTGGGAGGTAGCCCGTGACAACCCAGTAGTCTTGGCTCCACCCTGAAGACACCTGGCTCTTAGAGGTAAGACCACACCACCCTCAAGTCCAAGTGCCACCTGGTGCGTCGGTCTCCCCAGTGCTCGGGCTGAGCTAGGAGGGTCACGGCAGATTCCATTAGCCCATCTTAAAGACAAGGAGACTGAGGCCTGGGGAATTCTGCAACTGCGGGACCAAGGGGATGGCTTAGAAAAGGCTCCTTTCCTCCCATCGCCACCACCAGGGAACAAGGGCCCCTGGTGCCCAGCCCAGAGGCAGAGCTTGCCCAGGGTCACTTTCCCTGGGTTTCCATGCAGAAGGGATGTGGAAGGTTCCCAAAGGCAGGTAGGTGGATGAGGTTCAGGGCCCTGAGATAGGGCACAGGTTGAATGACTTAAGGGTCAGGCCAGGAATTTAAATCCCAGCTCTTACTTCCCCTGCTGTGTGCCCTTGGGCAAGTTACTTTCCCTCTCTGGGCCCTAGTTTCTTCAACGCTAATCTATGAGGTAAACTTTTGAGTGGATTCTTAGGGTCTTTGATAATGAGGTTCCTGTCCAGGGTGGGGGGAGCAGAGAGAGAGCTTCCTGCCTCAGCCTCCTATAAGTTCACCTGCTGGAGTGTTTTCCCCCTACTAGGGATGCACGGCCCCAGGATCCCCACAGCGTTCTCCTCCATTGCAGAACCCAAAAGACCGACAAGGCTGGGACAGGGGTGGCAGGACTCTGCCGAGGGGCTAGCAAGTGTGACCGGCAGGGTCAGGGAAACCACAGGGACCAGGGCGGGCCTGGGGTGGGGCTTCCCCTGGGGATCCAGAGGGCCCGTCCCTCAGTTACCAGGCTGAAGGGGGCTGGGAGCGGCTGGCAGAACTTGAATGCCAAGGCCACTGGGGATAGAAGAGTCATCACCAGGGTAGCCGAGGGCCCCCAGAGCAAGGGGAGCAGGAGTCGGGGCCCACCCACCCCCCGACAGACCTCCTCTGTCCTCAGGCCGTGCAGCTGACTACATTCAGGGCTTTGGGTGTAGCTCCCACCTCAGGGGGTTCCCCTTTTCCCTTTGGCGTCCCGACACCCCCTCAGCCCCACTGTACCGGAATGGAAGTGATTTGAGAAGCAACCACAGCGGACCTCCCACAATTTGAGGGGCTCTTCCCCTCACTCCACTCCTTGCTGGTGCCTGAAAGCCCCCTTAGCGCCCTGTGGGCTCTGTCAGTGATAATGCAGTGCTCTGGGGAGGGGCTTACTTAGGGAGTGAGTCTGGGACCCCTTCCCAGGCCAGCGCTGCCGGGCTCCAGCCCTGGTGGTCTGAGAGGCTTCCAAACCCGGTGGGGAGCAAGTGCGTGATGGGGGGGCCTGTGGGTGGCAGGGCAGGGCCGGGACCGCCTAGGCCCCGCTCAAGGAGAGCTCGGCCTGGCCTGAGGGGAGCCTCAGGGACCCTGGTCACTGCCAGCCTCTCTGGGGCTGGGTTCCCACAGTCTTAAACCAGAGACAAGCCTATGAGGGGCGGGCTTAGCACTGCCCAGCCCTCCAAGCAGGGAATTCCTTCCCACCAGAGCAAGAGGCCTGCCTGTGGAGCTCTGACCGGGGCTGAGCTCTGTGCTAAACCCGGGCATCTGCTGACTCCTTTCATGTGGTGACCTGGGGAAAGGGGGGTGCTGTCGCCCCCCCACTGTGCAGATGAGGAAGCTGAGGCATAGAGAGGAGCCCTGACCAGCCAGGGTCAGTGGCAGAGCTGGGGTCAGGGCCCCCACCCGCGCAGATGAGGAAACTGAGGCACAGCAGTAGTCACGTGGGGGTAAGCGTAGGCACATTTGAACCCAGGTCTGTATGACCCCAGACCCCCAGCTGGCCTCCACCCCTGGCAGGTGTCCCAGTCCTTCTGAGTCTCAGCTTCCCCTTCTGCAAAATGGGCTGGAGGCGGCCCCTGCAGGCCTGCCTGGAGGGCGCAGGCGCCCTGCAGGCGGTGGGCGTTCCGAAGGGGCCGAGAGGCACCCCCCACCCCGCCCCCGCAGGCGCAGCGTCTGTGGGAACAAGAGAGCCGCAGCGGTGCCTCTGCACTCAAGCCGACAGCGCCTTTGTCTCTGCTGAATGGGTGCGTTGCTAAGGCCGCTCGTAGCAACGGAGCCGCTTCCACCTCGGCCTCGGAGGAACACCCAACCCGTCCCGCCCTCCGATGCCCTAGCCCCACCCCCCCGCCCCACCAGGCGACCCACTCAGGTGGCCCTAGCAAGAAGAGCGGGGGAGTGAAGGCTGCCAGCTGTGTGTCCCTCACAGGCCTGCCCCTGCCCCTCCCTCCGGAAAGTCCATGGCGCCCCCCAACTCCCCACCACCCCCATCCCCGGCATTGCAGGTGTTCTCCGGATGGAGAAACTGAGGCTCAGAGAGGGAGACTGCCAGGGTCACCCAGGCCAGAATCCCACCCAAGGTCTTCCCTTAGCCCCAGTTCCCAGCCTCGTCCCCATATTGGGAGGGTGGGTCCCCATCTTGGTTCTCTGCCAGCCCAGCCCAAAGGGTGTACTTTCCTCCCAGGTTTCTAGAGACATTACATGGGAACTTTCCTCCAAGCTCTACCTGGGGACCTCTGAAAGGCCCAACCGGGGGCCCCGGAGGGACAGACGCAGCATCTAGACCACTACCCACTCCCAAGGGCCTCAGCCTCTCTCTCCTTCCAATGGAGGCCCTGGCCCTGGTGCTCCCGCTTACACTGCCAGGTCCCACAGCTCTGCCCTCAGCTTCCTGCCTGTGACTGTCCCTCCCCTCTGTCCCTCCCCTCCTGCCCTGAAGTTCTGACAGCCCCGTGATGTCTCTGATAATAAATGGTACTGTAGTGACCTTTCCTTCTCTGGAGGTCACCCTGGCCTGCGGAGGGGGACAGGATGCCAGTCTCCCTGGGAGGAGGGAGGTACAAGGGAAGCTGCCACTTTGGCTTTGGGACTCAGGACAGACCCAGCTTCACCATCAGGGCAGGTGCAGCCAACACTTACTAGCACCTGCTGTGTACCTGGCTGGTGCTAAGCCTTGTACTGCCTTAGAGCTGCAGGTCCTTACCTCAGCCCTGAGACCACCATCACCTCTATCATACAGAAAAGAAAACTGAGGCTCAGAGAAGGTCTCCACGTCTCATACCTGGTTCTCCCCGGCTGGGTAACATACAGGTCAGGGGGTGGCAGTCGCTGTGAGTGGGAGCCACCCAGGCAGCCTGCTCGGAGGAGGCACCAGGGCAGGTGGACCGGCTTCAGGTCTGACGTGTCATGCTGCGAGAGGACCCCAACTCAGAATCTGGCTATGGGACCAGGTCCTGGCACCACTGATTCTGTGGCCTCGAGCAAGATTCTTCTCTGAGTCCCCGTCTCCTCTTGGGTAGAGCCGGTTGCAGAGCTAAGGTGAGCAGCAGTGGTGATGTGTTAGGGCTTGGCACCAGGATGGGCCCCAAGGTAGGGGCCAGGTGAAGGAGAGGCCCAGGGGCTGGGACTTAGGGTGCAGAGGCTGTTAACGCCGTCCTGCTAACCTCAGCCTGGCTCCAGTGCTGCCAGAGGACCTGGCACAGCTGAGGAGCGTCAGAGCAGCCTCCCTGGGGGGAGGGAGGAGCGGTATAGCCACTCGAGATGCAGCTGAGTGGAGGTGGGCCAGGGCTGCATGAGAAGAAGCCCAGAGACCCATCAAGGTGCAAGCTGCTCGCAGATCCCTCTATGGCCTCGGGGTCACTTTCACCCTGGGCCCCACCTGCACTGAGTCTGGGACAAAATCTACCTGGGGTGTAGCTAGCCCACCACACAGCACAGGGGTCTGGGTATTTCATTCTGGGCATGGGGGCTGCCGTTGAACTTCTGGAAGCCCAGTCCGTCGTCTGCAGAATGGGGGGCATCTGGCCCACCCCGCAGGTGACATGAGGTTGTCCTGTGTATTAGTCCAAGTGCCCGGCACACACAGGCACTCGGGAAAAGTCAGCTGTTGCCAGAGGAGGGTGTGCAGGGGACCGTGCGCATAGTGGAGGCGAGTTTAAGGCCTTGAAGGCCCCAGGCAGCGAGAAAAGACAGCAGGCCTCCGTGGGGAGGAGCGTAGTTCCTGCTCGCTCGGGGAAGACGCAGCGGTACCCCCGGGGAGGAGTGGCAGGCTGGGCACCACCGCTGAGGTTCACCCACCGGGGTGCTCGGCCCCGGCAGGTTAGGCAAAGCCCTCCTCCCGCTACTGTGGGGCAGGAGTGGAGGGGCCGGGGCCTGGAGGGGCAGCAGGAAGGTGGCACTGAACTGGGCTGGGCACTTGGCGGCCCCTACTCTCTGCACCTGCAGTGTCCTCTGACTCCTTCCCCTCCCCACCAGAGGGCCCCTGCCTCCTCCCAGACTAATCATATGGGCATGGGGAGGGGGTGGCGGGCGGGCCGGCGGTCAGGGTTGGGGACCAAGGAGTCCTTTCCAGTCTCCCCACCCCCTGCTCCATACACTTCCTCCCCCTCAACACACTGTCTTCACTCTTCAGCCAAAATAACTCCTCTTAGGTCCCCAAACACTGCTGGTTGACACCCCTCCATCCCTCTGCTCACACTGCTGCCTCTGCCTGGACTGACCCCAGCTCTTATCTAGCTGGTGAACCCCTGGACATCCTTCAAAACCCAGTTTGGATGACACGTCAGCTATGAAGACTTCCTGTCCCCCCAGGAGCAGAATCAATCACTTCCTTATCTTGTGCAGTTACATGATGCATCACATCAGATCACAATCTGATTAAGGTAATGTCCTCCTACAAGACTGAACAGTCTCCAGGGGCAGGAACCAGGGTGTCTGCTCCTGGAGCTGCCAGAGGGAAAGGGAGGCTTTGTCCCTTTGCCTAAGCCGCTGCCAAGCTGTGTGCCTGGCACACAGCTTTTTCTAATTTGAACAGAGGAGCAGGGGTGGCTCTGGAGATAAACTAGTCACGTTGGTCAACGCGTGTCAGGAGGATGGAAGTTTGCATCATGGTTGGCCCTTCTCAGTGGGTGACCTTGGACAGGACACTTCACCTTAGTTTCCTCGTCTGTCATCTGGGGCTGCCACCTACCAAAGCAGCTGCGAAGAGCAGATGGGACAAGACCAGTGGACAAGGCAGGCGAAGTCCTGGAAGGGCACCTGGAGCAGAGGAAGCAGTCCTCAGAGTTGGCTGTGCTCACTGCTGCCACCAAGCAAGTGAGAGGGGCCAGGCCTGGGGCCTGTGGGTGTGCCACCGGAGGACAGAGAGGAAAGGGCCAGTGCCCTGAAGTCCGGTGGATCCGGGTTTGAATCTGCCCCAGCAGATGGCCGGCTAAGGGCCCTTGCCAAGTGCCTCCTCTGGATTATAACCCCTGCCTCACAGGCTACTGCAGGGACAGTGAAGTGATGGATGGCACACAGTAGATGCTCATTAAATGACTGTTCCCTTCTGCCCAAGATGGCAGCTGAGATGCACGCCAGGGTGGCAGTGAGGCTGAGTCCCCAGAAAGCCCAAGCATCTCCCAGGCCTCCCAGGGTTGGCAGGGCCCCAGGGATGAGGTGGGGCCCAAGGGCCCCCCAGCAGTGCCTGGTATCCCCCACCTTGGCCCTCACACCCTAACCTGCCCCCCCACCCCGAGTTTGGAACCTAAAGTTACCTAGGTGTTGCCTTCGTCCCATTCGGCGCTCGGCCCCGCCCTAGACAGCCCAAACCCACTTAGGAGGCTCTCCTTGGGCCCTAGAATGTAGATAGGCAAAGGTAGCTGGAAACTAACTGCAAAATTTATTCCAGGGCTGCGGGCACTGTGGGGGCCTTAAGGGCACTTCTCATTTGGGGGCTGGGAGTCGCCAGTCTGGCCAGGGGTACACGTTTCAGGGGGGAGGACCGAGACAGGGTGGTCGAAGGCGGGGGCGGGGATGCCCAGTCATCTCCAGCTGGGCAAGCTCAGCGCAAGCTGCAACCGCAACGTGAAAGCAGGACAGACAGTTGGATGCCCAGCCCGGCGACAGAGGACAGCTGAGGCCCCTCCCCTGTGTCTGGCCCTGGAGAGTGTCTTTCAGGACATAGGACAGGAGTTGAGGCCCAGCTTCAAGGATGTACAGTAAGGAACCCAATGGGAAGGGCCAGTGAAAGACGGCTCATCAGCAATGTCCCTGATCTGGAGACCCATACATCCTCCCCACGATCACCCGGATTCCCACCCACAGACTCTGAGGCCCCCGCAGGCCAGGCTGCTGTTCCTCTAGTGGGCTGGGGTGGGGGTTGGGGTGGGGGGCAAGCTCTCCTCTGGATTGGAGTGAGGGCTCAGAAATAACGACCCAGCACCACCCATGGGGTCCTTGGTATGAGGGTGTTTGGGAAGAATCCATGGGCTGGTCTCGGTGCTAATCCCCAGTCCCAGCCTCAGACCTCAAATCTGTCCCCTGCCCCTCCACATACACACCTTTCAAGGAGTATCTAAATTAAGAAACAAATTAAATGAAAACAAACAAACAAAAAACTTCTTGACTACAGCTTTGCAGATAAATACCAGCCTGGAGGGCCAACCGTGGGTGGGGCTAGAACGTTGATCGTGCCAAACTTCTCCTCTGCCGGGAGAGGGTTAGAAAGATGATTGCAGCAAAATTCTTTGCAGATAACATGTCAAAATTCTCCCCTGCAGACGTCAGATGGGATAGAAGGTTTAGGGAGGAGGTCTTTGGGTCCTAACCAGTCTCCCAGTGTCCTCTAGGGCCCAACAGTCCCTTGCCTAATTTTGCAAACTCTGTTATCCCTAGTTTACAAAACAGAGGGCTTCCCTCCTGGTCTCTGGGAGGGAGTCCTGGAGATCCTCTTCTCCCCGCCCCCCTCCCCCCCCCCCCACCCGAGTTGATGTCCGCTCAACTTCTCTCTGCCTCTGTTTCCAGGAGAGGGAGAAGGGATGACGGTCATCTCTGACTCAAGGGACATTGAGGCCCACCAGGGAAGCCGAACCTCCTCCCTGGGCCTGTGCACCAGACTCCAGGACAGACAGCTGGGAGCAGGGGGAGGGAGGGAGTGGTAGCAGCCACCTCCCTGGGGCACTCTGAGTGGCCGGCAAGTGCCAGTGGTTAGTGGAGACGCCCCCACCTCAGCCAGGCCCTGCCCACCTTCACCCACCTTCCCAAACGCAGGGCTTCAGAGAGCTCAGGGGCAGGGGCCTACATGGTGGGGTCCTGGGTCAACATAATCAAATAAGCCATCTGGAGACCACAGGGGTGCTGCGGCCCCTCCCCCGGCCCCGGCCCCCCTTCCCCCACCCCGTCACCGGCCCAAGCTCAGGTCTGCTTGGCCTGCAGCATCTCGATGAGCAGGTTGTTTCGGGGCATCTCGTTGCCCAGGTGCTTGTGGTACAGGTATTCCTTGGCCTGCATGCTCAGCGCCCGCACCTCCACCAGGCACAGCAGCAGCTGCTGGAACTTGTCTCCGCAGTGCGGGTAGTGGCACAGGGTGTAATCGAGCAGGGCGGCATTGGCCTTCTCCTGAGCGTCCTTCACCAGGCTGTGGTTATTCAGGAACTTCACATCTGCAAAGGGAGGAGCCGTTCACCAGCCCCATCACATCATCAACACCGTCACTGGCATCAGCAACGCCAACATCCCTATGATCACCAAAGACACGGGCACGGCCACCATCGACAGTGAACCACAATCTCCCTGTCACCACCATGAACGCTGCCACCAGCATCAGGCACCGATACCAGCATCCCTGGTTTTCACACACATGGTGCCTGCTGCCATCAACAATCAAACCACCGTCATTCCCGTCACCACCATGATCACCATCACCACCTTGGTTGAACACTGCCA
The DNA here is from genome assembly GCF_964270905.1 of Leucopleurus acutus. Classification (NCBI taxonomy): domain Eukaryota; kingdom Metazoa; phylum Chordata; class Mammalia; order Artiodactyla; family Delphinidae; genus Leucopleurus; species Leucopleurus acutus. The sequence goes on along the minus strand of NC_139150.1, from coordinate 10,793,726 downwards.
TCAGCGGCAGTCACTGACACTAGCAGGCCTGCGGTTATCACACACACGGCCACCATGACCACCCAGCCGCAAGCACCTGTCACCACCACTGCTGCCATCGTCATCGACCGCACCGCCATCACCAAGCCTCACCAGGTGTATCCCTGGACACGTTATTTAACCTCTTAATTTCTTCATCTGCAAAACGGGGTGGCAGCAGTGCCTACTTCAGAAGATTGTTGCGAGAATTAAGGGAGTTGAGATGTAGAGAGCGCTCAGAAGAACAGCGTCCGGCACTTCATAAGACTCAGTGTGTTAGTGTTATTATTACTCCTACTCTCACCATGTCCAGGAACAACACCATCCCCAGCCCCATGGTCAAAACCATCCTGTTGCCATCATCCTCGGGGTAGGCGCCATCAGCATCGCCACTCCGCCACCATCATCACTATCCCCCATCAGCACCATCGCCAGAGAGGCGCACTGTGAGTGGAGGGGTCCCATCCCCCATGCTAGAGTGTGACAGGCACTCCTTTGGTCCATGCTCTGACCAATCAAGAGGCTCTGGTACCCCAAGGAAATTTTCTCACGGGGCCGTGGACGTTCACTGCAACAATATTTACGGTGATGGGGAGGTGGGCTGGATGGCCAGGTGGCGGCTGCCTCCCCGGGAGCCCAGTGCAGTAGAGACAGAAGTAACGGAGCAGACACAGTATTGAGCAAATGGACGGACTTTTAAAAGCATGGGGCTGAGTGGAAAAAAAAAAAATATATATATAGGATAAAAAACAAAAAAAGGGAGATCCAGAATGAGATCTATAAGGTAAAGCCACCTACTTAAATTAAAAACACTAGCGCACAAAGCGTGCACCTTGCCTTAAGAACAGAGACAAACAAGAAGAACAGAGTTAAACGTAAAGGGGACGGTTGGTGATGGGAGGGAGAGGCAGGTGGGTGGCTCTGCGTGGACCAATGATCATTTGTACCAGGCACAGAGGAGTGTGATTCATGCATCCCCTGTCCTGGAGGTCCAGTGAAGAAATAAAAATTAAGTGTCTTTAGCGTGAAGTGGATGGTTGTTCAAATCCCAGCCCCACCATTTAGAATCGGTGGCCTGTGCCCTGTCCTCTCCTGACCTGAAGGCCTTCCTCCTCTACGAAAGGGGCCGTGCCCGCCTGGCAGCGGGGGGAGCTCGGGTGCCAGGGCACTGCACAGGTGCCTGGCCCCCAGGGGTGCCCGTGGAGGGCCAGTTTCCTGTCACGGGAGTCCTCATCGCTGCTTGCAGGCTTTTTTCAGCTGCTGGGCAGCATCTCCAGCTGGTGCCCTGCCGAGGGGCTGAAAGTCAGCAGGAATCCACAGAACCTGTCCCCATCCCCCGCTCCGAGCCCCGCCAGGCCTGGGATGCATCATCCAGCGATTCAGAAGATGGTCGTCCCTCCACTTCCCCTGCGTTCCCATCACCCCCAGCCCTGCTGCTGCGGGGGAGTCTGGAGCCCAGCATGCACAGCCCTTGGCCCTTCTAATCCCTCTTAACACCCACTGCGCCAGGAGGGCTGGACGCTCCTGGCAACCCTGATCCCCAGCCGCCCCCAGCATGCCCGCCGAGGCCTGTGTTGTCCAAAGTCGGATTTAGGGAAACCCAAGCTGGACCCAGGGCGTATGGCAGGATCTGGGCCTCCCCCCATCCTCATCCCCATCCCCCTCACCGCATTCAGTAAGTGAGCCAGGGTCATATTCTTCCTGGCCTCCGCAGGATCACCATTAGCCCACAAGGCACCTTGTGCCAATTAGAAAGAAGGTCCCCCATGTCCACAGAAAGACAGCTTGGTGAGGGGCATGCAGGCTGGATTTCAGCCTCTACCTTTCCCCTGTCTAGGTGCCCTTGTTCAGTAAACAACCTGTCCAACTGTACATAGCAGCCCTGTTCCCTAGCCTGGCCGTCTCCAAATAAACTCAAAGGTCATGGGAAATCTCCCCACCTAACTAGTGTCTCCTGGGGGCAAGAGGTCCTTAACTGCCCCATCCCTTTCCCAATCTCTTTCCAACCCAATCTACCTTCAGTCCCCACCATCCCCAGGGCAGTTCTCCTACTTGTCTTCTGACAATTTACAATAGGAGGCTGGGGGTCCAGAGAAGGGTAGGGACCAGCTCAAGGCCACACAGCAGTAAAGGGGCCCAGAAGAAACAGCTGAGGGTGCAGGGAGGACTGGATAAGATGCTGCAGTAGAGGCAGGAGTGGGAGGGGGCTGGGGAGGACCAACCAGAGCCTCGGCTTTACCAGGATTTACTGTTCCCAGCAGCAGTGTGACAGGGACAGCAGGGAGGAGTGGAGGGTGGGGAGGTACAGAACAAGGACAGCTTTCAGGGACACCCCCCTCCTAGCAGCTCTATGGGTCCTGCAGCTCTCGGGAGGCTGGAGACCCCCACTGCCCCCACAAGGTGGGCTACAGGGCTGGGGGTTGGAAGCACGGTCACTAATTGAGCCCTGGCCACTACAGTACAAGACAGGAGAGCTGTTTCCCCCGCCCCTGCTGCACCTTCCCCGCCCCCACCCCCGCCATCACTTAATCCCCACAGACACCCAGGCAGGCAGGAAAGGGCGTCTTCCATGCACAGCGACAGTGGGGCAGGCCTGGAGCACACAGCAGATACCAGAGCCGGGATTCAAACCCAGATCTCTCTGGCTCCAAAGCACTATGGGCAAGCAGAGGCGGGGTCAGGCCTGGATGCAGGGTCAAGCCTGGACCCTGGTTCCTGGGGGATTAGATGACGTGATGACTTTATGTTCCATCCAACTCAGGAGTCCTGTCCAAGGGCCACCAAGCCTGGGATCCTTGGTTTCCCCAGGAAGTTTACTCTGGACACCCTCTTGGAGAGGAACGTGGTCAAGTCACACCCCTTCTCCCAGCCTGCCTCTAAAGGGACTGTCGTGAAGATTCGCTGGGATGCTGGATGTGACAGAGCCAGCATCCCTCAGGACACCACACCCTTCCTTCCTTAGACACGCAAACCTGGAGACGCCCCCTTCGTGCGTCAGGGGCTCAAACCCCAGCTCCACCACCAGCTAGGTGACCCGGGGCAAGTCCCTTCCCCAGTCTGAGCCTCAGTTTCCCGTCATCTGAAAAACGGGGGCAAATTAATCTCCGCCTCTCAGGGCACCAAAGAACTGGACCTCATCTGCCCAGCTCTGGGCCTTGAGGCACCGCGGGCTGGAGCCGGGCCTGCTCAGCTCCCAGCAATCCGGGGGGTGGGAGGTAGGAAGGGGCTGGGAGATGGCAACCCCACCCCCAAGAGCAGCCCGCTAGCTCTGCGGAGCCGGGGGCCCCCAGGTTCTCAGAAAAGCCCCCTTTTCACGGTTTAATTGAATATTTGAATAATCCTTTCATTCCAGCGAGACATAAAGAATGTTGTCCCAATAGCGGTGACTCAGGCAGGCGCCCCCGCGCACAATGGCCCCTCGAGTGGGGCTGCTATTCAGGCCGCCTTTTGTTGGCACGAGCAGTGGGTAAATTGCAAACGCTTAAGGGAATGCTGCTGCCGCCGCCTCAATGCAAGTCAGAAAATCGAATGTTAGGTCAATCCATTAAGCTTCGATTAAGTCCTCTGCGGAACAATGCCAGCCGGGCCCATCTTCATAAACACCGTGATTGCCAGGAGAGAGGCACTAATTTTAATTAAACCTCCTTACCTGCCTTCGCGCCTGCCTGAGCCGGCTATTTAGACACCAAATGGCACCCTTCTGTGGAGGCAGGCAAGAAGGAGGCGCTGAGCGGGCTGAAGGGCGGAGGGGTTGGGGGACAGCCATCACACAAGTTCAGGCTGAAGCAGCCCAGGGACGCGCTGCCCCGGGGTGATGTCCGGCATGCCAGCTAGAGGACAAGGGGCAAGTGGCCACCCCATTCTGCGCCCCAGTTCCCTTGGGGACCCAGCTCTGGTGATCTGGGTGGGATCATGGGAGTAGCCCCCTCCCACTTTCCTGACTCTGGGCAAATCTTCCCCCTCGTCTTGCCCAAATTTATCCACTTCACCCCAGCCCCACGTCTAGCCTTTGCAGGGCTCTGGGTTGCCACCTGCCATCCTTTTCCCATGCTGCAGTTGGAAGGACCTTGCCAAAATGCAAACTTGATCATGTTTCTCCCTGCTGAAAATCCTCCCCAAGGGAAGGTTCAACGTACTGGCCTGGCATTCAAGGCCTTGCACAGCTCGGCCCCTGCCCACCTCTCCAGCCTCCTCCTCACCCTCTCCCTGCCCCACAGGTACTTCCAGACTTTCAGGATCACCCATCCCTGTGCACAGGCTCTTCCTTCAGTCTGGAACGCCCTTGCTGCTGCCTGCTTTGTTTCACCCAGAACACTCCTGCTCATACTACAAGGCCCAGCTCAGAGGCCCCTCCTCCAAGCAGACTTCCCTGATATCCTAGGCATAGTTGTCTTCTCCTCTTTGGCCCAGCCCTGATCACACTGGACTGCCCAGGCTCCTCTCCACACCTGGAACCTGTCAGCCAGCGGCCCCTGTGGCTCCCCTGGGCTCCTCTCACTGCACACCTACGAGCTCGGACAGGCCTGGGTCCCGGGTCTTCTCCCCTCACAGCCCCAATACCACTAGAGTTTCTGGCCCCCACCCTGAGGGTCACTGTCCCCAAAGACAAGGCACTGTGCCAGACACACAGTGTGCAATAAAGACAGAGAGAGACTCGTTCCTTCCTTCACTTCATTCACTAACTTGTTCATTTGCTCGTGAACTTAATGATGGCTATGGTAGAAACAATACTGATGCATACTCTGAGGGGCCAGGCCATGCACTGAACATTTTGGGGAATTTTCTCATTAAATCTCATAGCAAGTTAAGGATGATTATGATGTTCATTTTACAGATGGGGAAATAGAGGTTCAGAGAGGGGAGTGACTTGCTCAAGGGCCCACAAGCAGAGAGAGAGTCTAGATTTAGAATCCAGGTGGTCCATCGCTAGTCCCCTTTCCTAACCACTGCTCCACCCTGCCTCGCATGTGTACACACACGTGCACACTCTCACTCCTCCGTCCCACCCGCTCCAGCCTGTTCCAGCCAAGCACTGTAGACCCTCCCAGTCTCCCGGCCCCAACTGCCTCCTCTGGAAAACAGGATGAAGGTTGGCATGCAGGAGGGGCTGTGCACTCGTGGTTCTGAGTACAGCCCCTTGCCTGGACCCAGAAGAGGAGGGCTGGGCTCAGCCTTGATGTCCTCCCTACACCCCATAGAAGGAGGAATCCTGGACTTATCACCTGGTGGAGGCCAAGGCTGTGCCAGGCCTGGCAGTCCCCAGCGCTGGGGCTTTTGTAGGAAGAGGGGCTGAGGGCTGCAGGCATGTGCCTCAGGCCCCGGGGGGTCTGGAGAGCCAAGACGTGGTCCCTGCTCTGCAGGGGGCACCAAGATGGAGCCTTGGCCAAGGAACCTGGTGGCTGGCAGCCCCACCCTCCCCAAGACCTCCTAGTGGCCTCTTGACGAAGGTCAGGTCAAGAACTGTCACCTCACAAACCACCACAGAACCCACACTGCAATACAATGTGTCCCAAGCACGCCCCTGAAATCCCTCACATCTCCACAGTCACCACTCAGCCATATACAGATTGCTCACACCACATGACACATAAAATCCCACTAGCCCATAAAAGTTCACAGTCTATACATGCGCGTAAATGAAGGCACAGGCACGCACATGACGCCTGGAGCCTGCACACCCCAAACCACACACATCCGTGGCTCTGGTGAAACTGAGGTTGGGAGGAGGGTACCACTGCAGGCAGAGGAGGAAGGGGGCTTCCCCAGCTGGAGCCAGCCTGGCTCAGGTCCTTGAGGCCCCGCCAAGGGCTTCAGGCTCCTAACCGGCTGCCCGAGATTCAGCCCTCACCCCCCAGCATGCTCGACCCCTACCAACCCCTGCAGCCTTGCTGATACGCCCTCCAGCTACCAACCTGCTGCGCCAGCAGAGTCAGGAGGCCCAGCCCAGGCACCCAGTCACACGGCCACGGCCTGAACACAGGGCTTCCCCCAGTCAGTACGTCACTAATCACCCCCTCCCAGCTTGTTTTACCCGCTGCTTCCCCAGCTGCCCCCACTCTTGAGCAGGAACACCCTTGCCAGACCATGGCTGTGATGCCATCTGCCACAGAGACAGCGTCTCGATCCTGTCCCCTCCCCAGGTGACAAGGCATTCACGCCCCTCTGTTCCAACCTTCCATCCCATCTACACCTCTGCTAAAAGATTTATCCCCCCCCAACAAACTCCTACTCATCCTCCAAGACCCTGCTCAGATGTCCTTCCAGGAAGCCTTCCGGGCAGATCCCTTGCTCCCCGTCCTGGGTTCACCTTCTCTCTGTCTCAGCCCTGATGGCACTGGCTGGAGGCCTCTCCCAGACTGGGAGCCGCCTGAGAGCAGGGAAAACCTCTGTGAACGCAGCATTGCTGGGCACAGGGAGGGCATTGGACATGCTTGCTGGGTGAAGGAGGACAAAAGGAGGCTGACCTGATGAGAGCTCAGAGGGAGGGTGGAGACCTGAGCGGCACAGGCTGGGCTGGGGTCAGGAGGGCAAAGGGAGGGAGACACCAGACACTTGGGGAGCCAGGCGAGCTGGCGGGCTGGGCTGGCCCTCTGCCCCTGCCCTGCACTTACCGAAATCTTCCAGGCTATACATTTTACAAATCATTTCACTAATTTATATATTTTACTAATCATATTATGCTTATTGTCTCTCTCCCCAACAGAAGGTCAGCTCCTTGAAGACAGGGATTTGGGGTCTTTTTTGAATGAGTGAATGAATGAATGAATGGGCAAAGGGGTCTGGGCCCCAAAGAGCTCAGAGTCAGAATTCAGACACCCTTAGAGCGGGGAATTAGGAAACACAGGGACCTCAGGATGGGAGTCAGGGATCAGAAGCTCCTGAAATCATAAGGGCATTTTCTGGGGTGGCATCGGCACTTTTCTAGGGCTGTCAGCTGGGAATCTACCACATCCTCAGGAGGGCTCCTTGTCCCATCAAGGGCAAGTCTTAGACATTATCCTGGCCTTCTGTCCTTCCAAACAAAGAAACTCAGGCCCAGAGAGGAAGCAGGCCCTGGGCCAGGTCCCCTTTATTCACTAAGAGAGGCCCCCATCGGAGAGCCCCACCTTAGGGTCTCCTTGCCAGCCCACCCCCCTACCCTCAGGCCAGGCCTCGCTCAGCCCACTCACCGAGGCTGAAGAGGATGAGGAACTTGAGGCAGACGAACTCCTGGCGGTCCAGCTGCAGCGCGTGCAGCTGCAGCACAAGCTCCTGCGCCCGAAGCACCAGGCTGTGAAGCAGGGAGCCTGCCTGGGCGGCCACCATGGTCAGCTCCACCTGGGTGGGCAGAGGGCAGGGGTCAGGGACACGAGGGGAGACCGTGGTCGGAAGCTGGGGGTCAGGGGTGCCCAGCCTTGGAGCTGAGCCAGGTGGGGCGGGGGAGGCGCGGCACTTCCTCAGGCCCCTGGACCCCTCCAAGGCTCCCAGCTCTGCTCCCACTGCCCTGCCCAGAGCTGAGGGCCCCCGCGCAGCAGAGCCGACACCAGGCAGGTGTGTGCAGAGGGAGAGCTGAAGGGTCCTTCATGCACAAAGAGCCGCCGCCAGGCCCAGTGGTACAAGCAGCTTTTGTGTTTTGTGTGGTGTCTGCAGTGAGCACCACGTCGCACTGGGTGGGGGGCGGGGCAGCCGTGCCTGGATCCGTGTGGATGCGGCCACATGACTGCCCGGGGCCCACACATGGACACCTGGACTGCAGATGTGGCCACACCTCAGCTCACGTTCACACACATGGAGGGACACACTCACAGCCTTGTCCACCTGCTTCAGGACGTGAACACACACACACACACACACACACACACTTGTAGGGTCACATCACAGGGTAACACAGACACATGCCTGTGTATATGTTCCCACTGACATGGTGACCCACTTACGTGTGTGGAGATGTTTGCACAATAAAATACAGGAGCACACACACACGCACGCACGCACGCACGCACAGAACTGTCCCATAGCCTCAGAGACTTCCACCCACGTGTTGACAGGAGCTGACACTCACACCTCAGACTCTTTCACGTGCTCGCCCAGGTGGCCTCAAAGTTACACCCTTGCAACCAGCATTCTGCTGGCCCTGGATGGCCTGAGACACCCAGGTGAGAACAGAGGATGAGGACAAAGGGTTGGAGGTAGGGGGTGGGAGCAGGGCCTCAGTCTCCAGTCTCTCTCCCCAAGCACCTATGAAACCCACTCCTCCTGTATCGCCCCCCAGGCGTGATGCTCCCTCTACCAGGCTAGACCCTGGGCATCAACCTCCCTTCCCTTCTCCCTACTTCCCTCCGTTTCCCCTACACCTCCTCTCTCCTCCTCCTTGAATTGTGCCCTCCCAGGTCCCCAGTGTTCTGAGCGGCGGGTGGCTGCCTTCATTTCCTCCTCACCCCCCATCTTGCCCCCTCCATGCGCTTCCTCATATACAACCTGGTTGTGTCCTTCCCCACTTAAAACTCTTCTGATGCTCCCTGCTTGATTCCAGGAGCCACCCCACCTGCTTCCCATCCTAGTGCCCCTAATTCCCTGCTCTAAGAGTGCCCAAATTCTGACTCTGAGCTCTTTGGGGCCCAGACCCCTTTGCCCACCCATTCAGCCAGCCAGCCAGCCAGCCAGCCATCCTTCCATCTATCATTCAGGATTTAGAACCTGCAAGGTCTTGCCCATCCCAGCCCCCAGCCACACCTCCAACCTTATCTCTCACCTCATCCCAGCCCCCACAGGGCACCTGCCCCCCCCAAACCCATGTCCCAGCACACCGGCAGCCCCCGGCAGCTCAGCAGTCCTAACCTGCCTCTTTAAGCCTGGCCCGTGCTACCTCCTCTGCGTGTGTGGAGGCGGGGATTGCCCCTCCACCCCGTCACTACCCAACCAGCCCTTATTTATTCTTTCACTACCCAGAGCCACCATCACGTCCTCCAAGAGCCTCCCTGACCCTACCCACATCCCTGAGCTGCTTCCCCCAGAGCAGGGCTCCCAGGGCCTGGTTCCTCTCAAGGTCAAAGCTAGGGCTGATCAGAGGGAGGTCGGGCTGGTGGGTATCCCATGAACCTGGGGAAAGGGCTGATATTCAGTGGTGCCCAGGGCCAGCCCTGGAGAGGCCTAGGACCTCTTCTGGGCCCAGAATTCTGGAAGTGCATGGTGGGGGGTCAGGACAGAACGCAGTAGGGTCTGGTCACCTCCTGCCCAGTGACCAGCAGGATGCTGCCCTCCTTGCCATGTTGGATCTGACGGTAGATGTGGTCGAACACCAGCAGCTCACTCCAGCAGTTCTGCAGTAGTGTCATCTGGTCGGCCACCTGCAAGGAAGAGGCACACAGGAGTCCAGGGTCCAGCCACGGTCCAGCTGGGGACCATCCCCTCGCCCCTCCTCCTCCCAGCTCTGAGTTCAGCAGCTCAACTGGGTATGTGACCTGGGCAAGCTGCCCAACCTCTGTGTCCAGTTTACCCATGTGTCTTCTTCATCAAAGTGTGGCAGGGGTCTAGCGAAATAATAAGAGGGTCCAACGGAGGTGCTCAGGCCCCGGCTCTGCCTCTCACAAGTTGTATGACCTTAAGCAAGTTCTGTAACCTTTCTGGGCCTCAGTTTTCTCATCTGGAGAGTGGGCAAAGTATTAGAAGGTGGTCTGACACATATTAAGCCCTCAATAAATGTTACAGAATAATGTCCACAGAAGTACTTTGTGAAGGATTCCTTTAAATGCAAGGGAAGATTAGTATTAATTTTTCCTTGTGCCCATTTGTCCTGTGGTCACATCTCTAGCAGCCTGAATCGCTCAAGAAGGAGCCATGTAGAGAAAACAGAGGGCTTCCTCGCAGTCTTGTGCAGAGCTCTGAAGTTCATGGGAAGAGAGGAGGTCCGGCCCGGGGAATGAGCAGGTGGCTGGCAACGGTCTACATCAGAAGCAGGAATAGAAGGGCACACGGGGCCGATTCTGAATCCCCAGGCTGCACTGAGGGGCGCTCAGTGTGAGGGCAGGGCCTATCCTCCAGTCTGGGGGATCACCACATTCTAGCATGGCAAGAGTAGACCCTCATGACAATGACGAGTGGGACTCAGGACCATGGGATGCCCGAGCCAGAAGGGCCCTTAGGGATCTCCTGGCCTAAACTCCTATTTGCAGATGAATAATCTGCCACCCAGTGAGGGTAAGGGACTCTCCTGGGGTCCCAGAGAGGCAGAGCCAGGCCAGGGTCATGGCTGGCATTCTCGGTCCACAACTGTCCATAGTGACAAATACTGAACACTTCTGGGTGTTCAGAACTGCGCTGGGTGCAGCGTGTCATCCTAGGAGGATACAGTGCAGACTCCAGTCCCTTTCAGCATCCATGGCTCATCAGCCAGCCACCATCGAGCCAACGGGCACCCCCCAGGCACCTTCCCGGGCCATGCCCTACAGTGAATGCACATCACGATAGCTAACAGTCACTGAGCTGCAGCTCCACAAGCCTTCATAGTTGGTACTAATGTTATCCCCAATCCATGGAGAGAGGACACTGAGCTCAGAGAGGTCAAGTAACTTACCCAAGGTCACACAGCTCTGTCTAGTTCATCTCTGCTCTTGGCTCTAGGTGTGCAGGAAGATCCACCCTTGCCACCCTAGAGTTCACGGCAGGCGCACTGCCTCACCCATGAAGCTCTCCCCATCCTCTGGACGTGGCACCTGCAACATCTGATGGCACCATTCATGCCTCTTGTCTTCCCTGACACCTGTGGGCTCTGGGAGGAACAAGCCCCAACCTGGAGACCAGAGTAGCCCAGGCAGCCCCTGGCCTGAAAAGGAAGTGGCCCAGGTCTAACCAACAGCTCTCTCTTCTCGGGGGCTAGAAGCACCCCCGCTCCCCTCTGCTCTGCTCCTCTCCTGGGAGTGGCCCTGGGGCCTGTTCTCAGACAGACAAAGGGAGAGAAAAGTGGATAAAGAGCAAAGTGAGCAGCTGGACACACAGTCAGGCTTCCTCCAGGCCTCGCCTGCTCAGCCCTTCCCCAGCCTGTGTGGCTGAGAACAAGAGGAAGGGTCTGTCTCTATCCTGCTCTGAGTCCCCAGCCTCCCACCCTCCCCTCCTCCCCTCCCCTCCGTGTCAAGAACCCATACCTCCCCCTCCATCTCCCAGCAGAAGGTCCATCCTAGAGCCCCATTACTGTCAGAACAGGAAGCCCAGCCAGGGGGACCCGAGGCTCAGCCACAGGTAGCCCTGGATGGGCGGGGCCGGGAGAGACTGAGAACCGGGCAAGGATGCACCGCAAAGACACCTCGCCTTATCGCCTTATCATGCCTCAGGAAGTGGCAGGTCCCCAGAGAGCCTCCCCATCACAGCTTCCAAGGAGGGAGGCAAGGCTCAGTGAGCGCCTAGACCAGGCCCTGTTCCCAGCACGCCCGGGGACTCCTCACCCCTGCCCACTACAGATAAGGAAGCAGAGGCTCCCCTCAGGTAACCGCAGGGAGCTGGGCTCTGCACAGACCACCCGCCTGGGCTGCTCTTCTTGGGGGGCGGGGGGGGGCTGGCACTCCTGGAGCCCCAGCAGGAGGTGCCTGGTCCAGGAGTCGCACTGGCCCACTGGGAGGGGGTCTTGGGGAGGGTGGGGCTGCCAGTCGCACTGGGAGAGGGAGGACGTGCAGGGTTGGGTTCTGCTCCCCACCTATTGGGGCCCTAGGGAGCAGACACCCTTGTGCCTGAATTAAAGGAACAGGGGGTGGGGAGGTGGAAGCGCAAGAGATAAGGGGAAGAATTAGGAGATAAGCTGACTGAGCTTTGGGCAGAAAGCAGAAGGGGTCACAGTGACCCGGCTGGCCAAGCCCTGGGAGCAGACTCTGTACCCAGACCTCAGACCCCGGGAGTGGGGGCAGCCCTGCCCACGGGGCTGATAGGGGTGCAGGGCAGAGAGGTGCACTACGGTGGCTGGGCTTTGGTGCCCTGTGCCCTCTGATTCCCGCTTAGCCACACACCCTCTCCGGCCCTGATTTCCTATTCTGAGAAATGGAAAAAAATAAATCCTCCCTCTTTTGGTTAGAGAAAATATATGAGCACAGCGGTGTCAGTCGTGAAGGGTTCTGGGAACCCATGGTCAGCTATTCTGGGGACTCTGTCCTGGCCCAGGTTCCCCTCCCCACCAGCCAAGCAATCGTGCTTCCAGACTCTTTACTAGTTCTTCCCCTAGATGGACACATAAAGACACCAAACTGCAAACACTCCCCACACAGATGAACACACACACACACACACACACACACACACTCCCCTTTTTATTTAAAAGAGAACCAGAGGGCCCTAGCTGCCAGCCCCTCTCCATGGGAAAGCAGGTGGCTAAGAGGCTCACTTAACCAAAGAGGGTTGGTTTTCACCTTCCGTGGGCTTTTCCCTAAGCAAAAGGTTCTTCCTCTACCCTCAGTCCACCCTGCCACCCCGGGAACAAGGACATGTGCAGTCCCGGCCCTGGGGTCCCTCATCAGCCTGGCCTGTCTGCTGGGCCCACCAGCTGCCCACCCCTCCTGCCGGTCTGCCACAAATCTTCCTGGAGCCTTGACACTTTGCAGCCTGCCTCGGAGATGGGGTATTTATGCGTGCCGGGATGACCTCCTTCCCAGCAGGCCCCCCTCTGGAGCCCCCTGGGGTCTGATCAGTCTGGCGGTCGAAGGCCAGTGGGCTCTGTAATTCTCCAGTGGCTGACAAGCCGCGGGCTGGCCACAGCGCTCTCCCGGCTGAGAGGTTGGCGGGCTGTCATTTGTCAGTCCAGGACTGACAGAGTTACTGCCACTTAAATGAAACCGTATATCTAAGCAGTTAAATCTGTTGCCAATCGGGGGCCTCGGAGCTGGATGTCAAGGGTGAACTGATGTCAAGATGGGTCATTAGGCACTCTTGGCCCTCGCCTCCACCTCCCTGATTCCTATCTTGCATCCTCCCAGCTGTCCTTCCCGGGGACTGTCCAGAGATGCTGCCTGCCTGGGCCTACACCCTGCCCCCACGGAGCAGTATGTACAGGTGAGTATCTGCTACCTTGCAGGTATGAAGCTGCTTTGGAAGCCCAGGGCAAGGTGGGCCCCCGTCTTCTCCCACAGCTCTAGTGCTCAGAGGAGTGTGGACACGATGTATCTTTTCTCCTTCTTCCTGGCCAGGCCTGTCTACCACCTGCAAGGTTAGATTCAATGGTACCCCGGCAGAGGGGCGCAGCGAGGGAGGGAGCCACTGCCCCCACTCACTGAACACTTTCTGGGCGCTGCACCCTGTGCTAAATTCTTTACCTGCCCTAGCTCACTAAGCCCTTCCAACAACCCTGTGAGGTGGCTACTATCTCAACTCCCCCTTTTTTACAGATGGGGACAACTGAGGCCCAGAGGAGTAAAGTCACTTGCCCAAAGTCACGCACCAGATAAGTGGCAGATATGGAACTTGAACGTGGGCCTCTCTGATTCTGGTATATGTTACTAACCTCTGTACCATGTCAGATCTAACACACCGTGATTGCATGAGGTGGAAAAATGGAGACAGAGGGGCTTCCCTGGCAGTCCAGTGGTTAGGACTCTGCACTTCCACTGCAGGGGGCACAGGTTTGATCCCTGGTCAGGGAACTAGGATCCCACATGCCACACGGCCTGCCCCACCTCCCCCAAAAAATTGGAGGCAGAGGGACATCCAAGCTGGGAAAGAGGCTGGAGGAGGACAACCCCAAAAGGGCATCTGGAGCCCCAGTATCAGCTCAGCAAAGACCCCAGTCTTTCCCCTGGACAGCAAGACATCATCAGCGTCACAGAAGGCTGAGCAAGCCTCTGGGGAGAGCTCAGGCTCTGTGGTGGGAGTCTGCCCTTCCCAGGCAGGCTGTCCATCACCCACTGCCAAAGGACCTACTCCTGGTCCAAGCTCTGCTTCTGACCCTGCCTACCTCTCCAGCCCTGCCTCATAGGACCACCTGGGAGTCCCTGACACATGGTACCTTTTCACACTTCTGTGTCTTCTGCTGTCCCCTTTCCCGGAATGCCCTTAACCTTCTCAGACTGCTTTCTGGAGAGGTGCAGATCAAAGAAACCTTCCCCGACTTTCTAACACAGAGCCATTAACTCTCCTGCTGGCATCCCTTGGCCCCTTTCTACTGCTGTCAGAGCCCCAGGCACCCTGTGTTGGCATTACCTATGTGCATGTCTGTCTCTTCCTCTAGCCTGGCAACCTCCTGGGTCCAATTCATTTCAGTGTCCCTATGCACAGGCCAAGGGCTGCCCCACTCTCAGAGCTAGGGACCCCCCTCTGCTGTCTGCTGTGTCCTGCCCGGAGGTGAGGAATGAATGGTCAGTCAAAAGAGAGAACAGGGACTTCCCTGGTGGCACAGTGAATAGGACTCCACGCTCCCAACACAAGGGGCCCGGGTTCAATCCCTGGTCAGGGAACTAGATCCTACATGCACGCCACAACTAAGAGTTCGCATGCCACAACTAAAGAGCCCACGTGCTGCAACTAAGGAGCCCACCTGCTGCAACTACGACCTTCTGTAACCAAATAAATAAATATTTTTTTTAAAGAGAGAGAACAGTCACTCAGCTCCCCTCACACTTTTCTGCTTCCCTACCTCTGGCTTTGCAAATAGACATCAGCCCAGGGCTTATCGGACCAGTGGGAAGGAAGCTCCACGTGGCTGATGAGAGGCCCCCTAAGGGCTGGGCTGGTACTTATCTGCAAGGCTCCTTTACAGAGGCTGGTAACGATGGTTCACATTCCTGGGTTTGATTCAGAGATTCTGGGAAGGGGAAGCAGGAAGGTTTGGACCACAGAGAAACCAGAAGCAGGAAAAAACACTCAGCTAAGCTTGGACAAAAGCCCTTCCCATCCTGCGTGAAAAACCCCGAGAGACCAGGAAGGCGGTCAGAGGAAGTGCCCTGCCCCTGGATCCAGGATTCTGGAAGGCCAAGAATGCTCTGCTCCTCTTCCCCTCTGCACCGGGGGCTCATGGGAAGCCTGGAGGGAAAGCTGGCAACCAACCGAAGGGTCTTGGGATCCTCCTCCCTGACCAGGGCCTCCAGCCACGAGTGGAAGGCAGATGGGATTGTTTGAGGCCCTGCCTCTTGTTCTACCCATGAGGTCAGCCTAGAGAGGGGGCAGGGGTGAGAAGTCCCACCCCATGACAGACAGCCGGCACATCCCCAGACCTCAGCCACGACAGGCCCCCCACAGTAGAAGCAGAAGGCATTACAGCCAATGCTTGGTTGCTCTGGGCCGCAGAGCAACCCAGGCGCCCAGCTCCACGATACCTCGAGGGTTCACAGTGCCCAGGCTTCATCTTATCCCCCCTGACCCCCATGCCCAGCCCAGCCCCTGCAGACAGTACCCCTGGCCCATCCGGCCACATGCCCCTGGAGGAATCCCAGGCCTGAGTGGCGTCAACACTGACAATGCTGCTCAAGGCTGCAGTGGCCCCAGCAGGGAGGGCAACAGGCCCTGCTGTTTACACCCAGTCCCAGAACAGCCAAGGGGACTGACCTGGGAAAGGCAAACATCAATAGGCCTGAACTAAAGGCCTATCATGTCTCCGTCTAGGCCAGGGAGGATGGGCTTGGCCAGGCTTGGGGGAGGGGGGCCTCTGAAGTTGGCAGAAACCCTGATCACAGGGAGCCAGGGCACTAGAGGGGCAGCTCCCAGTCTTCGGGTGCTTCAAACCACTAGGCAGGGTGATTGGGAAGTTCTCCCTTGTCTGGCCTTAGTTTCTCCTGCTGCTTTCCTGCTGACTTTAGTCGCAGGTACCTCAACCCAGGGCAATGGAAGGCCTTGCAGCCAAGGCATTTGGAAGATGAGGGGCGGGCCCTGCAATCCCCCACTTACCCTCCCACCTAGCACTCCCTGCACACACAGACACACACATTTACACGTGGGACTAACCATCGTGCGTGAGAGATGCAGGGACAGTAAGATCTTTCACCTTAGCTGGGAGGGAGAAGCGTCCCAAACTCTGAGATACTAAGACCGCTTCTGTGATATCTGAGGCTAGCAGGGAGTGGTGTCCTCTCCAAATGAGAGGACAGGATGGCTTGGACCCTCTTCCTGACATTGGGCTGGGGCAACGAGAGACAGCCTCCCAAGGACTGAGCTAGTCCTTTGCGAGAGCCCAGGGTCTCAGAGAAAGAAAGATAAATGTCGACAGAGACTCAGACTGGGAAAGAGACAAAGATTGAAGGGACTAGAGAGACAGGGAAGCAGAGAGATAGCACACCAGGGAGAGAGACAACAGAAAGAGACAGAGGCAGAGGTAAAAGAACCAGAGGCCGTGAGAGATAGACACTCAGGGAACAGAGAAGGAGAAAGAGAGAGGGGTGCGTGAGGAGGTGGGACAGGGACAAGGAAGGCTGTGATGGACCAGAAACACTCCTCATGTCCCCAGGGTGGCCTCCCTGTCCCCAGATATGGCCTGAAGCCAGTGGGCAGGAGAGCCCCACCCAAGGGGTGGCCAAGACTGAGACTTGGTCAGCTGAGGGGACACCCCAGAACCAGCGGCCAGCCAGGTGGGAGGAGGGACTCACCTCCAGCTCCTTGAAGACCATGCACCTGCGTGCCCAGTCCACGATGGAGATGAAGGTCTGGTCAGCCATCCTGCACAGGAGGCTGAAGGGTGCAGGCTGGTCGGGGCGCCCTTTGGCCGGTTCCTGCAGGCAGCCCACGATGCGCGCCCGTACCTGGTCCTCGTCTGGCTCCAGCTGCAGCAGCTGCAGGATGAGCTCGGGCACACCAGGCCCTCCGGAGTAGGGCTCTGGGTAGCCGTAGTGCAGCCCGGGCTGTGGGGGGCTGCCGTAGGGCTCCGGGTACTCAGACTTGATGGCGCGGCCAGGGAAGGCAGGATAGAGGTAGCCAGCCAGTGGCCCGTGGGCGCTGGGCACAGCCATAGGCAGCGCTGGGGCCCCAAAGTCGCCCAGTGGCCCAGCAGGTGGACCAGAGGCCAGGCCCTTGGGCTCAGGTGCATGCAGGCCAGGGGGCAGCATGTAGTCCGGCGGGGGAGGGGGCGGCGGAGGCACCCCCATTGGGGGGCCTGTCTCCAGCTTGAAGCCATTGGCTCGAATCTGTGCCTTCTTCTGTTGCTTCAGGGCCCGGTCCCGCTTGTACATGGGCCCAAACTTGTTCCGGCCGCCCCGCATGCGGTCAGCGCGCACGGCTGTGGGCAGAGGCAGAGGGGCAGGCTCACCGCCTCCAGGCCACCCGCCATACCACCCCACTCATAGTTCTTCCCCAAACCGATCCGACTGGGTCACTCTCCAGCTCAATACCTCTCATGGCTCCTCCAGTGCCCTTAACCTGGCGTTCAGAGGAAGTCAATCTCCCTAACGCAGCGTTCAAGGCCCTGTTCACCTCTCCATCATGCCCCCACCCCCCCTCACGAGACCCTGTGTTCTTTCCACTCCACCTTACTATCTCTCTGCTCCTCTGCTTGGCACTTCCTCCACCCTGCCTTTGGTATCCCTTCTGCCTCAAACCCTTTCCTTCCCTCATGCCTAAAGTGTTCCTGGATTCACCCAGGCAGCAGCCACTGTTCTTGCCCCAGATGTCCTGTCTCTTGCCCACTCTCGTCCTGCTGAGTGCTATCGTACCATGGACCCAGGCTGAGAGCTTCTGGGGGTTCAGCAGTGGGTTCAGGTGCCCAGCACAGGGTCTGAGATGGTGACAGGAAGTGGGCTCTGGTCAGCCTTGTTCACAGGTGGGTCCCCAGTGTCCAGCTGCTTCTTGACTGACTGCCTGACTCTGTTGAAGCCCTGTTGCAAAATGACTCAGGTTTCTGCCGCTGCCTTCAAATCTGAAGCTGAGTTTAGGGCTGACTGGGGCTCTATGCTGGTGGGAAGGGACCTCCCTTGCTGACCAGATGTCCCTCCACCTGGCCAAGAATGTGTCACCAGCCAGAGCCAACAGGTGTGTCTCTGCAGCCGAAGTGTGGCCCCAGCCCCTGCTCAGACAGGACCCCACCCTGGGCTCCAGGAGAAGGGAGAGAGGAGGAGGGAGAGGGCGGTGCTCAGCAAGGCATGTGTCTCCGGGGCCCATGCAGCCAATCTTCCTGCCATGGGGGTGGACAGCCCTGCTCCACTCCCTCAGGCCCCGCGAGGGGTTTCTGCGGCTCACAACAACCAGTTCTTCTGAGCCCCTCAGGACCTGGTGCTGGGAACATGGGCTCTTGGGACAGGACAGGATATCCCCCTTCCATCAGGGGCCCTTCCTCTAGGTGACAGGACTTGTGGCCTGCAGCTCTCAGAGCCACCAGGGGCCTTCTACTTTGTTTAAAAACTTTAACCAACAGCTGCCTGCTCGGCACACAGCCCGGCTGGGGCCAGCGGGGTGGAAGCCTATGACTGTCCACCCTCAAAGAGTTTGAGTTTTTCCTGCTAAAACGTTTTTCCTCCCCTCCAGACAGAGAGCTTGTGGTGGGGGTGGGGAGACAAGGATGGGCCTGGGTTCTCTGGGCACGATTGCTCTCCATTACCCAGCCCTCTAGGGCCTGGCTAAGAACCTGCTGAGTGAATAACTGAGTGAATCTTGTGGATGGATGGACAGATGAACAGATGGGTGGTCTGAGTGAGTGCAGGCTGCACAGTGATGCTGGACAGATAATAACATAAATAAGAATAACAATAATAGCTAACCTGTTGAGCATTTTCTACGTTCCAGGCCCATGCTAGGAGCTTTTCATACAATTCTCTCACTAACTCAAGGAGGAAGGCACTACTCTTAGGTCCATCTTTCAGATGGGGAGTCTGCAGCTCAGAGAGGTTAAGGAACTTGCCCAATGTCACCCAGCCCGTAAGTGGTGGCACTGGGACTTGAACTCCAGTAAAGGCATTGAAAACCTTGGCTCTGGCTTGTATGAGATGTCAGTGGGGGTGTGACAGAACTCCTGGCAGAGGGAGGAGCTCTGTGGGGCTCTGCCCTGTGCTGCCCTGCCTGCAAGGGCTGGGGAGAGGGTCATCTCTCTGGGATTCACTTTTAGATACTTCTCAAGCCATCCCAGGCTGGTCCTGCATGCATCCCTTCACCCAGACCGACATCAGTTCTCACCCCTCCCCCATAGAGATCAGGGCCCTAATGTCACATGAGGGGCTAATCGCCTGGCCCCAGAAACTTTGAGAAGACCTATGGTACCCTCCCCTCACCCCTTCTCCCACCCCCACCCCCTGCCCCCTCGCCATCAGAGGTCAGGGGTAGGAGGCGCAGCGTGCGCACCTTCCAGGCGCATCCCCACTGTCAGGCACTTCTGGAAGCGGCAGAAGGGACAGCGCTTGCGCTGCGTCTTGTCGATCTTGCAGCTCTGGCTCTCGGTGCACGTGTAGTGCTTGTTGTTCTGCACCGTGCGCTTGAAGAAGCCCTGGGGGAGAGGGGAGTCAGCGCGGGAGGGGACAGGCCCCGTCTCCCCTTCCCTGCACTTCCCAGCAGGGCTTTCCGCCGCTTCCCGCCGGCTGCTCGCCAGCCTTCCACGCCGGTCCCTTGCCGGCCAGCTGCCCGCTCACCTTGCAACTCTCGCATGTGAGCAGCCCGTAGTGGTAGCCGGACACCTTGTCCCCACAGACGGGGCACAGCTCGTCCAGGTCCTCGTCGTACGAATAGTCCATGCCCGCGGCGTCCGCCTGTGGAGGGAGGAGAGGCTCATCGCGGGCGGGACTGCGACTGGCAGCGCCGCGGACCTGGGTCCGGCGTGTCCTGCACCACCGCGGCCGCGCGCCCCAGGGTGCCTTCCGCAGCGCCCAGTGGTCGAGGGCGCCCGTTGCAGGCCACCCATTAGAGCGCCCTGAGCAGCACGCAGCACGTGTGCCTGGAGCAGCTCCCCTGCCGGGCCCTTGCTGACCCAGTCCCCACACTTCTGCCCCGTGTGCTCCCCAACCCTCCCAGGGGCTCCTCCTGAGCGGCCCCCCGCCGCGTCCGATCTGGGACTCTCGGATTAAATGCGCTTTGATCCGGATTCGTTCGTTTGAGAACAAAACCCCGATTCTGAGAAAACGAGATTGTCTCGCCCGCCGGGGAGATGCCAACGAACCCGGTCGGAGTGGGACCCAAGCGTTCTGGGGATCGGACAGGGACGAGGGAGACAGACGCAGAGTCTGAGAGAGACCGAGAGATGGGCAGAAAAGAGAGCGAGAGACACCGACAGACGCTGCTTAACGGAGAGAGTTCCCCGGGGCGACAGAGACAACGAAAATCCGAGAGTGACAGAGAAACATTGATGCCCAGTCAGAGAAAACCTGGGGGAGATGAGAACGACGGAGAGCTAGGGAGATGGTAGAGAGTGGGGGGCGGGTGGAGAGAGAGAACGAAAGAGAGAGATAGAGAGATCAGAGACACTGTCAGAGGCCCAAAGAGAAAACCTGAGAGAGACAACCGCAAGGCCAGAGACACAGTGATAGACGAGAGACAGACCGAGACACCGGAGAGACAAGAGAAATCTGGGAGATACCCAGGCAGAGAGAGTGACAGAGACACTGAGAGAAAACCTGGAGAGACGGAGGCGGCCGGCCAGGGGGCCGGACCCGGGCCCCGAGCTCAGAGGCGCGGCCCGGCAGAGTCGGACCCGGACATGGGCTCGAGCTGAGAGAGGCGGAGAACGACGGCGCCCGTGCAGAGAGCCCGAAAGCGCGGAGCCGCCGGGCCCCCAGGCCGGGAGAGACAAAGCCCGCGGGCGGCAGCCATCGAGACCGAGACCGACCGAGGCCGTGCCACCGACTCCGTGCCGCCGAGACCGAGACATCGGGCGGAGAGCCAGCGAGGAGGGCGCAGCGGGGACAGCGGGCGCACGGCGTGGAGCCGCTAGCGGGGCGCGAGGCGCTGAGACCTCGGGCGGAGACCCCGCGGGCCCCCGAGAGAGAGGCCGAGCCCGAGGCGGGGGGAGCGACCTCGGGCGGAGAGTCGAAGTCTCCAGAAGGGAAGCGCGCAGAGCCTGCGCCCGGGGCAGCGCGAAGGGGCGCGACGGCGGCCACGGCCCGCCCGGCGCCCACCTGGCGGCTCCTGGGAGCAGCAGCAGCGCCCCGCGTCCCGCCGGCGCGAGCCCCGCACCGCCTGGCCGCGTCGCCGCCGCTGCCGGCGATGAGCCGCACCCGGGCGCAGCGCCGCCCGCCCGCGATGACGGCCGCTCGGGCCGGGGGCGAGGAGGCGGGGGCTCGGGGCTGGCGGCGCGGGGCCCCGGCGCTCCCCCACCCCGCCTCCCCGCCCCCGCCGCCTCCAGGGCCGCTCTGAGGCGCACCTGGGACCCGGGCCCCTCCGCCGCCAGCGCGTGCTGCGCGAACCCACCGCGCCGGGGCCAGGGGCCGGCCCCTCCATATCAGCGCGTTCGGTATCCGGGGGCGGCGTCCGGGCCCGCGCCCTCCGCCGCCCCCTAGACGGGTTCGTGCCTTTCCCCTCACCCTCTCGCCCCACATCCTCATCCCGGCTCCCAGAGCCCGGGCAGCCCGGAATCCGAGCAGGTGCTAGGCGCCTGGGAGCCTCGGGCCACCCGCCTGCGGTGAGAGGAGGCGAGTCCCTATTTGCAAATCCAGCTTAGTCTTGGCGAGGGCCACGCTGGGGGCGCTGGCCGTTTGGCAGCGTAGAAGTAGGTAGGGCGAACGTGGGGGGCCGTGGCCAAGGTATGGGTTCAAGGGTAGAAACTGGGTTCTCCCCCGGCCCAGGCACATTTCCTCATTGGATTTTTAAGCAAATCTCCTCCCCTCTGTGGTCCTCAGTTTCCTCATCTGTAAAGTGGGAATGATGACTGGACTTCCTTAAGGGTGGTCGTGCGGATGAACCGAAGTGGTGTTGGCAAAGCACATGCCTGGCACTGCGGCATCGATGGAGAGCGTCCGGTTGGGAGACCTGGGACAAGCTCTTTCTCCTCCGTGAGCTTCAGTTTGCTTGGCTGGAAATGGGAGTCGTCCTAATCCCACCCTGCGAATTTTCCGAAGTCTGGTGAGGACCCGAAGCCAGCCACAGAAAGCGCGGGAGCTGGGAGAACAGAGCCCAGGGACAGGAGAAATCCCTCTCCCCTCCCGTTCTGCGCTCTCACCTGGGCTAGGGGCAGGGCAAGAGAGAGTGCCCCGCAGCCCCGGGACAAAGGGGTCCTTGGGTCGAGCCGGGACGGGCTGAGCCATTGCTCTGGGCTGGGGGACGTCTACTCGGTCACTCTCATTTTTCAAATGAAAAAATTGAGACCCGAGAGAGGAAGGCGCCTGCTCGCATCCTGCTCCTGCCGCTGCCCCTCGGGGCGCCTAGGGTCCGAGAGAGTGTTGAGAAGAGCAAAGCCAAAAAGCCGCGATCTTCAAGCCGGGAAATACCACAATTATGCATTCGCAGCAACGCAGCGACCGAAAGGCTCAGATCTGAAGGCTGAAGCCTCGGACCCTTGGGTGCGGTCAGCTTCGTCTGGGCCTCTACCCCGAGGCCTCTGGCTTTGGTTGGAGCTGGCGCCTTGGTCCTGCGAGCCGAGGCCCTGAGACCCCGCGCAGACCACGTCCCATCTTGCTCACTCAGCAGAATGAAGGGCAGAATCTGCAGCCGACTTGCGATGCAAGCCCTGGCAGGTCACTTCGCTTCTCTGAGCCTCAGTTTCTCCGTATATAAAATGGAAGAGAGCGGCCCTACAGAAGGGGTTCTGTGGTTTCCGTGAGAGTTAATGAAACAATCTCAGTGAGGAGGGAGGAAAGAGAGTTATTGCAGACCCCCCACCCCCCCACCCCAAGCCCCTGAGAAACAAGAGTATCTGCAGGAGCTGGCGGGCGGGCGCTACTGCCTCTGAACCGTCAGGGAAGGGCCCTCAGAAAGTGGAAAACAGGAGCAGCACCACCTCTGCAGCGCAGTGAAGGGGACTGAGGGGGAGGGCTGGGCTGGGGAACCCCCAGTCAGCTTCTCTAGGGTGGAGCCCACGGGGGTCTCCTGGACATTGTTGAGGAAGACCCAGGCAGTGTAAGCACAAGTCTGGGCTGGGGACCCAGGTGGGGTGGCGGCTGGGCTCTGGGCCTGTTCTCCCCTGCCCCCTCCACCTGGATCCCCTCTCCCAGAGGTTCCACTATCACTGGTTGGGAGCCCTTGGGTTGACCCTTCAGGCTTCATTGCACCCACCCCTCACAACCCCAGGTTCCAGTTCAACATGTGGGGAATCACAGCCCCTCACCCGCCTACCCAGGGAAGCAAACACAGACCTGGCCCAGCCACAGAACCAGGACTGACAGATGGATACCGGAGACAGATGCATGAATCTACACAGAGACTCAGAGACAACCATGGAGACAGCACAGACTCTCAGGGAGACCCAGAGACCCGAAGACAGACCCAGGGACCACAGACATACTCACAGACTACGAGGCTTGGGCCAACACAGTCCTGTGGACACCTGGACACCCATAGACAGCAGGACACTCACAGACCCCTGTAGGGCCTGTCCCCATAGGCCTAGCTCCTCCCATCAGCCACCCAGGGGAAAAGAGGCGGAAGCATGGTGGGAGGGCAGGTCTGGGGAGATCCCTGGCCCCTTCCCTGCCCAGAGTAGTGGACACCAGTCACTCAGCAGAGCAGGCAGTGGCCGGCCCAGGCCGCAGGGAGGCACTGAGGAGGGAGGCTGGCCATTAGAGGCCTGGGCCCAGGCCCTCACTTACGGAGCGGAAGGCGAGCTCTCACGCTGGATGAGGGTGGACACTGGGCACCAGGAGTCCTAGTGGAAGCTCCAGCGGCCCAGGTGGGGCAGTGGCGACCGTGGGCACACGGGAGCTCCTTCACGCCACGGCTGGCGGCGGGCGGACAGTAGGCTGGCCCTGTCCGTCCGTCCTCCTCCTCCTCCCCGCCCTGGGTGGGGGGGGCCACCGGAGGCCCAATTGGTCTCTGCCCCCACGTGACTCTGCAGGCCTCTCTCCTTCTTTGTTGGTGTTTCTCTTCATTTAGGTCTATTTTTTTTCTTCTCCTAAAAGAAAAAAAAAATACCCCTATCTATCTCGGGGCTGCGGATGGGGGCGGAGGCCAAGGCACTCAAGGAGGCCTTGGCCAGCTGGCTGTTCCAGGCTGCTGTGGCAGCCCAGAGGCAGGGACCCCACGTAGGCGGGTAGGCAGCCCCGCTTGTTAGCGACTGGGTGGGAGTGGGGCCTGATTTATGGGCAGCTCCCCCACCCAGCCTGCAGCCCGGCCTCTCTCCCTTTGAATGGCTACCTCCCTGGGGCCTGGCCCAGCGAGCGGGGTCCGGCCTGTCCCAGACATGGAGT
This sequence comes from Leucopleurus acutus, assembly GCF_964270905.1. Classification (NCBI taxonomy): domain Eukaryota; kingdom Metazoa; phylum Chordata; class Mammalia; order Artiodactyla; family Delphinidae; genus Leucopleurus; species Leucopleurus acutus. The sequence goes on along the minus strand of NC_139150.1, from coordinate 10,769,520 downwards.
GGAGTCAGGTCGGGCTGGCGTGGAGGCAGGGGCATGGATGACTTGACCAGGTGGCCCTGCAGCTTTGGCCTGGTCTTTTTACTCTTCCAGAAGGTGAAGAAAGGAAGAGGGGGACAGAAGGCAAGCAGGTGAGCTGAATAAGCACCGCCCCACGTGTACATTCCACGTTGGCTTCTCTGAACGTCACCATCCACCGAGGGCTGCTGATGCAGCTGGTAAAGTTGAGGCTGGGCTTAGACTGCCTCCAGAGCCAGGTGGTTGGTTACAGTGGCCCCAGGGTAGGCCAAGTGGGTAGCTAGACCAGGAAATATAGGGCAAGGCAAAGCGAAGGGTTTTTTTTCTAGAAGGCCAGGCCTCCCCATGCAGCTGAGGGTGTCCCTATCCAATCTCCAGGCCCACACATGTCCTGGTCTCGGAGGGCCCAATTGCTCTGCTCTGCACTCCTCCCATGCATGACTCATTCTTTTGTGCATTCCTTCATTCATCTCATAGTCACTGAGGGCACACTAGGTGCCAGACACTGGTCCAGGCACTGGAGGAAAGGGAAGAAAAGGAAAGAAGTCTCTGTCCTCAGAGGATTTACCTCCCAGCCTCTTGTCCTAGGTGGTGGGGAGGGGCACAGGGGGACCATGGGAGAATCCACACACAACTCCCTTCATTTGAGGAAACAGGCAGATCACATAGAACACCTCACTTATCTGGCTTGGGAGGAGAGGGATTTTTCTGTATAACTAAAGCCAACTATATTTAAAACCTAATGTGTCTTCCTCATTGTGCCACTTAAAACATTTTTTCACGGTTTTATTGAGAAATAATTAACATACGTCACTGTATAAGTTTAAGGCATATAGCATGACGATTTGATTTACATATATTGTGAAATGATTAACACGATAGGTAAGACCTTTTTTTATTGTGAAAATACACACAAGACAATACGTTTTCTGACAATCATAACTGACTGATTCTACTGATTCAATATATTCTAATTCTACCTATGACATAGTTTGCAACTTATTCCCCATTGTGCATGACCTCATAATTATGTCTTTTTTACCCACAGAAGTTCTTACAGGATACACTTCTCTCGCATATGACTGAACCTAACTAGTCTCCCCATTTTAATATAATGATTTTGTTTCTGGATTAATACCACTCATCCTCTGCATTTAAAAAAGAAGTATTCCAGCAAATACCTTATATCACCAATATATCATATACGTGTAACAAAACTGAACAACAAACAATCATGGTCGTTTGCACCTCTTTTGATCGGATACTTTGTGAAGTTTTGGGGATGAAGTTAAAATTTTTTTTTAATTTTTACAAATCATGGATATATTGAGTCATTCTAAAACTACTTGACAAAGTATCCCATCAGAAGAGGTGCAAAGGTGATTTCCCCACCTTCTTAAATAGGACAAACAGGGTCTTTCAACATCACAGCACCATGGAAAGAACCAGCCTGGCTTTGCCAGTCTCCTCATAAGGCCTTGAGTCTGGAGAAGAATTGCTGAGGCGCTAGTGGCAGAGACTCTGTATTAAATCCCAATTCTTCCGTGTTCTAGCTGTGTGACCTGGGACCAGTCACTTCCTCTCCCTGGGTCTCACATCCTCTCCATAAAATGAGGACAAAATGAGACAACACATGTAACATACTCAGTGGCTGCCTGACATGTTGTATGTGCTCAGTAAATGTTGGCAAAACACAAACCGACCAACCAAAGGACTGGCAGGTCTGTCCTTAGGGGCCCTTTCTGTGTTGAGTCTGAGATTGCAACATCATCCTGAACACTGTTTGCCCTTCTGTGATAGAATGACTCACCCCAGCCTGGGGAACCCTCAAGGAAAGGCTCAGGGCTGATTTATTTCTGAGTCCACAGCAGCCATCACAGAGCCAGCATCAGTGAGTGGCTGTTCAATGACTGCTTGCCGCTGTACCCTCATGCTGCCTGTGGGTGTAGAATTCTGTTGCCTGTTCTCCTGTCCTGCCGCCTTCTCTATATGCAGTCAGCTGTTACTTTCCACCACTCGGGCTGGGTTTTCCTCACCCCAATCACCCTGGATGTTTACTGACATCCTCTTCCTCTGTGCTGTCCCCTCTGCCCTCACCCTTACTGGATGAGGCATGCTGGGAGTGCAAGGCCCTAACGCAAAAGTGCTTCCTATTTGCTTGGTTCCCTATTAACCTTTCCACACCTGTGGTCAGTCACCTCTCTACCATCGTGGGAGGTAGGTAGTATTTACCCCTCACCTTCCATGAACAATATTTGAGAGATAAGGAAAATCAGGCTCAGAGAGATGAGGCATCTTCCCAAAGTCACAAAACAAGGGTGTGATGGAATCAGGATTCAAATCTAGGCAGTGGGAGTCCAGAACCTGGGCTTTCAGACAGAGTCCTCTCCACTCTGCTGGGGCCCCTGGGTGGCCTATTTGTCCTTTCCTTCCAGCTCCAGCCCAGGTGGTCCCAGGCCATGAGACCCAACCAGAGGGGAAGGAGAAGGGGTGTAGTCCTGAACCAGGCTCCCTCCTCCCTCCCTCCCCAGGCAAACAAAGCCCAGGATCTCCTTCTAAGTGGGGACTTTCCCAAAGTGCCAGGCCTATTTCCTGGAGGTGGAACAAGGAACAAACAAACCAGAGACCCAGAAACTGAAATGGAGAAGAAAAAGAACCATCAGGCTGGGGTTGGGGTACAGTGTAGAAAGAAAGACAGAAAAAGAGAGAAGCTGTGGGAAGAATGAGGCAGAAAATGAGCGAGAAAAGGGAGACCCATTGACAGCGTAACAGACGCAGAGATGGCCAGAGAGAGAGACAGACAGAAAGAGAAGAGAGGAATGGGGGGGTTGAGAAGGAATGAGACAAGAAATGGGAGAGGGAGGGAGGGAGGGAGAGAGAGAGAGAGAGAGAGAGAGAGAGAGAGAGAGAGAGAGAGAGAGAGGGAGAGCGAGCACGAAACTGGCTGAAGCAGAGAATGAGAAAAGAGAGGGGCAGGGGCCCTGAGCTGGAAAGAGAGAGAGTGTGGATATGAAGACCCCTTGCAGGGCAGTGGAGGGGGTGGGGCTGCTGGCAGCAGCAGAGGCAGTTTCCGCTGCACCCCTTATCAGCCTGCTGCCAGATGTTCAGATCCGATGCCAATGTCAGAGAAGTCCATAGTGCCGGGTCAAGGCCGTGGCCGGCGGGAGCCTCAGCTGCAGTGTGGGGAGGGGGGCCGGGGGCCGGCTAAAGACCTGCTTGCTCTTCTCCCTCTGCCTCATGGCCCTCGGGGCTGGACCACCTGGTGAGGGTGGGAGAGACCAGGTGCCTCTGGGGGCTACTTTTCTAGTCTGAGAGCAAGGATTTGTGGAGGCAGAGTGGGGCTCCTGGCAACACGTGGAAATGTAAGCACATGGACATGTGCACATAGGCTCACACACGTGCATGAGTGTGCAAAGCCACATGGGGACAAATCACAGTCCTGCTGAGCTGCTCCATGACAGCGCCCCTGTGCTGGAGGCCTGCTCTGCATGGTTGGCTTAGAGACCACCCCCGCCCCCAGCCCCCTTACCTGAGCCAGGGCTGCAGCCAGAGCTGGAGAAGTGAGACTCTGTGGCTGGCGGTGTTCCCAGGGCACCCCGCTCTTCTATGAATGGCAATCTGCATGCCCTCAAGGGCTAGGCTGAGGGTCCTGAGACCTTCTAGACTGTGAGGCCTGGTTGAGACCCTCAGGAGAAGATGCAGGAGATGGGTGTGGGGCAGGGCTGGGGCTCCAGCCTTGGGCCCGGGCCTCTCCGCCACGCTCCTGGAGCATGCAGCCGCAGCTGGGGCCCCCTTCCTGGGGTAGTTTATCTTACAGTGCACACGCTTGGCCCTCAAGGGGTGACCCAGCCTTGCTCCCCACATTCCTCTTCAGCCATGCAGCCGGTGGGCCCCCACAGCCCTGAGACAGAGCCTGTACTTGGAGGTGGTCAGGAGCAACCACTCAGAGACACCCCACTGCCCTCTTGGCCCCAGCCCTTTGCAGCTGTCTCTCTGCTTTTGTCTCTGCCACAGTCAATCTGTGTCTATCAGTTTTTGCCCCTTTCTCTGGGAATATCCCAGTTTGTCTCTCCCTAAGGTCCTTGAGTGGGACCAAGTCTGGAGATACCTCTGCTCTTCTTTCTGGCTCAGAGTGGCCAGCCTCAATGGGAAGGTATAGGAGAAATCAGGCTGTGGGCGAGGATCCTGGGCAAGTGAAGGCCTTAGACTTGTAATGGGTGAACCAGGACAGCCCAAGCAGCAGAAGTCCAGACCCCCTCCCACCCACCTGCTAAGAGACAGCCCAGATAATGGACACTGATAAGGGCCTGGAGCTGGTGGGCTCCCCCATGTATTAGCGAAGACTGCGGGGGCGGGGGTGTAAGAGGAGGAAGCTGGGGCTGGAGGTCTCGGCCTGAGAGCCTCCTTCCTGTTTGTAGGGAAGTGACTGCCTCAGAAAGCTGCTTAGGGAAGAGGAGGGAGGCCATGGTGACTTCCGGGAAGCTGGCCAAGGGCCCGAGGCCACCCTCCCTGTGCCCACATGGGGCCTGCCGGCCCTGGCTTAAAATAGTGCAGTTCCTCCACTGCTGCTGCCAGAGGCCAGCCCAGAACCCAAAGGACTGCTGCTCCTGCTCCTGGCAAAGGCGAGTGTGTGTGTGTGTGTGTGTGTGTGTGTGTGTGTGTGTGTGTGTGTGTGTGTGTGTGTGTGTGTGTGTGTGTGTGTGTGTGTGTGTGTGTGTGTAGAGAAAGCAGGGGTTCCTGGTTCAGAAACCCTGGATTCAAGTCTCGATTCAAGACTGACCAGCTGGCAAAGGCGAGTGTGTGTGTGTGTGTGTGTGTGTGTGTGTGTGTGTGTGTGTGTGTGTGTGTGTGTGTGTGTGTGTGTGTGTGTGTGTGTGTGTGTGTGTGTGTGTGTGTGTGTGTAGAGAAAGCAGGGGTTCCTGGTTCAGAAACCCTGGATTCAAGTCTCGATTCAAGACTGACCAGCTGTGAGCCTTTGAGCTGGTCTACCTTGTCTCCTTGAGCCTCAGTTTCCACTTACATAAAATAGGGTGAGTGTCTGACTTTCAACCTAAATGAGGCCACATATGTAGACCCCTCAGAACCTTGCTAAGCATAGACACAAAAAATGTGAGTTCCCTTTGCCTCTCTTCCTGGCTGTGCCTCAAAGTCCTCAGCCTGAGGAAGGGCCTCCTTGAAGCTTTCCTCAGTTCCTACACTGCTCCTAGGACTAGGTGTTGAATAGGGAAGGTCTGTGGAGAGGGAGCTTGCAGGGAGGGCAAGGATGGGGCTGTGGTCTCCATGGTGAGACTTGTTGCCAAGGGAACAAGACTCCAAGAGCCCTGGGTCTGACAGTTGGGCACTTTTGCCACAGGATCTGAAAGAGGCTGATTACCACTGTGGACCTAAAACCTGGGTGGGCAGCCAGGCCAAGTCAGAGAGGGGGCTTCTGGCTTTTCTGGGTTTCTGCTATTGGAGTATGAGGGGTTGCAGCTCCCCTCACACAGCTTCCTTTTATGAACTGACTTCATTGAGCCCCTACTTTGAACCAGCTATAGTGAATCCTCCTTACACCTCCAAGATACAAGCACCGTCAACTCCATTTATCTGACAGGGACAGTGAGGATCAGAGAGGTATCTATCTGGGCCAAAGCCACATATGACTGGAAAAGGAACGAGCTGGAATTAGAACTCAGGTGGTGAGACCCCTGGCTGGTGTGTATGCTGTCACACAATCTGCCTGAGGAAAATGATCCCCGAGAGAGCGCTCCATGTAGCCACATCCAACCTCATCCTAACACCCTCCCCTGCCCACCATTTCTGGGGGTTTCTGGCTTCAGATTCTGACAACCCAGAGCTGCCAGCATGCCCTGTTTCCTCCTCAGTTAAATAGAGATGATCTTACCTCAGAGGGTTTGCATAAGAATAAGGGTCTCTGTAGATCCTAGTAGAAGGCACTCAAATCAGTGCTGGTTTTTATTCATTCCTGAGGTTACATACAAGTTATGTAAACTTAAGGCACATTACTTACCCTTTCTGGGCCTTTGTTTTCTTATCTGTAAAATGGGATCATTATAGCATCGACTTCATAGGGTTGAGGAATCAGTAATCAAATGCACATAAAATGCTTACTAGCACAGCACTTAGCTTTGCTCTATATGTGTTAATTACTTTATTATTCTTTACTTCCAGGTTATTGCCTGGCACTCAAAGAAACCAAAAGTTCAGCATTAGTTAAGTAGCAATTTATAAATTTAGAGCAGTGTCCTAAATTTTATTTCATGGAACACTGTCCCAACAGAATTTTAACAGGAGGAAAGAATGGCCCATGGCCAAATACTTTTGGTAGACCCTGAGCTAAACAAAATTAAAAGTTTTCTTTAGGTAGGACTTCTCAAAGCCTTTAATATGCCAGGGAAGGTTGGGAACCAATAAGAGGAAGGTAAAGTGAGTGCAGTATTTCCCAGATTTTCGGCAGCAGAACTTCTACTTCTCTTTCCATGGAGACACCTGTGGCTTCTCTACGTTCTGATAAACCACAATTTGGTGTCTGTAGCATTCTACATATATTTGGGACAGCACTGCTTTTCAGATCAATTTGGGTCTGTTCATTCACCTCTTATAGAAATTAATCCTTTATTAGTTTAATAGAGTTTTGTTTTGTTAATAGCAAAAAGTTCAACCAAAGGCCATTCCTGAGCTCTGTTACAAACTCCAGACATTCATATTCAGCACTATTTGAGTTGCTAAGGCCCAGCAGGGAGGAAGCCTGTTTTAACTTTGGTATCAGATAGACCTGGATTCAAAAGCCAATTCTGTCACTCGTGTGTCATTTTAGGCAAATGGCTTAACTTCCTGGAGCCTCAATTTGCTTATGAGTAAAGCGGGGCTGAGACCTATACCTTGCAAAATCGTTATGAGGATTACAGGAGCCAAGGCATGTAAAACACCAATCCTAGAGCCTGGCACGCACTCACTCACTAGGCTTTTAGCAAATATGTTCCTTGCACCTCTGTGTCTTATCTGTTCCCTCTTGTGGGGCAAAAAAGAATCTACTAATTAGTTCTGCAGCATTTCCTTTATTCTAAAACCATCTCTTTCAAACCTCAAGGGCTCTCTGGTCCCTTGTGCTGGAGGAGCCTGAGGTATGGGAAGGCAGCTGGGCTTCCCCTCATTTTCACACATGGGATTTAACAGAACTTGATCAGACTCCTCAGCCTTTAGCTTTCCAAACTGAGCTTTCATCTTTCCTATCTGTCTTCAAATAACCCTCAACCCAAACTCTGCCACTTCTCTGATCGTAGGAACAACAGGATTACAGGACAGTTGGGCAGATCTAGGTTCAAGTCAGGACTCTGCCACTTCCTGTGTGACTTTGGGCACATCCCTTGACCTCTCAGAGCTTCCATTTTCTCAGCTCTAGAAAACCTCATCTATTTTCTGGAAAAACAGGTATTAACTGGTTGGACCATAGTGACATACAGACAGGCCACCCACCAGCACACTGCTGTCACTGAGATTTAGCTCTTTCCTGAGATTTAGCAGATGGTTTTCCTTCCTCTAACTCCTGAATGTGGCATTCAAGGCTCCAAGTCCTTCTCCAGCCTCAACTCTTGCAAAAACCTCCCATCTGCCACCATTCCTGCCATGGCAGAACCCTGTTATGTCTGAATATTCCATATGTTTCTGATTCACAGCTGGGCCTTCAAACATGTTGTTGACCTCTCTCTGACTTGGTCTATCCTCCTCTGTCTGGTGACTTTCTTCAAGGCCTACCTTCAACACTCATCTGTGAAGCTCTTCCTGAGTCCCATGACCTCTCCTCTCAGAGACTCCATTTTCTCAGCTCTAGAAAACCTCATCTATTTTCTGGAAAGGCAGGCATTAATTGGTTGGACCACAGTGACATAAATGTCCATACACATCCCCATATACATCCTTAATTACAATCCTGATCCCACTGTACTGCAAAGGTCTGAGTTTGCCTCTCCTGCTAGACTCAATTCCTCTAGTTGTGCCACTTTCTGGCTGGTTAGTCCCTTACCCTCATTTAACCTTAGTTTCTTCATTTACAAAATAGAGGTAATAATTCTTGAAGTTCAAGGAGGTTCAGGTTTGTGAAAAGTCCCAACACACTGCCTGGCACACAGAGCAGGCACTTCAGTCAGTATTGGCTCACTGATTCAAACAGTTCTGAGAGATATCTCTCTGCCAGACTCTCTCAGCAATAGCAAGTGGGCGAGTATCAGCTACAAGCAGAAGCAATTGGTCTGAAGGCACACCCAGCACCTAAGGACAACCCATCGTCCCTCCTCGGAACCCCAGACACGCTTCACAAACAGATGCCATGTGCAGAAGGATTCACATTTATTGGTTCAAATACAGTACCTAACATTTTCTAAACATGCATTTCACACTAATTGGTCACATTTCCACAGGTAGTCAATTCACAGAAAAGGGCCCATCCCTTGCCAGATGGCAGGGTGGGAGGTAGCAGAGGGCCTGGGTAGCAGAGCCCGCCAACTATCACTTGGTCATGCAGGATTGATGGAGCCAGGTTGGCGGGCAGCCCTTGGCCGGCCCTTTGGGGACAAGGGCTCAAAGACATCCTGTTTACTCGACTCCTATATAGGACTGTGGGTAGAGGTGGGCCTCAGGTAGGCAGCCCAGGGGAAGGCTCATGGATGCACGTGCCACCAGAGCTCCTGAGGGTGGTGTCACGGGAGGTGGTGCTCCCTGTGCCTTGGATCATAGAAGGGAAACGGAAGCCTCTTCAAGGGGGTGGCTAGTCCCTGGCTGGGCAGGTGGGAAGGACTCCCCAGACATGGCCCAGACTTTACAACACAGCCACAAACCCCTATTGCAGGCCTGGGATGGCAACATAGACAAAAACACCAACACCCCAGGGCAGGCGGGGTTTCTTTCCTAACAGAAACATGTAAACAGAGCAGGAGCTACAGTATTCTTTTCCCACAAGATTCCTCAGAGAGGAATAGACCAGGATGTCACTCAAGAGGTAGTTTTTTTTTTTTTTTTTTTTCATGGAAATTTGAGTCAACAACATTATCACCTATTATAAGACATTTCAGAGAAAGAAAACAATGGTCACCAAAGGGCAAAAATGATCCTTTGGCTGGCAGGGCTGGCTCTCGGATTTGGAAGACTAGCCTCCACCATTAAGACAACTTTTTTCTTGGGCTCGAAGCAAGCTCTGGCCTGATTCACAGCTTCCATTTGAGCCTGCAACTGATTCCTGAGCAGGCTGTGGCCCATTGAGAGCCACAGGCCCAGAGAAGGGAGGCCAGATGGGGACTGGATTAGGCAGAGGGACCAGGCATCTTGTGAGCCGGTAGTGGCAGGGTCACTGTGGCTCATGTTGCAGGATAGCCATAATTCTTCAAGTCTCAAGGGAGCCCAGCTCTGGCCAAAGAGGAAGCCCCAGCATCTTTTCTGGGGGCCCTGCCTCTGAGGAAACAGTCCAGGTCTGGCTCCCAAGCCCAGAAAAGAAGCTGTTGCTTGTGGTAGCCAGGAGAGGGGTTTCTGGGGACCCTGTAATTAAATACACATCCCTGAGCTGTGGTCCTAGAAACCCTTGCCTCAAGGCTAACCAGTTTCCAGCACCTGGTGGAATGATTGCCGTTTCTTATCCTGAGACACAGATAAAACATCATTTCACAGACACTGGACATAGATGCTTCAAGCTGAGGGAAAAGGGAGGAATGATCAACTGCAAAGGCAGAGGGGAGTGCAGGGGGACTCTCATGGATCAAGTCGGGGAAAGTAAGAGTGGTGGGGGTTTTGTTTAGTTTTTTTTTTTTTAATTTTTTTTTTTTTTTTACTTTAAAAAAATCAAAGAAAAATTTAAAGTTTAATAAAAGGGCTGGTCTAAAAGACTGGATTTCTTAAAACAATTGCAAAATTTTAAAAAGCAACAAGGAAAAAAAGACATAGACCAGGGGCCCAGAGCTAAAGACTTGGAACCACTGCTCAACTTCCTGCCCTGCTGGGAGGCCAGAGTCCCTTTACTTTGGCCAACCTTGGACATGGCCTCCATGTTGCCCATACTGGGTTTGTCTGTCTGTCTCTGTCTGTCCCATTCCCCAATAAATTGAGAACAAACAAAGGTAGGATATGGGCAGCAGAGCAAGGCAGCTAGCTCAGAGAGCCCAGGGCTTTAAGGACCTGGTGACACACTGGCCATGGCAGGACTCTCTTCCCTGATAGGGGGTGGCAGGTGAGAGGCACGGTGCTGTGGAGAGGGTGACTGTGATGATGCCATGGAGACCCCTCAGTTCCCTCTATCCCTCCTCCTCTGGATCTGGGGAATAGGACAGAGGTTCTTGCCTGCTGCTTTCTGTCCCTGGAGGTTTGCCCACCTCACTTACGGATCAGGCCTGGCTGGGGGGCTGGGTATCCTCTGAGCCAGATGGAGTGCTTTGAGACAGGTTCTGGGGAGTTTCTCCAGACTGAGGGTAAGACCACCAAGCCTTGTGAAAGACTCCAAAAGTCTACAAAGGAGCCACAGAGCATGAGTTGTAGGTGAAGTTCCAAGATTCCAAACTTCTGTCTTCGGTCAAGAAAACATTCAAAGGGAAAGGAAGGGAATAGCTTGTACGTTTAAACGCAGTGCAATGAGGTGGGATTCTCCTTTACCACACAGCCTTCAGGGTCATATTTTTATGGTGGAAAAATTCTCACTCAAAGTGAGTGCTGCTGGTGGCAGGGGATCAGAGAGAGGACAGAAGGGAGGGGAATTACAGACAACATGCACAACTTTTTTCTTTTCCACTAGCAAAAAGGCTACCTGTTAACCAAACATCATGGGAAGAAAGGCAAAACATAAACACATCAAACCTCCCCCTCCAACCTTTCTCTGTGTCCTTCAAACTGAATTCACAAATACATCTAGTGGCTGACCTAATGTCTCCACACTGCTAGCTACACTCCTACCTTCCTCTCATAATACCTGAGTTTGCGACGCAACACAGTCACTTTACCCTGTTTAAAAAAGCCCACGTCATAAAAGGACTGGGTGCAGAAGACATTAAAGGTGGTCCACAGGTCAGGCTCCAGCTCGGAACACAAGGCCACTTGGCTCAGAGATTCTGCAGGGCTCTCAGCAATGAATGGGCTCTTTGTTCTTGTGGAATCTGCTGCAAACATTTGTAAAAATGGATTTGTACAATGGCAACTTGCAGAACCTTTCCCCCACTCCACAAATTAACAACTTGCTCTGTTTAATGCTGCATTATCAAAGAGACATGTTGCTGCCTCATGGAGAGCAGTTCCCTCTGACTCCCAACCCAACCAGTAAAATGCTTAATTTAAGAGAAAAGCAATTTCAAAAAATAATAATAATTTGGCCGATGGAAATCTAGCAAAGAAAGATGCAGCACATAAGAGCCATCCTGGAGAAGGGGTCTCTGATATGTGTATCTTCCCCTACCTTGAGGAAAGCGGCTCGGAGTCTGACCTGTAGCCAGAGTGTGATCTAGTTGGTTAAATAAAAGAGCAGAAAAACAAAACTATTGTGAATTTAGAAATAAACAAATACACACACACAAATCTTCCCATTGACATGTGAAAAACATTCTGGTTGGCACTTTTCCTGAGGACCACGTCTCTTCTTTTTCTTTTCCTTTCTCAGAGCAAATGGGGAAACGGCACTGGGAAGTAATGCTCTGAGTTTTAGATCCATCAAGGGATAAAGTCATCACTCTGCTGGTACCCGTAACATTTCACCGGAAAGAAAAAATTACAATCCGACACGGACTACCCGATATGCACACAATGTGGTGGCCCTCTGAGTAAGTGTGCTAGGCTGAGCGGGGAAGAGAGCAAACAGCCTTTGACTAAACAGGCAAAAGGAGGTCCTGTAGGCCCCTCAAGCCTAGCCAGGGATGTACCCAGCTAACTGGCCTGTCTGCTGCATTGGCTGTGGGAGGTACGTGGGTTTAGACAGGGACAACTGCTGTAGTAAGGCAGAGAAGGGAAAAGCACCTGAAAGAGTTCCATGACAGACCTTGTGTGACTGCTGGCCAAAGCCAAGAGGGTAAGGAACATTTCCCAGGACTAGGTGGGGCAGGTAGTGAAAGAACAAGGGGTCCAGGCCATACCTGCAGAGGGGGCAGCCAGGCCTTTAGGAACATGAGGTAGTTTAAAGCCCCCCTTCCCTTCCAGAAGCTTTGGACTCCAGCCCTCCAGACCCTGGTCAGTCAGGCCACTGATAACTCTAAGGGGCAGCTGGGCCACTCTGGATCTTGGGCTTACTATTCTGAAGAAACCTGGTTTCATTTTGGGAGAGATTAGGAGAGCATGGAGTAGAATGTAGGGACAAAAATTCTGGTCAGCAGATGGGTGAATGATCCTTCCAGCTGTTTGGAAAAGAGACTGCAGTTTCAGATTCAGATCTGGAGGTGGAATGGGATGGGGTGGGGAGAGAAACAGGGAACTCCAAAAGAGGAGTGTTTATGCTATTAGCAGTCTGGCCTTTGTCCCACTACTCTTTGAAGGTGAAAGGAGAGTAAATCAGTAGTGGGCATCAGGATTCTGGACATGACATTCTGAACTCACCTGTTCTTTTCAAAGGGCCAATAGGAAGTCAAGTTTATAAGGGAGAGGCAATGAGTCTAAAGAAAGTAAGGAAACTAGGTAGCTGTGAGCCCCAGGGGAGATGGTAGGCAAATCCCAAGGATTAGCTGACCGCTAGGGCTTTGCCTAGGTGAAAAGGTGACAGTGGCAGAAATTAGTAGTGGTCATATGGATGGTGGGGAGGAGAGGCCCCACAGTGTGGTGTGAGAGAAGAAACCCTTCTCCCTGAGGACTCGTCTGGAGGGAGGACACCTAACTTAGATTTGGTCACTGTGCCCAACTCTCAGCTTTCATGCTTTCCAAAGAAAAGAGATAGCTAAATCCCCATCTCTGGTCCTGTTCCCAATGTCTCATCCACTTTGCTTAGTAAACCTCCTAATACCACTTTCCCTTTTATGGTGTGCTCTCTTACCTGGTAATTCTGTAGCTAGAAAAAGGCAGTTTGCTCTCTGACAGACAAATGTATGAATCTGCTGAGAACATGTGGAAAAAGTAGGGTTGGTCACACCCCTCCCTTTCCAATGAGGTAGTCATCTTTGTCAATATTATGGAAATAGTCATCTCAGCCCCATCCCACCCTCTCCCTCAAAATACAAAAGAACTATCTCTAAACAATGACAACACTGTAACATTAAACATCTTCACATTCTGTAAACTGCAAGGAAATGCATCGGCTGCATTCACACAAAAGCATGTGCATCATGTTGAAGGCCATACATTCAACTCTGTCGTGAAATAAATATATAGAAAAATGAGGTTAAAAAAACAAGACAAACAAACAAAAACTCTTTTGCTATGGAGGCAACTGGCAAGGCTGCTCCACAGCCTCCATCTTGGTCTCTCTGGCTCTTTCTTCCGGAGCCTGTCCTGCCCACCCCAGGCCTTGCCATTGGCCTGAGGAGGGGTGCTGGGGACAGGTCACTCCTTGCCCACACTTGTCTTGCAGGAATGCAGCACCACCTTAAAGAGGAGGGGCAGCTGCTCCAGGGGTACATTCACCATCTTTCCTGGGAAAAGGCAGAAAAAGAAGAGTTAGCCGTGGCCACTAGTAGAAGGGCGTGTTTGCCTCCTCTTGGGCTGGTGAAAGAACACTGCCTTTTCTAGTGACTGGGGCGAGGAAAGTGCCATGAGTTATTACAAAGGTAAAACAGACTGGGCTAACATCCTATTACCCAGACCTATTTTGGTGCCTTAGGGAGTCCAGTAATGGTGCAAGCTCTAATTGTTGCTACTATCCAAAGAATACTGAACTCTATGCTAGGTGTTTAAATACATTATCTCATTTAATTCTCACAGTATTTCTGTATGACAGATTTTACTTTTTATCCCCATTTTACAGATGAGGAATCTGAAACTGAAAGGTATTCCCTGATGTCCTCTTAGAGCGAAAATAATGAGAAACTTATATCCTATTTCATTTCCTAGTAGATTCTTTAACTAGCATTCTATAAAATACTGCTCTTCAGAATAGTATAATGGGTTAATAAAACGTAGCAAGGAAAAAGGAGATGGGGTTTACAGGGGCAAATAAATTGAGAAATTCAGGGTTAAAACAGGTTTTTTTTTTTTTTATTGGAGGATTTCTAAGAGCACTCAGAATGCTAATATACTTTGTAAATATGAGGCTATAGTTCTTCTCCCTGACAGAACCCTACAGTCACCTGGTAATTTTTTTTTTTAAATACTGATGACCAGGCTCCACTCCATATCAATTAAGTCAGAATCTTTAGAGGTGCAGCGCAAGAATGGATATTTTTTAAAAGCTTCCCAGGTGATTCCAAGGGCTGTCAGTGTTGACAACCCAGCTCTGTGGGGGAGAGTGGGGTATAATTATTGACCTGTATTTCACAGAGCACCTGATTAATATTTTGCTTGGTAGAACATAGTTTTAAAAATGCTGAGACATACACTATCAAAACACTCCTAAAATTCCAATAGTTTATTTAAGTCCAGTTCACACCTCCTAGACTACTTTGTGGCCCAAAAAGTAAAATTTGATTTTATCAGACTGAAAATTTTCTTCCTTCAAAATTGTACTGCTGAATTTTACAGGAACAATCTCAGCCCAGAGGTCACATTTCTGAGCTGCCCCTCAGTATGTGCTAGATAATTATAAACAAGAATCTTTACCAAATGAAGTAAAGCAACAACAAAAGCCAGGATTTCATGTTGAAATGGACGTATTTAAATGTCAAGAAGCTCAGAAAGGGGTTAAGACCACAAAACAACTAAAACAAAAATTCCTTTATGAACACAGGATTTTTGAGAATTATTTTAAAGATATCACTTTTAATGAAAGATCCTCAAAAACCTATAGGCAATTCTATGAAATAAAATCAATTAAAACATTGAGATATAGTTAGTTCACATGCCATAAAATCCACCCTTTTAATGTATATAATTCAGGAAATGACGTTAATTTGAGAAACTCTGAGCTTCTTTCCCCATCCATAGAATGGCCATAATATCACCAACCACCAGTCCTGCAGAAATTGAGATTAAGTGATATCAGGTCACAAAGGACCCTGCACATCACAGGAGCTTAGGAAATGTTAGATTCTCCTCCCTACAAAGAAAAAACAAACTTCTCATTATAATATAACTTTTCTGAGGGCAGGGGTAGTACCTCTTTTATTGAGCTGGTGATAGGCCTGGCATCAGCATCCTGAAAACACTGCTTTCCTCATTCCCTTCACAAGTTAAGAAAAGCAAGGAAGGGTTGGAAGCCCAGGACCCAGAATGTTACCTGCAATATAGCGAATCTCAGGTAAGCACATCATGAGGTCAGGAAAACGGTTCGGCTGATGTGTATATTTATATTCAGTGAAATCCTGGCAAATGTACCAATATCGTTTGTTCAATTGTTCCAGCTGCGAGGCACTGGTCAGACCCCTGATATCTGTGAAAAAACCACAGGAAATGGGAGGGGCTTTATAATGTGGAAGAAACACTGGCTCCTTGAATATGTGTATCTTTCAATGAAAAGTTATTAAACATTGTCTCAACAGGGGATCTTCTCTGTTTCTGACAGGGAGGAACAAAAGCTCTGGGTCAGGGAAGAGAAATAAGATAAAGGAAAAAATTATCAAGGACAATCACTAGACTGAGCCCCCTGAGGGCTAGGCTTATCTTTCTCAACTCTGTACCCAGCTCCCAGCACAGGGCTTGGCACAAATGGGCACCAGTGGATGTTGAACAACTAACTGAATAATCTACCTTTCCCAATTTATCCTTCACAGTATCTTTAAATTTGCTCTTTGCTGGAACCATTCAGAAATCTTCACGTTTCTACATACAATTACACATGGTATCCTATGTGCTTCTACTCATACTATTCTACCTGGGCCACTGGTATTCTACTGGGTCGCTCCAGTTTTTTTTCTGTATATAAGTATATCTTGTTTTATTGTGCTTTGCTTTACTGCACTTCACAGATATTGCATTTTTTACAAATTGAAGGTGTGTGGCAAGTCTGCACCAAGCAAGTCTATCAGTGTCATTTTTTCCAATGGCATTTGCTCATTTCGTGTCTCTTTGTCACATTTTGGTAATTCTTGCAATATTTCAAGCTTTTTCATTATTATTAGATTTGTTATGAGGATCTATGATCAGTGATCTTTGATGTTACTATTTTCATTGTTTTGGGGTGCCACAAACCGCGCCCGTATGAGACGGTAAACTTAATTGATAAATGTTGTGCATTCTGACTATTCCATTAACTGGCTGTTCCACTGTCTCTCTCCCTCTCATCGGGCCTCCCTATTCCCTGAAACACAACAATATTGTAATTAGGCCAATTAATAATCGTACAATCGCCTGTAAGTGTTGAAGTGAAAGGAAAAGTCACATATCTCTCACTTTAAATCAAAAGCTAGAAATAATTAAGCTCAGTGAAGAAGGAATGTCAAAAGCTGAGACAGGCTGAAAGCTAGGTCTCTTGTGAGTTAGCAAAGTTGCGAATGCAAAGGAAAAGTTCTTGAAGGAAACTAAGAGCACTACTCTAGTGAACACACAAATGATAAGAAAGCAAAACAGCCTTATTGCCGATATGGAGAAAGTTTGAGTGGTCTGTATAGATCAAACCAGCCACAACATTCCCTTAAACCGAAGCCTAATCCAGAGCAAGGTCCTAACTCTCTTCAATTCTATAAAGGCTGAGAGAGGTGAGGAAGCTGCAGAAGAAAAGTCTGAAGCTAGCAGAGGTTGTTTCATGAGATTTAAGGAAAGCCGCTATCTCCATTAAAGTGTGAGGTAAAGCAGCAGTGCTAATACGGAAGCTGCAGCAAGTTATCTAGAGATCTAGCTAAGATAATTAAAGAAGATGGCTACACTAAACAACATATTTTCAATGCAGACGAAACAGCCCTATATTGGAAGAAGACACTATCTAGGACTTTTCATAGCTCGAGAGAAGTCAATGTCTGGCTTCAAAGCTTCAAAGGACAGGCTGACTCTCTTGTTAGGGGCTAATGCAGCTGATGACTTTAAATTGAAGCCAATGCTCATTTACCGCTCCGAAAATCCTAGGGCCCTTAAGAATTACGCTAAATCTACTCTGCTTGTGTTCTATAAATGGAACAACAAAGCCTGGATGACAGCACTTCTGTTCACAACCCGGTTTACTAAATATTTCAAGCCCACTGTGCAGACCTACTGCTCAGAAAAAAAGATTCCTTTCAAAATATTACTGCTCACTGACAAAGCACCTGGTCACCCAAGAGCTCTGATGGAGATGTACAATGAAATTAATTTTGTCTTCATGCCTGCTAACACAACATCCATTCTGCAGCCCATGGATCAAGGAGTAATTTCAACATTCAAGTCTTTCTATTTAAGAAATACATTTCCTAAGGCTGTAGCTGCCCATAGATAGTGATTCCTCTCAAGGATCTGGGCAAAGTAAACCGAAAACCTTCTGGAAAGGATTCACCATTCTAGATGCCATTCATGATTCACTAGAAGAGGTCAAAATATCAACATTAACAGGATTTTAGAAGAAGGTGATTCCAACCCTCATGGATGACTTTGAGGGGTTCAAGACTTCAGTGGAGGAAGTACTGCAGATGTGGTGGAAACAGAGAACTAGACAGAATGAGAAGTGAAGTCTGAAAATGTGACTGAATTGATGCAATCTCATGATAAAACTTTAGCAGATGAGGAGTTGCTTCTTATGGATGAGCAAAGAAAGTGGTCCCTTGAGATGGAATCTACTCCTGCTGAAGAAGCTGTGTGAAGACCGCTGAAACAACAACAAAGGATTTAGAGTATTACATAAACTTAGTTGATAAAGCAGCAGCAGGGTTTGAGAGAATTGACTCTAAATTTGGAAGGAGTTCTACTGTGGGTAAAATGTTCAAACAGCATTGCATGCTACAGAAAGTTCGTTCATCAAAGAAAAAGTCAATTGACATGGCAAATGTCACTGTGGTCTTATTTTAAGAAATTGCCACAGCCACCCCAACCTTCAGCAACCACCACCCTGATCAGTCAGCAGCATCAACACTGAGGCAAGGGCTTCCCTGGTGGCGCAGTGGTTGAGAATCCACCTGCCAATGCAGGGGACATGGGTTCGAGCCCTGGTCTGGGAGGATCCCACAAGCGGCAGAGCAACTGAGCCCGTGCGCCACAACTACTGAGCCTGTGCTCTAGAGCCTGCAAGCCACAACTACTGAGCCTGCATGCCACAACTACTGAAGCCCAAGTGCCTAAAGCCCGTGCTCCGCAACAAGAGAAGCCACCGCAATGAGAAACTTGCGCACCTCAACGAAGAGTAGCCCCCGCTCGCCGCAACTAAGAAAGCCCACATGCAACAACGAAGACCCAATGCAGTCAAAAATAAATTTAAAAAATAAATTAAAACAAACAAACAAACAAAAACAACACTGAGGCAAGACCCTCCACCAGCAAAAAGATTACAACTCGCTGAAAGCTCAATGATGATTAGCATTTTATAGCAATATTTTTTTTGAGGTATGTACTCTTTTTTTTAAAAATAAATTTATTTATTTATTAATTTATTAACTTTTTGGCTGCGTTTGGTCTTCGTTGCTGTGTGCGGGCTTTCTCTAGTTGCGGTGAGCGGGGACTACTCTTGATTGCAGTGTGTGGGCTTCTCATTGCGGTGGCTTCTCTTGTTGTGGAGCACAGGCTCTAGGCACACGGGCTTCAGTAGTTGCAGCACGTGGGCTCAGTAGTTGTGGCTCGCAGGCTCTAGAGCGCAGGCTCAGTAGTTGTGGCACACGGGCTTAGTTGCTCCGTGGCATGTGGGAGCTTCCCGGACCAAGGCTCGAACCCGTGTCTCCTGCTGCATTGGCAGGCGGATTCTTAACCACTGCGCCACCAGGGAAGTCCCCTGTACTCTTTTTTAAGACATGATGCTACTGCACACTTAACAGATCACAGTATAGTATAAACATAACTTTCACAGGCACTGGGAAACCAAAAAATTCATGTGACTCACTCTATTGCAATATTCACTTTATTGTGCTGGTCTGGAACCAAACCTGCAATATCTCCAAGGTACGCCTGTAGACGTCTCTCTCATTCTCATATATGTATATATATATATTATATAGTGTGTTCATATACATATAAACACACACAATCCCCTTTTTCATATATAGAATATAAATATTCTATACATAAATCTTACCCAGCCTTTGAGGCCCAGATCTCAGATTTTTGGTCCTCCAAGTAGTTGTTACTGATCTCCCCCCATTTGAGGCTCAAGCAATGTAACAAGTGCCATCAGAATGTATACTTCTTGAGGCCAGGAACCTGGGATCTAATTTATTTCAATGTCTTTAATGTTCAACACAGGGCCTGGCCCAAGGGAGGCACACAGAACACCAGATAAATGCATGAAAGGTGCAGAAGCAAGAGGAAGAGGTCAGTACTGAGGGAGGAGTAGGCAAAGAGGAGGGGATCAAGAGTCTCTGGACTAGGAAACTGAATACAGGAACACAGCATTTTCAATGTCGTAGGCCGCGAAACAGCCCAGCCCCACTCAGAGTAGAGTACTCATACGCTACTCTGGAAGAAAGGGAACACAAATTCTCCTTGCATACTCTGCTTACCAGCAGCTACCAAGCGCCGCTCTGCAAGTAATACTCCATGTAAATCACACCCACCACTCTTCGAATTAAAGCCATGCTTGATACGGGTGTGTGAGTTTTGTGCACCCCCGCTCTGCCCTGAAGGGGCCCGTCAGCCTGTCACAGATCCCTTATCTCTAGTAGTTTCATCAGTCACTCTGCTCTTCTTCAGTCACTGGTAAACTTGGTGCATATTTTAAATGACGCATGTACTGTCCTTGATGTCTGTGTTTAAATGCATTAAAACTGACTAAACAAAGCAAATCCTCTTCCTTCCTCTATGAGTTATAGAGGCTGTGGCATTTAGGTTTGAAGAAAAAAATCCAAACCATGCTCTGTGCTATAGTGGGGCAGAATGATGATGAGGGCAGCACAGGACTTCCAAGATCGGCACCCACATGGTGTGACAGATTGTGTGACAGTCCTGAGGGTAAAGGGGGTAGGGGTGAAATGAAGGCAAAAGGGCAAATATTCACTGACAAAAAAAAAAGTCTTTTCTTCCCACCCCCAGTTACTCACCTTGATTTAGGAAGTTAATTGCTTTCATGCAAGCATACTCCTCATTGCTCACTTTTAGCTGATGGAACTTGTGATACAGGTAGATGAGCCGCTCAATCACCTCCATCCCTTCATCACTAAATCTGGGGAACAGACACCGGTGTTAATAATGGGCTCTGATTACCAGTGGAGATAATGGAAGGGAGACAGAAGTCACCTACAGCTCCTTAAGGCAGCTAAGATAGGAAAGAGGTTGAGCTTGGGGGAAATGGAATCCAGACACATTTGTGAAAGACAGGTGAATCCATGGGTTGTCTAGAGGCCAAGGCAGCTCATACGAGCTGCTCTTCCCCAGGTCAGTTGGGGGTCAATCAAATCTAAGTTCAAATCCAGCTCCATCACATACAAGCTATGAGACCTCGGGCAAGTCCTCTGACCTCTCTAAGCTTTGAGGACCTCCTCTGTAAAATAATGCTTGCCTGCTTGGGGTAACAAGGGTCACGGGGGTTTGGGATGTAAATGTAGAGAAGTATGACATCGTTAAGATACTGCTGTTGTTGCGATGCAGCCTGTAGTAACAATGGCAGCTACCATGGTGACTCTATGTGAGCTACTGCCACAATGAAGAAAAAGCTGCTGATTGTATTTAAGTTCACTGTTTCCAGCATGGCTGAGGTTATGTACAGGGAACATTTTTACTGGTATCCCTTGACTTCAGCTAGAGAGGGAGGGAGGGAAACATAAATTGAGCCTCCATGTCATGCCAGTTTCTGTGCTGGGCACTTTATGTGCATTATCTCATTTAGTTTTCTCAGCCCTACGTGCTAGGTGAGATTATAATCACCATTGTACAGATGAAAAACTGAAGTTCAAAGAATAGAAGGGACTGGTCCACAAGCACACAGCTGGTTGGTAGCAGAGCTAGAACCTTGAACCTGGGCTAACTCCCTAAGGCCTTGATTTTCTCAATATCTGAGGTAGCATCCATTAGCAGAGAAGACTCAATGCTGACCATGCTGCTTTTTTTTTTTAATGTTTTTTCTTTCAGGAGTGTTTTTTTTTTTAATTTTAATTTTATTTATTTTTGGCTGCATTGGGTCTTCGTTGCTGCACGCGGGCTTTCTCTAGTTGCAGTGCACAGGCTTCTCATTGCGGTGGCTTCTCTTGTTGCGGAGCTCAGGCTCTAGGGGCACGGTCTTCAGTAGTTGTGGCACACGGGCTCAGTAATTGTGGCTCATGGGCTCTAGAGCGCAGGCTCAGTAGTTGTGGTGCATGGGCTTAGTTGCTCAGCGGCATGTGGGATCTTCCCAGACCAGGGCTCGAACCCATGTCCCCTACACTGGCAGGTGGATTCTTAACCACTGTGCCACCAGGGAAGCCCCCATGCTGCTTTCTTTGGATTAGGAGTTAATTCCTTGGGGAAACACCAAGTTTTAGGCAAAGGAGCCCTAGGCTGGGGGACTAATACTCTGCGTCATAGTGGGTAATATCTTATACCAGAAATGGAGATACTCCCAAACCAAGGAGGCAAAGGCTTAGTGGGGAAATAGTTTATAAAAGCTGGGGTCAGGCCCAGCATCCACTCTTCTAGGTGATCCAGATAGGCCTCTGATGCAGCTGAGTCACAAAGAGATGCTTAGCCTCAGAGTTGCTTCCTGGTGACTTGTTCAGATCAGGGTACTACAGCCCCATGCTAGGCAAGAAGCCCCTATCTGGGTAGGGTCCAGAACTCCTGGGAATGTACTACTGCTGTCTGGGTCCTATTGCTTTCTGTGTTGACTGTGAAGGTTTCGCAAGGGCTTGGCTTCCTGGCCAGGCAGGACATTTTCTCTTCCCTTGGGGAAAGCCTGGCTCCTGTTGGGGCCAGAGGCACCTGTACTTCTCAAGCACCAGGGGGGGCCACAGCAGCAGCTACTTGCAATCCGGAGCCCTGACCCTCTGGGTCCCAGTTTGCTAGTTTGAACTACCATGTTTTCTCTGCTCCTGGCCCAATGGCTTTTAATACGTTCTCAGATTGGCTGATAGACACACTTACATTTAATAACCACTATAATAACCATACCTATTATTCTACCATTTGTTGAGTGTTTGCTACTTGCCAGGCCCTTTGTTAAATATTTTACATACATCATTTCATTGGATACTTCCAATAAATCCACAAAAAAGGATACTATAATCCTCTTTGTTCACTTGTGGAAACAACGGCTCAGAGAGGTTATTTACTGTGCCCTTATTGTATTCTTACATTTTACCCTCCTGATAATCTGTGAGAAAAGTAGTATCACCTTCATGTTAGGGAAGAGGAAGCAGAAGAGATGCCTTCTCCAAAGTTCTAAGTGAATAAAACAAATTAGTGGTGGTGGGGACAAGGTTTAAACCCAAGTTTTCTCATTCCAAGTCTGTTGCTTTCTCAGCACTACACTGTCCATTCCCTGACTGTCTTGTTCTTAACTGGCAACTGGGAAAGGCTACCACATGCTACCACAGGGGATACCTCAGGAGGTCTGTGTTCGCAGAGCAACTCAGCTCAGGGCCCAACCCAGAGTGGGTGTCGGACTCGCTGCAGTGCATAGAACTGCCCCTCCGCTGCCTCCATGATGCTGAGACCCGCAGGAAGCAGTATGCCTGTGAGTGAAGATCACTCCTCATCACAGTACTTTGTCAGCTACTTCTGTTCTTGCGAGGGAAAAGGTCTTTACTAAAAATGCCTATCAGTATCTGTTTGGAAGGGTGGGGAAGAGATGGGATGGGGTAGGGCTTAAAAAAGGAGGATGCAGCAGTGTCAGCATCTGTCTGGTGGCCGAGCAGCATAGCAAGTAAAGATAACACTCTCTCCCCTCATCAGTAACCTCTTGCCGCAAGCGCTCACTCTGGCTCTGCAGAACCTGCAGGTGTGTGGCTACCAGCCAGACCCCTAGACAGCAATGCTAAACCTATTCCCAGTTGAGTCTTGACCTGAGGGACACAAAGGAACTCCCACATGCCTGGCCTGAGTATATGACCCAGATCTGCCCTCTCTCTTGGGGAGAGCACATACCCTCTTTCCCAAGCTTCCTAGGATAGGCAACCAGCATGGACCCCTGGCAGCCAGCCCAGCAGCCCCCACTCAATCTCCACAGCCTGACTGCAAAGATTTCCTCCACACCCCGCATCCCGCCCCTTGATAAACAAATTGTTCTCTGTTCCATGGGCCTGCTTTCTCCTGCAGCCGTGCCTCCTCCACATCTGCCCACTCCACAGTTCTAACGCCCCTGTATTCCCTGTCTACAAATTATCAACATTCAAAGCCTGAAAGTTGGACAAACACACCCATTCTTCTTCTAGGTTACCATTACACAAGCATGTTAGGACAAGGAAAACATTCCTGCCAGGATCCCCCAAACCACTGGACCATTCAGTCAGCAATTGAAGCTGACACTGTGTAAGTTATGTCCCATTAAGGGGGCTGAAAGGCCCAGTTGTCTCTTTTTCACTCATCTAAATGCACCTACTCCCAGAAGCAGTCATCAGCCACATCCTTAGAGGAATTGCCATCTCAGCACCCACATATAGACTCCAAGGAGAAAAGTAAGACTGCAGCTCCAGGACACATTCCAGAAAGTCAAACTTTTGAGAAGGCTGAAAAATTTAGTAATGGTAAAGAATCTGGGCTTTAGAGCACAACAGATCTAGATGGTAATCTCAACTCCATCTCTTTTAGCTTTAGAGCCTTGAGTTTTCACCTCTCTGAACCTCATGCTCCTTCCTCATGTGTGGAACAGGGTTAATATTAGTACAGTCTCTTAGGGAAGTGGTGAGGACTAAACAAATGTTTGCAAAGCACTTAAGATGGAATTTGGCACAATAAACAGTCTATAATTGTTAGCTACTATCATTATTAACAGCAGCAGCAGCATCACTCGTGTTATCACAGCAAAAAGATAAGACTGTGTTTCCTGAAACTTACAGCTAGGGTCTTAGCAGGGAAGCTGTGAGGTAACTTTCCAGAGATCTGGCAGAAATGGAGATAGTGTTCACGAGATAGAAGTGTCCATTAAAGCCCATCTAGTGCAAGGCATCTTCTCCTAAGAGTGAAGGAGTCTTGATTAGGGCCAGGAGCAGTCACTGGCTGGTGCTACAATCTGCTTTAAATCAAATTCACCCGGCTCACTGTCTGATAACAGCCTGATTAAGGAAAATGGGCACCATAAATTTGATTCAATATTTGAGAAGAGAAAAGGAGGTGGTCATGTATCATCTGGGAAAAGTCTTTCATGACAGCAGGAACTCGCTTGCACTCAACAGTTGTGAAAAAGTAAAGGCATTTTGTGGGAGTGGGAGTAACGCCAGAGTAGGCAAGGTAGGGAAGAGCTGTGGCCAACTACAGACTCCATGCTCTCCACAGTCTGGGGACTGCCTTACAGTGATGAACCTGATTCCAAAGGTTCTCGTACTTCCATTTCCTCTGGCCTCCTGGGCAGTTCCACATGCATCTCAGACTCAACAGACCCCAAGTCAAACTCAGAGCGGCTCATCTCTCAACCTGTTCTTCCCAGGCTCCATTATCTTCGCTAAGAGAATTGGTGTCCACCTGCCTGGCAGTATCCCCAACTTTTCCACTCACTGAGGTCTCACTGACTTTACCTCCCTGTCATCTCTTAACTCTGTGCTGCCCTCTCTATTCCCATCGTCACTGCTGCCTTGTCCAGGACTTGTTTATTTTTACCTGGGCTATGGAACAGCTTCCTACACAGCCACTGTCTTCTAGCCTTGTCTATGCAATCCATCCTGAACTTTATAGCCACAGGGATCTTTCCAAAATGCAACTTGACATGTAATTGCTCTACTTAAAAATGTCCCATGACTTCATACTATTCACACAATAAAATCCGAGTTTTTCTGATTAGCATTTGAGCACCTTCATGACTCGTCTTTCCTGTACCTTTCTCTCCTGTCATTTCTCCCCTAATTTCTCTGCTCTCAGATATATCCTCTCTATACCCTAATCCACAGGATTGCTTTTTGTTATCTGCACAAACCAACCACCCAGAATCTCTAACTTCTAGGACTCTGTGTTATTCCCTGCCTGCCTCTTATTCTCTATATCTACCTAGAAAAATGCCACTTCAAGATGCAGCTCAAACGTCTTTTCCTCTTTGGCAACCATTCCCTGATTATGCAAGTAGAGGTACTCACTCCTTAGTCTATGCTTTCACAGTCCCTCATATGCCCCTCAATCTCCACTAATATCACCCTGAACTGTAGATTCTATCTGCTTCTATTTGCCCCCCAATCCCCTAAACCAAGAATATGGGCTCTCATCTCAGAAACCATGTCTGTATTATCTGTTATCCCAACACCCCTCCTCCAGGCACACACAACAGGTGCTCAATAAATGGGCATGTTGAACTAACATGTTGAAGTTTAACTTGTATTTTTCCATTGAAGGATTCCACAGTGGAGTGAGAGTCCTAACAACGAATCTACTTCTTATCCTCAGAACCCACTTGCAAGCTCAGCTGCAACATGTGTTCCAGAGTTAGCACTGTTCAATACAACTTTCTGTGACGATGGAAATATATATATATACATCTGCAACTGTCCAATACAGTAGCCACTAGCCACATGTGGCTCCTGAGCACTTGAACTGTGGCTACTGTAAATGAGGAACTGAATTTTCCATTTTAATAACTTAAATAGCCACCTGAGGCTAGCAGCTACTATACTTGATAGTGCAGCTCTAGATTCTCCTTGGTAAGGACCCTTCCTAGAAAATAAAACTAGTTCAGCTGCTAGTTCAGCTAGTTCAGCTGAACTAGCACTCAGCTAGTTCAGCTGCTACTGGTCCCTGCCTTGCTCTCGGGGCTCAAGGGATTGGAAACAGTGGGATGGGGTGTCTTTCATGAAGCTTAAAGCCACGGAGAACCCTGCATGGCCAGTGATCCTTGCCTACCTGCAGAGGGCATGGAGAAACTCACCATTCTATAGAGAGGGGAGCCCACAGGCTGACTTTGTAGGCAGCCTCAGGCTGCACTGGTGGATTCCAGGCAAATAGGGAGGCCAGGCTCACTAGGCCAGCTCTGCAAACCCTGACAATATTAGAGCAGGCTGACTGCTATACAAACACTCAGTCAGCCCAGAGATACAGAGCAGGAGACAGGAATTTGATGGAAACAATGAATTAGAGGCTCAAGACAAGGGGTTAGGTTATCTGCAAAATCAGATGGCTCTGTTTAAGGACAAAATGTCATCTGGGTTAAAAACTCTGTCATTTATAGATTACCATCAAGCCTGTAAGCATCATTAATAAGGAAATATTAGAAAACCAGGGGGAGAAAGTACCCAGACTCCTCCCTCCCTCAGCTGTGCAAAGGGCCCTTGAAGGTGTTAGAGCTTCGCTCCCAGCCTAAGTCTCAACTTATCTTTACGCCATGGTGATTAAGTGGCAGAGGGAGATGCACCTCAGTCCTGTGTAGAGAAGTTTGGGGGCTGGTACTCTACCTTCTCCAGCTTTCTTCGATGGAGGAACCTTTTCTTCCCTCTCTCTTGGTGCTCTGGAATCCCATGACTTCCATTATTTTAAACTGTCTAATAAAGGTGAACTATTGAAAGGGCTTTTAAATGCGATTTAAACTTTATGTTTCACATGGATAAATCAGTAAGTCAGAAAAATTGTATCAAGAGATCATTTTTCCTGATTTTGGGGTATTACCATGTGCTCCAGGTCTCCAAAGTGAGTGAGGAAAAGACCTGCTCTAGGCAGGGAGGTTAGAAGGATCCTAGCTGGCTGCGATGAAACTTTATGCCAGAAAACATCGAGGAGGAGAGTTTAGTATTTCAGTCCCATTCTCCTATCTCACTGCATCTGAGATACAGTGAAAGAGCCTAGACTTTCAGTTGGGCAGGCATAGGTTCAAATCCAGGCTCTGGGTTCAAATCCAAAACCCTCAAGGGTAGGCCCCTCTGAACTTCAGTTTTCTCATCTATAAAATGGGCATAACAACACCTACAGTGCTGGAGACTGTGACAAAGAAAGATAATAATGTAAAATACCAAGCCCAGTGCTTGGCACACAGTAGGTACCACAATAACTCCTGAGTCTTTTTCTTGGATTGTAAACTACAGCTCAGAGCCCCTCACCTTGTAGGAAATGTTCTTTCCAGATACATTATCTTATCTCAGTAATCTAGATGTGACCAAAATAACAGCTTAGCACTTGCTAAGCTTTGCTGCACATTATCATTTATCCCTCACAACTACCTTGTTGGGGAGATACTGTCATTACCCCACTTTATAAATTCAGAACCTGAGGATCAGAGACTTGACCAAAGTTACAAAGCTAGTCAGCAGCAGAGTGAAGATTCAAGTCCAGCCACGTGTGGCTTTAATGCCCATCCTTTGGAGTGTCAGGAAGCCCTGCCTTGCAGAGATGACAATGGTTTGGTTGCCTGAGACTTTCTCCCCAGCCAGCAGCTCTCACCTATGTAGTTCTTCATCAGAGGGTGAGTACTTGGCGGTGACATCAGCCAGCTCCCCGAAGATCTGCTTGCTGTAAACAGTGAGGGAGGACAGCAGGATTAATTCCTGCCACGTAGAGCTCAGGAGGCACGTGTAATCCTTGATTGAGAGCTCGCAGAAGAAAGGCAGTTTCTTGATCCAGGCAATCTGCCTAAAAAGCAGCTCGTCAGCCAGGCGGCAAAGCAGGGCAAATAGCTCTGCTTGAGTCACAGCATATCTGGGGGGGTAGGAACAGGAGAAATTTACTTCTAGTGGCCAGAATGGTGAGGATGGGGGCAAAGGGAGAGAGTACTCCTAAGGGCACAAAGGGTCTCTGGCAGTGGGCTCCTTGCCCTTGACCAAGCATCTCCAGCTCCATTCAATTCAGTTTAATGATAAAGGGACAGGACTGGGGCCAGCAGTAAGCTCAGGGCTGGAGGAGCAGATTTGATAAGAAAAGGTTGCAAAGGGGAAAGGAGGCTTAGAAATTTGTGCAATTATCAGGGAGTATGACTTTTAATGCTCCATGTGTTAGAAGAAAATTCCGTCACTTTTGCACCAGTTTTGGAAATGAGGGCTCCATTAGGGTGAATCTGGTGCCTACTCAATACAGGGATTGGCACAAAAATGAGCCTCGGGGCGAGATGGCTGAAAGAGAAGAGAACAGGTTCAGAAGCTTTTCTTGCTCTCATTGCACCCCCTGGTGGTGCGAGTTCAGGAAAGTAAACTACTGCGGGATGGAAGGAGCAGGGCATTTCTCATCTCTGGGCTGGAGGGGATAGGGTCCCAGTTTTCTTTCTCTCAAGGCCCCTGTCATGACTCTTCCCCACACCCCCACAACAGATTTATAAAGGTTTTGGTGGTGGCCTTCTTGTGGCAGACATCTGAATTTCCTCTTCTGAAATTGGAAACTAGCTTAAGAAATCTCAGGATACCTTTTGGAGCAGAGGGGGCAGTCTAAGCTTAATAACACTCAAACAGCCTATGCTCCAGGCTAAATGAATAATGAGTAGAGCAATGGGTGGGCTGAATTATTATCTACTCAGGCAGAGCTGACAGGATTGAAAGAGTATTCCCTCCACCCACTCAGGCCTGCACACAGAGCACACGGCCCTAGGCTACTGATGAGTATGTTGACTACGGATACAGACAGGCCACAACCAGTTAGTGCCTTGAGTGCCCTGTTAAGAAGACTAAACTTAATGTATGATTATTCCCAGAATTACACCTCATCTCTGGCACAGAAGCACTCAGACCCATTCCAGAGACTGGCGTACCTCGGCCCAACTAGAAACAAAAGTCCTTTAATCCCAACTCCATAGGGATTGATAAATAGCCCCCACTCTATGAGAAAAGATGCTCAAGAGAAAAATGAGGGAGCACTAACTTCAACGATAAGCAAAGATTTGTCCTCTGATGCTCGAGTCATTGCTTATTATCCCCCAACTCATTCCAAAGCCTGAGGTACAGCAGCCAGGGATGAAGATGGGTGTGGGGTAGGGACCACTTTGAAGCTACAGGGCTAAATAGACCAAGGCTCACTCACCCATCTTCAATCAACATGGGCGTGCCCAATGGCTCCAGGTCCTCGGCTGACACCAGCTGATGAATCAGACTATATGACTGGGGATCCAGGCTGCGAGCTTGTGGGGGCAGAAGTGGAGAGTGGGCAGAATAGCTAAAAAGGTGCGGTATATATTGATAGTGTGGAGGCACAGACATCCCCATGTATTGATCCCTGAATGCCATGAATCCATTTAGTTCCACAGACCTACTGGAGAGAAAAGTCTCATGTCAAGCAGAAACATCGCAGGTCTACTGCCTACTCAAAGGAAGTGAGCTAGGACGTGGCTCAGGTGTTCTCTGGCCATGCACTCTGTCTTCATTAAGCTAAGGACATAATCAATGGTTACACGCATGTCTCCCCTACTAGATGGGGTCTCTGTGCAAATGTGCATATGTGTGGCTCACCTCTGGACACCCAGAACTTGGCAGAGCTGTACTGAAAAACACTGGTTAAATGACCTCTCTGTACAGGTGCCACATTTGGAGAGTTTCATAGAATATTCATAGACTATGATGACAAAGGTGAGTGTTTGTATTTTATACTGCTAGGACAACTAAGTCAGAAACAGGCTAAGTACCTTGCCAGGCCACAAAACAAATCCAGCACCTAGCAAAGAACCTGGCATGTGGCAACAACTCCCTAAACATTCAAAGGAAGGAACAAACTAAGGAACAAACGAATGAATGAAAGTTATAATGAAATATCAAGAGAAAGGAATATTCTTATCTTCCCCACCTTTCTTGGAGAAATCTAACAGTCAACTAGTTTTACCTAGATGACCCCTCCTGTAACAGGGGCTGGCAAACTATGGTCCATGGCCTGTTTTGGTAAATGAAGTTTTATTAGAACACAGCCACACTCATTCATTTACATATTGTCTCTGGCTGCTTCCAGACTACAATGGCAGAACTGAGTAGTTGAGACCTAGACTGTGTGGATTGCAAACCCTAAAATATTTACTATCTGGCCTTTATAAAAAATGTTTCTCAACCCCTGTCCTAAAATAAAGATTTCTGGAGAAAGAAAATCTTCCTTGGTAGCTGATGGCTATATTTCACACCTAACAACTAACTTAAGATATCATTCTAGAACCAAGAGTCTTCAAACTGGTATTTCATGACACCAGCAAATCTAACTTGAAAAGTTCTCACTGTTTCCTAAAATTTATAATGTGAAAATCTTCACTCTTGCTGAGACAGAGAAATGATAACTTAATTCGATATTGTCAATGTGGTTTTTTTTTAAATGATAAAGTAAGTGAGAGAAAAGAGCTACAATTAAAATGTTATTCTGTTAGGTGAAGAATGTATGGGCACGGATAGTGGCTATAGCACTTTATCAATCTGTGGAAGAGACTGCTGACATTTTCAAGGTCTTTAGCTAAAAAATGGGCTGTAAAATGCTGCTTTGCATCATCGTCACCCCAACCCCAAAAGACTGAGGAAGCAAGAGTACAATGGCTGAGACGGACTGGCAGGAATACCCAGCCCAGCTCAGAGGTTGCTTGTGGGTCCATTCTTTGGGTGATCCCTAGATGATGTTGGGTTTGCCTTGAAGCTCACCTGGAGGACAGTGTGGAGCCTGGTGAGGGCTGGTTGCTCTCTGAAGCCCTGTTCCCAGGGGAACTGTGGTCGCTGTCACCATGGTTGCTCCAGTGAGTGGCCTCTTCCTCAAATTCCTGCCCAGACATAATCCTTTCGATCTCTTCCTCTGATATCTTTGACAAGGAATTGATATATGTTAGACTGGGTGTTCCTTCTTTAGGACTGAGAACTTATTTAAATGTCATGGGGCTTCTTAGAACTCTCTAGAGAGAAAGACAAATTCCCTCCCCTCCACCCACATACTCCAGGTCTCTCTCTCACTAATCTTAGGACAGCTTGGTTGCCTGCCTGCCAGCACTATGGCTCACCATGGCATTCCTTTTGTCCATTTAGCCTCCTCCCAGCCACAAAGCCTCTAGGTTCCTCAACACTCCTCTTTGTCCTTAGTCTATTCTTTCCTGCCGCTGAAACACCACTCTTCAATAACAAACTCCTACTTGCCATTTAAGACCCAATTCAAATGTCACCTTCTTTTTGAATCCTTCTATTACTAAGCGCAGACAGAATTTTAGGTCCTTCTTCTATCCACTCATAATTCTGTGTATTCTGAGAGAGGCAGAATACCATAATGGTTAAGAGTTTGAATTTTACACTCAAATCACCTTTGTTCTAATCCAGGTTCTGCCACTTTCTAGTTGTACAATCTTGGGCAAGTCATACAACTATTTAAACCTAAGTTCCTTCACCTGTATAGTGGAGAGAATAATAGTATCTATCACATAGGACTGTTTTGAGGATTAAATTAATATATTATCACATGTTTAGAAAAGGGCCTAGCACATAACAACTATTATGGAAGGCTGACAATGATATCCTGATTATTACTGTTATTTTTATAGCACTTATGGTAATGTATCATAAAAATATCCTCTGTAAGACCTTAGGCTATGACAGGATCTAGAAAAAAGCAGTACTCAAATAAATGTATGTTGGATAAATGAATAAATGTCCACTTACTAAGTACTGACTATATACCTTTGCATGAGATTTCTTAGTAAGAAAGACATTTCTAAGCCTACTGAATAAAAGAAGAAACTGTAGCTCAGACAAGCAAATTGACTTGCCCATGTCTGAGCAGGAGTTTGAGGAAGAGGCCAAAGTAGCCAAGTATTCAGTCCAGTGCTCTAGCTACTATGCCATATAGGGAGTGGACACACACTTCTTCTCTAAAGTGTTTAATCCAGAGTTGAGGCCAAGCTGGCTAAAGTCAGCACACAGAATGAGAGTGAGTGCTGAGGAAAAAGAGCCAGATGAATTTTTGTTTCTTGTTCCTATGGAAAGCCTGGGAGGACATTTTCTCCCAAGTCTGTCTGACACAAACCTACATACTTCTTTGCCTGTGAGGGAACCTTGAGCTGCTCCAGTCATAGATATAAATAGGCATTTAGAACTGGAAGTTAGCCAACACAGAGGACTTTGAGGGAAAACGAGAAATGTTTAACTGGTATTCAAGTTGAGTGATTGGTTTTAAATAGTTTGGGCTGCATATTGAATTAGAGGGTTTGTCTTTTTTTATTCAGTCACATGTAGCAAAAAACCCAAATCTTTTCTCTTAGAGGTCCTTATAACACTGAAATCATTGTTTACATTTTATAAGACACATGAAGACAAATGGTGCCATCAAATTACAAGCCATCTACTGAGGCCCCGAATGCGCAGCCTCAGTGACGGTGGTGAGAGCAAAACCAGAACGTCGAGGTCATGGAAGTACTTGAGCTTGGTAAAAAGGGCCAGTTATGGTAAAATCAAGCTTATTCCAGCTGGAAGTCAAAGTTGGACTGTACTTGTCTCTCCCTGAGGGTCTCATGGGACACTAAGCAATCATTAATGTATTGAACAGGGGATGGAACTTGTTGGGAGTGCTTGAATCTGGGTGTAAATCTCATCTGTCATTCCCTAGCTGGGTACTTCCTGTTGGGCAAGTCACTCAAGTTCTCTGAGCCTTAGCTCCCTCATTGGTAAAATGGAGATAATACCACTTCCCTCATAGCTCATGATTCCCTCCACTGGGTGCTGGAGCAAAGAAGCATACAGGTTTGAGTCAGATAGACTTGGGAGGTTAATCTAAGATAAAGTTATTAAGTGAAGGTGCACAATAGGTGCTCAATAAATGGAAACTCTATCACTTTTTTTTTTTTTTAAAGATGTTGGGGTAGGAGTTTATTTATTTATTTATTTTTGCTGTGTTGGGTCTTCATTTATGTGCGAGGGCTTTCTCTAGTTGTGGCAAGTGGGGGCCACTCTTCATCGCGGTGCACAGGCCTCTCACTATCGCAGCCTCTCTTGTTGCGGAGCACAGGCTCCAGACGCGCAGGCTCAGCAGTTGTGGCTCACGGGCCTAGTCGCTCTGCGGCATGTGGGATCCTCCCAGACCAGGGCTCGAACCCGCGTCCCCTGCATTAGCAGGCAGACTCTCAACCACTGTGCCACCAGGGAAGCCCACTTCTTATTTTTAATTAAACACGGTTAAGAACTTGGAGATAACAGCTCTCTCTTCCTAACACACCACCTAGAAACAGTAAAAGACTAAAAGGAAAATTATATGCCCAGTATCAAAAACCCAAAAGCAATGACAGATGAAATAGGTTTTTCTGAGCATCAGCCTCCTCAATTCTGGAGAGAACACAGAGTCTGGAGATGTAAATGACTGAGGATCCCTTGTCATGGTGAGAGAGCCACAGAGGGTACTCAAAAAACATTAGGTAATAGTGAGGAAGGTTTTTCATTGAGGAAATGCTTAAGAATTCTCCCCAATGGATAAACTTTCTATTGTATCTAAGTATAAAAAGAAGAAATACAAATAAGGCCATATATGAAAAGCCCATAGCTAACATCATACTCAGTGGTGAAAAACGGAAAGCTTTTCCTCTAAGATCAGGATCAAGACAAGGATGCCCACTCTTACCACATCTATTCAAGATAGCACTAGAAGTCCTCGCCAGAGCAATAGGCAAGAAAAAGAAACAAAAGGCATCTAAATCAAAAAGGAAGAAGTAAAACTATCTCTGTTCACAGAAGACATATGATCTTATATGTAGATAACTTAAAGATGTCACCAAAAAACTATTAGAACTAATATAAGAATTCAGCAAAGCTGCAGGATACAAAGTCTACATAGAAAATCAGTTGCATTTTTATATACTAATAATGAATTATCTGAAGAGAAAATTAAGAAAACAATCTCATTTACAATAGTATCAAAAAGAATAAAATAGAGGCTTCCCTGGTGGCGCAGTGGTTGAGGGTCCGCCTGCTGATGCAGGGGACATGGGTTCGTGCCCTGGTCCGGGAAGATCCCACATGCCGCGGAGCGGCTAGGCCCGTGAGCCATGGCCGCTGAGCCTGTGCTCCGTAACGGGAGAGGCCACAGCAGTGAGAGGCCCGCGTACCACAAAAAAAAAAGAATAAAATACTTAGGAAAAAACTAAGGAGGTGAAAGGATTGTACACTGCTGAAAGAAATTAAAGACATAAATAAATGGAAAGATATCCTGTGTTCATAGATTAAAAGACTTAATATTGTTAAAAAGTCCATACTATCCAAAGTGTTCTACAGATTCAATGTAATCCCTATCAAAATTCCAATGGCATTTTTTTGCTGAAAAAAACAATCCTAAAATTCATATGAAACCACAAAGAACCCCAAATAGCCAAAACAATCCTGAGAAAAAACAACAAAACTAGAGGCCTTGCACTTCCTGATTTCAAAACATATTACAAAGCTAAAGTAATCTAAACAGTAACATACGGCACAAGGACAGACATACAGAGCCCCCAAATAAACCCAGACTTATGGTCAAAAGATCTTTGACAAAGATGCCAAGACTACACAATGGGAAAAGGAGAGTATCTTCAACAAGTGGTGTTGGGGGCTTCCCTGGTGGCGCAGTGGTTGAGAGTCCGCCTGCCGATGCAGGGGACACAGGTTCGTGCCCCGGTCTGTGAAGATTCCACATGCCGCGGAGCGGCTGGGCCCGTAAGCCATGGCCTCTGAGCCTGCGCGTCCGGAGCCTGTGCTCCGCAATGGGAGAGGCCACAACAGTGAGAGGCCCGCGTACGGCAGAAAAATACAAAAAAAAACAAGTGGTGTTGGGAAAATTGGATATCCATATGCAAAAGAATAAAATTAGAGTTTTACCTTATGTCATATGCAAAAAGCAACTCAGTGTATTAAAGACTTAAACATAAGACCCAAAACAGTACAACTCCTAAAAGAAAACACAGAGAAAAAACTTCTTGACATTGGCCTTGGCAATAATTTTTCTTTTTTTAATTGAAGCATAGTTGAGTTACAATATTGTGTTAGTTTCAGGTGTATAGCATAGTGATTCAGTATTTTTACAGATTCTATTCCATTACAGGTTATTACAAGACAATGGGTATAATTCCCTGTGCTATACAGTATTATCCTGTTGCTTATCTATTTTATATATAGTAGTTTGTATCTGTTAATCCCATACCCCTAATTTGTCAATGACTTCTTGAATATGACATCAAAGCAAAAATAGAAATACAGGATTACATCAAACTAAAAGACTTCTGGCAAAGCAAAGGAAACAATCGACAAAGCGAATAGGAGACTTCCAGAAAATTTTTGCAAACTATGTATCTGATAAAGGGTTAATATTCAAAATATATAAGGAATTCCTACAACTCAATAGCCAATTAACTAATTAATCAGCCTGATTAAAAAAAGCAAATACTAGGGACTTCCCTGGTGGCACAGTGGTTAAGAATCTGCCTGCCAATGCAGGGGACACAAGTTCAAGTCCTGGTCCAGGAAGATCCCACATGCCACAGAGCAACTAAGCCCATGTGCCACAACTACTGAGACTGCACTCTAGAGTCTGTGAGCCACAACTACTGAGCCCACGTGCCACAACTACTGAAGTCCGCCCGCCTAGAGCCCGTGCTCTGCTACAAGAGAAGCTACCGCAATGAGGAGCCTGCGCACCACAACGAAGAGTAGGCCCCACTTGCCGCAACTAGAGAAAGCCCACGTGCAGCAACAAAAACCCAACACAGCCAAAAATAAATAAATAAATATTTTTTAAAAAGTAGCAAATACTTGAATAGACATTTCTCCAAAGAAGACATACAAATACCCAACAGGCATATGAAAAGATGCTCAACATCACTAATCATCAGGGAAATGGAAATCAAAGCCATAATGAGAAATCACCTCATGCCTATTAGGATAGCCAGTATCAAACAAGCAAGCAAGGAAGCAAGCAGACAAACAAACAAAAAGCTCCAGAAAATAAGAAGTGCTGGAGAGGATGGGGAAAACTGGAACCCTGTGCACTTGGGTGAGAATATATAAATAAAATGGTGTGGCGACTATGGAAAACAGTACGGAGGTTTCTCAAAAACTTAAAAACAGAATTATCATATGACACAGTAATCCCACTCGGTATTTATCCAAAAGAGTTGAAATCAGGATCTTGAAGAGATATCTGCACTCTCATGTTCCCAGCAGCCAAGGCCATGTTCACTTTAGCCAAGAGGTAGAAACAACCTAAAATGTCCATCGATGGATGAATAGATAAACAAAATGTGCTATATTCTATTTACAAAAGCCAGGAAATGGAAGCAACCTAAATGTCCATCAACACAGGAATGGATAAAGAAGGTGTGGTACATACTACTCATGGAATATTACTCAGCCATAAAAAAGGAATGAAATAAAGCCATTTGCAGCAACATGGATGGACCTAGAGATTGTCATACTGAGTGAAGTAAGACAAAGAAAATATCATATGATATCACTTATATGTAGAATCTTAAAAAATGGTACAAATGAACTTATTTACATAACAGAAATAAAGTCACAGATGTAGAAAACAAACTTATGGTTACCGGGGGGAATGGGGGGGGGATAAATTGGGAGATTAGGATTGAGATATAGACACTACTATATATAAAACAGATAACTAAAAAGGACCTACTCTACAGCACTGGGAACTCTACTTAATACTCTGTAATGACCTATATGGGGAAAGAATCTAAAAAAGAGTGGATATATGTATATGTATAACTGATTCACTTTGCTGCAGAGCAGAAACTAACACAACATCATAAAGTCAACTATACTCCAATAAAAATTAAAAACACAAAGCAAAAACAAACAAAAACCAAAAAATGTGCTACATACATACAGTGGAATATTACTCAGCCTTAAAAAAGAAGGAATCCTGTCATATGCTGCAACATGGATGAAACTTGAGGACATTATGCTAAGCAAAATAAGGCAGTCACAGAAGGACAAGTCCTGCATGATTCCACTTATATGAGGTATCAAAAGTTGTCAAACTCTTAGAAGCAGAAAGTAGAATGGTGGTTGCCAGGAACTGGGGGGAGGATGAAATGAGGAGTTGCTGTTCAATAGGTATAAAGTTTCAGTGATAAGATTAAGAAGTTCTAGAGATCTGCTGTACGGAATGTGCATATAGTTGACACTACTGTACTGTATACTTAACAATTTGTTAAGGAGGTGTATTTCCTGTTACATGTTTTTTACCACACAAAAAAGAGCAGCTATGAATGGAGACCGAAATAAATTAATTTGCAAGAGACACATATGACTTGAATAAATGAATAAAAATGTTTGATTTTAAAAAGAGAATGAATGCAGCACACACCCCACACCTGAGTGCATATGTGTACCAAGCTCATGTGACAGAAAACCCTCCCATATATCATCAGCGTATGTCTCAAACCAACTCTGAATTCCTGTCTTTCTCTCATTCCCTCACATTCAATTGCATAAATCCTATCAATTTTACCTATTAAACATTTCTTGAATCTATTCCTTCTCTTCAATCTGCACTATCACTGTCCTACTTGAAACCACACTGTCTATATCTCTCGCCTGGACTTCTGTAAAACCCTTTTAACTGCTTTTTCTCTGCCGCCAGTTTCACTGACCCTTACCCAGCTCCTCATAAACAATTTACATGGCTAGAACGATCTTTCCAAAATGCAAATTTGACCATATCCCTCTTTCTACTTAAAACCTTTTAGTAGTTGCCTCTTGGTCTACCCCCATAATTCTTGAATCATGGTCCCTGCCCACTAGGGTACTGAAGGATTCACTTCATGGGTCGTAAGCAGATCCAATTCTCTATCATGATGAAGTTCTTCTGCTGGCCAAGTAAGAACAAGCGATGCAGGCTGGCCCCACAAAGGCTTTACTGAAGGAGCTATAATCAAAGTTAGTTGAAGGCCACTTTTTAGAGAACTGATTCCAAACTCAAGGAATCTGCCTTATCTCCT
This sequence comes from Leucopleurus acutus, assembly GCF_964270905.1. NCBI lineage: Eukaryota > Metazoa > Chordata > Mammalia > Artiodactyla > Delphinidae > Leucopleurus > Leucopleurus acutus. The sequence goes on along the minus strand of NC_139150.1, from coordinate 10,731,422 downwards.
GCCACTTCACAACATGTGCCCAGTGCTCTAGCCTGAGTGAATGAACTCCTTGCCATTCCTTGAAGATTCCTTGTACAGTCTATTCTGTCTAGCAGGAATAAAAGATGTTTGGGTTTCCACCCCTTCTCAACATAGCTAATTCTTCCTTTTCCTTGAAGACTCAGTTCAAACTTTATCTTCTCCAGGAAGTCTTTCCTGAGTGTCTTCAGTCCTCAACCATGGCTCTGGTCCAAACAGAAAAGAAGCCCCTTCTTTCTGTACTCCCTGGGCAACCTCTGTTATCACCCACTGTATTATGATGTCCGTTTACATATCTGTCTTTCCCACTACACTGAATTTACAGTACAGGGGGCCTGGTACAGAGTAAGTAATACTGAGTAAATGTTTGTGGAACTGAATGGGTATTACCTTCCCTACTTTACAAACAGGCAATCAATGAACTTTCTGCTGAAATATCTTTAGTGACACTGAACAGCAAAGTAGTCTTGCTGATTTCTGCCAGACTAAGTAACTACAACCTTAAGTGACTGACATAAAAAGTCCTCTGGGAAATTCCCTGGTGGTCCAGTGGTTAGGATTCCGTGCTCTCACTGCGGAGGGCCTGGGTTCAACTCCCGGTCAGGGAACTAAGATCCCATAAGCCGCGTGGCGTGACCAAAAAAAAAAAAAAAAAATCCTCTGGATGCTTTAGAACCAGAATTGGATTCATCTTCTGTAAAAATCCTTAGGAAGAGTTGAGGCATCACAAGTGGAGCTTTAACCATTATCTTATATATTTAAGATTTTCAAAGCACTTTCATATCCAGGCTCTAAAAGCAGTTTCACAGTTATGAAAGTAAAGATGGCTCCCCCTAGCAGCAGATAAGAGGATCAAGGTGAGCAGCTACAGGAGCATCTGGAGGCCTGAGCTTTCAGGGTAGATCACAAAGAGTAAGTCCTAGAACTCACCTGGACTGGCCCAATGCTCTTATTCCGGCCTCCAGGCATGCCATCTTCTCTGATTGCTGGAAGGAAACATAAGTTAAGACAGTAAGAAGCATGCCCACAGAAGTCTAGGCACAAAAAGAGAACTTATTTGGCCAAAAGCATAAAGTAGTAATTGGTGAAGCTAAGATTAAAACACCGATCTTTCTGGACCCAAAGCACATATTCTTTCCATCATTCCAGGCTAGCTCATAGGCAGCAGATACTTTTGGGTCCCCAAAGCACTGGATACACACTACACACACTGTATACATTCAATATGCTCAACAAAGATGACAGCCTTATTAATAGTCCTACAGTTACAAATAACCCACCAAGATAATGCATTTGAAGGCCTTGATAAATTCAAGGGGGCGGGGGGGGGGGAGATAAAAAGAATACTCCCATTTTAAAATAAAATATTTTTTATTTCTAGTTTAGGTTTGAGACTAATTTGCAGGATGAGGAAAACAGGTTTTTTGTTTTTTAATTACTCAGAATTTTGACCTCATTGGCTCTTTTCTACAAAGGCAGTCAGTAGAGTTCCCTTGCAGTTGATTTCCCACTCATGTAATTCAACAAAAAGAAGTTATTTAGCATTTCCTAACTATAAAAAGCAGACTTTAAATAGTACCAGCCTCATTAACAACTACTAACACTATTACCATCATTGTTTACAGAGTACTTAATACCGGGGCACAGACAAGGAACCCCTGATTTGCAATTACAGAAGGGTTCTGGTGTCTGGCAAAGCTTTCTGGAAAATATAACTTCTGAATCTAGTCTTAAAGGATAAATATGATTTATGCAGGCAGGAAAAGGGTGCTCCAGGTTGAGTGGACAGCATACAGAAAAGCGTCAAGTTGAAAGTAAGCGTGTGTGTGTGTGTGTGTGTGTGTGTGTGTGTGTGTGTGTGTGTGACAGAGAGAGGGAGAGAGGGAGAGAGGGAGAGAGGGAGAGAGGGAGAGAAGGAGAGAGGGAGAGAGGGAGAGAGGGAGAGAGGGAGAGAAGAGTAGCAAGAGATAAGGCTGAAGAGGCCAACTGGGGCCAGATCATAGAGAGCCTTGGATGCCAGGCTAAGAGTATGGACTTTAGCAGAGGAGCCTGAGGATAAGATGGAATGCAGGGGAGGATGTGGTCATGTTGGCATATTTGAAAAATCTTTGTGATGGCAACTGTGGAAGGTGGCTTGGAGAGGGTAATATTAACAGAGAAGTAATGGCATCATGTGAGAGCAAGCTTTGCTATAATACACCTGGCTCCAAAAAAAATTAACACGCACAACCTGTAAAGTCGTTAGGGCAGGGCTGGTTGCCTCAAAAGCTAAGGGCTCCAAGTCTAACAGTTACCTGTGGTAACTGAAAGGCTGACAGGAAGTTCATTTTCCTTAAAGCAGCCATTATTCTTAGTCTTAGAAGATCACACACTCAGAATTAGACAAGCTTGAGTCTAAATCCAGTTTCTGCCAGGTCTGTGTAATTACAGACAAGTTTTTTTCATCTCTCTGAACTTCAGTTTACTTAAGAATAAAGAGGGCTATTGGAACCTGTCTTATGGGGTATTGTGAGGATAATATATAATTTAGCTAAAGCACCAAGCACAGGGCCTGGCATATGAAGTAGGAGGTAACAGCCTGCTTTACAAGGCTGCTGTGAATTTGGGTCAAGAAACATAGACAGCTAGATATATATTATCTAGATGCATGCTGGTTGTTGTCTAGATGCTCTCTTTCAACCTTATTTCAAGTTCTAAACATACTTAAAATTCCTCCTCTGCTGTTCCAGGGTCAATGACAGTCTTCAGATACTCATATTTCCAATACTGATATCTCACACGTCTTTGCTTCAGCTCACAGGTACAGAACAAAGATCTGTCACTGGCAGATAGAACACTGACTATTTCTCACTTGATACTCCACTCTCAGTGTCTTGGAGGTGAGGAAGGAACTCAACTTGCTTTCCTTTTCGTTTAAAGGGCCACAAATCTTAAAGATTTACATCTTGCCAATTTCACCTTCTGATATTTAAAAACTCGTGTTGTCCCTCAACCCCACCTGGAGTAAGAAACTCCTATACATGTTAGATAGTATCATCGGTAAAATTAACCCATGAGGAAAGTATTAGTATTATCACTCCCACTGAACAGATGACTCTAATGCTCAGAAAAATGAAGTATTTTGCTTAGGGTGATAGAAACTAAATATCAGAACCAGACTATCAGATTAAGACCAACCTTCTTTCCAACACTACAATTTCCTGAAGTGTGTGTGCATCCCATTGGAGAAACTAATTTTAGGTGGTGCTTAAACTCTTAATTATACATTTATCCTAATGTGCATTAAAAATACTGATTTGCCATTCACTGAAGTGATAAAAATTCCATTTGAAAATTAACTTTGATTTTTTCAAAAATATAATTTAAAGAAGAACATAAACAACTGGTTTAATCAGAGATGGTAACATCTGTTAAGACGGCATGATACTGCCTGAGGTGTGGGCAGCAATACCACATGTCACAGTGCCTCTGTTAAGAACCTGGATCATATTTTAAAACTTATATTCAGATACATGAGATTGCATTTGATCCTCACAACAACCTTAAAAAGTATATACATTATTATTATCCTATGCAGTTTAGACACGAGGAAACGAAAGCTCAAAGAGGAAAAGCAACTTGCTCAAGGTTATTCGGCGAAGAACTGACAGAGCTGGGATTTCAATTTAGGTTTTCTGATTCTAAAGTTGTGCTTGTTCCTTGATGCTACACTGAGCTAAGAGCAAGTTTTTCAGCAGGGCTGAGAGTCTTCTGGTAGTGAAGTTATTAAAATAAAACAACAGAACAAAGGCCTTCTGGGTATAGGATCACAGGAACAGTTCTGTTGCACCTCTCGTCTAAGCCTAAGAGAATGGCACCAGCTATGGTTCTTCTGTCTACTCAGAAGAAGCACAAATACTTTTTCTGCTCTAGAACTCATGTACCTACTATTCCTCACTTGCTTAGGCCTGGGTAGCCAACCAAACCCAGAAACCAGAAAGGTAGAAAGACACAAAGCTAACTACATCAAAGCGCTGTTCAAAATCCACTGGTGCTTCCCTGTGGTCTATGGGCTAATTAAATACAAGCTCCCTAGCTTGGCATTCAAGATCCTCTGTGATCTGGTTCTTATGGGACTCTCCATCCTCATCTTTAGCCAAAAATGTTACACTGTACCTACAGAGAACTATTTGTTAGTTCTTGAACATGCCATGCTGTTTTACAACACAGTTTTGCCTCTGCACGTGTTGCTGCCTCTATTGAGAAAGAAACTTCACAGTGGAAAAATCTAACACCACCACGTTACCCAAGTGACACCACCTTAACTAAGTGACTCAACTTAAAATGACCAATAATGGGACAAACTTACACCATGTGCTCTAGATAGGATGCACTAAAAGGACACAACATAGCTTTTGTGGCATTCTTGCCAAAACTGCATAACCGCAACCTAATTGTGAGGAAAGTGACAAACCCAAATTAAGGAACGGTCTACAAAATAAATGATTTGTTTTCTTAAAAATTGACAATGTTATTAAAGACAAGAAAAGAATGAGGAACTACTTCAGATAAAAGGATATTAAAAAGACCTAAGAACTAAATATAATGTGTGATTTTGGATTGGCTCCTAGATGAGAAAATAGAAATTGCTACAAAGGACATTGGGATAACAAGTGAAATCTAAATATGGTCTGCAATTAGTTAATAGTATTATGTCATGTTAAATTTCCTGATTTTGATAATAGTGCTGTGGTTATGTTAGAAGGAAAGGGGAATGAAATCTGTAACTTACTCCCAAATAGTTAAGAACACACACACGGAAGAAGAGAGAGGGACAGAAGCGGGAGCCATTTTTACAAAGCTCTAAGTTTGTAAGGAGCTTGAACTTCTATTCCTTCAAGATTCTGCTCAAATATTATCTCTCCTTGAGATTTCTCGGTGCTCCATTTTTATCCTGGTAAAGTGATACGGCAATGCCACAGGATCACTGTCTCAACAATGTCGTTCTACAAACAGCAACCTCCTCCAAGCTTTCCTTAACCTTTTCACTTTTGAACTAGTTATCTAGCAAGTTATGAGACAACAAAGTTACGGGAATTTTAAGTATTTTCGCATAATTACTTAACTGATATGAATTCCCCATGTGGCTCAGTGTAGCTTCCTCTTGCCTCTGATGATTTTAACAATATTTCTCCCATCCCATTTCCTACCCTGCCCCCGCCACCACCACAGTCAATTCATCAAACCAGGAAGCATCCTACACTAATTAGGACACGAGAAAAGTAGGACTTGGTCATGGCCCATGAGAGGATCACTGTCTAATAATGGGGGCAGTGGGGGAAACAGACAAGTACACAGACAAAGAGCACAAGGTGATCAGCGTTATGCAGAGAGCAAAAAAGGGCGATGGAAGCACAAAAGGGTTATATGGTGGGGGGTGGTGTCAGAGAAGGCGTCTTAGAGGATGTTACAAATAAAAGCTGAGTCTAGAATGAAAAGTATATATAGTCAGGTGAAGAAGAGGGGGTAGAACATTCCAGGAAGATGAAACCAAATGTGCAAAGCCCCCAAAACATGAAATATCCCCGAGTTCTTGGAGAACTGGATTATGTGGGAAGAGCAGAAGGGAGAGGGAAGGGATGCCAGAGGTCTTGAGAATCATTCTGAGGAGCCCGACTTTACCTAAAGACTGCAAGATGTATGAGGAGGATGTGTTTCGGGGGTATTGGTGTAGTAGTGGGGATGGACAGAAAGGGCCCAGCCTCTACTCACCACACTTATTTAAATCTCCCCCATTGCTTTGCTAATTAATTTCCTTACCAGCCAAGTTCAAGGTCTGAAAAGATATCTATGTCCAGAGATGGGGGGCATAGGCTGAGTGTAGGCTCACACGTGACAGCTGTATTTTTTAACAGTTAATTTTTAAAATTTTGAGGTTAAGTTTAGATTTATAGAACAATTGCAAAAACAGTACAGAGAATTCCCGTATACTCTACACCCAGCTTCCCCTTCTGTTAACTAAGCTTACATAGCCATAGATCATTCATCAAAACTAGAAAATTAACTTTGGTAGAACACTATTCACCAAAGACTTTATTCAGATTTTCCCAGTTCTATTAATGTCCCTTTTCTGTTCCAGAATCCAATCCAGGATCTCACAATGCATGTAGCAGTTATGTTTCCATAGTCTCCTCCAATCTGTGACAGTTGCTTAGTCTTTCCTTATCTTTTGTGACCTTGACACTTACGGAGAGTATTTTGTAGAATGCCAGTTATTTTGAAGAATATTGCTCAATTTGGGCTTGTATGTTTTCTCATGATGAGACTGGGGATAAATCTATCCATCCCTGTGTGTGTATATGTGCATATGTATATGCGTGCCCTTCTTAGTGATCATATCAGGGGGTACATGATGTCAGTGTAAACACACTGATGTTACTCTTGATCCTCTGGCTAAAGTGATATCTGTCAGAATTTCCTACTGAAATGTACTATTTTTCTCTTTGTAATTACTAAATATTCTGAGACTATTCTAAATATTCTGTTTCTGTTTAAACCCATGCTCTCTTATTTTACCATCCATCAGTGGATCTTGCCTATAGCAACTACTATGGTGTTCTAATGGTGATTTTCTATTTCCCTCATTTTTTCAACACTTACTAGAATTCCTCTGTAAGGAAGAATCATGATTCCTCTATTTATTCAGTTCATTTTATCAGTATGAACTCATGGATATTTTATTCTTTGGGTTATAAACTAATATATATATATATATATATATATATATATATATATATATATAGCACCTTCTAACTTTCCGGCACCACAAGATGCTCCAGACTCATCTTATATATTCCCTGCCTCAGCCCTAAAATCAACCAGTTCTCCAAGGACTTCTGATTCCTTTTATTGATATTTAGAAACCAAGATATGGACGCTAGGTGTGCTCGTTACTATTGGGGGTGTCATTGCTTCTAGCCCTTCTCAATGGCTGAGCTAGGAAATATATGTATGTATACCAACTCATGTATCTACACACACATATATGTTTTTTTAATCTATCTAAACATGACTCCATATTACAATAACCTCTGACTCCAATCTAGTACCAGAGGTTTCATTCTAGCCTTCCCCTTTCCTGATTTATAACTTCTTTCCCTGATGTGAGAAACCCAACTCTCATTATCAACAGTTTATTTCCTTATTTGTTCAACCCTAGTATACAAACAAAGTAGTGAAAGAATTCCTAAACCATAACCTTGAGAGAATCAAATTTATAAACCAGAGTGCTTTGTTTGTATACAGTTCTTTTTGTCTTCAGTTTTAACAGCATACAGTCAAAACACTATTTTCCAAGGCCAGCTCCTTTCTTCCTCGTTCCCTTCAGTGTGGCTATGTGATTTATTTGTAATATTAGACTCATTTGCTAAATGCTACAGTCTCTCTCCACCCCTGCCCACCATACTGGTTGCTTAAGAAAAATTTATATACAGTGAAATTCACTTCTTTTGTGGTGCTCAGTTCTATAGCTTTTGACAGATGCATAAAATTATGTGTCCATAGTTCCATCACCCCAAAAATACTCCAGCGGCAACTGCAATTTTAATTCTGCTTTCTCAGCACCAACCAGGAGGTGGCAGGGTTTCTCTCTGAGACGCAGCCTTCACCATGCAACTGAGCCTGTCTGCTCTGCATGCAAACGGGCCTAGGAAGGCAGCTCTACATCCCTCACACCTCATGTGTCATCTTCTCCTGGCTATGGTTAGAGGGGTTATGTTGGGTAAGCTTCTTCCTCCCTGGAAGAGGCAAGTTTGGCTGAAAGCCTCAGAATCTCACACTCATGACTGAATAAGCAGGACGATTCATCAGAGAGAGTAGTCAAGAAAGCAACTCATAAATATGCTTTGATAAAATACTTTCAGTGAAGGCAACAAAGGAAGATGAGAAAACTGTAGACCAAAACCAAGTCAGATGACCAGACTCTCTCTTCAATACATTACTTGGTGGCTTGTAAGGATTTCTGCAGGAGTAAACTGATAGTGGGGAAGGGAGAGGATTTCTAGGTAGTGGAAGGAAACTAGCACAGGCAGGACAGTGCAAGGCATGCTTGAGGTACAGTAAATTCTGGACAAATGAGGTTAGAAACATAGGGGACAAAGTTGGTAACAGTTTAAATGCCCTATTAAATGTTTTTATCATTCAGTAAATATAGCACATTCCAACACGCAACTAGTTATCCCATACAGTAGACATGTGAAGCAGTGTGTTGTCCATCTGGTTAGGTACAAGTTTTGCTTGATTAATAACAAATTACATTTTAAAAATTATTAACTGTCAATACAACAACCACTAATCCAACTACTTGTAAGTCATTTTACCTCCCTAAGCTGCCTCTGTACACTGAGGGTAATACTTAACAATAGGGTTGTTGTGTGTATTTAATGAGATAATGCATAGAAAGTATACAAGACTTTTTGGTACACACAATGCTCAGTAAATATTAGTATTGTAAGTAAATTATAAATGACCTATATTTACCTAAATGCCCTTCTATATCTCTCTTACCTCTCTTCATAATAGGCAAGTTTTCAAAAAAAATCTTATTATCCCATACACAATTTAAAAAACCAGTCTGAAGTGTCTGCTACAAAACCAATTTGAACAATTCATTAAATCTGACTAATCCCCACCCCATACTACTACTATGAGCTCTTAATACCTCGCTGGGTATTTTATATACATAGTCATATTTAATCCTCTACAGAGCTCTGAAAGTTAAGTATTATCATACCATTTTAAAGGTAAGATTTAGCATCAGAGACATAAAGCAAACTGCCCAAGGTCACAGAGCTAGTCTGTCACCAACCTCTCCCCTCCTGAACCTCTATGCTTTTACTGAACTACACTGCGAGGCTCTCCGCCCTCCATGAGAATACTCCTAAAGTTCTGACATTGGCCCTCTTTCTCTTCTGTATCCAAGTTCTCTCTTTGGGTGACTTCTACCCACTAACAAAACTTTACCACCTCTATGCCAATAGCTCCACAAACTTCTACTTGTAAGCAGGACTTTTCAGCTCAGTTCCAATCCGACTTCCTTAGTGGACATCTATGTGTGTGTCCTTCTCAGGTACTTCAAATTCAGCACCTACCAAGGTCAACATTTTGCCCCATTCTTTTATTAATTAATTTTTTTTTTTTTTTTTTTTTTTGCGGTACACGGGCCTCTCACTGTTGTGGCCTCTCCCGTTGTGGAGCACAGGCTCCGGACTCGCAGGCTCAGCGGTCATGGCTCACGGACCCAGCCGCTCCACGGCATGTGGGATCTTCTCAGACCGGGGCACGAACCCGTGTCCCCTGCATCGGCAGGCGGACTCTCAACCACTGTGCCACCAGGGAAGCCCCAATTAATTTACTTTAATTCGAATTATCAGCTTCAACCTCTGGTACTGCCCAATAGTCAGTATGTCACCAACTCCTATCAGGTGAGCTTCTCCCACATCTCCCCATCTGTGCCATTACTTTCCCCTCCTCCTCTCCTTCAGACCTTTCTTGTGGACTCTTCTAAATACTTTCTAAGTGTTTTTTCTGCTTCCCCCACCCCAATCCATTCTTCAAAGCTGCCCTCTGGATTAACCCCCTTAGAATATTGGTTTGTTCATGTCATCTTAGGCTAATGGCTCTTGGAAAACTTCCCAATAAATCCCAAATTCTTCACCAACCTGGATGCAGATTTCTGGGTATGCCCAACCTGAGTATGCCATGCTTATACCAAACAAAATGATAACACATTCAGGGGACCTACTGCCTTCCTGCCATTTCATATAAAATTCCTGCTTCCTTTCATCATGCCCTGAAAAAAGAACTAGTGGAGTATATTAATCCTACTTAGTACCTGATTGTTAATTGGGGTCTTGTCACATGGACCCTGTGCATTCATTCTCACAGGATCCTTAACATCTCACCAGTCTTTTCTCCCACCTAATCTGGGAGATCCCTGTAGGAAGATTCATTTTTGGGTTATGAGTACACAGTACAAGTGCAGGCTTGGGAAATGAATAACTCCAAGGCTTAATGGCTGACACTAAAGATAAAGTGATGCGTGAAGTGTGGGTAGCAGAGCCGCAAGCACCACTCACCCTTCCGGTTCATCCCCATCTGGAGGCATTTGAGCAGGCGGCAGTACTGGCATCTGTTCCTCTGCTTCCGAGACATGACACAGTTCTTGTCACGACTGCACCGATATACCCGCTTGTTGCAAATGCTCCGCTTGAAAAACCCTTTGCACCCCTCACAGGAGATGATTCCATAGTGCAAGCCTGTGGCGCGGTCCCCACAAATGAGACAGGTTCGTTGTTCAGCCCGATCATCTGGAACAGAAACTGAGCATATGCAAGTTAGAACACAGTGGAAATAATGGCTTTAAGCCTGCAGATCTAAAATTAGCAACCCTGGATAGACCCAGAACATTACCCTCTCCAGGCTAACTGGCAAAGAGGTGGCATCTTTAAAGCCCTTGTTGTAGGAACAGACTCCTGCATCTACCTGTAGATACCACAAACATAGCCTAACTAAAAAAAGAACTCACATTTCTTCCTCTGAGTTTCATCATCACTTGGACCAGTAACCAAGTCAGAAACCTGGAAGGTATCTTTGACTCCTCCTTCTCCCTTACCTTCTTTAGCAACAGCCCATCACTTCTACCCTGTAGGAAGGTGGTAAGGATTACTTACCATGTATGTAAGTGCCCAGCATATGGTATATACCCAATAAATGATAGTTATAATTATTAACAAGCGAAGAAGCTTCCATGCCCAGCTAAGCCATCCACGCATCCAATAGATATATACTGAGCAACTATTCTCTTCTAGGCACTGTTGTAAGGCATGGATACAGCAATGAATAAAAGACCCTGGTGAAGCTTACATTCCAGCAGAACATCTACTCTGTGTCCAGGCGCTGTACTAGGTATTGGGTATTCAGAAATAAATCATCATAATCCCCATAGTCAAGGAACTCACTGTCTAGCAACAAACAAATTAGTCAAAGCAGAAATTCAGGCTGGAATATAGCTCTTCACTTCCTCTTTGGACCAAGCAAATTCCACTTTGGACCAAGCAACTGCCAAAGAACAGGCATATGACAAAAAAAAGTGCCTTGGTGAACTATGTCAGACCTTGGTAGCGGGTCCAAGAAACCTCCAGCAGAGAAAGACAAATAACATATTATATTACTTAGAAAACAAACTTTTGGTTACCAAAGGGGAAAGGGAGGATGGAGGGATAAACTGGGAATCTGGGATTAACAGATACATACTACTATATATAAAATAGATAACAAGGACCCACTGTGTAGCACAGAGAACTATATTCATTGTCTTGTAATAACCTATAATGGAAAAGAATCTAAATATGTATATAACCAAATCACTCTGCTGTACACCTGAACACTGTAAATCAACTATATACCTCAATTAAAAAAACAAAAAGGAAAAAAGAAACCTCCTGCAAAGATTCTGATCTGTGCCAAGCACCTAACACGTGTTATTGTGCTGAATCATCACAACAAACCTAACTGAGGTACCCTTATTTTACAGCTGAGGAAACTCATGAAGCTCATGAGGTAATATCACTCTTCAACAGTCACCCATCTAGTAAGAAAGGGAACTAGGGCTGGAACCCCCAAAGTCTATGTACCTAACCAACATACTCTGTGGCCACGGCAAGGCAAATCTATCCATTCTACGCAGGTAAGTCAGGCCCTTCCCTTGGGAAACACACACACACACACACACACACACACACACGCGCGCGCGCGCGCACGCGCGCGCACACACACACACACACACACACACACACACACACACGCAGCTTAAAAAAAGCCAAGGTCTCCCTTTGTAAATGAACAAACAGAAAGAAGCAAACTGTCCCAAATGGTGCTTGTCCAGATGTCAGATAGAGATTTCTGCACCTCTGATTCTTATAAAGGACTTGAAGGGTATTTAAAGTATGTTTACATTCATTATCTCACTTGTACCAAGACCAGGGCATGGATTATTTTTATCTTATAGATACGGCAAAGAAAATTCGGTGAGTACCAAGCATGTACCATGCAGTGTTCAAGAAGTTTTTACTGTCTTATTTATTCATCTCAATGACTGTGAGAGGTATCTTTATCCCCATATTACAGAATCAAGAATCTTAAGAGTTAAGAAAGGGCCTTAGAAATTGGCTCCAACAGACCTTTATCTGAGGCATGAAATGAACTCCCTCTACGATATTCCAAGACAAGGGGTTGGAACTCTACTTGCACATATCCAGTGACTCAGTAAGGTACTTCATTCCATTCATTCCGTTTTAGATAGTTTTAATGGTTCAAAAGCTTTTCTTTACACTGAGCCAGACTCTATTAACCTGAAGCTTTCCTCATTGCCCTGAGTTACGTGCTCACGGGCAAAAAATAAATGTATAACGTAGCCTAGTTCATATACCAACCATTCAGAGATTTAAAGATAAGTGGGGTTCCTAATTTTTCTTCTCCTATTTCTTATTCTTAATCATATAGTATCAAAATTTCTCGTAAAACAAAGTACCCAGAACTAAATGGTTTGATTTTCTCAATTTAAGACTCAATTAGTTTTGTTTATGTATCTGCAGCTATCAACACCAGTATATACATAGTATTTTATAATTATCAATGCTATGCTATAAAAATGCTACACATTTTATAATGGGAAAAAAATGAAGCTTAAAGAGGTAAGGAAATTTAATTGGTTATATAATCAGGAGTGGAACTGAAATTAGAATTCAAGACTTTCTGATTTTGAGACTGATGTATTTCCAATCCCCCCCGACATTTAATTCACATCTGGTTCACAGACATCTAAATCCTGAAGTATTTATCACATATTAACATTAACGCATGTCTTTCTTATTCCATTCTTGGGAAGTGTAGGATTTCTAAACCCAATGGTAGGACTTTACACTTGTCTTTGATCAAATTTATCTTTATATAAGAAATTCTATGTGTCATTCTGGTCTATGGAACTCTTTGGGGATCCGGTCCTGCCACCCAGTATATTAGTTATTTCTCACTCCTCCTCCTTTTCTCTAATATTGTATGGTCAATATTAGATCATTTTCATTTCCAACCTTAAAACAATATTCAACAGAAATGTGGCCTCAGGCAAGCTGTTGGAGCCCCTTCTCAATCTGACTTAACCAAATTAACCAGCTGGAAACAGCTGTTCAACTAGTTTTGTCTGTTAATTAGGCCAGACATTTCTCTATCTTATACATAAGGATATCATGTTATATGCCTCACTGAAATTTGTCTATCTTTTACATAAGGATATCATGTTATATTCCTCACATGAAATCTGAAATTTCAGATTCATTACATCTACAGTATTCTTTTACTAGTGAGCCTAACAACACAAAGGAGATGTTCATAACCATATAGCACTCTTAATCTATTCAATGTTCTTAATCTGTTAGTCTACCTGAAAATATAACGGGGAAAAAAATCAGGCAAATAAGCACTTCAAAGTAGAGACTATGGGAACACAGCCAATATTTTATAATTTTAAATGGAGTATAATCTACAAAAATATTGAATCACTATGTTGTACACTTGAAACTAATATTGTAAATCAACCATACTTGAATTAAAAAATATATATATATATATAAAACAACACCACCAACAGAAACAACAGCAACAAAAACAAAGTAGAAACTATGGCTCTTAGTAACTGTAGTGCTCAGTAAGATAACAGACAGAGTTGTTGATGAAAATCTGAGGGTTTGAAAAATGATAGGTATTTAAAACTCTGAACAAGGCAGCTTGCTATCTACAAAAATAGCAATGGGTTAAAAAACAGTAGGAGAGAAGACTCTTACTAACTTATCAGAGAAGTTCAATGTTTGTCTTGATCAGGAATACCAGAAGGTAAAAGGGCTCAGACAGTGTACTCTAAAAATACCATTTCCTATGAACAGGAGCCAGGACTCCTAAGAGAAATGGTTGATTTCAGGTTTGAGGCAGAATGTATACAAGATGAGTCTTGTACTACCCAAGACTAATAATGGGGTTATGTCAAAAGGATACAGGGAGCAACATAAAAGCCTCCCATTGGCCTTAAATAGAGCAGACTATGCATCAAAAAGAATGATGGCAATGGATTAAAACACTTCAGATATAAAAATCAATGAGTTCATAATAATATTAAAAAGAAAAACTTCATTAGTTACCACTGGAGGTTTCTAGGACACCAATTCAGTATTCTGAAAATTGATGAATGAAGGGGAAAAAAATCAAACATTAAAGTAAAAACTATTGGAAACTTCCTCTTTTGCTCTCCTCCCCATGAGTAAGAGAAGAGAGGAGGGTGAACACTAAGACAGTTTTTAAGAACTTTAAACTAATTGAGAAGACTGGCATTAGGTAAACAGATTTGCCTGGCAGTCAAGGGAAGAGGACTGGGTGGGGAGGTAGAGTTGAACTCGGGCCCCATGGCAAGGTAAGTCTCAACTCAATGATGGAAAGGAAAGAGACAACTGTCAGCTCTCCAAAATCTTCTGAGCAGAGGCAGTAGAACATAGAGATTAAGAACTTGGTCTCTAAAGTCAGAATCCTTGGGTTCAAATCTAGGCTCTATGACTTACTTCCTGTGTGACTTTGGAAAGCTTCTTAACCTCTCCAGAGGTACCTCAGTTTCTAGTCTATATAAAATGTGGATCATACTACCTTCTTCAAGGAACTGTTGTGAGAATCAATGAGTTAACAGATTACCTATAAATGACATAGAGCTCTAGCTTCCTCATGGTCTGTATTAGAATGAGACAGCTTTATGAACTCTAAAGTACTAGACAATATTGTTGACTGTCTTTCTTTTTTTTTCTAACTTAAAAAAACTTGAAAAATTCCACTAGCACAAAGGAGGAGTATTCAGTCAGTCTGGTGGCAGGGTAAGGTAATAACAGATTTCCTAGAGGAGGTGAATTCTGAAGTATGCCTATCAGTTAGACAAGTGAAAGGAGAGGAGGGTATAAGCAGAAGAAACAACTGGCATATAACGTAATGTCTCAATTTTGGCGCTAGAAACCTCTAACTTGGGTTTTCCTCAAAACAATCTCATTCATTTCTAGAATAGCCAATATAGTTTACTAATCTTCAGCAAGACCAACTCAAGATGAGTTACCCAGAAATATCCACAGATACAACATCAAGTTAAGTCCTACCCCTCTATATGTAAAACAGTCATGATTTGCCCAGAATTTTTCTCCTGCAAGATGTTCTCAAGGATGCTTGCTGGTTACTCATGAGAAATAAATGTAACCACACATGGGCATTGTTAGAAAGGAAGGTAACATGCTTGTCTTTGCTATAGTCTTTCACAACTTAGAAACAATCTTAAGAATTTATTTTTAATCAGAAATGATTCTAAGGCAGGTAACAGGAACTATCATATAATTTTCATTTCTTCACACATTAACACTCTTGTGTAGAGAGAGAAGGGCTAATACAGAGCTCGGTTAGGGTCACTATGAACACAGATTAATCTTCAGAGGCAGAAACATCAAGTTCAAAGGAAATAATGAAAATGATGAATAAGCAGCTGATATGGTTGGCTTAGAAGATTAATAACAATCGGAACCAGGTAAGAGCCCTAGCAACATCTCTTCAGGGTACCAATGACACGCGCCCGCTCACACAAATCGATGTTCCTGTTTCTACATCATTTAGCAAGAACAAAAAGTAAATGAATACAAGGATATTTATAAATGAATCTATCTGGTCGTCAATCTGACCAGAATTTTACAATACTGAGGTTCTTGCCTTATAAAAGTGGCAGGACCCCTTAGTTACACCTAACCAAGATTATACTGCAGTATTAAGTCTCAATCGAAAACATTAACAGTGGGCTTCCCTGGTGGCACAGTGCTTAAGAATCCACCTGCCAATGCAGGGGACACAGGTTTGAGCCCTAGTCCGGGAAGATCCCACATGCCGCAGAGCAACTAAGCCCGTGCACCACAACTACTGAGCCTGCACTCTAGAGGCTGTGAGCCACAACTACTGAAGCCCGCACACCTAGAGCTCGTGCTCTGCAACAAGAGAAGCCACTGCAATGAGAAGCCTGCGCACCGCAACGAACAGTAGCCCCCGGTAGCTGCAAGTAGAGAAAGCCTGCGTGCAGCAACAAAGACCCAACTCAGCCAAAAATAAATAAATAAATATATTAAAAGAAAAAACAAAACCATTAGCAGTAACATCTGGTACCATGACTGCTACACAGAAGAAGCTCATCTTGTTGAATGAATGAATAAATGAATAAATACTATGGCTTAGTGCAGTGTTTTCGAAATTATGTCATAACCCATAGCATCACGACTAGCATTTTTAGAAGAAATGAAAGAAAATATCAAAGTGCATCACATGTAGTAAGGGTTAATATTGTGAAACCTTCCTTTCAATTAAAGTGTGTGCATTTTATGTCTGTGTGTACATGTGTGCAGTGGATTACAATGTACTATGGATCAAATTGTAAAAAGTTTAAAATACACTGATTTTGTGGTTACGACACACTGGGTATGAATTCCAGCTCTGCCACATCCTAGCTTTGTTAACTGTGGACACACAACTCAGTTCTCTTAAGTCTTATTATCAACTGTAAAATAGAGATAACAATAGTACTCACCTCATGCAGTTGCTAGGGAATAAACGATTATAGGTATATGACAACAGCCATCATGTACCTGGTGCTTATTATGTAACAAGTTCTGTTCTATACGTGTCACATATAATAATTCGCTCATTCCTCACAACTCTATTATCCCCATTTTGTAGATGTAAAAGACTGAGGCACACATAGGATAAAAAAATATGCCCCAGGTCCTCAACAGGACCTAGCTATCTAGTAGGCAGCAGAGCCAGGATTCTAAGCAGACAATCTTGAACTAGGATCTGAGACCTTTCATACTACACTATACTGCTTAATACAATTCCTAATATACAGTAAATACAATAAATGTCAGTTGTGCCATTGTTATTAAAGATATATTTCCTGTAAGATCAGAACCTGATAAAAAATTGCAACTTATGAAACATTCTGGAAAGTATTTTGTTTAAAAACAATCCATCTTAAAAGCAATAAATAGTGCTTTAATTAAAAAAAAGAAAAGGCTTTGATAGATATCAAATTATTATTATTAAACTCTTGGCAAATTAGGAATAGAAAATAAACTTGCTTAATATAATAAAGACTATCTAAACAAACCTGTACCAAATATCATACTTAATGGTGAAATGCTTTAAAAACCTTTTCTTTTGAGATTGGAAGACAAGGATGGCCCATTATCAATACCTTCATTCAACACTGTACTGGAGGTTCTAGCAAGCACAGTAAAATTTAAAAAAAAATACAAAAACTAACTATATTTCTATCCCAGCCACAAACAGAAATGAAATTTCAAAAGATGCCATTTACAATAGCATATAAACATACCTAACTAGGTAACATACCTAAACATATAAAATACCTAGGTTGCAATCTAATAAAGACATATAAGATCTCTATGTAAAAATTTTAATATACTTAATGTGAAATATTTCTAAGATAAATTGAAGAAGATTTCAGTAAATGGACAGGTATGTTATGATCACAGATTGGAAGAGTTATTATTGTAAAGATCTACAGTCAGTAAAATTCCATTCAAAATCCCAGTCCTGTGTGTGTGTGTGTCTGTGTGTGTATACCTGACAAGCTAATTTTAAATGTATATGTAAATGCAAAAGAACAAAAATAGCACAAATACTTAAGAAAAAATAAGATGACTTTATCTACCACATACCAATATTCATTTTAAAGCTATAGTAATTAAGATATCTTTTACTGGCTCACAGGTAGACAAACAGACCAAAGGAACTGAATGGAGAATCCTACAGCATCATCATACATATATGGATATTTAATTTATGATATGAGTGGCACTGCAGAGCAGTGAGGAAAATACAATTCTTTTCCATGAACAATGTTGGGACAATCAGATACCTAATATGGAAAAAAAAAAAAGAAACTTGATCCTACCTCACCCCATGCAAAATATTTAATTCCAAGTAGATAGCAGACCCAAGTATCAAAAGCAAAATAAGGGCTTCCCTGGTGGCACAGTGGTTGTGAGTCCGCCTGCTGATGCAGGGGACGCAGGTTCGTGCCCCGGCCTGGGAAGATCCCACATGCCGCGGAGCTGCTGGGCCCGTGAGCCAAGGCCACTGAGCCTGCGCGTTCGGAGCCTGTGCTCTGCAACAGGAGAGGCCACAGCAGTGAGAGGCCCGCGCACCGCAAAAAAAAAAAAAAAAAAAAAAAAAGCAAAATAATATACCACTCAGAAGATAATAAAGAAGAATATCTTCATGATCTTGGGATAGGAAGAGATTTCTGAAACAGGCCATAAAAAGCACAAACATAGAGGAAAACATTAATAAAATTGGACTACATTAAAATGAAGAACTTCAAGAGAGAGTGATAAGGCAAGCCACAGTGTGAAAGAAAATATAAGCAATACACACAACCTAGAGTGCTCACATCCAGAACATGTAAAATTCCTTTACATCAATAAGAAAAAAGCAACCCAGTAGAAAGCTGGGCAAGAGACCTGAACAGGCATTTCACAAAGGAGGCTATCCATATAATCAATAAACTTATGAAAAGATGTTCAAACCTATCAGTAATCAAAGACATGCAAATTAAGACATGCAAATTAAAACCACAGTGATACACTATTACACATCCATTAGAATGGCTAAAAATTAAAAATGACTTCAAGCTATGGTGGCAATTTGGAAAAACTAACTTTCACATACCATTGGTAGAAGTGTTTTACTGGTACAACTACTATGGAAGTGTGTCATTATTAGCGTTGAAGATACACCTTATCTTATGACCCATTCCCAAGTACATAGCCAACAGAAATACATGCACATGTGTATTAGAAGACAAGTTCAAGGATGTTCACAGCAGCATGCTTTATAAAAGTCCCAAATTAAAAATTACCATACATTCATCAACTTACTGTAGATAAACAGTGTAATTCGTACAATATAATACTTTACAGCAGTAAAGATATTTGAACTACTGCAACAGCATAGATGACGCATACAAACAGTGTTGGGTAAAAGAAACCAGGAAAAAAAGAATGCATACTGTAGGATTCCATTTGTATTAAGTAAGTTAAAACAACAACAGCAACAACAATAACAAACAAGCAATAGAGGGGAAAGAGACACAGAGTGAAGAGAGTGCTGGGGTGGAGAGAAGCTTTTGGATCCTGTCAAGGTTCTATTTCTTGATTTGAGTGGTGCCTGTTTTATATTAATTCATTAGGCTGTAAATTTGTGTTTTATTTACTTTTCTCTAAGTGTTATATTTCACAATAAAAAGGTTGAAAACAAAAGATAGCAGAGCACTTCAGGAAAGGAAAAGGACATCATCAATAGTAAAATGAAAGAACACAAACGTAAGGTGTGTTTGAAGGAACTGCATAGGATATTATAGTTAAGTAGAGAGGAATGGTCAGAGATAAGTCCAGAAAGCTAGTTTGGAACAGAGTGCAATTGATTTTATCCTACTGATAAAAGGCTACTGAGATTTTAAAATAGAGGTATGTCTGGATCAAAGCAATATTTTTAGGAATATTAACCTCACAATGATGTGCAGGTTGCCACAAGATGGATGGCATGGGCATCTAGGTAACAGGAATGATAACAAAGGAATGGCTGAATGGAAGTGAAAAGAAAGCACAGGAGCCCTAGAGATGGCTTGTTGACTGACTAGATTCCAGAGGGGGGATGAGGGGAGGACGGGATAGGAAAGTGTTTAAAAAATGAACTCGAGGTTCTAAACCAAGGTGGCTGTGAGAAATGTGATATCACTAATAGAAAAGAGTAAAGCAAAAGCTAAGTGAGGGACAAAAATCAATGGCTTTAGTTTAACAGAGGATGATGGGCAAGTCAAACAGAAGTCTTCCAAAGGCAGTTACTTAGAGGACAATGGTTCAGGCTAGAATGAAGGATTTGGGAGTCATCAACCCAAGGGAGGGTTGAAGCTATGGCTTCCAAGGAGGAAGGGGATGTGCGGAGAAGTAGCCGGAAGGTAAAATGGAGACACAGAGAGGGGAAGGTAAGAAGTTAGGGAAAGAAAGTGAGATGACATGATCAAAGAAGAAACAGGTAGAATATAAACCCATGATTGTGAGAAAGATAAGGGACAAAAAGGGTTTCACAAAGAAGAAGAGCACTGTCAAACACAATGCAGGTCAAAAAGTGTGAGGAATAAGAAAAGGCTCAAAGATCACTGATGAGAAGTTTCAGTGAACTGGTTAGAACAAAAATCAGATTCAGTTAAAAACAGGTTGAGTGGTAAAGATATAAAATTAGTATTTTATTATCACTCCAAGAGTGATAGAGAAACATTTTGCAGGAAGAAGCAACAGATTGAAGCAAATGTTTATTTTTTAACCAGGAGAAATTCATATGCATTTAAAGAAGATAAACATAAGAATAAAGCCTTTTAAGAGGATTAAGAACTGTAATCCAGACATACTTTCAAAAAAAAAAGTAATGAAATGTAAAAAAATTAAACATTAAAATTTTTCTTATGTATTTTATTTTTATTAAGAAAAAGATAAAGGTACATGCCTAGTGCCAGAAAAGGAAAGCGATTTACCCAAGGTCACACAGCTAGTCAGTGATGGATCTGAACCTCAACCTTACTACTTTTCCAGACAGACTTCCCATTATACAAACTACCTCCTATGGGGGTGGGGTACAGGAAGAGAAGGATGGTATGTATCAAAATTGAGCCTCAGTGCTGCTGCTGCCTTTCTTTTTTTCTTAACCAAAGAAACAACTGGAGTCACAACAAAATCTGTGTAACTAGATGTATTCTTACCATGCTGTGAGTGAGCACTAAGTACCTTCATATTAGCAACCAGTTCTACCTTAACTTGGTTAAATGCAGACCAAAACCTGTTGTTGAAATGCATCTTACTGTCATACCTCCACTCAGCACTGCTGTTACAAAAATACCTCCCCAACCCCACAAAGAGCATTTTACCCATTCCAAGGGCTCAGGTTACGCAAATTACATTTGGAAACTGATTTTTATCAAAACCTGCTTTTCAGACTGTGATGAAGGCCAGATTTAAGAAATGGAGAGTACAGCTGCTCACTAGACCAAAATTATGCTGACAGCTCAGGCAATCTGGAACTTGGCTGGCTAAAGGGTATCAAAAACAAAGGGGATCTGTTTCAACTGGATTGCTGGTTCTAACTCACTGATCAGTTGCATAGTCTAAGTACTGACTGCACTCGGTTTTATAGGTTGCCACTATCTGAAATGAAGGCATCAGGCAGTGTAGCAGAAATGAAATTGGGAACAGGTACCCTCAAAATTTCATTTGTGAATATAGAATTCAAACAGAAATAAGTAAAAATCATAGGATTTCTCCTCTACTAATATATTCTTCCTCCTCTACACTTACCACCATAAAAATCCATTTCCAGAGGCCACACATGGAGTTCCACAGAGGACATTTCTAAAAAATGACATCAGTTGAATGAAAGCAAGCGAGCAATTTACAAGACTGGTATTAACTGAATGTTTGGAAATTATCCCTATATGTCACTGAATGAAAGATGGGAAAAAGACAATGTTACCACCATTAACTGCTTAGGCCTGGAAACACAGATGAAATGGTTCACAAATTACAATTAACTGAATGCCACAGGAAATGAATTCAGGGAAAATATTATCCCATCACTCAACAGGTGGGGGTAAGAACATAAAGTTTCAGACCAAAGTCCCTAGTTCCTTCCAGTCTCTTATAGGTAGAAATCTTTGAACTAGGAATCAAGTTTCAATTTGCAATGAAAACAGTTTTCATATTCATGCAAATTTAGGTTTTCCAGTTGGAGAAAAAAACCTGCAGATTTGTGGTTTGTCCTATTTGGATTGTTAATGGGAACTTTTAAGGATTCCTTGTTCATTTAGGGAAAAAAAGAGTTGGTTGATTCTGAGGAGTCTTCTCTGAAAAAAAACGTAAACATATATTTCATTAATAGATAGCTTGGATCCCCACATTATGCCTCTAAACAAGTATTTTTGAATTTGGAAGTATAAAGTAGACATTGATTCACTATTTAATAATTCTTACTTCAAATCATCTCTTGACATTTATTCACTAAATAAATATTTGAGGACTTCTCTGTGCCTCTGGAACTATGAACGTGACCAGTAAGATGGCCTTGTTCTAGAAAAGCAGAAGCTGCTCATCTGTGTGATAGTGGTGGTGATGAGGGCTGGGGATGAAGTGAACCAGAGGTGCTATACCACATGGATTCATAAGGGCTGAGAGTAGTTACTATGGCTCCTGAAGCTTAAACATGGCTCCCTGTAGTAAAAACATACCAATCTTGAGAATTCCCTGGCAGTCTAGAGGTTAGGATTTGGCACTTTCACTGAAGGGGCCTGGATTCAATCCCTGGTCAGGGAACTAAGATCCCACAAGCCATGTGGTACAAACAAAAAAAGAAAAAAACCCATATTGATCTTTATTCAATCTGTGGACACTGCCCAACCTGAACCAGCCTGCTCCCTCCTTATTTCCACCAAGAGTTTTCAGCCTTCGGAGTTTAATATCCCTAGTCCCCAAAACTGACTTACACAGTATAGGATTTCTAGTCCTCTTATCACACTGGTCATCTGCCTTCTCCTCTGGACATGTTCCTGCTTGTAAGGATCTTATGAAAATATGATGCTCACAATCTAGTGTGGATTGATGAGTACGTAACAGAGGGGGTGTATTTCCCCTACTCCCTTTTATATGTATATATTTTTTGGCTGCGCCGCGCAGCTTATGGGATCTTAGTTCCCCAACCAGGGATTGAACCCAGGCCCTCGGCAGTGAGAGTGCAGAGTCCTAATTACTGGACCTGTATACTGTGTTTTTAATGAATGCAAATTGGATTTATCACCTTTAGGGTGTCTGTATTTGTGACAGTATAATACTATATATATGACTGCATAAAAGATAATGGATTAATATTATTAATCAGTCCTGAGTATATAGTAACTCAAATCTCTCAGTCTTTTTTTCATGTTTTGCTGCTAAGCTGCCTCATTCACATCCTGTAAACTGGAACTTGGTGCCAAATAAAAGACTGTTTATTGCCTTGTCTGAGTCACCCTGATGTTCCTGCCTATTAAGATGATATGAGCTTTCCCTCCTAGGTTTGGGTGTTCAATAGAAGCCTACAACCCACATTCCACATCCGTACTTCCAGCTTTTATACAAAATTGGTGAGGGTTAAGCTAGGCTTGTGATCTCAGGCTGTGATCTATCAAAAAGTAATACAGTTGGGGCTTCCCTGGTGGCGCAGTGGTTGAGAGTCCGCCTGCCGATGCAGGGGACACGGGTTCGTGCCCCGGTCCGGGAGGAACCCACATGCCGCGGAGCGGCTGGGCCCATGAGCCATGGCCGCTGCGCCTGCGCGTCCGGAGCCTATGCTCCGCAACGGGAGAGGCCACAACAGTGAGAGGCCCGTGTACCGCAAAAAAAAAAAAAGAAAAAAAAAATACAGTAAATAGTGATTTTTTAGTATCAAAATGTATTCAAGTTATATTTATAACTTTTCCTAATTTTACTGAGGCATAATTGACATATAGTACTGTATAAGTTTAAAGTGCACAGCATAATGACTTGAAATGATGACTTGTGAAATGATTAGAAGTATAGTGATTAAGAGAATGAGCTATGAAGTCAAATCTCTGTCTGGATTCAAATCTCAGCTTTTACATTTACTAAATGTATGGCCTCAGTTCCCTCATTTGTAAAATGAAGGTAATAATACTACTTACATCACAAAGTTGCTGTGAGGACTGAGTTCACACATGTAACATACTTAGTGCTTAGAACAAACTTAATATACATTAAGTTCCTGGCACACAATAAAAGCTCAATAAATGTGCGATATTATTATTACAATTATTATATCATCACCATTTTGTCTCAGGATACCCATCAGTAAAATGAACACAGTGATTCCCCCTGAAACGTTCCTATGAGGACTAAACAGGAATGTATGAGAAAGTGCCCCATATATTCTAAAATTCAGGATACCTGTGGAGAAAGGTGGTAACGGACCGGAGTGAGCTTCTAACTCATGCCTGGGCCTACTGGGTTTGCGTGCCAGTCAGGTGCAGAAAAACACCTATAGTCACGCTTATATGGCTTTCCTCAGTGCCTGATTGCTCCCCTCTACATTTACTTTTGGTTTTGGAGATCGCTGCTTAGGTTAGAGAACTAAAAATTTACTTATTAAGCTTTTGCAGCAAACTGCCCTTTAAGTTTTTTTTGGTTTATTTATTTTTATTGTTATTATAAAGTCAAAAGCAACCCCAGCTGTGCATCCCTGGTAATCACTATTTTAGCTGTGTGACAATCTCTCTAAGCTTCAGTTTCTTCGTCTATAAAGCCAAAGATATTCATCTTTCAGGACTGTTGTGAGACTGAAGAGATTAAAATATGTAAAAGATTTGTGAAAGTGAAAATATACACAGTACAATTATACCAAACCATTAAACCAGAGTCATCAAAATCTCCTTTAGGAAAGTATGTATATATATAAAATTATCTTTGGGTTTATTCCAAAGGCACTCCCAGGGACTTTCATTAGTGTAGCTTTCAACTATCAAAATCCTGTGCTTCCACCATCAGACACTCAATTAGAGGGTGATCTGGCTACTGAAGGAGTCACTGAAAAGGATATTACAGACATTGAAAGTTGATGTGTTTGTTGCATTATCTCAGTTATTTGTGACTTCTCTGATTAGTTGGTCCTGGACTATGGAGTCATTAAATTTCAGAGCCAGAAGAGGCTTTAGAAATAAACTAGTTCCTCATCCTCACATTATAGATGGAGAAACTGAGGTCCAGAGAATTAAAGTAACTTGCACATGTTTGTGTAAGTAACCTCTACACTACAGTTGCCTCTGCATTTCATTTAGCCTTTAAATGACCTATGTATCTATAATAATATTGTTATTCTGGATCACATGAATTTGCATACCAAACCTTCTATTCTAGTAACAGAAACTGGGAA
Source organism: Leucopleurus acutus (assembly GCF_964270905.1). Lineage (NCBI taxonomy): Eukaryota > Metazoa > Chordata > Mammalia > Artiodactyla > Delphinidae > Leucopleurus > Leucopleurus acutus. The sequence goes on along the minus strand of NC_139150.1, from coordinate 10,706,264 downwards.
TACTATGGAATCATGAGTGTTAAAGTGTTCAAGGCAACTTTCTGAAATTTAAATATCGTAACCGAATATAGATGGGCCCTCAAAATCCCTATATAGCTTCACACTGAAATCCTTAAAATATATATGTAGACTCTATATATATGGGGTTGGCCAAAATGTTTGTTCGGGTTTTCCGTAACACCCTACAAAAAACCCGAACGAACATTTTGGCCAACCCAATATATTTAGAGATAGAGTGGACTACTTTATCTGTCCTGATCACTGCTGGGCCTATCCATGGAGTCTTATAAAGTGAAAAGTACTCAAGAATGTTTGCTTGATGAATGAAAGAAATTGGACAAGCATCTCAATTCTTTCCTTTTTGAAACATTGTCCTCCCTTGGCTTCTAGAATACCACTCTCTCCTGGCTTTCCTACTTTCTCAGTCTCTCTCCCTCTCTCTTTTTTTTTTTTTTTTTGCGGTACGCGGGCCTCTCACTGTTGTGGCTTCTCCTGTTGCGGAGCACAGGCTCCGGAAGCGCAGGCTCAGCGGCCATGGCTCACGGGCCCAGCCGCTCCGCGGCATGTGGGATCTTCCCGGACCGGGGCACGAACCCGTGTCCCCTGCATTGGCAGGCGGACTCTCAACCACTGCGCCACCAGAGAAGCCCTCTCTCTCTCTTTTTTAAAAAATTTATTTCTTTTTGGCTGCGTTGGGTCTTCATTGCTGCACACGGGCTTTCTCTAGTTGCGGTGAACGGGGGCTACTCTTCGTTGCGGTGTGCGGGCTTCTCACTGTGGTGGCTTCTCTTGCTGCAGAGCACGGGCTCTAGGTGAGTGGGCTTCAGTAGTTGTGGTGCACGGGCTGAGCAGTTGTGGCTTGTGGGCTCTAGGCGCACAGGCTTCAGTAGTTGTGGCGCATGGGCTTAGTTGCTCCACGGCACGTGGGATCTTCCTGGACCAGGGATCGAACCCGTGTCCCCTGCACTGGCAGGCGGATTCTTAACCACTACGCCACCAGGGAAGCCCCCCCGGCCCTTTCTTAAACTACCATCATCTCTCACTTGGATGACCATTCATTCTAATAATGGTTTCCCTACAATCCTTGGCTCCCTACAATCCATTTTCCGATCCATTCTATAATGTAGTGGGCGGGCCGGGGTGGGGCGGGTCTTTAAAAATTCTCCTCATTAGACTGTAAATACTTCCTCTTGCACATGAAATAAAATCCATGGCCTGTATATAGTCCTATATGATCAGGTTCTGGCCTAATTCTCTGACCTCATCGAATTCTACCCTTCCTCCACTCACTGGAAATAATCCTTTCTCATTTTCAAAAGAGCAATTTATATCTAGGGAGAGGATTTCAGACGGGGAAATCACAGTACATCAATTCAATTGTTTAACATTTCTAAACTCTGAGAATTTAGAATGTAGAATTGTGAGAAAACCCACTGTAGAACTGTGAGAAAAACCCCTGGGTCATAAAGCACAGGTTGGCTCTTAAAGAAAAAGTCTGACAGTTGTAAAAGCATGAGGCGTAAACTATGATTTAAGAATAATCTGGAAATATAAGCAAGCCGCTTTAATAACTACACACTACACCCTTTCCATCTTCAGTCATTCAATTTCTGTAAAGAAAACTCATCCAAAAAGGAATCCATATCCAGAATATATAAAGAACTGTCAAAATTCAATAATGAAAAACCAAATACCACAATTTAAAAATGGAAAGACCTGGACATTTCACCAAAGAGGATATGTGGCTGCAAATAAACATGAAAAGATGGTCAACATCATTAGCTGTTAGAGAAATGAGATACCACAATGAGGTATCACTACATATTAGAATGGCTAAAAAAAATTTTGTTTTCAATTCTTTCCACCACTCTGCTTCTATGTATTCCCACAGTAGATATGTTTATACAAATATAAGTCCTTAACTAATAGATAAAATTACATGTGAACTAATTTTTTAGAAGATTCTGATCACATAATACTTTTTTATAAACAGATTTGCTATTTGGTTCATTATTTTTTAAATTTATTTTTTATTAAGGTAATATTGGTTTATAACATTATTTAAGTTTCATGTGTACAACATTATATTTTCACTTCTGTCAACCCTATAGTGTGCTCACCATCAAAAATTTAGTTTCCATCTGTCACGATACAGTTGATCCCCATTACCCATTTCACCCTCCCCTATCAACTGCCTCCTCCTCTGGTAACCACTACTCTGTTCTCTGTATCTACATGCTTGTTTTTGTTTGGTTTGTTCATTTATTTTTGTTGTTGTTGTTTGCTTTTTATATTCCACATATGAGTGAAAAAAATATGGCATTTGTCTTCCTCCATCTGACTTAGCTCACTTAGCAAAATACCCTCAAGCTCCATCCATATTGGTGCAAATGGCAAGACTTCATCTCTCTCTCTTTTTTTTTTTTTTTTTGATCTGGACCATTTTTAAAGTCTTTATTGAATTTGTTACAATATTGCTTCTGTTCTATGTTTTGGCTCTCTTGGCCCTAGGCATGTGGGATCCTAGCTCCCCCAACAGGGATTGAGCCCACATTGGAAGGCGAAGTCTTAACCACTGGACCACCAGGGAAGTCCCAAGATTTCATCTCTTTTTATGGCTGAGTAGTATTCCATTGTATATGTATATCACATCTTCTTTATCCATAGAATGGCTAAAATTTAAAAACAACAATACCAAGTGATGGTGAAGACCTAGAGCAGTTAGAATTCTCATACACTGCAACTGAGAATGTAAAATGATAAAAGCACTATGGAAAGCAGTTTGGCAGGTTCTCATAAAGTTAAACATATCCTTACCATATGACCCATCAAGCCTACTCCTAGTTATTTACCACAGAAAATAAATACTTTGGTTCACACACAAACTTGTACATGAAATGTTTATAGCAGTTCTATTCATAATCACTGCAAACTGGAAATAACCTACATGTCCTTCAAGACGTCAATGAATCAACAAACATACAATGGAATACAACTCACCAATAAAAAAAGAATGAACTATTGATACATACAACAATTTGGATGAATCTCAAAGGCATTATACTGAGTGAAAGAAGCCAGTTTCAAAAGGTTACATACTGTATGATTCCATTCATAGAACATCGTCCAGAAGATAAAATTATAGTAACAGAAAACAGTGATTGCTAGGGGGTCAGGATTAAGGTAAGGGATTGAAGGAGTTTTTTTTGGTGGGGGGAACAGGTAATGAATCTGCTTTGTATCTTTATTGTAGGGTGGTTACACAAACCCATATTCATAGAACTATGCACCCCTTTCAAAACCCCTCAATTTTACTGTATGTTAATTTTTTTAGAAAGCATCTAATACTACCTATTCAAAAACATTTTAATGCTTTGATCACCAGGTCATCAACTATTTCACCAAGATTAAATAAAAATACAATGATTATGTCAGTTAAAACATACACAACTTGCCCTAGAAAACCAAAAGAAATTTTTGGTCTAAACTCGTGAAATAGTCTGGGTAAGATATTATTAAGACTCTCATATACCACAGGGAATTCTACCCAACATTCTGTAATAACCTACATGGGAAAAGAATCTGAAAAAGAATGGATATATGTATATGTATAACTGAATCACTTTGCTGTACACTTGAAACTAATGTAACATTGTAAATCAACTATACTCCAACATAAAATAAAAATTAAATTAATAAAAAAAAGACTTTCTCAGATTTCCCTGGTGGCACAGTGGTTAAGAATCCGCCTGCCAATGCAGACTGGGACACGGGTTCGATCCCTGGTCCGGGAAGATCCCACATGCCGTGGAGCAACTAAGCCCATGCGCCACAACTACTGAGCCCGTGCGCCTAGAGCCCACATGCTCTGCAACAAGAGAAGTCACTGCAATGAGAAGCCCGCACACCGAAACAACGACCCAACACAGCCAAAAGTAAAAACAAACAATTAAAAAAAAAAAAAAAAAGACTTTCTCTATTAACTAAAAAAATACAAGAGGCCCCATTTCTGTTTGGAACATTCCCCCAGGGCACAAATAGTATAACTTATTAGAACCATTTAACCAAGGCCTCCCTCTGCAGTACCTGGCAATTTGTAACAAAGTTAAGCAAGGCTATATAGCATGCTCTCCCTAAGTCCCAGAAGCAGTAATGTCCAGTCCTCCAGCTCTGGGGCGGACCTGTGCCCTTTTCTAGCAAAGTACATTAATCTCTTCAACATATTTGCAAGAGGTGTACTGAAAGGAATGTGAGGAGGGTGCTCTTCTGCTCAACAGGGGTAGGGGTATACATTCTCAGACCAAGGCTCTCTCTGGGGTTTCCCCTGCATCTAGAACCAACCAATCTTTCTGTCTTATGTGGGCCTTACAGCTCACCCTGTACTTACTCTGTCAGGTTGTTTTATATTGTTATGCCTTTGCTCATGCTGCTCCTTCTGCATGGGAGACCCTTTCCTCAGTTTAACAGCCTGACAAACATTGACCAACCTGTCATGATGCCTTCCTGGTTGAAGAAAGAGAACAGAAAAGAGCACTCTTACCTGTGTACAACCTTTGTACCTTCCAAGACTACTATTACTGTGCCTCAAACACCTTGTTGCACTTATCTATCTCCCTCTGCTAGACTGTAAGCTCCATGGAGCAGGGAGAGTATCTTATTTTTTCTGTATCCCTAATATATAGCTCAATACTAAGCATAGGGCAACCTCTTGTGAACGTCAGTTGAATGAATGAATAGTGTAGCTTCTCTACTTGCAAATCAAAGTGCACAGTTTATAAGAACTCTAGATGAGAAACTGATAAGGCATCCCAGAAACCTTATGCCAATGCTCAAAGCTCAGTACTCTGCTACCTAGGTCTCTGCCCAGTTCTAAAATCCTGGTGAAAGAGAGATAAATTAGCATGCTTCAAGTAAAACCATATGTTCTAGAAGGGTAGAAAACATAGTTGCCATATCAAAAGGCCACTTTCTCCAGAATTCTGACCAGATTTAGTATAAAGAGCCAGAACACAGACATGTTGCATTATTGGAGATTCACAGTCTATATGCCAAAAAGTGCTTTTGTAACTACTTTCATATGTAAAACAATGTTCAGAATAAGTGCTGGAGTCTCTCTGCACTCATAATTAAGACCACAAATTATGAAACTTAAATTATGCACAATTATGCACATTACAAAATCTTTCACAATTACACTCACATTATTTTACTAATGTAGCCATCAGAACCACAGGGTTCTGCTTCCTGGAGGCCCTGGATCAATACTTTCATAAAACTAGTACTCCTTCCCCACCACTCCCCAAGACTCCCTAAACGTTCATCATTCTCTTCCTTTGGTTAAGACTAATGGTTGGTGGAAATAAAGAATTAAGAAACTAAGTTCAAATATTTTTCAGCATATGACATATAACAACTTTCCATACTAAAGCATATTCTATGGTGGGTAGTTTTTCTCTAGTAACAGATTGGTAACCTCATGGCAAGTGTTTTAGTGTACATGACACTCAAAAAAGTATGTGAGGGGCTTCCCTGGTGGCGCAGTGGTTAAGAATCTGCCTGCCAATGCAGGAGACACGGGTTCGAGCCCTGGTCCGGGAAGATCCCACATGCCGCGGAGCAACTAAACCCGTGCACCACAACTACTGAGCCCAAATGCCACAAATACGCTGCGCTCTAGAGCCCGCCAAGCCACAACTACGGAGCCCAAGTGCCACAAATACTGAAGCCTGCGCGCCTAGAGCCCGTGCTCCGCAACAAGAGAAGCCACGACAACGAGAAGCTTGCGCACTGCCATGAAGAGTAGTCCCACTCACCGCAACTAGAGAAAGCCCACGCACGGCAACTTAGACCCAACGCAGCTGCAAATAAATAAATAAATTTATTTTAAAAAAATGTATGTGAGGATGAGAGCAGAGGTTCTGAGGGAGAATTCATTTCTACATATTCAAAAGGAACCTAGAATCCTAACAGAACAATGTGATGGCCAGTTTCTTAAAGTACCATTTAAATACGCAATATGGTTAAAACAACGGTATGGACTATACCCAACGACAGGGAGAGAAACTAGTTGTGGCACATCATCACCTCACCCCTATCCTGCCCCCAGTCAATAAAAGACGTGAGGGTAGTAGATTTTTTTGTCAGCGGCAATTAGCAACTATCTCATGGCAAACTTAAAAAAACTATGAATGCATATGAGTTATGTGCATGTATACATATTATCGTAATAGTAACAATGGCCAAGGCTTCACGACCAGCACCTATTGGGTGCCAAGACTTTCATTTACACATCTCTTACTTCCACAGACTCAAGTGCATGTGTTTTGGGATTAAATGGCCACTGGAATGGTATTTACTTCTTTCTTTTTTTTTTAAAGGTCCAAAACATGCATTTGCTGTAGAGAAGTTAGTTAATAAACTTTAATTAAATATATCTGACATTTAGTAAGTTATCCATAACTTATCAGCTCCTTTGAAAAGCAAAGCTGGGTTGCTACAGTCATCACACTGAGGGCACATGCTAAAACCTCTTGGAAGGAAAACGTTTTGCTGACAGTGAATAGGATGCCAACACAGAAACAGACATGAGATTTAGAGTCTCTCCACACTTTTGCCAAATGCATTCCAGGACTCTAATTTTACTATATTAAGAAAAATAGAAAAGTATTTGAATATTCTACTTTGCAACCATACACTTGTAAGAGCAAAAACATTTCAAGAAATGTCTAACAAATGTAGTCAAAAAAACGAAAGAAATATAAGGCCCAAAGTGCAAACAAAATCCTAATGCCAGTTTTGAATAATGCTTTGGAAGCTAAATGTTCTTCTTCCTCTCCCAGCAACTGCCCTCAAATACTGGGGTTTTTTTTCCTTAAATTTTAAACTTTTAATATTATTTTAAAGGTTGCTTTCCATTTACAGTTATTACAAAATATTGGCTATGTTCCCCATGTTGTACAGTACATCCCTGAGCCTATCTTATACCCAGCAGTTTATACCTCCTGCTCCCCACCACTATTGTGTCCTTCCCCATTTCCCCCCACCACTGGTAACCACTAATTTGTTCTCTGTATCTATGAGTCTGCTTCTTATATTCACTAGTTTGTTTTATTTTTTAGATTCCACATAAGTGATATCATACAGTATTTCTCTTTGTCTGACTTATTTCACGTGGCATAAAGTCCATCCAAGTCCATCCATGTTGCTGCATATGGTAAAATTTCGTTCTTTTCTATGGCTGAGTAGTATTCCATCGTGCATCTTCTTTATCAAAAACTCTAAATGAGGAACTTCCCTGGTGATCCAGTGGTTAACACTCCATGCTTCCACTGCAGGGGGTGAGACTTCAATCCCTGGTTGGGGAACTAAGATTCAACATGCCACGTGGCATGGCCAAAAAAAATTAAGTAAATAAATAGAAATAAAAATTTAAAAACTCTAAATGATAAAGTTAATATCTGTTAAACAACATTAAAATTATTTTTCCCTCTTTGTAGCTAAAAAGGAGGAAGCTGCAGTTCAGGTAAGGAATTATGTCTGATTCACCTGTGTTCCCAGGGCTCAATGAATGTTGGCTACATAAATTATAATTTTAAATACAGAGATAAGAAAATGAACCACTGATATAGCCTCTCAACCAGAAGGCGGAGAGACTGAAGACACCAAAGTTATGCAGGGCAATGATTAGTGTGCTAATAATATTCCCAACTTTACTACCTCACGGTAAGGCTTCTGAGAAGGGGCTACTAAGCATGGCCTCGGTAATTATCTTGGCATCTATTTATCTCCCAAAACGCATGAAAGAATATCTTCTTTCACGTTATAAGACTAACGTGACTATCCCTCCTTTTCTAATGACTCAATCTGTGTGCTCACTTAGAGGCCATCCCTTCTCCTTTTCCTTCCCAACAAAACAACTGTAAAAAAGACTCTCGGGGAAAAAGCTACAAATTTTGCAGGGACCCACTCATTACTAATTATTTTCATTAGCCCAGGAATAGGATATTAGCACAGCAACTGGATGTAGGAGAAGGCTCAGCAGCTCATCTCACTGGTCGTACAGCATTTTCCAATTTCCAAAGGGCCCTTCCCTGATTGTTCCCCACTGAATGGAGGCGTTCCCTGGGGACTTTTCTACTTGGAATATAAACAGCACCAGCCACAGCCTCACCCAAGAATCTTCTCCTTCCTAATCTCCTTAAATTTGCTACTATTTGAAACTTATTTCAATGTCAAAGCATGTTAAGCATGTGTTGGGCACTGAGACAGAGGTTCTCTTATTCAATTCCTATAACAATCCTGTGGAGATTGGTATTATCATCCCCTGTTGTACATATGAGGAAACTGAGGCTCACAGAGGTCAAGTGACTTGGCCAAGTGACAGAGCAGGCTGCCGAGGTTCTGTAGAAAAGCAATGGATGCAGTCAAGTTTTTATGAGCCATCTGGGCAGCACAGGACAAGTCCTTACCATACAGGCCAAAGGATCTGCTCAGAGGCCATGGAAGCAACAGCAGGTTTTTTGTTCTTTCGTTTTTGTTTTTGTTTTTGTTTGGTTTCAACGGCTAAAAATCCTATATGAATTCTGATTGGCCCCAACGACAATCCACCAAGGCCCACAGTCAGTTGACTCCTGACCTTCCATGCTTCTCATCCTAATTAATGCAAGGTTCTTGGATCACAGTGTGAGCATCAAAACCCTGTTAGAGTTAGCAATGACCTTTACATCTATCAGGCTTTTCAAAATATGTAAAACAGCTGTGCATTGGGACCACCCCCCAAAACCCTCAACCTTGAAATATGAGTGGGTACATTTTTCTTAATTATGGTGTTTTTAACCAAGTCTTTGAGACATGACTTTTTTATGTGACAAAAAAATATTTGAGAAACATCTTGTTTTTCAAATGCCCAAGCAAACCACTGAGGCATGCAAAAAGAAGATTCTTAACAAATGGACTAATTTTCTTGGCTTTAAAAAACTCAGTAGCAGGGACACAGCAAGAAAAAAATGATCTGAAAAAATCTGGGGGGAAGGGAGAATGTTTGGCTTCCATACTTGTGCCTCTGATATCCTTTTGTTCTCCCACCTCATTGTATTAAGGATGCTAAATCAAACATGATTGCAGTGATGTTTGTGTGTGAAAATGACAAAAGCAATGGCCTAAAATCCCAACCTCATCTTGAACCCTGAAGACTTTTATGGCTTTTCCTTCACTAGGCCCTCCCCCTAAAGCACATTAAAGACCACATTGTTCAAAGGGTCATGGTAGGTTTCATACCCCATTTTAATACAATGCAAATGGTAACTGAACTTCCAAGTTTTGCTAGTAATATCTGTCTCTCTGGAAAATACCCATTAAAAGAATTGATCCCTTCTGTAATGAAGAATTATAATGCATCAGAAAGGCAAAAACAATGCTATCAAGGAGGTTTGTGATGATTAAATTTCTTTTTATACATCATTTCATTTTATACATATACATCATATATACAGAAAAGGTGTATAGGTTAGAGATGTGTTAAAAATATCCAGATGATCTTGTGAAGTGTCGATGTATTCCCTCAAGCCTCAAAACCGTCCAGGAGACTGTGTCAGGTCTCAACTCAAGAAGCACAAAATAACTTAAACTTGGGGCTCATTTCAGATATAGGTCTTTTTCCCCACTTATTCCATTTGTATATTTGCAAGTTTCATTATAGACCTCCAGTTAGCTTATGCATTTATTCCTGGAAGATTTTTAAACTGGAAGAAGTTCTTTATGACTCCATTTTCCACAACTATTACCATCAGCTGTCACCAATACTTTGGAGGTTTAGCAGAAGAGAAGCAGCAGACTCCATTACTCTTTCCAATTGCCATAAAGAATCTGCATCATAAAAATACCTACTGAATTACTGCCTTGGTCCTCTGAAAAAGGATACAGTAAAACAGGAATGTTACAGTTGGGCCTGGAAAAGGGGAATTCAAAAAATGAAAATCTGGGCTGGAGTAAAAGAAGAACAAACTTGGTAGCTTTTAAAATCATAACTTCATTGGCAGAATTTGTTCACTTTCCCAAGCTCAGGTATTTCTGTTTAACACCCATGTAATATGCATTAGGGTGTGGCATATCACAACTTCAGTGCATTTTAAAATAAGACCTATAATTGTTGTAGATTTCTTGGCTACAAATCTGGTTTAAACGATCTCAAAATAACACTAAGAGCATCTGTTTAGCTCAGCTGAAGTTTCAAGAACCAATACCAGCTGTTGGGGGAGGGATTTCACACGTGTTACTCAAATCCTAACCAAATTTTGTTTTTTTAGTCCTTTAATGATGCCTCCAATACCAATAGAGTAAAACAAACGTTAGAGTAAAAAAGAAAAAAAAGAAGGAAGAGAAGAAAAAAGTAAAGAAAAAGAAAAAAAAAGACTACTTAAAGCTTTGATGCACGTGACTAAGACCAAAATGATCACCCTCTCCAATTCAATACAGTATTAGCATGAGGACAAAAGGCGTTTAAAAATCAATTTGGAGTTATTTCTAGTGGGGGTTGCCTGATCCCAGCAAGTTGAGGAATGAGAATATTCCCAACATTAAAAGGGCACTCAAGTATTTTTTCTCTTTTAAACAGCAATCTTATTTTCACACGGAATTCATTCAGTGGCATTGTTTTGGTTTTAGGTGTCTGTCTTGCCAGGCAGGGGCCGTGCAAAAGGGCTACATCTATCTTGAAGTGTGCACAATGGCCTCTCTGCGGCTTGCTCTCTGTTATTGATCCTTACAGATGCTCCAAGGCCCTTCCCCCACCTTTCTCCAAATCCCAACCCCCCATTCTGAAAGATAGCTTAAGAAATAAGACTTCCTGCCTAGCGACTGGCAGGGCTGAAAGACCAGATTGTAAGACTCCACAGATCAGGCCTGCCACAGTGAAAGCTTGAATAGAGTTAACCCTCTGTGAACTAAAACAAAACATTTGTATGCCCAGCTGTGACAAAGGTTAATTTAAATGGACAAGGGCCCAATATCTAAAACCAGGCAACGCTTTTTTACAGTAGCATTTTCACTGATCTCTTTTGTAAGTAGTTCGATTTTGCTTTTTAAGCTTCCAAAGACCTCCTTCAGCTGGGATAATTCATTTTGCCTTATTAGAATTTTGTATGGATGATTCAGGTGAAATTTTAAAAATTCACTTCTTTGTATTATAAAAGTTCTCATTTTAGTACCGTAAGTTATTTTCTGCCATTGAACAGCTAAGAAAAATTGAAGTTTCAATATTTAATTAAGAACTAAGGGAGAACTTCCTGTTCAAACATTTTTTCTCTTTCAGAACTGGTGTTAATACCATTGTAAAGCATTTATACTCCAATAAAGATGTTAAAAAAAAACAACAAAAAAAAACTGGTGGACTACATATCACTAACAGATTCAAACTAGTTGAAAAAAGTCCAAATCCTCCAGAGCTATCCCCTCCAAACTCATCTAACTATTGCTCTGGTATCTCTGCTTACCCCTAAACTATTCCAATGGATCCAGAGCAAATCTTAGTTCTTAAACTACTCCCTTCTGGAAAAGCTAGTATAAGCAGATTAGTTTAACAAAGAATTTCTGTGCCTATTGGGAGAAAGTTGTTCAAGATAAAAAATACCAGGTTGTGCATGTAATTGATAATTTCTATAAACTTTGTAGTTTCCACCGATTTATAATAAAAACCAATGAGGTAATTCTGGCATACAAAGTGCTGGGGAAGAACATATAAGGGAGTATTACTATAAAGAAGAATGTTGCTGTGAGAGAGGGTCCCATTTCCCTAGCTTGCGCATCCTCAGAGTTAGAATTAAACTGCAAAGCTGCCTATGGCAGATGTTAGGCATGCTGCAAGGGGCTGGGAAGCTTTCCTAAGAAAGCATTTCATAGATTAATGCCATTCCTAGAAATATACCAACTGCCTCAAAGAATCTGAAACTCTTCTGGCTATAACTGAGCAGTGCCTATGAGAAACCAAACTTTTGGCAAACTCTTAGACTCTATACTTTATAAACACAGCAAACAAATACAGCAAATCTTAAACACTAAGATTCATTTTGTAGCTGTTTCTTTAGCTGCCTATGTCTTTTGAGGTCCAAATAATAAAGTTGTGGGGCACTGGGGTTTCTCACACAAGAGCTTATTACAAGTATACAAATTCAACACTAACTACTTGCTATTAAATTAAAGAGAGAGAGAATATTTACCCATTTTAAAAACAATCCACTTAAAAAGAAATTAGCAATGGCTTAGTCTTATACCCAAAACCATAAAGTATCTAAGTTCCCCCAAAGGGAATGAGGATGCCTTATCAAAGGGCTCATGACCCCACTACTATCTATAATTAACAGTACTAAATAAGGCTTTGGCAGATGGTGAACTGGATTAGGGAATTTAAAATATAAACAAAATCTGTCAAGAAGTAAACGGAAAAATTTTTTAAACTGTAAACTTTACCTAAGGACTGTGATGTAAAATGAAGTTTAAGATTTTTTTATCAAGTCACTATAAAATTTCAATCCATTTTTTCTTTCCTTTTTTTCTGCTCATTCTCTTAAAAACATCAACCACAATAACCAATTTACTACAGTTCTCCCTTGCTTTTCTCTATTTCAAAACATTTATAGCTAGTTGCTATTTACCTGAAAACTTGTTGGCTGAATTCCGCCAAGACACAAAAAAAGGATTGGACTGCCTCTCCCTTCCCTCAAGGCTACTATCTGCTCTAAACCTTCAAAGAAAATTTCTAAACCTTAGATTTGAGCCCAGACTGACACAGTCTGCTCCCTTACCTTCCCATGTCTCCATTTCATGCTTCTCGGAGTCTGCTGAGAAGTTCTATTGCAGCCATGAAGAAACAGAGATTACAAGACAAGTCCAGCTTGATGATCACCCTTCCGACACTTGGCCAATTTCTCTCTCTTAGCCTGTACTACAACAGTCATCCTCACAGGTCAGTTTACAAGCCAGTCATGTGATTAGAAAGTTCAGGCGCTAAGGTCACAACGTGTATGGAGTTCGTTTATTTCCAAAGGTTATCTAAGTGTAACTGATAGACTTATTTTCTTTAGTTAACAATACTGCCTACCATGACTCTCTGAAAACTGTTATGGGAACATTTAATAGGAAATACTCCTCCAGTCTTTTTTTTAAAGCTGAGATCCTAAACTTAAAAGGCACCATTTTAGAAGGACTTGGTTTTCATTTAATTTAAAAGAGTTCTAGTATGTAGGATTTTTTTCTCTCCTTTCTTTCAAGAGCTATTTTATATTATATTCTTTTATAATCTGGATTAGAAAGTTTACAGTTAAAACCTTTGGCACAAGGAAAAGAAAAAACAAAGACTCCGTGTTATGCATGTGTTGGTGGGGTAGGAGTGGGATCCCCTGCTTTTTGTCATTATAATAAACAATGACAAGGCAAATTCTTCTGAGAAAATTAAAATGGGAAGCTGAGTTACTTGCAGTGTTCACTTTAACTCTGGCCCTTAATTTTCATGCTGTGGTTATACACACTAGTTTGAAATAATGTGGAGAAAGGGAACTAGGTCTGCAATATTCTTTTGGAAAGCAAAGGTTAGAATTTTCATCCCCCGCCCCCAGCCAAGAGCTTAAATCTTTAAAGTAAGCTTCTTGCTTCATTCCTTTAAAACTCCTAAGATCTTAAGCAATCATTATGCCATGCCTCCTTGATTTGTGAACCATACCAGTGCACGTCACCCTGGGTGTGTGAGTATGTTCAAACACCGCCACAGAGCTGCAGAGGCTGGCAAATCTGAGCCATATGCTAATGACACATGATGTCAAACATTCAGCTCTCCATTCAGATATCAGAACACAATATCAGGGCAAGTGCCACTGAGAAGGTGGGATGATCCAAAGAGAGACCAACTGCCAGGGATAAGTGTTTTTTAACTGTGCAAAGTGTTTCATCCTATGAAATCTCCTTTAATCTCTAGGCTAGCCTTGGGAATAATTTAAAGGTCAGGCACATCTTACAGCAGTAGTCCATAAAAAAGGAGTGGGAGTGGAATCTGTCACTGGCAGCCATATAACTGAATGGCAAATATTGCTACCACTGTTACTAGAGGGCTTTCCCAACCAAAAGAGACAGCATTAAGGTCATCTTACAAAGTATGGCCTAAAGGGAAAGTGACCAATGATTTCCAGGAGGAGAAAAGGCTATAATTTGTCTGCCTAAAAATAAATTTTCTGCCACTGGCATCACACACCTCACTCCAACACAAACACATCAACAAGCGTTCCCATCCTATTCCCACCCAGACAAGAGACTAATAAAGTATAGTAAGCCTCTTTGCTTTACTGTACCAACCTTTGGAGGAAAATATATAAAATGAGGAGCTATTGGTCAAGGTCCAAGTATCAAGACTGAGGCAGCACTCTTGATTTTAAAGGGTGGGTCTTAGTAATAATCCTTGATGTACCCATAAGCCTGAGAACAAATCTTTAACATAGTTTAAGACAGGTAAGTCTTTGTCTTTGGATATAGAGTCATATTTCTTCAGTATCCAAAGTCCCACAGTTTTTTGAGAGCCCTTTATAGGTTCTACTAGGAGGAAGGGGCAGAGCACATGAACATGCACCTCAGTGACCATGTGAATACAAAAGACAAACTCTAAATCTAAACAGGGCTCCCAACCGCAGAGAAGAAAAATCATTTAAAAAAATTAAAAGGATTCATGGAATTTATGAGTGGGAAGGGGAGAAAAGAAGGTAAGAAAGCAACATTTTCTACTTGCTAATACTAGTTTTGTAATGTAGAAAAAAGTAGATGAACAAACTTCTACATCCAACCAACACCTGTGACATTTGCATACTGAATATCTAATAGAATTCAAAAGTTGAGTCCAAATTATGAATGGCAGAACCTTAGTTAACCTTGCAAGAAACTGGTTCCACTTTCATTTTAAAGATGGGGAAACTGAGGCCCAAAGAAAGGAAAAAGCAAGAGTCATCAGACCAACTGAGAGAAGAAATCCAAATATCCTAGTCCCTCATCTCCTCCATTATGCCACATCTCTTGGACAGGAAACAACAAAGCCTCTTTTAAGATATTACTATTCAACATCATTTCCATGTTTGTTTATTCAAATGGCAACTTTCAAAGAAGACTGCAGATTTTGAAGCTGAAGGGGGTAATCAAGATGTATTATGTTTAGTCCTTCAAAGTAAAACAAATGATAGTGATTCTAGTGGCTATACAATCACTGGAATCATTTCAGCCTTATTTGCCTTTAAGAAGTTTCAATGATAGTCTGATGCAAAGTGAAAGCCATGTGACCACTGATTGGAGGGGGACTAGTTAGAAAATCTATCCATTTCAGAAAAACAGAATTATGCGGAAAATATTTAAAATTCCTTTTTAACCTTGCAAACCACAAAACCCAAAAGCCCAAGGTCTCTTGTTCTCATCTGTCAGATCCTTGATGCATACATTCCTTATGGCAAGGACAGGAGTTTAATTCAACTAAACAGGAATAATGAAACACAGTCAAATGAAGTCCACATTACCTGGGACTAACAAGCAAAGCTCCTGAGTTCAGAAAAAGAACAGGAGCAACAAAGAACATACTTAGATATGACTTCCAGTTTTGCCATCTGTTTCTGGAGTTGGAAAGGGCAGTCCATAGTTCAGGAAAAAACAAACAAAAAATAACTCAGAGCTACAAACCAAAAATATTTTAGAAACTAGGGTTTTTCATCCAATTCTACAAACATTCACTGAGTGTCTCCTATGAGCTAGGCACTATGCTGACTGAAGTGACAGAAATGAATATTATGTGATCCTCACCTTAGAGGTGCTCACCATCTGCTGACCTCTCTCCAGCCTCATTTCCCCCCACTCCACATTAACCCACTTGTACTGCAAACAACTAAACAGATAAATGACAACATGATGTTATGAGTTAAGGAAACAGATGAAGGAAAATTCATTAGATTGGAGTGGCATGCCACAGAAAGGGAGCTGAACCTTGGTGTTCAACATGTAAACAGGTAGGAAAGGTATTTCAGGACGTGAAGGAATAAGGATCACAAAAGACTATTTTAATGCCTATGATATAAAGTCAGGAATTAAACCTGTATGCAGAAGAGTAACATGATTGGCAATGGAAAAAAAGACTCCAGGGTGTGATTTAAGAATACCCTTATAGGGACTTCCCTGGTGGTCCAGTGGTAAAGAATCTACCTTACAACACAGGGGACGCTGGTTTGATCAGGGAACTAAGATCCCACATGCCGCAGGGCAACTAAGCCCACACGCCACAACTACTGAGCTCGCGCGCCTCAACTAGAGAGCCCATGTGCAGCCAACTACAGAGCCCAAGCACTCTGGACCCCGCGCGCCACAACTACAGAGCCCATACGCCCTGGAGCCTGCATGCCACAACTAGAGAGAAGCCCGCGTGCTGCAACGAAGAGCTCGTGCACCGCAATTAAGACCCGACGCAGCCAAAAATAAATAATAAATTAAAAAAAAAATAGAACAGCCTTACATATAACAAGCAGATGCAAAGTATGTACCTTGCTTGGACTGTGATTTGAACAAATCAACTGTAAAAAGACATTTTTGAGACAATCAAGTAAATTTAAATATGAGTAGGGTATTTAAGACCTGGAAAGAGTGAACCCTCCTTTAAAACATCTCCATAATTCTCCAGTCAAGATCTTGTACGTGGATTTTTAAAGTATCAGATTATAGTATGAATAAATCAGCCCCTTTTGAATGAAGAGAAAAAGAAAAGAAACAGACATGCAATGTATAAATATAAACACAGCCAACTATTCTGTCTCCTGAGAAGTCTGAACGAGTTGGGACTTATTCATCCCATATGGCACCCTTACCTGTCTATCTTCTTCACAATTAAGTCCAGAGATGAATGAAAATAAAATATTGCAGCTCTGAATATATCAACAGCTCCAAGTGCTGTTAAGCAACATGTGCAAATGAAGTAAAAAAGATCACCGCAGTAAAAAGGAAGACTTGGGGGCAGGGCAAATGGACAGAGAGCCTTCCTCCTTTGGTGCCCCTAAAAAGGAAAACCACTTGAAACTCAGTAGTTTCTGGATAGACTCTGGCCTAGGCCCTGACTTCTCACTGTTGTTTCATTTGTCTACCCATCTATTTGCCTGACTGAGAGGGAAAAAGAAGATGACACGGGAAGAGGTTTCTGCCTACAAGTAACTCACTGCTGTATAACTGAGGACTCTGGACAAAGGTGTACAAGATAAAAACTCCCAATAACTGTGGCATGATCTGTGTCTAGTCAATGGCTCTCAGGCACCTATAGTATAAAGGTCCACAATCCCAATCCCCTTTACAATCCAGCCCCTGCTGATCTCTCCAGCTTCATTTATCACTATTCCCTATAAATACCCATCACTCCTGCCATACTGACTGCAAATATGCTAAGCTATAACATCTACCTGGAATAACTCTTCCCACTACTTCCTTATAGCTTCCACTAGCACTTACTCATCTTTCTGGACTCAATTTAAATATCACCTCCACTGTGAGGTATTCTAAGACTCCATCCTCCCAGGCATCAAATCAGACAGAGTCAAACCACACCCTTCTTCCATGCTGCCTGGATCCCTAAAATACATCATGATAACACAAGCTACCTACTGTTTTTATTTTACAGTTCTGCCTTCCTTATTAGTCTGAATATAACCCCAAAGAGTCAAGCTTTGGTAATTTCAGAGCACAGCCTTGGGTTTAGCATATATCACACAGCAGGCATTCATAATATGCTAAAGCAATTAGAAGGCTTTTGGTATATGTGTTGTGTAGGTGAGTGGGTGGTATGCATTTTTTTTTTAATTAAACTTAATGGTGGGACTTCCCTGGTGACACAGTGGTTAAGAATCCGCCTGCCAATGCAGGCGACAATGGTTTGAGCCCTGGTCCAGGAAGATCCCACATGCTGCAGAGCAATTAAGCCCGTGCGCTACAACTGCACTCTAGAGCCTGTGAGCCACAACTACTGAGCCCATGTGCCACAACTACTGAAGCCCCGTGCCTGGAGCCAGTTCTCCGCAACAGAGAAGCCACCGCAATGAGAAGCCCACGCACCGCAACAAAGAGTAGCCCCCGCTCGCTGCAACTAGAGAAAGCCTGTGCGCAGCAATGAAGACCCAATGCAGCCCAAAATAAATAAATAAATAAATAAATTAAAAAAATAATAAAAATAAATAATAAACTTAATGGTGCATTCATAGTCTACTTTCATTTTCACATTTTCTAACTCTTCCATCTTACTTCAGAGGAGGTTTTTTTTTCCCCCTAGACAAACTCCATTTCAGAGTCACTATGTGTCAGGCCCTTTGTTATATATATATATATTTTTTTCTCATTTGTAAACCTACCTGACACTGAATCTTCCAATAATGAAGACCCAGCACTGGTAATAAAAGATTTCTGACCAATATGTCCTATTTACTGAGTTCCTGTATTCGTATGGAATCATACATTGCTGATGATCTTCTGATTAACATATATAATATATACATATATCTGCCACTAGACTCCAAGTTATATGAAGGCAGGGACTGTGCCCCCTATTCTTGTTCACCATTGTATCCCCAGTACCTGACACAAAGCATGTGCTAAATGAATATTTGTTGACTAGAGGAAGAAAGGAAAGGAGTTGCTTCAGAGAGCAGAATCATGGGGGAGGGAAAGAAAATCCTTTAGGAATACAAATACTCACAAAAAGATTGCCTTAAGCCATTCCTGCAAAGCCAAAACCAGTTCACCCAGCCTCAATTCCAACTACAGTAAATCCTACCCATACACAGAGCTCTCCTCTAACTGAGGGACTGGGTGTAATAAATCGGAAAACCAACAGGACCGGTTGTAAACCGGCCTAGTGGCAAACCTACCTACAACCAATTCTGTCCTTCCTACTCTACTAGAGATTGAACCTGACTCTCTGAAGATAAGCACAAAGAAAAGAGAAAGCAATAGCGGCTTAATAATCTTACTTTGGGGTACAGCCTGGCTTCAGCTGGCAAAGGGACTGATTTTTATCAAACAAGATATAACATACATAATCATATGAGTGAACTACACATAGCAACTGAGCCCTATCCTAGGTCCTGGAGTCATGGATTGCTCCCCTGAGCTTCACATCTTGATATCCAACTGCCTCCTGGGCATCTCCACAAAGATGCATCTATCATAAGCACCTCAGACATGTCCAGACATGTCCACGCTTTAAAACCTGCTCCTCTTTCTCAGCTGTTTCAGTGAACAGCCTCAACCACCCAAGCCAAAAACCTGGGACTCTCCTTAACTCCTTTCTCCCCTTTAACCCACCTAAATTCAAAACCTATCATCATTCCTATCTTTCCTATCTCCTCAAAAGCTGCTGAATCAGCCACTCTCTAACCATAGATGAGACAATTAGAATATCCTTTTAAAAAATAATTACAATTAACTGAAACACAAATGTTTAAATCCATGAGTTAATAATGACTCTAAAAAATCTGTCACCATTGAAGGATGCTAGGGAACTAACACAGCATATTGGAAATTATTAAATACTAAAAAGGGAAAGAATCAAGTATTTACCCTGCCTTTTCTAAATGAAATACAGAACAGGGTAATCAACAGCAGTGGAAAATTTTCTCTTTATAGAAACATTCCAGCCAATGAGTGAACAAGAAATGCTGGAATTAGAATGTTACTATAATGGCTCCTAGATACTGATCATCAACAGCTACTAACATAACAAAAAGAGAAAACAAGATGGTATATATATTTTCTGATGGAAGAATTCAACATCCCCATGAAGAATTCTTGCCCAGAAAGTTGAATCTGAAGGTGATCATGCCTCCAGATCCAACTACTAAAATTAAAGAGCTACAGAGTTCAGAAAAACACATTCATCTACATTAGAAGGATGTAATCGGCAAAATCTGGGCTGTGGTAAATTCAACAAGACAAATCACCCAATGTCTTAAATGAGAGGGAAAAAGAGATGGAGGAGAAATCTATAGATTAAAAAAAAAAAATCTTCTAGAGATACATACTGGAATATTTATGGATGAAATGATACCTGAGATTTGCTTCAAATAACATGGGGGGGTGGGGGAGGTAAAGATATGGGTGGGATAGGATTAGCCACTGGATGATGATTATTGTTGAGGCTGTGTTGAGCCACTGGATGATGATTATTGTTGAGGTTCATTGTACCACTTTACGTATTTCTATGTACGCATAAAATCTAATAATACAAAGCAAAACAAACAGATCTTCCTGAATCCATACATTTATTTTCATCTCCACTATCCTATTCTTGGCCACCATTATCTCTCATCTGGCTTATTTCAAGAGCCTCCTTATAGGTCTCTCTTGTTAGCTCCTATTTTTTTCCACCTTTCTACCTTCCCCCCTCCCAAATCCATTCTCCATCCTGGCTGCTTTCTAAAACTCAAATAAAACCACATACTCCCATTTAAAATTTGTCAGTTCTTTCAGAATAAAGCACCCTCCCCAAGCTTACAAGAGCCTTCCTGATCAAGCCTCTTGTCAACCTCTCCATTTTCCCTTCTCATATTCCCAGTGCTGTCAACAAACCGTGCTATTTACAGTTTCCCAAATGTGCCTTTGCATGTACTGTTCCTTCTGCCTGGCTAGTTTCCATGAATTATTTAATTCTCAGCTAACTCAGACATTATATCTTCCAAGAAATCTCCAATTCTTACCTGCCCTAAGGGTTCCAATCCTATGAATTTCTACAGTTCCATCCCGTTGGATGCCTGCCTGCCCATGGGTCCCCAAGAATAGGGACGTGATGTGATTCATCTTTGTATTCCTGGCACCTACCACAAAACCTAGCACAAAATGGGTACAGTATTCCCTAGGTATCGACAGGGGATTGGTTCCAGGACCTCCATGGATACCAAAATCCACAGATGCTCAAGTCCCTCACATAAAATGGCACAGTATTTGCATATAACCTATGCACATCCTCTTGTATACTTCAAATCATCTCTACATTACTTATAATACAAAATACAATGTAAGTGCTATGTAAATAGTTCCTGGTATGCAGCAAATTCAAGTTTTGTTTTTTGGAACTTTCTGGAATTTTAAAATTTTTTTAATATTTTTGGATCCACGATTGGTTGAATCCACAGATGTCGAATCTGCAAATATAGAGGGCCCACTGTACTTGATTCATGTTTGATGAATCCATAATTCTAAAGAAACAGCTAACTAAAATAAGAGGCAGCCTGAAATTAGATGGTTTTACAGGTATATACTTGTCTCTAAACTCATCAAGTTTTGTACATTAATAGGTACAGTTTTTTTGTATGTCAATCATATCTCAATAAAGTGATTTTTTAAAAAGACCATTCTCCCTTCTTTAGTCCAGAATTAGAGACAAAGAATTAAGCATTCTGAGCAGTTCAACACTGAGCAATTCCTGTTCTATGCCAAGCTAGAGGTGACTGCATTGAGACAAATGAGTGAAGATTCTGTCCTTGAGGAACTCAAGCCAGTGGGAAAGAATGATATATATGTCTTAGAAGGGGGGCAAAATATAAGGTGTGCTCAGAAGAGATGTGTTTGTTTTAGCTGGGGTGGAAGCAGCTTATCACTGTGTTCTTGGTGCTTAGTATATATTTGATTATTTGATGAACTGAACTGAAAGTCTGGAAGGGCTTCCTGGAGAGAGTGATAGCTGAGTTGTGCAGCAGTACTGTTCAGCTAATCACAGAGACTTTTGCTTTTTGATAAGATTTCCAAATAAAGCTAAACAAGGAATTAAAACCAGATGTCAGGTAAAAAAGGAAGAATTTCCATTTGGTGAACTGAATCACTTCTTTCTCCTGCCCCCCTCTCAGAGTCCATCCAGATTCCAAGGAGTCAACCTTCATTTGGAGCAAAAGTAGTGAATTATGCAGAGCCTCCATTGACCTCACCCTGGACTCAGCTGTATGAGGACAAACCAGTACAGAAATCAGAGAAAGAACCACTCCTAAGCCTGAAGAGACACCAAAGACTTCCAAGAAATGCTTTCCTGGGATTCGCCAAGCATCTTCTCTTGGTAATGCTGCTTGGACCAAAACACTAGCATCTCTGCAGGACTTAAATGGCACTCCAGCCAAAGGGAATAGTATCAGGGCTGTGGGTAGAGGCAGTCATATATGAACACCATGCATTAGTAAACTCCTCTCTTCTGAGTTACCTTAACTGGGTTAGCAGATGGATCAGTTTCAAATTTCACATCAATGTAAGAATTTACGGGGCTTCCCTGGTGGCGCAGTGGTTGAGAGTCCGCCTGCCGATGCAGGGGACGCGGGTTCGTGCCCCGGTGCGGGAAGATCCCACATGTCGCGGAGCGGCTGGGCCCGTGAGCCATGGCTGCTGAGCCTGCGCGTCCGGAGCCTGTGCTCCGCAACGGGAGAGGCCACAACAGTGAGAGGCCCGCATACCGCAAAAAAAAAAAAAAAAAAAAAAGAATTTGCCTGCCAAGAAATCATATCCTTAGAAATTACCCAATTCCAATGATAACTCTTGTCCTATCCTCCATGTATCCTATCAGTGTTAATGCAAAGAAGTAGTTTAGGTGATTTTTTTTTTTTAGCATCTTCCATCACACACTCATTATGTAAGTTGGTACAACATTTTGAGAGATCACTTTCGGCATTATGTATCAAAACCAAGCCTATCCTTTAAAATGCACATATCATTTTTTAACCTAGTAATTCCACTTCTAGAAAAGTATCCTACAGATATACTTGTGCAGGAATGAGAAAGTATTCACTGTAGTACTGTATATAATAGCTAAATAAATAACAAAACAAATTTTGCAATCTAATAAAGCTATAAGATATATGTAACTATTATAAAAATGAGGTAAATCTTTTATGTATTGGCATGTAAAGAAGTCCATAACATGCTGTGAATGAAAAGAGATTGGTTTGATCCCTTTTATGAAAACTTAAGTACATTTAAAAGTACATAAAAGTTGCAAATGGATCTTGCCTCTGGCCAAGATGGAGTAATGGCAACCAGATTTGGCCTCCTGACTAGAGAAGACTGGAACTGGACAAAGTATATAAAATAATGATTTTCATGTATTGATTTTAGGCAGCAAAGGACAGTGATTCCTGGAAACAAGGAAAGCCCTATGAATATCCCACCTAACTGCCCAGAGAGTTTCCAGGAGGGAGCACAGGAAGAGCTCAGGTAGAGCCAAACAAGTCTTCTCGAGCTGAGGTTTGGGGTTGGGAGTCCAGGAGGCTAGCGTGGCTGGAATTAACAGGGCAGAGGGCTGGAAAAGAGAGCGCCAGATGGAGAGAGCATGACTGAGATGTGCAAAGGGTTCTCCTGAGTCTTCAGCTGAGGATGGATGACTGTACACGTATGAGGAAACTACCCAAGGCTAGGGAAAGAACCACCCAAAAGGAATAGGGGAAATTATTTTCAGGGCTCACAAGAGCCAGGAATAGCTCTTGTTCTCACCAGCCAGAGTGAAAAATGTTCAAGATTAGAGAATATATTTCCTGAAATCCTGATTAGTATTCATATATCCCTGACAACTGGCCTTCAGGTATTCCCCTAAAAGCACTGATTGTTTTCTCAAGTTACCTATTGCCGTATTCAATTCATACAGGATAGAATCTAAGACAGGTTGTGATGGTTGGTTTGTGGGATGAGATATGGATTATAAAGTCAAGAGGAGCCAGGGCTTACCCGGTGGCGCAGTGGTTAAGAATCTGCCTGCCAATGCAGGGGACACGCGTTCAAGCTCTGGTCCGGGAAGATACCACGTGCCATGGAGCAACTAAGCCCATGAGCCACAACTACTGAGCCTGTGCTCTAGAGCCCACAAGCCACAAATACTGAGCCCGTGTGCCACAACTATTGAAGCCCACATGCCTAGAGCCCATGCTCCGCAACAAGAGAAGCCACCACCATGAGAAGCCCGCGCACCGCAAGGAAGAGTAGCCCCTGCAAGCCACAACTAGAGAAAGCCCGCGCACAGCAACGAAGACCCAATGCAGCCAAAAATGAATTAATTAATTAAAAAAAAAAAAAAAAAAGAGGAGCCAAAGAGATAAATCCAACAGCTGGAGAGAGCAGATCCTAAAACTTTGCCTCAGGCTCATCTTGACTTGGACAAAATCCACCACTATAAGCAGAATTCCCCTTTGCAAATTAGCACAAAAATGACTGTAAAGATAACAATATCATAATCCCTCTTAAATGAACTGGTCACCACAATGAAATTCTCCTTTTCTTCTTGGATATTTTTCAAGCCTCTACAACTCTGCCCAAAGCCAACCTTCCCATTCACCATGTCTTCTTTGCAAGAGACACCCAAATGCATTAAAGCAATCCTTTTGAGCGTATTCCTGGAAAACAACTCTGTACAATCTTACTTGACCTTTTGGTACTAATGAAATAATTATTAATTTGAAGTCTGATATTGCCCTTTTAATGGTGTTTTCTCAGTCTTGGTGAAGTTCACCTTTCACACAAATAAGATACGTGAATTCCATTGAACATCTCTGTTCAGATCAAGTTATTACAAAGTTGGGAAACTTAGATCCTTTATCATATAACATTGAGAATTCTCAGATAAATGCAGTGTAAAATGAATTTGATAACTTTCCAGGCTAAGACACTGCAGTGCCATTATTTTAATGACCTACTAAAACGAGAAATTAAACAAAAAGAAAATGGGTAGGGTACTTTTTACAGTAAGTACTTCACTATAAGAGTCACAGTGGTATGAAAATCAACACTCAGGGACTTCCCTGGCGGTCCAGTGGTTAAGACTTCGCCTTCCAATGCAGGGGGTACAGGTTTGATCCTTGATCAGGGAGTTAAGATCCCACATGCCTCCCAGCCAAAAATTCAAAACAAAAAACAGAAGCAATATTGTAACAAATCAATAAAGACCTTTAAAAAAATGGCCCACATCAAAATAAAAAATCTTAAAAAAAAATAAAGAAAGAAAATCAACACTCAGCAAAAGGAAAATGCATGATAGACCTCAGAGAGGCAGTTGGTGACAGGCATATAGTTGGGGTTCTGGAATGGGAGCCAGGTACAGAACTGGAGGTGAAATCCTGGTCTATTAAAGACTCACCCAGCTCCTTTAAAATTCTAAATGTATATATGGAGAATTCTACAAAGGCCTGACACTGGAAACTGTAAAAGGTTATCAGGCAAGCAGCAACACAATATTTATTCCAACTTCATGAAAGCACTATTTCATTAACTTCTAGTTATCCCAACCTTCCAACTCTCTCTGTCCTCCCACAAAGCACCTAAGAAACATTTGTGAGGCATATTGTTTTTGTTTATTTCAGGAGGATGCAAAAGTTTGCACGCAGATGCTGAGCCACAAATCTTTTTTAAAGAGATGAACAACAGAAGAATGATTATACGTTAACAGTCAGATGTTCTTGGAATTTGGATAACTAAAAAGAGCCGTAGCTAGAATAATTAGAGCCAGAAAAATCTCCATCACTTATTACTTATATAATCTTAATTTCTTCACCCATAAAATGGGGATAATTATACCTGTCCTAACTGAAAAGTGTCCTAACTGAAAAGTGTTCTGAGGAACCAATTAGAACGTGTGTGGAAACATTTTATAAACAGAAGTGTCAAACAGTTATTATTTTTAGTAAAAATAACATGTACTTAAAAAAAATAGTTAAGAAAAGGACAAATATAATTGGAGCAGAAGGGAGAAGAGAACAGCACCCTGGTCCCAAGTCTATAATCCCAAAGTAATCATTACCAAAAGGGCATATTGATTTCGTTTTTATTATCTTTCTGAATTAAAAATTCATTATTTTTCCTTTGGCAGTAAAATGTGTTGACAGCTCATGAAACAGGAATTTCATGAGCTATAAAAGAACTAATCACATATACAAAAAATGAACTGGAAAATCATTAGAATAAAAAATGAGAATAATGTATTTCTTTACTATTGCGGGGAGGGAAAGTCTACATAACATAAAACCCAGACATCATTAAGGAAAAGACAATTGTATTTGCGTTTACATAAATGTCTAACTTCTGAAAGGCAAAGACACCCAAACATACATACACACACACACACACACACACACACACACACACACACACACACAGTATTTATAAACATGAAGAAATCCGACAAATAAGGATTAAGTACTATTTCTTATCCATCAAATTGGCAAAAAATTTAAAATGCTGAGAATATTTCAGTGCTGGAAAAGGCTTGAGAAAATGAGTATGCTTATACAATGTTGATAGTTGATACACAGCTTAAATACAGCTTATAGTATCTATTAACATTTAAACTGTGCACACTTTTTGACCCAAAGATCCCTCTTTTACTCCTCTATCTTACGGAAATACTTATGGTTTACAAAGATATACATATAAGGATGATCACTGGAATATGCTACAATTTTTAAAAGCTGGAAGAAACTCAAATATTCATCAATATAGGAAAAGCCAAGAAATGGGGAAATGATTAAGGAGATAAGAAACCAGACTTTTTAGACCTTACTCGGTCATTTTGCAAGACTCATTCTGGATTTTAGTCAGGCTGTCATTAGTGGGCTACTCCCCCTGTGCTAAACCCACAGCCAAAAATCAAGTGGTTGATCAAAACCTGCTCAACCAGACAGCTGCTTCCAGAGCCCAGGGGCCGTAGGCTCTAGTCCAGGCTTAGACTGAGAAAGGATAATAAACAATCTATCCTATCACATCAGGAATGATGTCTTCCTCAGAGTGGAGCAAAGGGCCTGACAGGGATTTTTTGAGAAACAGGGCTGATCCTGAACTTGCACGACCCTGAGAGTGAATGTTGTCTTAAATTTTGTACTATAGGTATCTCATTTGCCTCATTCTAGTCCTGCTGTTGAAAACTGAGCAATTTACTTGTTAAATGAAAAGGATCAAGATATATGAGTCAATACTTTTTATTCTCATCCAAATGTTATGTAATGAGGTGCTCAGTTTTAGAAAACAGAAGTTGTGGTTTGTCAAAAGGCTCCTTTCCCTCCTTATGGTTCTTTACAAAAAGAAAATCTCAGAAACATCATAACCTGTAGGTTGTCACCATCCTACTGGGCATCATTTGAGGTAGAGACCTATACCAAGGAGGCAAGTCAGTCTCTCATCAAATCATACAAAGTAATGTCTACACTCTATGTGGCCTCCTATATTATAAAAGAGACTACAGGTGAAAAGCCTGCCTAGGAAGTTCCTGTCACAACTGGGGTACCTGTTTTAGTCAGTTGCTACCTAAGGCACCACTTTATTGTCCTAGGAAATCAGGTCTGAGGGAGGACCACGCATCATAGAAATGTTTGTAGCAGGCCACTCAAATGTCAAGTATTTGTTTCAGGAGAAAATACAGATATACAGCAATACTAAAGAAACACTGGGCATACTGTTTTACTAACAGTATTAATGAAATATCAAAGGAGATCATCCTAGATTTGACAACTAGTCTTGAGGATTCCAAATTAGTCATTATCCTACATAAGAAATATAATATTTCCCATGGCTGCAATTGCTATATTCTGCTTGCTTTTTTTGTTTTGTGACAAATATTTTCATTCTTCTATGTTGTCTTTACACAGCCAATTTTAGCTCCTGTAAGTACAATCCCGAGTGCTAGACACCTAGGTTTTATTCTTTTGCCACAATAGATATTACAATGAAAGTCTCTGTACTATTCTAGTGATTGATGAATTATTCTCACAGCAGAAAGTCTTAGGACCGTTTCATGAAACTGGAGACTAGAGAGCTTCACGACTCCGGCTCTATATAGCCTTGTCAGTTCCTCTAGTGATCAGATCCATCTAAACTGCTGTGGGTATCCTACAGTCCACCAGCAGAGGGCAGCATCCCCCAGACTAACAGGGCCTAGGGATGAAGACACCAGGCATGGAGAGTGGAGAGGAAAGGGATAGTCAGAAGACAAAGGCAAAATCTACAGGAAAATTCTAACCAGGGTTCTCAATATCTGAGAGATGTGGTAAGCTCTGGCTCCTGCAAGACAACTGGGGATCATCCACAACTAGCAACATCCAACACTCTTGTGTCCTTGATTCCTTTACTGGAACCAGGATGGAAAAGCTACCTCCCCCTAAACAGGTATATACAGCGCTATATACTGGCCACAGAGACCATGCCAACTTGGATTCTGCCAGCAACAGAAATGACTAGAGCCTTACCTCTGGAGAGACTACAAAAGGATAGCATTAGGCTGTTGGCCTCACTCTGGCAGTTTCCATTGAAGGAAAGAATGGAAATGGTAAGCACACGTATCTATCCCAGATGTCCAAGTTCTCATCTCCCTTCTTCTTGGCTTCACTTTGAAGTGAGTTGGGGGGTAAAGACGCAGACCTACTAGAGGATACACTTGAGGACACAGGGAGGGGGAAAGGTAAGCTGGGACAAAGTGAGAGAGTGACATGGACGTATATACACTACCAAATGTAAAACCGATAGCTAGTGGGAAGCAGCCTATGCACACAGGGAGATCAGCTCCGTGCTTTGTGACCACCTAGAGGGGTGGGATAGGGAGGGTGGGAGGGAGGGAGATGCAAGAGGGAAGAGATGGGGATATATGTATATGTATAGCTGATTCACTTTGTTATAAAGCAGAAACTAACACACCATTGTAAAGTAATTATACTCCAATAAAGATGTTAAAAAAAATAAAGTGAGTTGGGGGGCAAGACAAGGATAGTGTAGGCAGCAATGAGGTGAAAGGTAACCAGCAGGCCAGAGCAGTTAGGGAACAGGCCTAAGAAAATGGAAATGGCTGTGGCTGAAATGTCTTAGTGTTCATTTTAAATCATCAACCAAGTAAGTCAACCTAAATTAATCTGAATTACAGTTTGGGCTACTCCAATACTGCAGCTCTTGAGAGCCTAGATAAATGCCAAATCCTTACCTATCAAAAGGCTGGAAACTACTTAAATTTACTAGCTATTCACCACTGCCCTTCACTGATATGTTAACTTCTCTCTAGAATGTTTATATGATTGATAACATATAACCACATTACAGAGATAATAATGCAACATTGATGAGGCTGGAAAAACAGGCTCTCATATGCTGATTACAAGGGTGAGGGAATTGGAGGGGGTTATTTACCACCTTCTATGGGGGGTGTGGTATTTAACAGCACCAAAATTTCCACTTTCACTTGGAAATTTCACTTCTAGGACTTAAGGCCAAAAAAGTAACACAAGTAAGCAAAGTATTATACAAAGATATTTGCTGCAGCCCTATTCATAATAGAGAAGGAAAAAAAACAGCAACCAAATGTCTACTAATGGAAGACGAATTAAACAAATTCTGGCGCTTCCCTGGTGGCGCAGTGGATAAGACTCTGCACTCCCAATGAAGGGGGCCCAGATTTGATCCCTGGTCAGGGAACTAGATCCCACGTGCATGCTGCAACTAAGAGTTCACATGCCACAACTAAGGAGCCCACATGCCACAACTAAGGAGCCCACATGCCACAACTAAGGTGCCTGCCTGTGCAACTAAGACCTGGTAGAACCTAAATAAATAAATAAATATTTTTTAAAAAATCCTGGCATATGTATTCATGAAACCATAAAAATAATGAGATAGATCTATAAATCCTACCATGGAATAATCTGTAAGACAAATTAAGTGAAAACAAGCTACAGAATAAAATAAGTATATAATTTTTGTTTTTAAAAAACTGCATATTTTGGAAAGTCTGGAAGAACATACACCAGAATGCCCAAGTTCAAATTCTGGCTCTTCCACTTACTAGAAAAGCAATTTTACATTTAGTCCTTCAACTTCAGTGTTCTCATCCATAAAATAAGGAAAAATAGTATCAACTTAAAGGGATTACTTCATATATATGCTATATGAAATAACTGAATTGAATTGAATATGTAAGGTAACAATGCCTGGCATACAGTAAATGCTCAAAACACTAAGAAGATGATTATTATTATTATTACCATCGCCACCCCTGGAAAGTGTAATTAGGGAGGTGACTCATTTACCAAGTTTCATACTTCCATATATAAAGAATTTTTCAGAACAAGCATGTATTACTTTTATAATTAAAAGATACATCTTTATACTCAAGAGAAACGAAAACATGTCCACACAAAGACTTGTATGTGAATCTTCACAGCAGCATTATTCATAATAATAAAAAATTGGAAATAACCTAAATGTCCATCAACTGGTAGACTAAACAAAACAACTATACAAAAATGACTAAACAAAATGTATGGTATATCCATATAATGGAATGCTATTCAGAAACAGAACTACTCATATATACTATGACATGAACAAACCTCCAAACCATCATGCTAAGTGAAAGAAATAAGACACAGAGAACACATATTGTATGATTCCATTTAGATAAAATGTCCAGAAAGGGCAAATCTATAGAGACAGATAGATTAGGGATTGCCTGGATCAGGAGTTGGGAATAGGACTAACAGTTAAGGGACACAAGGGATCTTACGGGGATGACGAAAATGTTCTAAAACTGATTTATGGTAATGGTTACACAACTTGGGTAAATTTACTAGATATCACTAAATTGCACAGAGTAAAATATGCCTCAATGAAGTTGTTGAAACAAAAAAAAAGTTGGAAAAAGATATCCTTGAAAACCATGCATTATTCTATGCTCATATAATGCTTTGCCCCTTGGAAAAGGACTTTCACATGCATTATCCTATTTGACCCTCATAAGAATCATGTGAGGCAGAGTAAGGATCATGCCCTTCGAAGAGGAAAGGAAAATAATGTTCAGAGAAGTTAACATAACTAGCCCATAGCCACTGCAGCACGTAAAGCAACTGGAGCCCAGCTCCTAAACATAACTAACTCAATACAAGTGGCAGCAGAAATGTGCCAAGCCTGCAAGATCCAGGGATAGTCACCAAACAGTGATCACACTTCAGATGAATACTGAAGGACAGAGGCTTTAAAACTTTTTTAAACTTTTTGAATAAGTGTGTATTTAAGAAATTTTATGTAAAAGATGCTTTTCTTCCCCCTTATACACTCCGCTAAAAGTGAGATCATTACAGACCAATTACCAGAAGCAACAAGATATTTCCTTTTCAGTAGCTCATAAAATGCTCAGCACACAATTGGGATTCAATATATGATTCTAATATCTATGAAAAATAATTATAAATTTTAAAAGGCTTTATTTGAACATTATTCTAAATGTATCCTGCATTTTGTTTTGTATAGAAAAACTGGAGAGAAATGACAAGAGACAAAATTCAAACCATAAGCCATATGGAAGATTCTCTCTCTTTTTTTTTTTTTTGCCAGATGGTTACTTTTTGAAAACCATTTTGCTAAAAAGTATAAAAGGCCACCTGCATCTGCAGTCACCACAGGCTTTCCCAGCATCAGGCAAGGAACTAAGAAAACAAAAACAATGAAAACCTAGTACGATCAACCAATAATTTCCCCACAGCTTCCTCTTACTGACTAGGTGCAGAGAACTACCTAGTAGGAAAGAATTGGTTCTGTGTGAAAAATCCTGTGTCTGTCACACTAAATAGGGTTGATAATGTGGTTGATACTGCTCACTCCCATTGGAAAAATAAGCGCGGGCAGGCAAAATGTCAAAGTTTCTTAGCATTTTCTGTTGATCACAGCTAAAAAGATCAAGACTCCTTGAACTGTTAACTAAAACACCTTGCACTAAACCTTGACAATTGAGATTGTTTTACCTAATCACGGTCTCTGAAAAGAAATGCCTAGAGATAACTGGTAAACTAGAAAAGATATAATATCAGCAAGTTATAAATCTTGGACCATTATAACATATTTGGGATTTACTTTTGTCTTTACACCTGACATTATATTCTTTAGGATTTGGGCACCTAACAGAAGGTAAAGATTATCAGGGAAAAAGCCACAAGCCACAAACAAACAGGGTTTTGGAATTCTGGGCAGACCAAGAAAAGCACTAGAAAACCTGACAAAAAAACCTGAGCTCAACTCTGGCTCCTGAGGCCTTCTCATAGAGACATAGATCCAGAACAAGCAAGGCACAATGTACAAGTGGGCTCAATTTTTACATGATTTTATGCATAGACAAACAGACCTTAGAAAATAGTTCATAAATCCACGGTTGTTGGGGATAGTACCTCAGAAGATTCACTGTGATATAACTATAGAATCTTAACAAGGGGGCTATGAGCCCAACACCAGGCAGAGAGTACTTCTAAAGGTCCAGAAATACATTTCCTGTTGCAGTCTGCCAAATAAAAGGTCTGTCACTATAGGTTGTGGCAGGATTTTCTTTGCCCCTCTTAGCAGTCAGCCCTCTGCAGAGATGGTGGCATGACAAGAAAAAGAATTGTCAAAATGAAGTGAACTGAAGAAAGTAAGTATACGATGGCAGGGTATTAAGACTATCTTTGGTTGGTCAGTTCTGAGTTGTTAGAGGATTTCAGAGTGGGGATGGGAACAGGGATGGGGCTGAGAGATGGATG
Source organism: Leucopleurus acutus (assembly GCF_964270905.1). Classification (NCBI taxonomy): domain Eukaryota; kingdom Metazoa; phylum Chordata; class Mammalia; order Artiodactyla; family Delphinidae; genus Leucopleurus; species Leucopleurus acutus. The sequence goes on along the minus strand of NC_139150.1, from coordinate 10,673,727 downwards.
GCAGCTCAGGCAAGCCAAGAGCCACGAATGAAAGGTGAGTCCCTTCACATGACCAAGAGCAATAATCTATACCTTGTGAGTCCAATTTTTTAGAATCATAACACTCTGTCTTAATTTCCCCTTCCTACTGCCTGAGTACTAAGTAAAGAGACCCTAGTTTAATTTTTTTAGCCCTACCTCAGCTATACTATGGGGTCTTGAGGGATAAACCATTTATCTCTGCTTAAACCAGAGATCTGAAGATGTTTAGCCCCCCACTGAGGCCTGTTTGGTAGACAACTCCCTGGCCCCACACACATACCCTCCCACTCCATACTTTTTCTTCTACCCTTACTGGGTCCTGACTTTCTGCCTGGCACCAGTGCTACATGTTTTATGTGTATCATCTTACCAAAATCTCATAAGAAGTCTGGAAATACACTTATTATCCTAATTTTAGAAATAAAAACACTGAGTCTTAGAGAGGTTAGGTAAATTGCCCAAGGTCAAACAGCTCATAAAGAGCAAAGCTAAAATACGAACCCAGGAATGTCTGAATACTAAAGGCACAAGCTCTTAACCACCCTGCCATAGCAGTGGCAGCAAGTAGTAAAAGACCTCAAGGGTATGGTTACTTACAGGGGAGAGAGCTGAACTACTTGTGAAGATTTCCTTCCAGGCAAATATGGAAGTTCTATCTTTCTTGAGGGTTGTGGCAGTTTCCTCGTACATGGTGGCAGCAGTGGGATCATGGATACAGGTTATCTAGGCTAGCAAATCTGTCCTCAGACAGATGAGAGTATTACCTTCTGCCTTTTTCTAGGTTGATTTTCTAATACCAAGTTGCATATTGATAAGACTCCTTTTTTATCTCATTCTCTCTCCAAATAGGTAATACCCCAATTCATTTCATATTAGTTATCTTCTCTTCAAAATCCCTGTTGGCATCATGTCCCGGCCCAGCCTGGAGATGTGTAGGGACAAAATGCTGGGATGGGTTATCCCAGGACACACCAACTACCTACATAAGAACATGAGGTTGTTTCCCAAAAGCACTAAAATCAAGAAAGTAGATCCCCTGACACAATAGTTTCTCCAAACAACATGAAACAACTCTTTGAGATATCAAATATTGTTCAGTCAAACCTTGTGATTTGAGCCTTGCTATTGGTTGAGTCCCTGCAGTTTGTGCAGTGCCCGGGGTTTTGCTCCAAATCCGTCACATTGCATTAGTGCCCTTCCTCCTCACTGCCTACAGAAATAACAGTCTTGAACATGGCAGCACAATCCATTTGTCCTGCTCTAATTACTTTTTGACATTATTCTTTCTGCTGCCAACATCCTCCCTCTCTCTTTCTTTCTTCCTTTCTGCCTTAGGGCATCATTAGAATCATTTGAAAAGATCTTTAGGTTCCACCAGTATATATTTTGTTAACTTTTTATCACAAAATGGTTCCAAGGAGGAGTATGATAGTTCTAAGAAAAGCCACCAGATTCTCAAAACCATTTCCAGAATTTCCCAGCTAGCACAGAGAGAATGGCCAAGAGGAAAATGTCCAGGTTTGAAGTACCTGGACAAATTGTAGCTCTGCCACTCACTAGCTGTGAGACCTTAGGCAAGTCTGATAATCTGTCTCAGTCTTAGTGCTCTATTCAGACAAGTGGAGTTATATCTGATAACCTAACAAGAGCTTCTATGAAGGTCAACTGAGATAATGCATGTGAAAATACTCTGGAAAGGGCTGCAGTTGTATTATTATTAAGAGACACAAAAGCAATGACCGATATTGATAAGAATCTCTAAGTCTTGTGTTTTTCATTAAACTTAGTGTGATGGTTAGTTTTACATGTCAACATGCCTGGGCCATCACATCAAACATTTGGTCAAATATTACTCTGGGTATTTCCATGAAGGCGTTTTTGAATGAAATTAACATTTAAATTGGTGGACTCTGAATACAGCAGATTGCCCTCAATAATGTGCTTGGGCCTCATCCACATTATTGAAGTCCTGAAGAGAACAAAAAGACTGGCCCTCCCCTGAGCAAGATATAAATCTCCAGGAGACTGCCTTTGGACTTGAACTGGAACATCAGCTCTCCTGGGTCTCTAGCCTGTCAGCCTTCAGACTGGAACTGCAGCGCTGACTTTCCTGGGTCTCCAACCTGCTGGCCCATCCTGCAGATTCTGGACTTGTAAGCTTCCGTAATTATGTGAGCCAAATTCCCTACAATAAATCTTTAGTTATCTATGTACATATACATACAAACACACACACATACGCCATACTGGTTCTGTTTCTCTGGAGAATCCTGACTAATATATCTAGGACTTAGTTTTGTTTAGGATTCACAAGGACCATCCTATGCTCTAATAATAAGGGACAGAAACATCATGGATACAATAAATCCAGAGGTTTATCTCCAGAGCTCTTTTTGCTTCAGGATGACAGATCCTGATTTATAAATTACATATGTTCCAAAAGTCACTTTTAAGCCAGCTGCCTGGAACTTAAAAGGCTTTTTTTCCTCAATAATAAAATGGAGCTTAAAGACAAAGGATTGAGATGTTATCCTTATAAGAGTGATTAACACAGTGATTAATATATGTTTGTTAGATAAGTGCAAGAATCAATGTTGTTCTATTTAGAAAATACTTTTGGAAGAAAAGAATACAACATTTATGGGCTTCCCTGGTGGCGCAGTGGTTGAGAATCTGCCTACCAATGCAGGGGACACAGGTTCGAGCCCTGGTCTGGGAAGATCCCACATGCCACGGAGCAACTAGGCCCGTGAGCCACAATTACTGAGCCTGCGCATCTGGAGCCTGTGCTCCGCAACAAGAGAGGCCGCGATAGTGAGAGGCCCGTGCACCGTGATGAAGAGTGGCCCGCACTTGCCACAACTAGAGAAAGCCCTCGCACAGAAACGAAGACCCAACACAGCCATAAATAAATAAAATTAAAAAAAAAAAAAAGAATACAATATTTATTAAACCCTTCTCATGTGTTAAGTAAGCACTGTACTGGGTGTTTCACATATATTGTTTTATTCAACCTTAATACCTGTAGTACAAAGACAATGTTTCCCACTTCTGTAAATGACAAACTGAGCTCTGAAAGATGAGACAATTTTGGCATAGGTCCAACACAACTAGAATGTGGTAAAGTTGGGATCAGAATGACTCCATCGACCCATCTCAGACTGTAGGAAAGACATACTGAATAGTCTCTACCCTTATACATTATAAAAAGAAAAAAAAGTAGGGGTGATGAACTATGACAGACCTGTTTCCCTTCCTCCACTCATTCCTAGATGTGGGATGGCAAAAAAAAGCACAAAAGGTAGAAAATAAGAAGCACTGGGTAAAGCAGGCTTTGGAAATCTACAGGCTGAGGGGTTTTCAGCAATGTCAATGTGAGCACTATCATTATAGCAAAAGATTGGATGTAAAGAGCAATGTCTTGGCAAACAAGAGTGAGGGTTTTGGTTTTTATTTTTTTAAAGAAAGCAATAGAAAATGCAGTGGTCCCAATGAACTGTAAATGTAGATGGGGGAAAGATGGTTTGTGAGGTGGGGGGAATCTGTTTGGTCTTTGTTGTTAATCTTAACAAGCCAGCACATCCTCTTTGTGCTGACGGCCTCAGGTCCAAGTGATAAGTCAAGCCAAAGCCAAGCCAAAGAGGTCTGTCTCCTGCAGCGCTTCCCTTTTCACATCTCAGATGGCCTTCCAGGATCCATCCTTAATTCACATTCTTTCTGCCCCAAATGCACACACTTAACAGGGAAAACTAATTTCACATTTTGTATTGTTGTACACAGCCTGCCAACCAAGGATAGGAACCAGCAGAATGATAAGCAATGAAACAAGAATTGTTTGCTATTAAGCCAAACGAGGTTCATTTCAACTACATTAAAATAGGCCAAGTAGACCAACTGCATGAGAAGATATTTTCCTGCAACAAAGTGTGACAGCAGGTTATTTAAACATAATTACTGTTGGAATTACATCACTGATAAAATGTTGCAACTCCAGTAGTTTCAAAACACACTCCTTCATCTTGATTGTAAAAAAAATCCACTTATAACCATGACTTCAGAATAACTCTGTAAGAAGGTATCATTACCCCATTTTATCAGTGAAGAAATTGAGGCTCAGAATGGTAGTCAAATGCTTAAGTGGTCAGAGCTAGGATCTGACTCTTAAGTTTTGAGTGTTTTTTCCTTTCTCAAGTCAATTTCCCAAAGCTATCAAGGTCCTGTTTTATTAGGCCTCTCACTTTCTTGAGGTGTCTTGCTTCTAAGGACAATGTCAGATAAACACTACTGTAGTTGTAGTGTCTTAGACATTCCAATCTAAAGAACAACAAAGTCATGCCTGCCAAGTTCTAAATCATTTAGCGTGGTTTTTCTAGATAATGTAGACATTGGCACAGGTAAGATTAACCTCCAATGATACTGATTTTTTTTTTCCTCCAAAATTTTGGGCAACTTGATCTCGTTAATCATTTGTGAAATTGTAAACATTTTGTGAACTAAAAGCAAGAACCTTTTCCAGATGAACATTTGAGATGCTAAAGTAGTATGCCACGTTTTCTAAATTTTTTCATTCGTGTAATCAAAAGTGACATAACCTGCAAAATAATAGTTCTAAATCAAAATGAATATTTATAAACACATAGCTATATGTTAATTCTATTTTATGGTTTTTTAGTCTATTTTAGGTACAAATACCTACATAAAATCCCCAATTATATTCTGAATTATTATACCTTTCAGAACTTAGCCATTCCAGTTCTACCAATCAGCTCCTTCTTAAAACTAGTACAGGCTGCACACTAAAGTGGAAAGCACACGGATTCTGAGATCAGACAGATCTGGATTCCAACTCTTGCTCTACTATTTCATACTTTTGACAAGTTACTCAATTGCTTGTAGTCTCACAGCTTTCTCGTACAAAACAGGGATACCATCCCTTAACCTTTAATGGTTTTTGTAACATATAAAATAAATGAACTACTATATCAGGCAAGCTCAGCTCCTGGGATACAGATGGTGTTCAATGAATGCCAATAGGTGCTTAATGAATGCTGTTATAAATTATTTTTAAAACCCTATAATGAATATGTCTATTGTTCCTCCTATGACCCAGAGAAAGGGAAATGAAGATTAGTGGTATGACATAAAGTAAAAACTTATTTTCACTTCTAGTATTTCTAGCATTTCAGCATTTATTTCTCCCGAATTTGTTAGAATACAGTTGTAACTGGAAGTGGAAGTTAAGATGAAATATTTGGATAAAGGGGTCTACATTAGTTGATTAAATTCAAAAATTTAAATATAGTGTGTACTAAATAGTCTCCAAATTGCTACAAAGCAAAACCATTTTCTACACAGCTTGCATTTCTGCAGCATAGCTTTGAAAGAAAAGAAACCACTCTGTAATCCCACAGATTATGTCTAAAAATAGGATGATAGGCCAGCTGTCAGATGCATACGTTGTAGGGAAAATGGGGCCAAGAATCTCTCCCCAAAAATCACTGCAACTCTTCTGGCATTTGCTCCCATAAGGATGAAAAATTGAAATCTATTCAATTCTAGCAGCTACTACTTTCTTTTCGGACTAGGACAAAAGTTTGGAATTCTGAAGATTTATGAGGCCTTTTGTGAAATCTCTCCAAATTTGCAAAGTGCTGCTCATAACAGGCTTATAACAGAAGTGTCATGATCTGGAATTACTGCCTCAACACAAGCTCATTTTAAAAAAACTTTTGCTTTTTTGTGAATGCTTCCTGCCAGAGTTATTTAACCTTAAAATCCACTTATAAAAAAAAAAAAGATGCAATGATTGGGACTGGGTTAACTTGCTGGATAGCCTTAGGTACAGTAAGCCCTTTGTGGGCCTCAGTTTTCTCATCTGCTTAATGAGAAAGTTGTGGGAACGTCTGTGCAAGGCTATCTTTCAGCTATGATGCTCTAGGGATTTTCTGAGCCTCAAAATTTCCAGACAGGATGAACAGAAGAGAAAACAAATACCCTTTTGGAGCTAACCTGTGTTAAGGTGCTTCAGTCCAAGAGCTCAGCAACCCTAAAAAGGTGAACAGAAGAAATTTCAATATCTTTTCTGCTGACTGTTAAGAAGCATAGGGCCAGGACTTCCCTGGTGGTTAAAACTCCGCACTCCCAATGCAGGGGGCCTGGGTTCAATCCCTGGTCAGGGAACCAGATCCCGCGTGCCGCAACCAAGACCTGGAGCAGCTAGCTAGCTAAGTATTAAGTAAATAAATAAATATTTAAAGAAGAAAGAAAGAAAGAAGCATAGGAACAATTATTGTGGGTAAGGGTGGGAAGTGTCCTGGTGAGAAGAAAGAAAAGTGCTATCTAACTGAAAAAAGTGGGCACACGTCAAGGAAATACATACAGCCTGTGTACTATGTAGTCCACAAATACATTCATCCTACTATTATACAACTGACACTTTTCTAGGTGCTAGGGACAGAATGTGAGCTAGATACGCGTTCCTGTCAAGAGTCTCAACAGCTTCTCAAGGCAGGCACGGATCGTACCCAGGTCAATTTCCAACCCTGACCCTCAACAGTCAAATGGAAAGACTATAAAAAGGTTCAGCCTCACATCTGGTACACTTAATACGTGCTGGCTATACCTGGAGAATAACTTACCTTACACCAATGCCTTTAAAAGTTGGCAGTTTCAAAGAAAAATAATTGCATATTGAATTTGAGAGAAGAGCTTTTAGGTGAGATATTGAGGATCAAAATACTATGTCAGGGGGCTTCCCTGGTGGCGCAGTGGTTGAGAGTCCGTCTGCTGATGCAGGGGACACGGGTTTATGCCCTGGTCCGGGAGGATCCCACATGCCACGGAGCGGCTGGGCCTGTGAGCCATGGCAGCTGGGCCTGCACGTCCGGAGCCTGTGCTCCGCAACGGGAGAGGCCACAGTGGTAAGAGGCCCGCGTACCGCAAAAAAAAAAAAAATACGATGTCAGCTTTGTGACCACCTAGAGGAGTGGGATAGGGAGGGTGAGAGGGAGATGCAAGAGGGAGGAGGTATGGGGATATATGTATATGTATAGCTGATTCAGTTTGTTATAATACAGCAGAAATTAACACACCACTATAAAGCAATTATACTCCAATAAAGATGTTAAAAAAAATACTATGTCAGCCATTTATAGCACTCATTTCTTGTTTTCGTTTTTTGTGTTTTTCAGGGAATAGTGGTATCATTATTCAAAAACCAAGAGCAGAAAATGCAAGAGAAAGAAGACCTAGTGTCAGAGGTGTCTACTCTGCATTGTAGCTCAGAACCTAAAGGATTTCCTTGTAAAGCAAGGGTCCCCAACCCCCGGGCCGCCAAGGACTGCTACAGGCCTGCAGCATGTTAGGAACCGGGCCGCACAGCAGGAAGTGAGCGGCGGCGAGCGAGCGAAGCTTCATCTGCCGCTGCCCATCGCTCGCATCACCACCTGAACCATCCCCATCCCCACCTCCCCCAACCCCCCCAGGTCTGTGGAAAAACTGTCTTCCACAAAACCAGTCCCTTGTGCCAAAAAGGCTGGGGACTGCTGTTGTAAAGGACAGAGGTTTGGCTACTACCTAACAATGTCACCATGAAGAAACTAAATCTGATATGACATGCTTCTCCCACAAGATTATAGGCTTATTTCTTCCTAAACCTCAGACACACTATATATTGTTGAGACAATCCAAGGACTCGAGGAGTTCATGAGGATTCAATCATTCATTCAACAAATGCTTATTGGGTGCTTACAATCCTCGTGATGGGGATCAGAGCAAACAAGACTGGCATGGTCACTGCCCTTACAGACTAGTAGAAGGGACAAACATTAAGCAGTTATATAAAGAAATATTTAATTATAATTGTGATAAGTGTAATAACTGTCGTAAGTACAGAAAGTATGGGTAACAATTACAGGACCAAACTTGGCCTAGGAGAAGTGGAATAACATTCAAGCAATGGAATATGAGGAGAGTGGGCAGAAAGCAAACTATCCACAGAAAAAAACACATGATTTCTTTATAAAAAAATGGTCTAGCCTTTTCTGCTCCCAAAGTCTCAGACATATGTCTCTCCTCAGTGCTCTTAGCACCCTGTACTTGTCGGCACTACTGAGCTGATTTTACTGCAATGTGACAACCAGTTTTATGAATCTATCTCCCTTACTAAACTGCAAACTCCTCCAGAATAGGGACCTTATCCAACCTATTTCTGTGCCTCTAATACCTAGCATTGGGCTAGATACTCAGTATACCCTCAGAAAACGGTAATTATTATTACTGTGATTACTGCCCTTCAGTGACCACTAGATCATTACACAAACTATACAGCTTTGTTCTGTTAATTGAGACCTTTGTCCCACTTCATAGAGAGACCCCAATAAGTGAGTCCCAGGAATATATCACCTACCACTGATCCCAACACACGCCACTGCTCTCAGCTCCTTTGCAGTGGTGATTTTTGCTTGTTTACATGGATGATTCAGAGCTATCTTTTCCACTGTTCTGTGGTGACTTCCAATGCAAGACTATCAGCCAAGAACAGAAATGCCTTAAAAGGTAGTGATATGAAGATCACAAGTTAGGAAAGGGAGAGGGGGTGAAGAGAATTAGGACATAGCTGTAGTGTTCTGTAGGCTAAAACATAGACTCAATGTGTCACAGAAAATTAAATCAGAGGCTGATTATTATTCCCGGTCTCCTGAATAAATGTAAGCAAGGGCCCTGGTACTCTGTCACTGGCTACACTGTAGCCATGCTAGGTCCTCAATGACATCCAGTTCTACACCCTAGAATCATTCTGAACTGGGGAGGCAAGGTCATTGCTCCTCCAGGCTAAATTCTACAAAGCTCCATTTGCCCCAGACAGAAAAAAGAGGATGTCAACTGCTAAATCCATTTTGATAGCTAGAGGAGGATTAAAGAAACTGCACACATGGTGATGTCCGAATCTGAGCAATGAGATTAACCTCCATGTGGACTGCCTATATCTCATAGAGGTTTAAAACAAACAGATCTGCCATCACATTTTTCACATCTAGAACTCAAACTGAAAGGGAAGCCCCAAGTGAGATATAGTAATGCACTCTGCTGCCCCAGATTCTAGAGAGACACTAAGACAGGGTCACCATCCTCTAGAAAGTGTGGGGGAGAAAGACCAGGAAATTATCTACAGTGCCCAAGCAAAGCACAAACAAGGTACTAAGTGGGAACTCACAGGCAGGAGTGATAAATCTATGTGGAGTGGGGATAGATCTGATGGAAACTTCACAGTCAGAAGTGGCATTAGAGCTCAATTTTGAAGGAGTAGACTACCAACACGCAGAGAAGGGGGAGGAAGTGGCAAGTGCATTCTAGGCAAAAGCAACAGCAAGTACAACGACATGGCAGCATAAAAGCAGAGGTTGTTTTGAAAATATGAATACTTTTGTGTAGCGTGGGTTTAAGACACATGACAGTGAGTGGCAGGAAAAGAGACTGAGGGACGTTGAGGAAAGCCAGATTTAGAAAGGTCTTATATACTAGGCTAAACAGTTGGACTTCTTCCTGCAGGTGGGAATAACATACATTTAATATTATTACAGTTTAGTTATTTTGTTAAATACCTGCTATGAAAAAGGCAAGGTGTTTTACATACTTTAGTGCATTTGATGTTCAAAACGCCTCATTGTACACACAAGCAAAAAGACTCAAGAGAGGTCAGGTAACCCAAATCAGGTCTGTTTGACTTCAAAGACTACACAAAATCTCCCAAAAAAGGATTCCTGGTATAGGAACTCCTAGACTTCTGATTCCAAACAATCTAGGGCTCTTTCCAACATACTATGTACGTTATAATGTAAGTTTCAGAATGCTCTCACTTGGGCCTACAGCAAACTGGTGGTATAAAAATGTTCAAGGGGGCTTCCCTGGTGGCGCAGTGGTTGAGAGTCCGCCTGCCGATGCAGGGAACACGGGTTCGTACCCCAGTCCAGGAGGATCCCATATGCCATGGAGCGGCTGGGCCTGTGAGCCATGGCCACTGGGCCTGCGCGTCTGGAGCCTGTGCTCCGCAATAGGAGAGGCCACAACAGTGAGAGGCCCACGTACCGCAAAAAAAAAAAAAGTTCAAGGAACCCTTGAAATCAGTGGCATCAGACCATGTAGGTTCATCTACTCATTCTTAGCAGTCTCTAAAACACAGGAATACTAAGAAATCTAAGATCAATTTTTCTAATGGTCCTTGTCTGAAGGTTTTCTCTCTCCTGACATTACTGCAGTATTTTACATCAACAGCTATTTCAGAAGACAAGGTAGCCAGGTTCCCCAAAGCAGAAATAGGAACAGAATGAGACTGTGGCTTAGATACCACCAAATCTGACACCTGGCCGTGAAAATTCAACAGTGAGGACACACGACTTTGTTGAAACATGTCTAGGCTCTGAAGCACATTAGTTGGTTGAATTTTGATTATGTTATTTAACTTTCTGAGCCTCAAGTTCCTTACATTAAAAATGTAGTAATAAACACTACCTTTCAGGATAGCTATGAAAGCTAAATAGTATAAATAAGGTGAAGAAGGAAGGACTCAAAGCCTACAGCATGGTAGGCACCCAAACCTACCTTTCCTACACACACTTACATACATACTTAGCTAGCATTCTGTCTGCCTACTTCATATGATTTTTGTGAGGCTCAAATAGGGTGATGTCTATGAAAGTCCTTAACCAAGTATCAGTAAAAAATAACTGTCATTATAACTAAGCTCAAAACTCTGCTCAGGGCACAGTGATGACTATTTTTTATAATCCTTGCCTTCAAGGGGCTAACCCTCAGATAAGTGAGCTACAAGTATACAAATGAGTGGAATATAGGTAAGAAGTAGTAGAATTAGTAAGTGCTAGAAGAGTGGTAATAATAGCTAACATAATTGAGCACTTAGCATGGGCCAGATCTAGTCTAGATGCTTTACCTATATTATCTCATTTAATCCTGAAATAAGCCCTATGGAGCACATGCTATTATATGCATAGATGTGGAAACTAAAGCACATGATGGCTAGGTAATTTGATTAAGTTTACACAACTAGTAAGTGGTGATACCAGGATTGAAATGCATGAATTCTGACTCTACAGCTCATACTATTAGAGATGCAGAGGCATGAATTAAAGAAGTGGAGAAATAATATGGTAACAAATAATGGGGTCTATTAATGAACTCATTGAGCACTCATATTGTGCCAGGCCTGGGCTAAGCACTTCACATGTGAGCTCTTACTTAATTCCAAAAACCCTCTGTGAGCCAGACACCATCCCAATTTTACAGATGAGGCAACAGATTTAATGATGTTGGGTTACTTGCTCAAGGTCTCACAGCTAGTTAGCAGAAAAAAACAGATCTCAAACTTAGCCCTGTCAGTGTGTAAAAAGCACATGCTCTTAACCTCTTTGCTCTTTGGATCAGTGGCAGGCAGTAGTGTTCAGGTTGGGCCCTGATGGCCAAAAAGAATTTGAATAGCTGATAATGAGTTGTATGGGAGTCCAAAGGGCACAGCATGAACAAAGGATTACACAGAGGAAATCTGGGGGCTTTAAAATAAAAATACAATCATTTTATTTTGTAATCCCTAAATCATAAGACAGGCTGGATATTCTTTTCTGCCATTAAAAACAACCTTTTAGGGCTTCCCTGGTGGCGCAGTGGTTGAGAGTCCGCCTGCCAATGCAGGGGACATGGGTTCATGTCCCAGTCCAGGAAGGTCCCACATGCCGCGGAGCAGCTGGGCCCGTGAGCCATGGCCGCTGAGCCTGTGCATCCAGAGCCTGTGCTCCGCAACGGGAGAGGCCACGACAGTGAGAGGCCCGCGTACCGCCAAAAAAAAAAAAAAAACTTTTAAATTAAAACAGCAGTATATATGTTATAGAATATTGGGAAATATATAAAGAAGCAAAAATAAGAAAATAAAGCATGTCTTAGAAAAGATGTCTTTGAAAAGAAGAGAGTTATGGAAAATTAGTTGGAAAGGTACTTCAGGGACTGACTGCAGCAGCTTTGGCCTTAAATGCTGGACTGGGGAACCAAAACTACATTCCAAATGCATTGGAAGATTGTGAGCAGAGAGGGAATATAATTAGACACTTAAGCCATGTTTAAGACAGACTTAAACGGAGAGACAAGAGGCAAGAAGATCACGAAGGAGCCCATTATAGTAGACCAGGTAAAAGCTAAGGGTCTGAGTTATGAGCAAGCTATATCATGACCACTGTAAGCTCAGACTGAGTCAGACCTAAGTTTGAACTTGGCTCCATTACTTACTAGCTATGTGATGCTGATTAAGTTAACTTAAACCTTGTGAGCCTCAGTTTCATCATCTATAAAGTAGGGATAATAAAACCCATGTAAAGAGTTGTTGTGAGGACTAAGTAAGCTATGAAACAATTAATGTGATTCAGGTTTCTCAACTTCTACACTATTGACATTTTGGGCCAAATAATTCTTTTTTTATGGAAGAGTTATCCCTGTGCATTAATAAGATATTTAGCAGCATCCTTGGTCTCTACCTACCCGTCCCCTCCCCACCCGCCCTGGTCCCCAGGTTGTGACAACCAAAAGTGCTCGATCTTCCTTTTCCGGTTAGTGGCCTGAGATGACCTCTAAAAATGGTTCACTATTCACTTGACCCAGAAAATGCCACAAAATCATGCAAGTCGAGAGGTTCAAATCTTCGTGTTCACTTTAAGAACACTCGTGAAACAGCCCAGGCCATTAAGGGTATGCATATCTGAAAAGCCACCAAGTATCTGAAGGATGTCACTTTAAAGAAGCAGTGTGTGCCATTCCGTCGTTACAGTGGCGGAGCTGGTAGGTGTGCCCAGGCCAAACAGTGGGGCTGGACACAGGGTCGGTGGCCCAGAAGAGTGCTGAATTTTTACTGCACATGCTCAAAAATGCAGAGAGTAATGCTGAACTTAAGGGCTTAGATGTAGATTCTCTGGTCATTGAGCATATCCAGGTGAACAAAGCCCCCAAGATGTGGCACAGGACTTAGAGAGCTCATGGTCGGATCAACCCATACATGAGCTCTCCGTGCCACATTGAGATGATCCTTACTGAAAAAGAACAGATTGTTCCTAAACCAGAAGAGGAGGTTGCCCAGAAGAAAAAGATATCCCAGAAGAAATTGAAGAAACAAAAACTTATGGCCCGGGAATAAATGCTGCAAAAAATAAATGCAAATAAAAGTTTAAAAAAAAAAAAAAGCGCTCGACATGGCCAAATAAACTCCGGTTGATTAACTACCTGGCATAATTTCTGGCATATAAAGTATCAATAGATACAAGCTTTAAAAAGTAATTGCAGGGAATGAAGGGAGGGGAAGGTGGTTACTCAGTGATGAAAACAGAAATGTAAAAGTAAAACAAAGACAGATAAGATGAATTGCCTGGCTGACTGGATATGGAGATCATGAAAGAAGAAGGTACAGGAGGTGACCACAGCTTTAACTCTGTGTGATTCATCCAACCAAAACAAATAAGGAAGAAAGGAGAGTGTGAAGGCTTAAGGGCCCAAGAGACATGCAAATAAAGATATTTGAAAGGATTAAGAATTCTGGTCTTTAGCTAGGGAGAAGGGTCAGTGCAGGCCTATGAATCAAATATAAAAATCACTCTTTATGTTTCCTGAGCTTTTAATGTTTTCAGTTATAGTTCCAAAGTGAGTACTAGTCACAAGCCTTAATTGTAGAGCTCTCAGGAGAAATAAACTTAAAAGACATGTTTGACAATGAATATGTATTGTCATTAAAATCAGAAAAAAGGGTATTCTATTTTCAGAAGGAAATATAATCAGAAAAAAAATATAAAGCAAATAAGACATTAAAAAAAACACTACAAATTTGTACAAAGTGACAGACTTTGTTAGTTTTCCATCCTTTCACCAGAAAACTGAAAAACTGGTATGTACTGATCTTCCGAAGATTAAACCAACTTCAGGGCTTCTAGTATGTGCCATATATTTTAGAGATATTGGTGAAAGAAAAAAAGTTGAATCCAAAACCTATGCATGTTCAAATTCCAGTAGTTTGATACCTTTCGGAAAAGTCAGATCTATCTGGCTCTATAGCCTCCCGGTCCCCAGCAGACCCCCATGGCAACTCTTGCAGCCTTTGCCAAGCCACCTGAGCAAACAAGACTGTATCCCTGCTTGTCACCTGCTACGTAGTCTATTCCAAGGCCCTTTCAAGCACTAGTCAAAGCAGAAAAGCACTGAAACTGATCTGACACATCTACATACAGTGACCGTACTTTGATTTTTCCAAGATTATTATGTTCTGTGGTCTCCATGAACCAATGTTCTATAAATTCCAATATTCAGGAATTCAAACTAAATCTCCATATAAAAAGCCCATGTGATATCATGACACATTTGCCGAAATCCATAAAGTATAAAATATGAAGAGTGAACCCTAATGTAAACTATGAATTTTGGGTGATAATATTGCACAATATCAATGTAGGTTCACTGATTATAACAAATGTACCATTCTGGTATGGGATGTTGATGGGAAGAGATTGTACAATATGTTTGGAAGTGAGTATATGGAAACTCTGTACTTCCTGCTCAATATTGCTGTGAACTTAAAACCTTTCTAAAAAATAGTCTATTTAAAAGGGGAAAAAAAATTTCATGTGAGATCTTTGTTCTGATTTTGGATTCAGAAAACGTGATCCTTGTAGATGTGCAGGAGCAGATGCCAGAGAGAGGACTTATGCTAAGGGCCAGAGACAAGGTCTGAGAAAGCAAGCTCTGAACTCCTGGGATTGTCATGAAGAAAATAAAATTTTCCAATCAAAAAATGCAGAAATCGGGCTTCCCTGGTGGCGCAGTGGTTGGGAGTCCGCCTGCCGATGCAGGGGACACAGGCTCGTGCCCCGGTCTGGGAGGATCCCATGTGCCGCGGAGCGGCTGGGCCCGTGAGCCATGGCCGCTGAGCCTGCGCGTCCGGAGACTGTGCTCCGCAACGGAGAGGAGGCCACAGCAGTGAGAGGCCCGCGTGCCGCAAAAAAAAAAAAAATGCAGAAATCCAAATGATGAGCTTTCTCATTGCAGCTGGATAAAGACTCCCATTTTTGTCATGGGGTAAATTTATATGTGCCAAATTTACAAAGAGGGGTGTAGAAAGTGAGTAAATGCCTCGTCAGGAAGCTCTGTAAACTAAATGACAATTTTTGGATAAGGTTAAAAGTAGGAAGAAATGGCATCCCTATCTCAAATTCTTTAAAAAATCAATAGCACTTCCAGTTTCCAGTCTGGCCATGTATGGAGCTTAGAAGTTGCCACTCTGTCCTAACAACAAGAAAAAGCTGAATGAAGTGGAAAATCAACAACTCTTCATAGATGTGGCAGAGAAATGAGGTCAGATGGCAAAACACTGTCCCCAAAATTGGAGAGACAGATACAGTTAAGAGAGAATCACAACCTACTAAAGCTGAAACTCTTGAGCAGAAAATTCCACAGGAACCACTGCCAGAGTAAGAACACCTAAGCTGTAGTTGATGAATTGTTGGAAGTTAAGTGTGGATAACTCTGAGAGTTAAAACTCCAGAGGGAGGACTTCCCTGGTGGCCCAGTGGTTAAGACTCCATGCTTCCAATGCAGGGGGCACGGGTTCAATCCCTGGTTGGGGAAGTTCCGCATGCTGCATGGCACGGCCAAAAACAAAAACAAAAAACTCCAGAGGGACCCAGTCACAGGAGGGCTCCACACTTTTGTGAGTTTTACCTCCAAAACCTCTACCAGGACCTCACAGTGAGTATCAGAGAAAATTCCTTCTTGCTTCCAGAAGAGAGAGGGGAAAAAGACCCCTGAAATATACCAGAGCATTCTGTTCTTAACAAGGCCTGCATTCAGGAAAAAATTATTTTATTAGAGCCTAATTTGCTGGAGTTTTATCAGAGCCTAACCAACCTAGGAGACGGGAAATACCCAACTCTAGCTTCCTCTAACATCCCACATGAAGAAAAAGGAATAACCCAACTCCAGCCCACCCAGCCATCCTGTCCCACCTAAGGGGGAAAAGAACCCTGAGAAGCGCTAGTAAAGTTCGCTGTTCTGCAGCACTGGCTCACCAAAACACTGAGACCAAATCAAAGGACTATAGAATGCTTCCCCTTCCCCACATGTTACCACTACATTACTAAAGGCCTGTTTATAGCAGTTCCTTTTACCTAGTACACCACATTCAATTTTCAACAAAAAAACCCCACAAGGCATACTGAAAGGCAAAACAAGCATCAGAAATCAGAGTCAGACACTGCAGAAATGTTGGAATTATCAGACCAGGAACTTTAAAGAATATGATTAATATGCTAAGGGTTTTAATGGAAAACAGACAACATGAAAGACAGATGGATAATTTAAGCAGGGAGGTGGAAATTCTAAGAAAGAATCAAAATAAAATGCTAGAAAATAAAAAATACTGTAATAGAAATGAAGAAGGCTTTGATAGGCTCAATAGTAGACTGGGCATGGCTAAAGAAAGATCTCTGACCTTGAAGATATGACAGTAGAAACTCCCAAAACTGAAAAGCAAAGAGAAAAAAAGACTAAAACAAACAAAAGAACAGAATCTCCAAGGACTGTGGGACAACAAAAGGTGTTACGTATGTGTAATGGGAATACTAGAAGGAAAAGAAAGAAACAGAAGCAATATTTGAAGTAATAATGACTGAGAATTTCCCCCAAATTAATGTCAGATACCAAACTACAGATCCAAGAAGCTCAGAGAACACCAAGCAAGATCAATGCCAAAAAACCCCACTACACCTAGACATCATATTCAAACTTCAGAAAATCAAAGGTTAAAAGAAAAAAATCAAATCTTGGACTTCCCTGGTGGTCCAGTGGGTAAGACTCCAGGGAGCCCGAGTTCGATCCCTGGTCAGGGAACTAGATCCTGCATACGTGCTGCAACTAAGAGTTCGCATACTGCAACTAGGAGTCCACATGCCAGAACTAGGAGTCCACATGCCACAACTAGGAGTCCGCATGTTGCAACTAAGAAGTCCACATGCTGCAACTAAGAGCCCGCATGCCACAGTGAAGATCCCACATGCCGCAACTAAGAGCCAGAGCAGCCAAAATAAAATAAAATAAAATAAAATATAAAAATTTAAAAAGGGTGACATAACTTAAAAGAAAAAAATCTTGAAAGAAGCCGGAGGGAAAAAACATCCTACCTATAGAGGAGCAAAGGTAATAATTACATCCAAGTTAACCTCAAAATGATGCAAGCAAGAAGGGAACAGAGTAAATGTTTAGGGTGATGAGAGAAATAAACCCACCAACCTAGAATTCTGTATCCTGTGAAATTATCCTTCAAAAGTGAAAGAGAAATAAAGAATTTCTCAGACAAACAAAATTGGAGAGAATTCATTGCCAGTACACCTGCCTAGCAAGAAATGTTAAAAGCAGTTCTTCAGAGGGAAGGAAAATGTTAATAAAGTCAGAAACTCAGATCTACATAATAAGAAGGAAGAGCACTGGAGAATAAGTAAAGGTAAAATTAAAACTTATTTTTCTTATTCTTAGTTCTAACAAGTAACAGTTTAAAATAATAATAGCGGGCTTCCCTGGTGGCGCAGTGGTTGAGAGTCCGCCTGCCAATGCAGGGGACACAGGTTCATTTCCCGGTCCAGGAAGATCCCACCTGCCGCGGAGCAGCTGGGCCCGTGAGCCATGGCCGCTGAGCCTGCGCGTCCGGAGCCTGTGCTCCGCAACGGGAGAGGCCACAACAGTGAGAGGCCCGCGTACCGCAAAAAAAAATAGTAATAGCATGTATTCTACTGTATATACTTACGTGTAAGTGAAATGAATGACAACATGATATAAGGGATGGGAGGTAGGAATTAGGAATATTTTGTTATTATAAGGTATGCATACTACTTGTGAAATAGTATAGTGTTATTTGAAAGCTGACTTAGATTAGTTGTAAACGTATATTGCAAACTCTAGGGAACCACTAAAAAAAAAGTTAAAAAAGAAGTACAACTGACATACTCAGAAAAGAAAGAAAACAGAATCATATAAAATGCTCACTTAAAACTACAAGAGGCAGAAAAAAATGTGGAAGACAAAATTAAGGACAAATAACAAGGACAATAAATAGAAAATACTAACAAATATGGTAGATATTAATCCAACTATATCAATTATCACCTTAAACATCTTAAATACACTAATTGAAAGACAGAGATTGTCAGAGTGAATCCAAAAACAAGACCCAACTACATGTTGTCTATTGGAAACACACATATAGATTAAAAATAAAGGGATGGAGAAAGATATATCATGGTAACATCAATCAAAAGAAAGCAGGTGTGTCATCAAAAAACAAGTGTTTTGATGTTTGATGTGTTTTAAGGACACCCCTGCCCTGCTTTCTTTTGATTGGTGTTACCATGATATATCTTTCTCCACCCTTTTACTTTCAGTCAAAAAGACAATAAGTAAGTCTTGGTGAAGATGTGGAGAAAAGGTAAATCTTGTGCACTGTTGGTGGCACTGTAAACTGGTGCAGCCACTATAGAAAACAGTATAGAAGTTCCTCAAAAAGTTAAAAATAGAACTGCCATAAGATCCAACAATTTCACTTCTGGGTATTTACCCAAAGAAGACAGAAACACTAATTTGAATATACATACATACATAACAATCTTCATTGCAGCATTATTTACAATAGGAAGATACGGAAGCAACTTAAGTGTCCGTCAATAGACAAGTGGGTAAAAAGATGTGGTTATGTATATAAAATGAAATATTATTTGGTCACTAAAAAAATAAAATCCTGCCATTTGTGACAACATGGATGAATCTAAAGGATATTATACTAAGTAAAATAAGTCAGACAGAGACAAATACTGCACAATCTCACATTTGGAATCTAAAAAACAAAACAAAATGAAACAGACTCACAGACACAAAGAACAAACAGGTGGTTGCCAAAAGAGGGGGGTGGTGGAGTGGATGATATTGGTGGAGTGGATGATATTGGTGAAGGGGATTCAGAGGTACAAACCTCCAGTTACATAATATAAGTCATGGGGTTGTAATATATACATTAAGGAGTACGGTCAATAATATTGAAAGTTGTACAGGAAGAGATGGTTACTAGACTTACCATGAGGCTCATTTCACAATGTATACAAATGTCAAATCATTATGTAGAACACCTGAAACTAACATAATATTGTATGTAACCTATATTTATTTTTTAAAAAGTAAATGAATTGACAGATGGGTAGAGGGACAGATGGATGGACAGATATGGATTAAAGCAGAGTGAAACAACGGGAGAATATAGGAGGCGGGCATATGAGTATTCACTCTACAGTCTTTAACTTCTCTGGTGTTTGAAATTTTTGTAATATTTGGGGAAAAGTTTTTTAAATACTTCAAAAAAGTTATAATTTTTGGAACTGACTGATGAGTACATCGGGGCTCTTTATACCATTCTCTTTACATCTGCATATATTTGGATATTTCCACAATAAAATTTATAAACTTTAAAAACAAGTTAACAGGCTAAAAAAAAAAACTAAGAATGGGTATATTAATTTCAGACAAAGCAAATTTCAGAGTGAGGTAAGTTATCAGGGATAACAAAGGGCATTACATAATGATAAAGGCATCAGTACTCCAAAGATGACATAACAACCCTTAATGTGTATGCACCTAACAACACAGCATCAAAATATGAGATAAACTCATTATTTAAATTTACAATTCTTTGACCCAAAATGTGGTTGAATACTTATTCATAATGTTTCATTTTAAAATATTTATTTATGTCTGTGTGTCCAATTTTTATTGTGACATATCAAAAGTATGTGTATGTATAATTTAAATCATCATAATAATACAGTAAACACTAATTTTTTAGCTTATGAAAAAATATGAGGTAAAAACTGATATTGATAGAACTGCAGAAAGAAATAGATTTGAATCTATTATTATAGTTGGACACTTTAACACCCATCTATCAGAAATGAACAGATCTAACAGCCATAAAATCAGTAAGAACACAGCTGAACTACACTGAACTACAAATCAACTGAACATAATTGATATTTACAGACTACTTTATCCAACAACAGCAATATTACACATTCTTCTCAAGCTCATGTGGAACGTCCACCAAGACAGACCACATTCTGGATCATAAAACACACCTTAACAAACTTAAAAGAACAGAAATCATACAGTGAATGTCTGCTCTCAGATCACAATGGAATTAAACTAGAAATCAATAACAGCAAGATAGCTGGAAAATTATTTAAAATATTTGGAGATTAAACAATACAATTCTAAACACATGAGTCAAAGAAGAAATCCGAAGAGAAATTTTTAAAATATTTTGAAATATTTTAAAAATGAAAATACGACTTATCAAATGAAATACAACTTATCAAAATTCATAGGATGCATCAATAACAGTGCTTAAAGAAAAATTAATAGCACTGAATGTTTTAGAGTTGAATTTGAATTCAATATTAGAGTTGAAAATTGAATATTAGAAAAGATCTAAAATCAATAATCTAAGCTTCCACCTTAGGAAACTAGAATAGGAAGAGCAAATTAAAACCAAAGCAAGCAGAAGAAAAGAAATAATAAGAACTAGAGAAAAAAAAAAAATCAATGAAATCGAAAATAAGAAATCAATAGAGAAAATCAACAAAACCAAAAGCTGGTTCTTTGAAAAGATAAATAAAATCAATAAGCCTCTAGCCAGGCTAAGAAAACAAGGGAGAAGACACAAATTTCCAAAATCAGAAATGAAAGAGGTGACATCAGTACAGATCACACAGACATTAGAATAAAGAAATACTATGAACAACTTTATGCCCACAAATTTGATAACCTAGATGAAATGGACCAATTCCTGGAAAGACATAATCTCCCAAAACTCACACAAGAAGAAATAATCTAAATAGCCTTATTATTAAATTAAATCAATAATTAATTATCTTCCCAAACAGAAAGCACCAGGCCCAGATGGGTTCACTGGTGAATTCTACAGAACACGTAAGAACAAAATTATACCAATTTTCTATAATCTCTTCCAGAATACAGAAGCAGAAGGGATATTTCTTAACTTATTATGTGAGGTCAGCATTCCAAGACCTTGTAAGAAATTACAAACCAATTTCTCTCATTAATACGGATTTAAAAATCCTCAACAAAATACTAGCAAATGGAATCCAAAAATGTAAACAGAAATATACATCATAACCAAATGGGATTTATTCCAGGTATGCAAGGCTGGTTTGTCATTTGAAAATTATTAATATAATCCATCGAATCAACATGCTAAAGAAAAAAAACACTTGATCATATCAAAAGATGCAGAAAAAGGCATTTGACAAAATCCAACACCCATTCCCAATAAAAACTCTCAGGAAACTAGGAATAGAAGGGAACTTCCTTAATGTGATAAAGAACATCTGCAAAAAACCTACAGCTAACACCAAACTTAATGATAAGAAACTCAAAGCCTTCCTGCTAAGATCAGGAACAATGCAAGGATGCCCCTCTCACTACTGCTTTTCAACATCACACTGGAAGTCCCAGCTATTGTGATAAGACAGCAAAAAGGAAATAAAAGGTATACAGATTAGGAAGGAAGAAATAAAACTGTCTTTGTTCACAGATGACAAGATCGTCTATGTAGAAAATCCTAAAGAATCAACAAAAAACTCCTGGAACTAATAAGCAGTGATAATAAGGTTTCAGGATACAAGGCTAATAAACAAAAGTCAGTCACCTTCCTATATACAAGTAATGAACAAATGGAATTTGAAATTAAAAATACATTACCATTTATAATAGCACAACCCTCCCAAAATGAAATACTTAGGTATAAAACTAACAAAATATGTACAAGATCTATATGAGGAAAACTACAAAATCCTGATGAAAAAAATGTTAAAAAAGTACTAGAGAGATATTACATATTCATAGATAGGCAAAGTCAATATCACCAGATACCAGTTCCTCCCACCTTGATTTACAGATTCAATGCAATCTCAATCAAAATCCCAGCAACTTATTTTGTAGATATCAACAAACTGATTCTAAAGTTTATATGCAGAGGCAAAAGACCCAGAATGGCCAATACAATATTGAAATAGAAGAACAAAGCTGAAGAACTGACACTATCTGACTTCAAGAATTATTATGAAGTCACAGTAATCAAGACAGTGTGGTACTGGGGAAAAAACAAATAGATTAATGGAACAGAATAGAGAGCCTAGAAACGGACCCACATAAATACAACCAAATGATCTTTGACAAAGGAGTAAAGGCAATAA
Source organism: Leucopleurus acutus (assembly GCF_964270905.1). Classification (NCBI taxonomy): domain Eukaryota; kingdom Metazoa; phylum Chordata; class Mammalia; order Artiodactyla; family Delphinidae; genus Leucopleurus; species Leucopleurus acutus. The sequence goes on along the minus strand of NC_139150.1, from coordinate 10,651,363 downwards.
AATGTAGCCAAGTTAGCCTTCAAGAAATGGTGCTGGAACAACTGGATATCTACATATATTAAAAAAAAGAAATCAATCTACACACAGACCTTACACCCTTAACAAAAATTAACTCAAAATGGATCACAGGCCTAAACGAAAAACACAAAGCTATGAGACTCCTAGAAGATAACACAGGAGAAAACCTAGATGACCTTGTGCATGGCAATGAATTGTTGGGTACAACACCAAAAGCATGACCCATGAAAGAAATAATTAGTAAGCTAGACTTCATTAAAATGAAAAATTTCTGCTCTGCTAAAGACAATGTCATTAGAATGAGATGACCAGACTACGAGAAAATATTGGTAAAAGACACATCTGAGGGCTTCCCTGGTGGCGCAGTGGTTGAGAGTCCGCCTGCCGATGCAGGGGACACGGGTTCGTGCCCCAGTCTGGGAAGATCCCACATGCCGTGGAGCGGCTGGGCCCGTGAGCCATGGCCGCTGAGCCTGTGCATCCGGAGCCTGTGCTCCGCAACAGGAGAGGCCACAACAGTGAGAGGCCCACGTACCGCAAAAAAAAAAAAAAAAAAAAAGACACATCTGATAAAGGACTGCTATCCAAAATTATAAAAGAAACTCTTAAAACTCCACAATAAGAAAAAACCCTCAACAATAAGAAAATGAACAACCAAATTAAAAAATAGGTAAGAAACCTTACTAGACACCTCACCAAAGAAGATACAGAGATGGCAAGCAAGCATAAGATGTTCAACATCATCTGTCATTAGGGGAGTGCAAGTTAATATGACAAGATATCACTACACACCTGTTAGAATGACTCCCACACCAAAAAAAATAAGAGCGAGAGAGACAATATCATATGCTGGGGAGGATGATGTAGAGCAACCGGAATTCTCATTCCTTGCTGGTAGAAATGCTACCTTGGAAGACAGTTTGGCAGTTGCATACAAACTAAACATACTCATACCATATGATCCAGTAACCACCCTTGGTATTTACCCAAATGAACTGAAAACTTATGTCCACACAAAAATTTACATACAGATGTTTATATATAGCAGCTCATAACTGCCAAAACTTGGAAGTGGATAAGACGCCCTTTGGTAGGTGAGTGGATAAACTGTGGTACATCCAGACAAAGGAATTGTTATTCAGTGCTAAAAAGAAATGAGCTATCAAGCTATGAAAAGACATGGAGGAAACTTAAATGCATATTACTAAGTGAAAGAAGCCACTCTAAAAAGGCCACATACTATATGATTCCAACTGTATAACATCTGGAAAAGGCAAAACTATGGAGACAGCAAAAAGATTAGTAGTTGCCAGTGGTTAGGAAGGAGGGAGAGAGGGATGAATAGGCAGAGCACAGAGAATTTTTAGGGCAGTGAAACTATTCTGTAACATACTGCAATGGTAATACACATCATTACCTATTTGTCAAAATCCACAGAAGGTACAATACCAAGAGTGAAATCTAAACTATGAGGACTTCCCTGGTGGTCCAGTGGGTAAGACTCCGCACTCCCAATGCAGAGGGCCTGGGTTAGATCCCTGGTCGGGGAACTAGATCCCACATGCATGCCGCAACTAAGAGTCCACATGCTACAACTAAGAAGTCCACATGCCGCAACCAAGAGTCCAAAGGCTGCAACGGAGATCCTGTGCGCTGCAACAGAGATCCCGCGCGCCGCAACAAAGACCCCCCGGTGCTACATACATTCATGAATGTATGCATGCATGCATGAATAAATAAATAAATATATTTTTTAAAAGAGCAGTGGCTGAAACCAGCAATGGTCATTTTATAAATAAATAAATAAAATAAAAACTATGGATTTTGGGTGACAATGATGTGTCAGTGTAGGTTTATCAACTGTAACAAATGCATCACTCTGGTAATGGATGTTGATAGTTGGTCGGGGGTCATGCACGTTGGGAACAGGGAGTATATTGGAACTCTCTGTACTTTCCACTCAATTTGGGGGTGAACCTAAAGCTGCTCCAAAAATAAAGTTTATTAGTTAAATAAAATACATATGAAAGAAAAAATACTAATTTTCTAACTTTTCAAGTATTAATAGCTATTGCCTTTAGAAGCCTGGAGAAAAAACGGCAGTACAATTTTTACAAAGAAGAAAACCATATATTCACAATTTTTGAAGTTAAAAAAGGCTCCCTTAAAACTGCTTAAGTGAATTAATCCCTGCCATGTTTTGTCAGTGGGCACTTATGACTCTAATGGGAATGGTGACCATGTAAACTTCTAGAAAGTGTGTAATTTCAGTGGCAGGTATCTCCTGAACATGGTCTCTCTACATATTTAAAAGGTTAATAGGGACTTCCCTGGTGGTCCAGTGGCTAAGACTGCGTTCCCAATGCAGGGGGCCTGGGTTCAATCCCTGGTCAGGGAACTAGATCCCACATGCCACAACTAAGACCCAGCGCAGCCAAATAAATAAATAACTATTTAAAAAATAATAATAAAAGTTAATAAACCTGCTTGGAGAGGCCTAGTAGTAATTACAAATGGTAAGTCAGGCCAAAACACTGGCCACCAATGGCCTGCATCTGAACCATATCCCTTGGGAGTGCTGGTACCTGCCTAGGTTCAGCCCTCTGTGACCTGGAATTCAGCTCTGGCTTCTTCCTGTGATACAGTCTGACCCCACGTGGGCTCAGCCCATAGCCAAGTACCTTTTTGCCCTATCACCTTCTGCCCAGTAACCATGTGGCTCTGGATCAGTGGATATTCCAAATCTCAACAGCCCTAAGTTCCTCAATGTTACAATCAGCTCCTGAAGATTTTGATGCCCTGAATTTTTAAATGATGTTGAAGTCACCATAACACAGCTCTGAACTGAATCTCTTTTTTAAGTTAAAATGCTCAAGAATGATTTGATACTTTAAAGGGAAAAAAGGGGTATAAACACCACCACCATTCTCTGAACACTGGCAATGCCCTTGAGAGGCACTGGAAGTGCGTTAGTGAAGACAGCAAATAGGTAATACAAAGAGACAGCTTTGGAGCCACACCAAAACAAAAACAAAATCCATACACACCAAAAACAAAACAAAACAAAACCCCACAAAAAACCTGAGTTAGATTACTGGCTCTGTCTTAGGAATCTTGAAGAAGCTAGTACTTAACCTCTCTGTACCTCAGTTTTCCTCATTTGTATAAAGGAGGAAATGACAATGCCAACTTAGTAAGGATGTTATTAAGAATTCAAAGTAACAGTTTTGCATAACAGTTTTGCAAAGTCCCATCTTTACCCTTGATGTGATCCATGAGAAGACAAAACGGGGGAGAAAAAGTAGGCCTTATCATATATCTAAAGAAATTATCCAAAATCTCTGCTTTAATTATATAATCAAATGACTAACATTGGACCAGTCTCTTCACAAAAAAATGAGCATTTTCTTGGCAGCCACAGGAGTAATGTTTTATGACCCATGCCTTCGACCCAATCCTACCCACGTGATTTTACCCTTTTCCCTAGCAGACACTGGGGCACCTGACTAGTTTTGCCTACCCAAGAAACAAGGAGGTCCAGAAGCTTTGGAGAGCCAACCCAGTTCAAACTCAAAAGAGAAAAAAACCTATGTCTATGTCATGGCAGAAGAAAAAAAGGAAAAACAAAAACAAAACGCAGCAGGTTAATAAAGGAAGCTAGCAGAAGATTAAACTCCTGTTTTTCACTGAAAAGCAACTGCATAAAGACTAAAAACATAAATCTGTACTGATTAAAAAAGTGTTGGAGGTGGGACTTCCCCTGTGGTGCAGTGGCTGAGAATCCGCCTGCCAATGCAGGAGACATGGGTTTGATCCCTGCGCCGGGAGGATCCCACATGCCGCGGAGCAACTAAGCCCGTGTGCCACTGCTACTAAGTCTGCCCTCCAGAGCCCTTGAGCCACAACTACTGACCCCACGTGCTGCAACTAGCCCGAGTGCTGCAATTACTGAAGCCCGCACACCTAGAGCCCGTGCTCTGCAACAAGAGAAGCCACTGCAACGAGAAGCCTGTGCACTGCCACGAAGAGGAGCCCCCACTCACTGCAACTAGAGAAAGCCCACGAACAGCAACGAAGACCCAACGCAGCCAAAAAAAAAAAAAAACAAGAACAAGTGTCGGAGGTATCCTAGACAAACCCCACACTACACAGGAATAAGAAAGCAGCTCTATTTCCACAGTGTTGGGTTTTCAAAGGTTTCCATCCTCTGACATAACCCTTTATTCTTAAAGCCTAGGAATGTCCCCTTCTACACAGTCTCATTAACTTAGAGCTCCAATTCGGCTCTGAGGTGAAGGTACAATTTTTAAAGGTAGGTATAGTGTAGCTTCTATCCCAACCTCAGCCACTACCTGACTTTGTGATTGTTTAAGAATCATTTCTTTTGTCTGAGCCTCAATGTTTCTTTTCTGTAAAATAAGGATAATACACAAAATAGTTTTTTGGGGCACTGTAGCTGTTCTGTGTCCTGATTGTTCTGTATCTTAATTTTAAGAAATAAAAATAATAAATGAAAACAATAGGGATAATAACTTTCCCCTCACAGAACTGTCATGAGAATTAAACTAAAACCTATGTCAAAAGGGCCTAGAGGGCTTCCCTGGTGGCACAGTGGTTAAGAGTCTGCCTGCCAATGCAGGGTACAGGGGTTCGAGCCCTGGTCCAGGAAGATCCCACATGTCGTGGAGCAACTAAGCCCATGCACCACAACTACCGAGCCTGCGCTCTAGAGCCCGAGCACCACAACTACTGAAGCCCATGTGCCACAACTACTGAGCCTGTGCTCTAGAGCCCGAGCACCACAACTACTGAAGCCCATGTGCCACAACTACTGAAGCCCACATGCCTAGAGCCCATGCTCCGCAACAAGAGAAGCCACCCCAATAAGAGGCCCACGTACTGCAACAACGGCGGCCCCTGCTGCTGTAACTGAAGAAAAGCCTGCATGCAGCAACAAAGACTCAACACAGCCAAAAAATAAATTAAATTAAATTAGATTAAAAGGCGGGGGTGGGGTGGGTAGAGCAGCAGTCCCCAACTTTTTTGGCACCAGGGACCAGTTTCCTGGAAGACAATTTTTCCACGGACCAGGGTGGGGGTGTGGGTGCGGAAATGGTTCAGGCGGTAATGCGACCAATGGGGAGTGATGGGCAGCGGCAGATGAAGCTTTGCTTGCTTGCCCGCCACTCACCTCCTGCTGTGCGGCCTGGTTCCTAATGGGCCGTGGACCGAGGGTTAGGGACCCCTGGCCTAGAGTACAGTGCATGGCTAGCTCATAGTAAACAACAGGCATTAATTCCCTACCCTTTCCCTTTGATACAGCCTTATCCTCCAGCAGGAGAGGAGGACATGGTTTCTCCTTTCAGCAAAATTAACTCAACCAGTACCGTAACCAGGTCAGAAAACGGCAGGGCTGGACTCAGATGCTAGATATATTTCCTGTCTTGTATCTGAGCACTGACTCCAAGTTACACTGCAACAGCTCGCTTTTGAGAGGCCACATTCTCACTCTCATAGGCTAGGTATCACACAGCTATTATTTTAAGAAGCCAAGATTAGCTCAGGGGTAGGCTGAGTAACGAGATACAAGTGCTTTGGGAAACTGCTGGTTCGCAGTACAACTAATGAGTAATATCAACTGCATGCTGTCCAAGATATGGAAGACAATGCCAAGTGGCCAACAGCTCTTTGAAAAAGGCAGAGGACATCATCAGGGGAAGAATATTTCTGTCCCATCCTACAGCCTCTGCTTTGAAAATTTACATTTTATATAATCATTATTAAAGGTCATTTTTGGTGTTTTCATTTTTGTTCAGTTTCACTGAAGGTTATAATCACTAGAAAAGCTATACAATGTGGTAACAAGGAAGGGCTTTGGAATCATTAGCAATGGTTTAAGTCCCAGCTCTGCTACTTCCTTGCTATGTGACAAATGACAAGTCATAACCTCTCCGAGCCTCAGATTTCTCCCCTATAATGTTTTTTCAAAGTTCAGATTGTCCCTTCAGTGGGTTTTAAAATCAATTTAGTGGCTTGTAAATAATATTTTTTAAGTAAAAAAAAAAAATGTAGATGACTACATGTAATAAGGACAAGTACTATATACCATGAAAATATGGTTTCAGATATAGATATTGATACATAGATAGATATACAAGTACGTGTATAATGGATTACAATATAAAATACCTTTCTTACAGAGGATAATGGTCAAAACCATTTGAACACAACTGACCTATAAAATGAAACCATCAGGTGTGTAATGTTATGTTCGGTATTTTTCACAGTATTTGAAAAAATCAAATAATATGGGAAAAATGTTAGCAATTAACCCTACTAGAGTCAGAATACCTGAATACAACCTTACTTAAGAATACTGGGAAGGGGGGACTTTCCTGGTGGTCCAGTGGTAAAGAATCCGCCTTACAATGCAGGGGGCGTGGGTTTGATCCCTGGTCAGGGAACTAAGATCCCACATGCCGCAGGGCAACTAAGCCTGCAGGCCACAACTACTGAGCTCGTGCGCCTCAACTAGAGAGCCTGAATACCGCAAACTACAGAGTCCACGCACCCTGGAGCCTGCGCACCACAACTAGATAAGAGAAAACCTGCATACCACAACTAGAGAGAAGCCCGTGCACCACAAAGAAGAGCCTGCACACTGCCAACGGAAGATCTCGCATGCCTCAACGAAGATCCCGCATGCCACAACTAAGACCTGACGCAGCCATACATACATACATAATCTTAAAAAAAAAAAAAAAAAGAATACTGGCAAACGGACTTCCCTGGTGGTCCAGTGGTAAAGAATCCGCCTTCCAACGCAGGGGAGGTGGGTTCAATCCCTGGTTGGGGAACTCAGATCCCACATGCCACAGGGTAGCTAAGCCTGTGGGCCACAACTACTGAGCTGGCAGGCGTCAACTAGAGAGAGAAAATAGAAGGAAGCCCGCATGCCACAGTGAAGAGCCCACACACCTCAACAAATACCATGCATGCCGCAACTAAGACCCGACACGGCCAAAAAATAAAAATAATACTGGGAAAGTTCCTCTTTACTTGTCAATTTCAGATTCCCATCAGTATGCCCTTAAGTATATCATATAAATGAAACAGCCATCATCAACTGCCAAGAACACGTCCTTCAAAGTTACTGACACAGAAAGATCAGGTCTAATTAAGAACTGAATTTTAGCCTAAATTAATACAGAAAACCAGCATACAAAACCCTATCCACACAACAGTGATGTTGTGAAAACAACAAGACTCCTGTTGAACGAGCCCTCTTTGATGTGGAAAGAGCAATGAAACCAATGGTTGCCCCAGCATTCTCATAAAAGAAGTATCATTCTGCTAGGACACCTAGAGTTGGCCACTAACATGCGAAAGCCTTGGCAAAGTCTCCAGCTTGGGAAGGACTCCAGTTAAAGGTAGTGTCAGGGGAATTCACTAGCAGTCCAGTGGTTAGGACTCTGTGCTTCCGCTGCAGGGGGCACGGGAACTAAGATCCTGCATGCCTCCCAGAGCAGCCCAAAATAAATTAATTTAATTAAAAAAAAAAAAAAGGTAGTGTCAGGAGGACTCTTATGCTTAAAACCTTCCAATCTCCTACCTTTGGGGAAAAATCTAAATTTCTTATCACAGCTCACAAGGCCCTACATGATAGGATCCCATCCTACCTCTCCAACATTATCTCCTACCTGCATTCACTCCACTTTAGCCATGCTACTCTTTCTGCTCCTCAAACACACCAAACTCAATCCTATCTTAGAGCTCTTACATCTCGTTCTCATTGCTCAGATCACACTTCTTTTAGCTCTTTATCCTCTAGGATTCTTCTTGTCATCATTTGGCTCTCAGCTTGTATACTTTACTTCCTCAGAGAAGCATTCCTGGGTATTTCCTCATTTAAGGAGTCCCTCATCCAAATCTACCCCCAAGGCATTGTCCGTCATCACATTACCCTATTTTATTTTCCTCATAGCATGGTTTCCTGTTTTACGTTATATTACTTTGTAAACTTATTTTTCTGTCTCCTCACTAGCATGCAAGATCCATAAGAATCTGTTCTGGTTTATTCTTGACTCACCCTAGCACCTAGAACAGTGTCATTCATATATGTATGAGGAACATCGATTCATTTGTTCTAGTGCATTCACTTAACTGCACTTTCAAAATAACCTAAGAGAATTTACATACACAGGAATATCTGTGAACTGAGTTCAACAAGGGGTTGTTCAGCTAAAGATCTATAATGTGCAAAGCTTTCCTCTGAGTATCCACTCATGAACCATCTCTATCACAGGGCTCTAGCTCCTGATGCCTAATGAAAGAATATCTGATTTGGAATCAATGCTTAGCCTTAATCTCCTGTTTCCAAACCCACTGATCATCACCTCACTATGGAGTTTGCATAATGGCTCTGGAGCCAAAAGAGACAAGGGTTCAAATCTCAGTTTTACCTTTTACATGCTATGAGGTCCTGAACAAGTTATCTATTAAATGAAGATAACAATACTTATCTCAGAGCTATTTTGAAAGTTAAATAATGTAAATAAAACATCTGTCACAGTGTCTTGCCTATAATAAAAATCCAATAAAATTAGCTATTATTCTATTATTATTCATTAATTCACATTTTTTTCCAACTAATTTTTATTGATGTCTACTTCCTAAACAAGAGGCACAGGCACAATTCAAAAGGAATTTACTACAGTCCCTGCCCAGGAAGAGCTCACAGTGTAATAGGAAAAGATAAACCCATAAAAAATAAATAGAGAGAATTATGTTTTAAGTCTCATCCAAGAAGGCTGAAAAGAATCTGCCCTTCTCTAGCAAATCTGATATTAGGGCCTAGTTAATCTCTAAAGTAAAAAGGCATACCAAAACCCTTCTAACTGATAAAATGGAATAGCTTTTAAGATGGGTCAGACAGCTCTGTAAAGAAGCCCTCACAAGATTACAAGAAGAATGGTCAAGAATAATTGTCTTAATAGCCAAAAGGTGGGAGCAACTAAGTGTCCATCGACAGATGAAAGGATAAACAAAATGCGGTCTATACGTACAATGGAACGGAATATTATTCAACCTAAAAAGGAAGGAAATTTTGACACATGCTACAACATGAATGACCCTAGAGGACATTAAGCTAAGTGAAGTAACCCAGTCACAAAAAGACAAGTACTGTATGATTCTACTTTTATGAGGTATCTTGAACAGTCAAATTCATAGAGACAGAAAGAATGGTGGTTGCCAGGGGCTGGGGGAGGAAGGAATAAGAAGTTAATGTTAGGTACAGAGTTTCAGTTTGGGGAAATAAAAATATTCTGGAGATAGGTGGTGGGGATGATTATACAACAATGTGAATGTACCTAATGCTACAGACTACAGACGTTAAAATGGTAAATTTTACTGTACGTATATTTTACCACAACTAAAAGAAAAAAAGGAATGATTGCTCTGTAGTTTACAGAAAGAGAGGGTGTGCATCCCTTCTTTTCTGACTTTGATCATTGTTATATCCCATAGCATATCAACCCAGCTTCTCCAGGTTAAGACAAGAGAAAAATTCCTGGGCAGTCCCCATATATAGGATGCTGTGTAACATCTAAGAAATTACAAATACTTAAACATCCAAACCCAGAATTTACAGCAAAACAGACAGACGCTATACACTGACCATGGATTTATTTCCACAAGTGTAAGAGAGGCAGAAAATAAAACAGTATTTATATGTCTAAACACCAGTTTAGGATTATATAAGCTAATTCCTTTATTGCTTCAAATTTTTAAAAAATAGTGTTAATTTGCATTAAACAAAGCAACTTTCATATACTAAACAAAAATGTCACAACCGACAGTCCAAATAATGGCCTCATTTCCTAGTGGCCCAGAAAGACAGGAAATAATCCCAAGGACCCTAGTTCAGACAGACTAGAGAGAGTAGACTGTGCCTATCTTGCATAAAGCCTATGTCACAGTTCAGTGGGATCCTATACTTTGGTAGCTTCGTCCCAGCAGTCCCCTATGTGACTAAGGACTAGGATAAGAGTGATGGCTTCACAAAGGCGATAAGAGATAAAGTTTCTTCCTAGCACATTCAAAGACTCCAAAATCCAAAACTTAACTTCTCTGCTGTCCATCCATCCAATTTTCATTAAGAGCAATCTGTATCATCTAGGAAGCTTCAAAGTCAAATGTTACCTTTATTTTTACCTTATCAAACCCATAAAATCACGGCCAGGGTGTGGTCTGGACATGGGCCTTGGTTAAGGTCACAAAAATTCTCAAATCAAATAATTGGGTTAAGTTAGAGCAAAGTTCATCAACAATAAGATGACAGAATTCAGGAAAAGTCGGCTTCCTTCTTGCATTTCAGGAAGGCTAGCATTGTTCCTAATACTAGTACATAGGTGTAAGTAACCTCTGAGTGGGTAATGCCACCAAACAAAAGCAACACCTTCAAAGTCTCTCTCAGTGACTAGAGGCAGCCAGACACTCAAACTGCCAGTCCTGAATTACGGCCTCTGAATGGTGAGGGCTTCACATTTCACTGATCAGGGCACAGCCCAATCAGAAGACAAACCCCTGCACTGCCAGGGACCAGCAAATCCGCTTTCTTCCAGTGTGCACATGACTGAATGTGCTTCTGTCCATCATCTGGGTCATATATAGTTCAATGCGAGCTGAGCAGACAGGGCTGCAAGGAAATCTGGCGCGGTTCAATACCTCATCTAGTCTGGGTTCCAGTATCTAATTTTTTTTTTACTGACAAACTCATTTCTCTACCGGGACAGGATGCTGTGCTGGCTGGGAGTTCCATTTCTACAGCAAGAATCCTATCTGGAAACAGAGAAGTTGTCCTCTAAGCCACAGCAGCTCGAACTTTTTTGATTGTTGTTGCTGCTTTCTCCCATCACCCCCACCCCCTTTTGACAAAGATCCAACTGTAAAAAGTCTTACGTAACAGTTCAGGACTACTTCGGTTCTTTTACTGGGTAAGCACTTTCAATTTTTTTTTTTTTAAACTAAAAACCATTTTAACATTGAATCTGTTGAGAGGCTTGACTAAAATCTTTTAAGTAATTTGTGTGGTGAAATACTGTCAGTGGATTTTTTAGTCTCATTTCTGCACGTGCTCCTTTGTTCTCAGAACAGAAGCTTTTTATACACACCCCATAACGCAGCTGGAGAGAGTTATGAAGTCAGTTATTATAAGGAACACAAAGGTTGCTTTGCATTCTTTGCCTTTAGATAATTAATTTTGTATTTGTTTTCTTAAAACGAAGTATTAAAGAAGAGAGAAAGTGAATAAACAAAAGAATAAACTGTTGGAGAATCTAGCAAAGTTTGAAGTTTTTACCACCTTTTTTCTATCTGTAGTTTTGTGTAGCCAAACACTTGTGCTGCCTGGGGCGGTGGGGGTAGAGGCAAGCGTAGACAGAGAGGAACTAAGCCAGACATGGACAAAGGCATGAGCCAAAACCAGACAGTCCTGGCCGTTCCATAGGCCAGCAGTGGGTGAGACAGGTCAGCCAGCTGCAGGGGCGGGAGAGGGGGGAAAGGGGCATGGATGTGTGAGGTGCTCATGCGTGCGATCGTGACTAGATTCTGAAACTGCCAGCCATTTTCCCAGCTATGCTTTGTGCAATCTAAAGGAATGCATCTCCTCTGAAGCAGTCTTGCCAGAGCCCAGTGATAGCGAGGAGTGTGATAAATACCACAACATATGTAATCAGAAAATACTGGGATCTGGGGTGGGCAAGAGGGAATGCAGAGGGTGTGGAAATTTTTCAGTGATCTGGAATGTGTTGAGTGACAGGAAGTGCCCCAAGCTCTCCCCCCGCCCAACTCTTCTCAGTCTCGCCTGCTTTTGTCTAACTCTTGTAATCTACACACTACTGCTTACAAAGCTGTCTGAGTTTAAGACAAAAAGAAACATAAAAGGCTCTCCCGTTGCACAGTACCTGCAATATGGAAGGAATGTAAAAAGCATGGCCCTTTTTAAGCCTGTGGACATTTTTTCAGGCATACAGGAGAAAGATAATATAACAATTTTCCAAGGATAATGAAATTATGAATTATAGTCAAGCTTCCAAATCTAATTTTTAAAATCCTGATTCTGCTCTACTTACAAATGCTTAAGTTGGTTCCTAATTTGAAGGAGGCTTGTTTGTTTGGTTAATACATCGCATTTGAAGTTGTTTCTATTTTCTCTTTATAAATTTGTGCTTTGGGAGGAAAAAATGCAAATAAGTAGAATGCTCTGAAAAAAAGGAGATTTTTCCCTTCAATGGTTGGAAAGTATTTTAAAGGGTTGGTTTCTTGGAAAAAGCAGCTCCCTCTCTCTCATTTTTGCATGTATGCTATAAAGATAACTTTATGCCATTATAAATGTAAGGTAGAAAACTTTTGACAGAAAAAAATAGTGTTCTAAGAGAAAAACAACTTAGCATTTTCCCAAACTTCCATATTATCAACAGAAACACTAAACTTAAGAGAAAAGTAGCCAAATAGTTCAACGGCTAACTCTACTTTTGGAAGATGAAATGGAAAATTAAGTGTGAATAAAATGATACTTGGGAATGTTTCTACCTCCTACTACAAAAGATGTTAGTGGTCAGCCCAGGAGTTAATCTTTCCTAGTGTGGCTCTGAGCCTTCATGCCGAGCAGACGTTATTCACATGACGATTCGAAAAGTCCATTCATATATCTCACTACCTGGATTTGAATAGAAACCAGACAGCAATTCTTTAGTTCCAGCCACCATTCGCCCCACTGGACAATAGCGATTTGTTAGCACAGAGTCACAGGCTGTGGGACACAAAGCTTGGAGCTGCAAAAAGATGGGGGATTCAGAGAACAGGAAATTACAGGCCCGATGCACTCCTGGCAGCTCTAAGAATACAAAAAAAAAAAAAAAAAAAAAAAAAGGCAACACAGCGATGCCATGTTTAAGAGCTACTTCTAGCGTTTTTAACCACCTCCAATGTCATAAAAGCTCTATTGTTGGAGTACATAAAGTCACGAGTTCCATGTGCTCTCTTTTCTCACTACAGCGAACTTCATTCAATGCCTTGGCATAGTCAGAAAAATCAAAAGCACCCAGAGTCGATTAGTTGTGAGCTCTGATAGAAAGGAGAGGAGCATTTTACAACTAAAATGACAGAGAAAAATATGCTACTTAGTAACACATAATAAAATTAATATATCTTACAAATTATTTCATAAGGCCAGACAATCAAAATGAAACCAAATCTATCAAGACTCCAGGGAAATGAATTTTTCTTCAAAATATCATATGAAATCTACTATTTAATTCCATCAAAAGTTTCTTCAGAAGACATATATCAATTTAAAAACTCATCTTACACAGAACATTTCTGAGTTCTGGGTTGTATTTTCCAAAACAAAGAACTAAAATCAAAGCCCTGAGAATTTATTTTGAAATATTAGAAAGGAAAACTATATTTTCTTTTGTTGGTTATCAAATTATTATAGCTCTCTGGCTAAATTTAGAAACTGTCTCTACTTCCCTCTCTTTAGATATAAAAAATGAAATTAATGGACATTCTAGGTGAGGGGAGAGGGATAATTCTCCAATCTCAATGAGCAGTGGAAAACAGTTCATGGGTTCCTGTCCAGGCCCTCAAGCCTCAACCTGAGCATCAAGGGGCCAGAATGGTGTCCATTTCAACAGGAGTAGCCCCTGCACAAGAAAGCTGTAAATGGTTTTGTTCTACTGTGATCCATTAGCAAACACAAGTCCAAAATGATATCATACCTGAAATACTCATCAAATGAGATCATGAATAATCAAAAAGTGCTTTAGAAATATGAACTGTTCTATTCTATTTGGTCCTATGCCTTTAAGGATAAACACATGCCAAAGTTTATGTTGCTGGAAAACCAATCAGCAATTTTTAAACTACTAATTATTGGATTTCCTCAAATTCTATCATTACTCATCAAACACAAGAATCAATTACTACCTCAAACTGTGCTATAATCACATGTGGCTATTTTTATTTGAATTTAGTCAAAATTAAATAAAATTTAAAATTCAGTTCCACAGTTGCACTAGCTATATTTCAAGCACTAAACAGCCCCACGTAACTAGTGGCTATTATACTGGACAATGCAGAAACTGGACATTTCCAACTGAAGGAAGTTCTATTGGACAGTATTGATCTAGAGCATATTTATATCCAGAACACCTGTTTTCAACTGCACATCCAGCTAGACATGAAAGAAAGTGATCTCTAAGCAAAAAATACAACGACAAGACAAGGTAGCTAGCACTATGATACTTGAGAGATGTCTAAAAAAGCATTTTGAAAACAAAGGTTTCATTTTTTTCCTTGGTCTGTAATAAAGGTTATGAAGAATATTAAGACGGTAGCAGCAGACAGGTAGCAGTGGCCAGAGTAATTAAAATGTTCCAGAATGGCATTTAGTGTTATGACTACATGTCTTAACCTCCAAATCTACCAACAAATAATCAGACATGATAAACATGAATATGAGGTCCTTCAATTTGGATGCATTCTCAACCCATCCTATGCCTGCTAGATGCAAGAAACTGGGTCTTAGGGTCAAGTGCACATGGGTTGGAATCCTGGCTCTGCCACTTATTTACTATGTGATCCTGAATAAGTCACTTCCTCTCTTTGTCTCAGACTTCTCATGTATAAACCACGAATATTAATGCCTTCCTGACAGTCGTTTTAAGGTTCAAGGATCATATATATAAAAGATCTTGAACTGCTCCTGGCACATTGGAAAACACCCTGGAAATGTCGATTCTGTAAAAACACAGTTAAGGGCTTGAGGTTCAATTCATTGTCTGAGACTCTTCCCAAACACAGAGAATGGAAATAGAAGGGTTCCAGGCTGCTTTATAGTACAGGCCATTCTCTGTTTAAATTTTAATTAAAACAAACATGAAGATGAAAGCTGTCAACACTGCACAAAGAATCTCACAAAGTCTTAGAAATATTAGATGAACTGATTGAATGAATATAGGAAAATTATCATTTGAAAAGTGAGGTGGAACATCAGATTTTAATATCATGAGGTGTATTTAATACTGATACTAATTTAATGCTATTACATATATAAGAATCCTTTTCTTAAATTAAGAAATAATATTTCCTGGAGACTTTTTTGGAATAAGCTTTCTACTAATTCTTCTTGGTGATTAAAACAGAAACATGAAAATTCTAATATTGCCTATGACTAAGAAATTAAAATAGCCTCCTGCAGGTATGGGAAAGAAAATTCATGTCTTTTAAAATCAAAGCCATACACTTGAAACTAACACAACATTGTAAATCAACTATACTCCAATAAAAACTTTTTTAAATAAAATAAAACCAAGCCATAGAAGGAATTCCTAGGCAAGATCTGTACTACATCTGTAGACTCATTTTAAAGTTGAAAGTAATCTAGAAGAAACTAGAAAAAGTAGGTGTTTCTTAATGATGATGCCAAATAACTGAAAAATGTTGAACGTGCCACAAAATCTTTTCAGAGTACGAAAGGCAAGAGATTTTCCAAAGCAAACAGCAGAACAACATTATAGGGGAGATAATGTGGTACAGTGTAAAATCTGAAAAGGTAGGTTCATAATCCCAGAAACTGGGTGGATTAGATATGACATGAAATTTTAGCTCTGCCACTATCTAGGCTAGGCGATTTTTAACAAAGTCACTTCCAAGTCTTTGTTACCAGTGGTGATCCAAAAAACATATCTATACTGGAGGCTAAATGACAGACAGCAATTTCGATTTGCAAGAGGGTATTCAAATATTTATCAAGCACAGTGCTAGACCCAGGTTGAATGATGAACAAAATAGATACAGAAGCTGCCCTCTTGGAGCTGATAAGCTATTAACTGAGATAACCATGGCTAGAGGCCATCTCATTTAAAAAATGGTAGGGGGCTTCCCTGGTGGCGCAGTGGTTGGGAGTCCGCCTGCCGATGCAGGGGACGCGGGTTCATGTCCCAGTCCGGGAGGATCCCACATGCCGCGGAGCGGCTGGGCCTGTGGGCCATGGCTGCTGAGCCTGTGCGTCCGGAGCCTGTGCTCCGCAACGGGAGAGGCCACAACAGTGAGAGGCCCACATACCGCAAAAAAAAAAAAAAAAAAAAAATGGTAGGGATCTGAGTTCAGAAACTTTGAGAATGGACCCAATGATTTGGAGAAACTGCCATGCCATCCTTCGAAGCTGAACTAACATAGTTCATAAGAATACGAAAGAAGGTACACCCTCAGCTCCGTTTGATTCAAGCAAAGAGAGATGGTAAACTACGAGACCTTAATGGATTTCAAGCCATTATGGAAACAAAATACTGGGTTGGCCAAAAAGTTCCTTCGGTTTTTAAATAAAAATAAAAGACACATTTTTCATTTTCACCAAGAACTTTATTGAACAACGTATTCACCGTTTTGTTCCACTACCTTCTGCCATTTTTCAGGCAACTTTGTAATTCCATCTTCCCAAAACTTTTTAATCTTTTTGAGCAAAGAACTGTTCCAGGTGCCTTTTACAGTCTTCCACGGAATTGAAATTTTTTCCATTAAGAGAATTTTGTGGTATTTCCCTGGTAGTGGTTAAGTCTCCGCACTCCCAATGCAGGGGCCCGAGTTCAATCCCTGGTCGGGGAACTAGATCCCACATGCATGCCACAACGAAGAGCTCACACGCCTCAACTAAGGAGCTGGCAAGCCACAACTAATGAGCCCGCCTGCCGCAACTAAGACCCGGCGCAACCAAATAAATAAATATTTTAAAAAACAACAATTTAAAAATTTTAAAAAAAGAGAGAGAGAATTTTGTAAAGACCAAAGTAAATGGAAATCCGAAGGTGCAACGTCTGGTGAATATGGCGAATGAATCAGAACTTCCCGGCCAGCTGTAACAGTTTTTGCCTGGTCATCAAAGAAACATGCGGTCTTGCGTTATCCTGATGGAAGATATGTGTTTTCTGTTGACTAATTCCAGATGCTCTTCGTCGGGTGCTGCTTTCAGTTGGTCTCATTGGGAGCAGTACTTGTTGGAATTCATCGTTTGGCTTTCCAGAAGGAGCTCATAATAGAGGACTCCCTTCCAATCTCACCATATACACAACATCACCTTCTTTGGATGAAGACCAGCCTTTGGTGTGGTTGGTGGTGGTTCATTTCGCTTGCCCCACAATCTCTTCTGTTCCACATTATTGTACACTATCCGCTTTTCATCACCCGTCACAATTGGTTTTAAAAACGGAATGTTTTTCTTATGTTTAAGTAGAGAATTGCATGTGGAAATATGGTCAAAAAGGGTTTTTTTGCTTAACTTATGTGGAACCCAAACATCAAAGCGACTGACATAACCAAGCTGGTGCAAATGATCTTCAACGCTCGATCTGGATATTTTCAGTATGTCGGCTATCTCCCGCGTGGTATAACGTTGATTGTTCTCAATTAATGTCTCAATTTGATCGCTATCAACTTCAATTGGTCTATCCAACTGTGGAGCATCGTCCAGCGAGAAATCTCCAGCATAAAACTGCACAAACCACTTCTAGCACATTTGATCAGTCACAGCACCTTCTCCACACACTGCACAAATCTTTTTTTGTGTTTCAGCTGCATTTTTACCTTTCTTGCAATAATAAAGCATAATATGCTGAAAATGCTTTCTTTTCCATCTTTAATATTAAAATGGCTACATAAAAATTCACCAATTTTGATAAGCTGTTTTTTTAAATGCACGCTGATACGACAGCTGTCACACTATAAGCTAACAAAATCGTTTCGAATGAGGTTAAAGACAACTAAGTGCTACTAGAACCATCTTACAGAAAAACCGAACAAAAATTTTGGCCAACCCAACACCTTCAAACAAACATAGGGTGGTTTCACAGTGACCATTACTCAGATCTGTGGCAAACCACTATCTCATACAAAAATTCAGTCTCCTTTTGACAGATGATGATTAAAAACAAGAAAATTTCTGGAGGGGAAAGAGTAAAGGGTGTCTGAACATAGAAAAACAATCCAGGAGCAGACCGTGATACACTGAAGCATTAGGTGTGATACATATTTCCTTCACCCCCTTCCTTAAGACTAAATTCCTAGCACTTACCATTTCCTTTAATGGCGCATGCTATGACATCATGACCACACAGCTAGCTAGTGCTCAACTCATGACTCAGCTAGCTCTTAGCAACCAAGAATATTTCAGACATGGATGATAAACATGAAAAGAAGGCAGGGCTAGGGCTAGAGTCAAAACCGGGCTTCTGTAACAATTTATCGTACAAACTAGTACCATGTCTCTGAGGTATCTAAATATTAACCTCTCTTCCAATTGGCATTTAGTCTTTGTTGTCATAGGACTATATAAGAAGTTGCTGTTAACAATAAAGTATCTCCATATACCACAATGGCACAATGTTATTTCCACAGAATCTGAGGCTCCCAGTACCCAAATCCCAATCAAGAAATTCCCATTCTTGTTCCTTGACACTTACAGAACTTGGGTTTCCACACAGATTTTTTTTCCCCACCGGCAAGGACCCAATATCATGTGTATTTTGCTTTTCCTTTGTTCACTGAATAGCAAGGTCAACTGGAAAAGAGAGCTGGCAAATGTACTCAGAACAAATTATACAGTTAAATCAAAAACGAGGTTCCCGGGCTTCCCTGGTGGCGCAGTGGTTGAGAGTCCGCCTACCGATGCAGGGGACACAGGTTCGCGCCCCGGTCTGGGAAGATCCCACATGCCGCGGAGCACCTGGGCCCGTGAGCTGTGGCCACTGAGCCTGTGCTCCGCAACGGGAGAGGCCACAACAGTGAGAGGCCCACGTACCGCAAAAAAAAAAAAAAAAAAAAAAGAGGCTCCCAATCTGGTCATCTGTTACTATGACCTAGATTTTGTTAGAAGTATCTCCATTTGGCTTTCTAATAGCATTACATTTTATCAGGCTCACTTCTATGTATAATCCTATATTACTAGAACAGACAATCTCTTCTGCTTGGCCACTTAAAAGCTTCTAGGTATATAGTTCATTCTTTCAAAGGCTATCTGTTGAATGCTTAGTATATATGCCAAGCGTTGTTGTAGGCACTGAATATACAATGGCAAACCAGACAAAGGTCCTGTCCTTCAAGCATCATAGTCACAAAGACTGGAATCCAGTCTCAGCTTAAGCACTCACCGACTGCATGACCCAAGACAAATCTGCCTCTCTGAACCTTAGATACCTCCTCTAGGAGAAAAAAGGGAAAATAATACTACTTCAAAGAACTGCTGTGAAAAATATGTTTGTCAGCGTCTAGCATAGTGCCTGGAATACCACAAATGTTTGACAAACATAGCTAAAGTTTTACAAATAGCGGATATTACTATTATCCATTCTGCTTTTATATCCATGTATATGAGAATCACTCTAGTTTTTAAAAAAAATAACAGGTTTTAAAGGCTTATGTATATCTAAAATATTTATTTCAGACGTTAAGAGCTAAGCAGAGCAAGATCCATTAATGGATCAACTGCTACTTCTGATTATTGAAGTTTCTGGTTGTATATGCTAAACAGAAGATAGCAAGAATACTGTGAGAAAAATACTTTGAAGTTGGGATGTTAATGGTGAAACGCATCACTGCACTCACACAGATTTCAAAAGGTAGAGCACTTTATCTCCAGCAGTATTACTATTTCAGTTAATTTAATCAGAAATTGTATAGAAGAAACATAACTAAAATTTGGAGGGACTTCCCTGGTGGCGCAGTAGTTAAGAATCCGCCTGCCAATGCAGGGGACATGGGTTTGATCTCTGGTCTGGGAAGATTCCACATGCCACGGAGCAACTAAGCCCGTGAGCCACAACTACTGAGCCTGTGTGCTTCAACTACTGAAGCCCGCGCCTGCCCTAGAGCCCCTGCTCCACAAAATGAGGAGCCACCCCAATGAGAAGCCCGCACACCGCAATGAAGAGTAGCCCCCACTCGCCACAACTAGAGAAAAAAAAAAAAAAGATTTGTATTCTCAAGTCTACCAAAGCCATCAAGCAGGGCAAAGAAAGTATGTCTTTCCCCTAAAGATCATTATGGAAGTCTCATAGAGAAAGAAAATTCCTGGTTGACTATAGTGATATACTTTATAAAATAACTTATTTTTTCATCTTATAAAAATAGTATGCTTACTGAAGATAGACTGAGAAGCACAAAAAATATGAAGACAAAAAGTTATTCATAATCTAAAAAAAAGTTGTTCATTATCCCACTATCTAAAGATAACCACTGTCAATAAATTTCCCTCTAGTCTTGTTTTGTAGTTATCAGTGATTTTTAAAATACCAGGAGTTTTTGTCATTATATTCCTAACACCTGATCTATACAGAAATTTGGATAATAAAAAAAATGTAAAGAAAATTTGTCACCTATAACCCCACTTACAGAGAAAATTCTTATTAATATCTTGGTGTAGTTCATATACAATGGAATCAATTCTTTATATACAATTTTATATTCTAATTTGTTCCCTTAAAAGCATTTTTAAAAGTCTATAAAAATGACATTATTTTTAGATATCCAGGTGGTTTCTAGTTATTTTCTATTATAAGTAATACTTTAGTGAACATATTTATACAGAAATCACTAACTACATTTCTGATAATTTTTTTAGTTTGACCAATTTACACTCCTACTAACAGGAACTGATAGCACCTGTCTCACCCTAAGCTCATAACACTGAGAATGTGCTATACATAATTAGCTGGTACCCAAATATAATAAGGTTTCCATTTCTTCAATAATGAAAAAAGAAGAGTTCTAAAGGAAAACTCAAAGTGAAATAAGGACAAGAAAATAGAAGAAACTCCCTAGTAAGATAAATTATACACCCTTGAAAATGATAGGCAGTTGACAGAAATCTTGAAAACCTTCCAACAGGATACAGGGAAGCTGAACATTTAGGCTCCCCAAATCTCAGAAGTAAAAACAAATCAAATCAAATCACTCTATCTTGTAGATGTGTTCATTACTTGGAAACAATGACATGAATCAAGAATTAATCCCACCTTTGCGAGAAAAACAACATGGAAAACTGTGGTGATAAATTAAAATGCACAAAATCAGTATTTTCACACCTGAATTATTTTCAAATTTTAGGAGTGAGCAAAGAGTATTAACTAGGGATATAAATTTTTGGTTTCCCAAATTTATAATAGAAATTACTATAAATTCTTTTTTTTTTTTCTTTTTTTGGCTGCGTTGGGTCTTCGTTGCTGCGCACGGGCTTTCTCTAGTTGTGGTGAGCGTGGGCTACTCTTCCTTGCAGTGCACGGGCTTCTCATTGTGGTGGCTTCTCTTGTTGCGGAGCACGGGCTCTAGGCTTCAGTAGCTGCGGCACATGGGCCCCAGAGTGTGTGGGCTTCAGTAGTTGTGGCACGCCGGCTTAGTTGCTCGGCGGCATGTGGGATCTTTCCAGACCAGGAATTGAACCCGTGTCCCCTTCAATGGCAGGCAGATTCTTAACCACTGCGCCACCAGGGAAGTCCTATAAATTCTTACCAAGACAAGAAAATAACCAATAATATCACTTATTCAACAAAGCTTTACTGAATGACAACTTTGTTTCAGGTACTTTTATGTATAAGAGATCCAAAGTCATTAAAAAGAGTTCTTTCCTCAAAAAGCTTGCCTTTAGTATGCTTCCCAATCTGGCCCTCTTACATCATGTAACATGTGCCCTGCCTAACTGCTGAAACATTAAATATTTCAGGCCTTAACTAGAAAAAGGAAAACCTTTGAGGACACACACTGTACTGAATAATCAACTTAAAAATCAAAATTTCTTAAGAAAGAAAAAAAAAAGCCCAATGTCAGTAAAATCCAATTGAACAGATTCCACTTACATGGCCTCATACCAGCACAAAGTAATGTTTACCCAAGTACCTACAGTCAAGAGGAATTCAAACACTGACAGGAAGAAAAAAAACTTTTACTTCCCACAGAATAGCTAATAAAATTACTATCAGTTTTCATTTCTTTGTAATTTTCCCTGTAAATCCTGCTTAATTTCAGTCTGACAAGACGGATTTCTCCTTAAGAGAAAATGATGCCCCAGGTTTCCTGCAGATATTTGAGAATATGTATATCACACAGAAGAGAAATTGTCACAGTAACGGCATGGTCCAAAAATGAAAGCTGATCAGCTCAGTGTGAAAGGTCAGATTTCTGGTAAAGCTTCCCATCTGCTAAGACTTTGATACTTATATATACCTAATATGTTTCAAAAATACGCCCTCCCCAAATAATAGCAAATAACATTTATCAAGGGTCTACGACATGTCAGAACCTGTGCAATGTTTTTCTAAACATGTCATTTAATAAACACAACCATCTAAAGAATCCAGTACTGTTACTAGCACCTATTTTACTGATGAAGATATTGAAGCTTGGAAAGCTTGTCCACTGTCAAAACTGCTAAGAAACAGCACAGTCCAGACGATTGGTTCCTAGGCGAACTGCTCAGTTCACTATAGCAGTTTGATTTTCTATGGTTTGGTGGGACTTTTTCCTTCTTTAAAATTTTTCCTTTCAAAGACTAGATAAATTTTTTTCTGCTTCTAACTTTGAAAAGAACTAGTTTCCAGGATCACAAGAATATGGGACAGTACGATGTAATTTTACATATGATGAAAATAGATTTCTGAATGTCAGCAAGTATGCAGTCTAAACTATGCATGGAACTTTTAAAAATAGCTAGATATCATTTATTTATTAGGCTTCAAGTCTCCAGAAAAAGTAGAAATAACTATATAATCTCTCTTAAAAATTTACTTAAGTATAAACAATATAGTCTAATTTGGAGAAATACATTCAGTGTTTGCTAAAATAGACTAGTGTCCATTGCACCAATGCTCTATGCTTATATTGTAATGTTATTTAAAAGGATATATAATATCTTAAAAGAACAGCATCTCTGGATTATTATATGTGAATGTGAAAGCCTGTTGTAAATAGTAAAGCAAAATTATCATTAACATTATTTTAAGGCACTTGTTCTGCTTTAATAGTTCCTAGAAATTCATGGTTACCTTTTGATAACAGATAACTAGAATTCACCAGAAAAGATCCTTAATTTTGGGCAGGCAGTAAAATGTAGAGAAAAAGCAGAGACAGTATGAAAACATGGGTTTAATCAAAGAATTTCTAACTAAAATTCTCTGAGCCTCAGTTGCCTCAGCTGTAAAATGGGAAAATACTAAGTTCCTCATACAGCTGAATGAGAGTCATAAATGACAAAGTGCCTCACTAAAAGTCATGATTCATTCATGATTCACTGTCAACAAATACAGATTGGGAACATGAAACAGTATGATCAAGAAAAAAATTAAGATGTGTATCTAGCTTGGGAGCAAACGGTGTACCTAGTTTGGAAGCAATAAGGAAACGGATGTGATTTAGGAACTAGTGTATTAGGGCCCCATAGTGAAAGCGTTTGTCAGCTGAAAGCATTTAGATTTTATTTAACAGCAGTCAGGGCATCAAGTTTTAAAGTCAAATTTGGATTTAGCCACTGGGTAGAAGGTAAATTAGAGGTGGGCAAGACTGGAGGCAAGGAGAATACTGAGGCTACTGCAATCATTCAGATGAAAAAAATGATGGTTTTGACCACAATAGTGGCAGTAAAGACGCAAAGGCTGTCACATGCTCCAACACAGATGAACCTTGAGGGCATTATGCTAAGTGAAATAAGAAGCCCGTCAAAAAAAGATAAGTATTGTATACTGCCACTTATATGGGCTATCTAAAGTAGTCAAATTCATAGAAACAAGTAGAATGGTGGTTACCAGGGGTTGAAAGAAGGGAAAATGGGGAGTTGTTTAATGGATACAGGGTTTCAAGTTTCCAAGATGAGAAAGTTCTAGAGATCTGTTGATCAACAATATGAACATACTTAACACTTATGAACTATGTATTTTTAAAAAGTTAAGATGATAAATTTTACGTTATGTGTTTTTTACCACAGTTTTTTTTTTTTTTTTTTTAAGATGCAAATGGGAGGCCAGGGCTTGTTTTGTTTTATTCTGACATTCTGCTCTATTCAACCTCTGAGCAATTCTCTTGCTGTTTTACTGAACTGTAAAATAACTATGGCTAAATGAGATCTGATTTGCAGGGCACCGAAGTTCCACTTGACCTCAAGTATCTTTCACTATTACTTGTCATGCTACTTACTTAACATTTCCTTCACTAAAATTGCTTTATAAAAAAGCATGCTTAAAAAATTATTGAAAAATAACTCAAAATGTGAGAAGTACTAAACAGAATAAAAGGTAAAACCCCACCAATTCTCTCACAACCCTACTCTTGACCCAAAGTATTATTGGTTTGGTGTGATTCCTTCCAGCCCTTTACTGTAAATTTTAAAAAGTTATAATTTAAGGCCTCTCTAAGTGACTAACTCCAAGTCATTAACTAGAAATGGTCTCTTAACACAAGTCCTTGAGCCCTATGCTTCCCCTCAAACTTTTAAACCAAGCTTCTGCCTAGCTTTTTAAAATTTGTGTTTGTTCCAGTGTAAAAAGTAAAGCACACTCATCTCAAATGTACAGTTCAATGAATTTTTACAAAGTGAACACACTTGTGGAACCAACACCCAAATCAAGATATAGAGTATTACTAATACCTCAGAAACCTCCTTTGTACCCCCTCACAGTCATTATATCCTCTCAGTAAACGTAACCACTATTCTGACTATAATCTTTTGTGTCTGGCTCCTTTTGCTCAACATTTTGTATAGGACATTCATCCATGCTGCTGCATACTGTGACAGTTTGTCTGTACAGTATTCCACTTTACAGATTATACCTCAATTCATTTACCCATTCTATTGTTGATAGATATTTAGTTGTTTCCAGTTTGGGACTATTACAAATAATGCTGTTATGAACATTCTCATAAATGTTCTTTCAGCATACACTTTATCCATTTTTGTTGGGTATATGCCTAGACATGGAATTGCTTATGTTCAACTTGCAAAGGTACTCCTGAAGAGTTTTCAAATGTTTGTACCAACTTACACTCTACTTCTGCTGGCAGAAGTTGAGTGTTACAATTGTTCTCTGCAATGCTTTAAATGGTCAGTTTTTTTGTTTGTTATTTTAATTTTAGCCATTCTGGTGGCCATGTGGTAGTATATTATTTAAAATTTTTTCATTATTCTGATATCTAGTGATGTTGAGTACTTTGGGCCAGAGTTTGATAGGTATTTGGGAGGTAGATTTAATAAATCTAAGTGACCAACCGATTGAAGAGAAAGAAGAGAAAATCTAGAATGACAGAAAAGGGAAATATATTTAGAAAAGGAAGAAGGGACAGAAAACATACTCATTTCTGAAATTATTAGATTTGACTCTGCCAATGGAAATGGGTGATACATGAGATTCAAGACTTGAATGCAACTACGGAGACTCAACGGGACAGACACATAAAGATTCTCACATTAAAAATTAATTTAAAACAAACAAAAATCTCCAACACCACATCTTAGGTGGTAAAGAAAATAAACTTACAATCCAAAGGAAGCAAGATAAAGAAACACTAAAGTGCAGTATTTCAAAAACAGAACCTCATAGATGCTTATGATTTTCCCCACTATAACTTCTAGAAATTCCTGTGAAGATAACAGAAACAAATCTATAAAGAGTGATGAGTCCAGCAAATGGAATTAAAGAAAAATTCAAAGCCTTAATAAAGGACAAGTTCACTAAATCAGATAGACAAGGATCTCCTGTGTTCAGACAAGAAGACTATCTGTGACACCTCAAGTTTCTCTATTATGAGAACATGAAGAAGAAAAGAAAGGCTCACAATTAATCAACAAACTATGTGAGGATTAAAGACGAGAAACAGATTTGGAGCTAGGCTCAGTCTTCTGAGATTCACCTTATCATTGGAATATCTATAGCTAATTATTGCTTCTCTTTAAGTATTATGTGGTATCAAGAGCTTGGGGTCTGGAGACAGGCAAACCTGTATTTAAATCTTAACTTTCTATCTCTCCTTAGCTATTTTTTTTTAATTTTTTATTTTATATTGGAGTATAGCTGATTAACAATATTGGTGTTAGTTTCAGATATACAGCAAAAATAGGCAAGAGACCTCCTTAGCTATTTTACTCCAGGAAAGTGACCATCTCTAGCTTCAGTTTTCTCATATCCAGAATGAGAATAGTAATGATCCACAGAACTACTGTGAACATTAAATGAGATAATACAAAGTAAAGCACTTAAATACAATGCCTGACCCATAGTTACGTTCTCCATAAATGTTGATATTATCATCTGCAAAATGGGACCAATTCACATACACATTAAGATTGAAAAGAAGTAAAGTGACATGTATAATGCCTAGCTATAGGAGGCACACAAATGGTAGATATTATTATTATCCCCTACTTTTAGGGAACTCTGTATCATTCAATGTCAAACTGCATATGAAATGGTATAGTGCACTTATTAAGAACACAATGGGTCTGAAACTCCTGAATTTAAATCCTGGCTCTGCCACTTAGCTATGTGATCTTGGGCAAGTTATTTACCTTACTTTGCCTTCCTGTTTTTATCTGTAAAATGGAAAAAATAATAACCATCTATCTCCACTGGACTGTTGTGAGGATGAAACAACCTTCTTTTTAATTGCTTTATTTGTAAAGCTCTAAAAACAAAACCTGGAACATAAGTACTATGTAAGTATAAGCTGTTATTATTTTAATACCAGCAGTATACATGTTTTGTCTGAGACTTCTGCATCAAAGAAATGGGGAGGGAATTCCCTGGCGGTCCAACTCCATGCCTTCACTGCCGAGGGCCTGGATTCAGTCCCTGGTCGGGGAACTAGGATCCCACAAGCTGCGCAGCACGGTCAAAAAAAGAAAAGCAATGGGGAAATAAGTTTGGACATA
Organism: Leucopleurus acutus; assembly: GCF_964270905.1. NCBI lineage: Eukaryota > Metazoa > Chordata > Mammalia > Artiodactyla > Delphinidae > Leucopleurus > Leucopleurus acutus. The sequence continues at coordinate 10,624,380 of NC_139150.1, read as the reverse complement.
AACAATTTAACATTCTTCTTATGTATAAGAGAAGCCCAATGAAAATATTCAAATACTCATCCTCAAAAATGGAGGGAAAAAGGCTGAAAGAATAACAAGTTATACACAAGAACTGTTATCACTACTAAGGAAATATGACCTCATCTGTCCAGAAATAGTTAGGGGGGGAAAAATGTGCTTTCTGGCTCTGCCCTAACTGTGCAACAATTCAGATGAAGGAAGCCTACGTTGCACAGAGAGAAGGAAATAATTTTTCCTACTTTCACCTTACAAGAGCCTGATAACCAACAGAGCTATCTAGAGAGACTGGTACATCCTCCTATCTTTTTTAGATAAAGACTGCTTAGAACAGAATAATCAATTCTGGAAGCCTTCTTAGAAAGGTCTTTCTGCATTATTCTGACATCTTTCCACACTCCACAAATCTTCATTCCTTCCTGGGCAAGTCAGAAGAGGTATCTAAAGAGGCAAAAATGCCAGCGAGTACCATATTTTAGAATTAAAAAGAAATCCCATGCTTGTTCTTAGGTCACGATGTCAATCCTGTGGACTGGTTTTTGTAGCGGACTCACAAAATGAACAAAGTACTGAACTGCATCGACAACAAATAAAATCAATGAATTGTAGCTTATCTGTTCAAGAGTTTATGCCTTCTACCAGACCGTGGGCTTCTTGAAAAAAGATCTTATTCATCGCTAGCATCTAGTACATTGCCCAGTACACACAGAGAGTTCAATAAATGGTGACTGAATTTAGTCATTGAGCACCTCCCCCTTGTAAAAGGTACTATGTTAGGTGCCAGAGAGCCTGTAATGGTTCACTTATGTTGATGCCAAAACATTTTAGACTATTTAAAAATTAAACAAGGCCAGATTTGGTTAAGGAGCTGCAGCTGCAGTAGCACCCGCTCTCATCCCAGACTTAACTCCGAACAGCAAGGCTATCCTCCTCTGCATGCCTGTGGAAGCAAATTAAATACTTCCCTCAAATGATGGAGAGCCTCTTCCCATGCAGCTCTGGTGTGGTGTTCTTTCTGCTCAGCAAAGGAGGAAAACTCCAGAATCTCTGGTCATAAAAATGTGATGTTAGCAAGAACAGGTGCTGAGTAAGCCTGGTACGCTTCCAAATGAAGTCTTGCCATCTAGAATTCTGAATTGAGGATGCCAGACTCAAGACCATCTGGATTTGCTCCTCTGGCTTTGAGCTTTCTCTGAGAGGCCGGGAGAAGTATGCTGTTGCCAGTATGTGTAATGTGTAATTGCATACTCAAATAAGTATGGATAAGAGTCCAAGACTTGGCAAATGGATGGAATGTAGCACGTGGAACTTTCTGAATAGAGAACCATGCAAAGGGAAGGGTTTCCTCACAAAACATAAACTAGGCAAGGTGTGAATTGCCCCTCAGTGTCACATTTTGGAAAAATTCACGCAGGATAATAAATACTTGGGAGTTGGGCGGGGCGGGGGGGGGGGATGCTCAGAAGTATGTGAGAGGCAAAACAGCACCATTACCTCAGAAAGCAGTTAAGTTTATCTAACAATAATTCTTTATTTCCCCTCCCCCAATGAGATAAATATATGTGATTATAATTTGGTACATACAGAAAAAATTATCAAGCTGTGGACTCTGGCAGACAGACAGTGTTGAAATTAAACAGTGTGAGCTCTGGCAGCTGCACTATGTACTCTTTCAAATTCTGACATCATTACTCTGGTAAGGGCCCTGTACCAAGTTGGCGTGGGTTCTAATGTGGTTTAGAGAGAGAAGTTCTTGCCTTTTTTAAAAAAGATGACCTACAAATAGTCTTTTTCATACAACAGGGAAATAAGTATTTCCCTTTACCCCAGATTTTGTTTTAAAAGACAAAGCCATGTTGCCAAGGTATTAAGAAAGTGTTAGAAATGATTCTGAGATTTTAAAGGCCACTCAATACAAGCTCTAAAAAGACATCTAAAACAGTACATGAATGTCTCTTAAACTAGTGATTATCCTTTTGTGGTAATAAAGAGTCAATTACAAAGAATGCTAATTTTCTTCATATTTATACTCTGACATTGGCAGCTTAGGATAGTATCCTTTGGAGGCCAAGAATGGGGAGCCCTCCCTACTTCAGCCATGAGAACTTGGACAACTTACTTGACATCAGATCCTCAGTGTCCTCAAATGCTAAGTGAAATAGTAACATCACCCCACAAGATACTCCTCACAATACCAAATATATGGCAAATCCTCAATAAGTATTAGATAGACTTATGAAAGACCCTTTAAAACTGATGCTAAATTAGAACTTAATAGAGCTAAGTGGTCCGACTTTTCTCCACTCAGATTCAAGAATGGAAAGAATTTACATATAAGCTGGTTTTAAGATCAAGACCGGATTTGTCCTCTTTCAACAAGTGATATTATAAAAACAAGATTTCATTCTCCTCTCCCGTAATATCCAATAAAACACAAAATTCCAAATATGAAAAATGACAGGTTAAAGAAAAGAGAGAATAAAAAACCACTTGTAGCTCTCATAAAGTAGATGTAATTTGACTTGTTTAGAGTGACAGGATTTTTCATTTCATTTTTATCATGAAACATTTTAAATTTTCATAAAAACAGTGATAATAGTAAAATGAACTATCAACTCCTATTCAACAATGATCAAGATTTTGCCACATTTGCTTCAGAAAAGATTATTACTATTTTACTTTTTGAGGTATAATTTACATACAGTAAGGTGAACAAACCTTAAATAAGTCTGATTAATATTTACATATGTATACATACATGTAACTACCACCCAGAACAAAATTATGGAACATTTATAGCAGCCCACAGATTCCCTTGTAACCTTTTCCTCCCAATGTATCTAATACTCTGAACTCAGATAGCATTATTCTTCACTTGTTAGGTTTTCCTTTCACCATTAATAATCAGATCTAGGCTTTACTTTTCTGTTTTCTTAAATAGTTTGCCAATGTCTATTTCAATCGTACATTTTTTGGCCATAATGATCCCATTAAACATAAGAAATTTATGCAAAAAAAAAAAAAGAAATTTATGCAAGACTCAAAGTAGTAATAGTAAAAACAGGCAAAAGACCTAAAAAGTGTAGTTTAAAAAAAGAGTCTACATATTTAGAATGCCCGTAAGCCCCCCAACATTTTAAAGGGGGCAGAAGACTGAGAATGCTAGCATAAAAGTGACCAAAAGGAAAAGTGGAATTCATTTTGATTTAAATAAATCCTAAAGAAAATACACTAGACAGTTTTTTAAATAAGAAAGTCTGTACATTTCTAAGCCTTTTTTTTTTTTTTTTGCGGCACACAGGCCTCTCACCGCTGTGGCCTCTCCCACCGCGGAGCACAGGCTCCGGACGCGCAGGCCCCGCGGCCACAGCTTACGGGCCCAGCCGCTCCGCAGCATGTGGGATCCTCCCAGACTGGGGCATGAACCCGCATCCCCTGCATCGGCAGGCAGACTCCCAACCACCGTGCCACCAGGGAAGCCCCTCTAAGCCATTTTTAAAAGAACATTCAACTGAAAATTTAAACCCTTCATATGTTGATTTTTATTGCCTGTCAACGTCTGAATAAATCCCACCCCAATTACATTTTCTTTAAAGTTCACAACCATTTTAAGGCCATGCTCTCATGCCTAAAAGCTGACATTCTTCCTAAATGAGCCAGATCCCTACACAATATTAGACCTAGTACACATACAAATTTAAAGCTAATCAACAGCTTTTTCATGGAGTAAAGTCCTATGTTTGGTATGTACATCTAACCACCTGTCAGTTACTGCATAATTTAGTATTTCAATCAAATGACACAACCTAGTTGATCTATTTAGCAATATGCACCACTGTTAAATTAATATAGTCATGTGACTGGACAACATAGATAGTAAATTACTTTGGTATATGCAAACCAAGCAATTCTAGGGTCAACTGGAAAACAGTGGAGTGGGACAGCATATCTCAGTGCAGTGACAAATGCAATAACCACTACCTTATCAGAAGTGTTGTTGGAAGCATTAACTAAGATAACACAAAGAAAGGGTGTTACTTCTCTCACCTCCTCAGCACTCCTCACTCCCTTCGATTTACATGGACTAAGCTGTAATTTGCCAGAAATGCCCTCTCCTCACCTCCACATCCTAGAGCAACACAAATATTCTACTTCTAAAAGCCATAATTTTCACGAATTCATTTGTGTAACCAAATGTTGTGTATCTCTGAAAGACTTAAGAATTGAACTTAGGGATAAATTCCTTTAGTTGGTTTGCTTTCATATAACTTAGTTAAGACTCCACTGGAAATAAAAATTTGAGATGGTATTAAGAAAGCCCCAAAGGGAAGAACTCCAGCCCTAAGTACTTCCTAGAAACAAAAAGATAAGCTGAGGGTTTATTAGGAAGCAAAGACACCCAATTGGCATGTGGCTTACAAAGAACTGACAACTAGTCTCCTTTCTCTACCCAGACTTCAAGTTTCCACTCACAATGCTAGCTAAGCATTTATGGTCAGCCCCTTATACAGATGTTACTCTTTAAATAATCTTTTTATAGAGACTATACAAAAATAGAACAATTATCATACTGGCTGCTTCTGATTACTGTTTATTTTGGAGACATAAATAACCCCCTGCCAGTAACTGGCTTTATTGTGACTGACACCTTATGGAGGGTGCTTTGATCTCTAAATTGATTTATTAAGCTGCAAACTGACTATCTCTTATGTTAAAAAGACTAGCAAGCTGAACTTTTACAACTTTCTTCCATCTGCCTTCATCCAAAAAGTAAATGTAGTATCAACTCAAATCAGCAACCCCTCCCCAATTATCTTATCATAGAACCATCTCTCAGGAGCCAAAAAGGGTACTACTTAATCAACACTAGAAATATGAACAAAAATCTTCATATTTTTCATTGCTTTTCAAACCTAGGAGTTGCAAATAAAACATCTGAACCCACTCCGCTCCACCAAAACAGATGCATACTGCAACTTTTAGAGTAGACAGATTATAGGGTTATTAGTCACATCTCAAAAGGAAATATTAAGCATATTTTAAAAACTAACTTAATATATATTTAAATGATTTCATTTATATACTATTTAGATAAACAATGAATTAAATTTAATTCACTGTTAATAAAATATGTTTATATAAATATTTATCAAGTGCCTGATACATATCTGAACAAAATGCTTGTTTTCACTGAGTTTACACAACTGTAATACAAGGTACACCATGAGAAATGTTACAGAATCAAGGAGGAAAGACAAGATACCAGGAAGATGTCTAGGAAAGCTTTAGGAAAAATCTGGCATTGGGAAAATAATTAATTCTACCCAGTCCAGCCCATATTGCTTTCACCCCTCTGAGCAATTAGGCATATACTGGAAAAGTTTGGCAGCAGACAGACCAAGGTTCTGTGACATTGAGCAAATCACACCCCCTATTAGAGTCTCATGTATAAAGTAAGTGTAATACCAAATACCTGGCAGAACTGTCGTGAAGATTAAATGTGAATGATTTACATATGTATATAGATTTTTATATACTACATATACATATATAATACGTATCTATATACTTTATCTATTTATACAAACTTTATTGTAAATATATACTTACATATATGTGACATGTTGAATACAGTATATTTATGTGTGTGTGCATATATGTATATGTACATAAAATCACAATGGATGGTGAATGTTAACTAAGCCTAATGTGGTAATCATTTCACAATATATGTAAATCAAACCATCATGCTGTACACCTTAAACTTACACAGTGATATATGTCAATTATTTCTCAATAAAGCTGGAAAAAAATCACAATGCCTGACACTGAAAGGATGCTCAAGAAAAGGAAGTATTTATTATAAATACCTACTAAACACTGAACCCTATGCCAGGTACTATTCACCTCTGCATCTGGACAGCGCTTGATATGTTGTTTAACTGCTTATTTTCCCCAAGATCATAAAAGAGCAAATCCCATGTGATTTACTTCTTATCTACCCACAAAGAGAATAAAACACACATAGTAACACATGTCCAACTGCCATCTGTTAAGTAAATTGAACTAACTTCATTATAAAAAGGTAACTGAACAAACAGAAGGATCAGCAAGACTCAGAAAATACACGGTGTTTACCATGAGAACATAAAAAAACTGACTTTTTAAGTATAGCACAAAAAAGAAATTGTTAGATATATTATTTGGCAATTTATATTGATTGATCAACCTATACTGAGCTCCACTACGTGCAAACTAAGCCCTTTGGGGATCCCAGAACAGGTTGTCTTCTCTCCAGCAGCCTACAGCAGCCCTCTGAGTCTGATGGGATTAAGGAAGTTTCTACCACTTGCCTAGAGTTTCCTAACATTTGGAACTCCACAGTAGTGGTTCTCAAAGTGTGGTTCATAGATGTCCCCAAGACCCTTTTCACAGAGTCTGCAAGATCAAAACTATTTCTGTACTAATTATAAGACATTATTTGCCTTTTTCACTTGATATTTGCACTGATGGGGCAAAGACAGTGTTAAGTTAAATCGCTGGCCTTAGCACTAATTAAAGCAGTGGCACCAAAATATACTGATAGTCATTGTATTCATCACTGCCACACACTGGGGGGTACAGGTGCGGCAGGGGAGGGGGGAACCCAGACATTTTAACTGAAGAATGTCTTTGATGAAGCAATAAGATTTATCGGTTTTATTAAATCTTGATGCTTGAGTACATAGTTTTTTTATATTTTGTGAAAAAAATGGTAAGTACACATAAAGCAATTCTACTATACACTGGCTGTCCCAAAGGAAATGCACTTTGAGCTACTGTTTGAGTTGTATACTCAACTAGCCAATTTTTTCATGGATCACCAATCTACTTGAAAGAACAACTAACAGAAAATTATGGTAATTCAGACTTGGATGTTTGACAGATTTTCTTGAAAATGAACAAAGTGAGCATGTCATTTCAAGGAGAATAACTGACAGTCTTTGTTGCCAATGATAAAATTCAAGGCTTTAAACAAAAATTAGAATTTTGGAAAATTTATATCTGCCACTGTGTGCTTCACACAGCTTCCCAATATTTAAAAGTGTTTCCAGGGACCTCCCTGGCTATCCAGTGGTTAAGACTTCGCCTTCCAATTCAGGGGGTGTGGGTTTGATCCCTGGTCAGGGAGCTAAGATTCCACATGCCTCACGGCCAAAACACCAAAACATAAAACAGAAGCAATATTATAACAAATTCAATACAGACTTTAAAAATGGTCCACATCAAAAAAAATAAATAAATCTTTAAAAAAAATAATAATATATACAATTATCTGAAGAAACTATTAAAATTCTCCTCCTTTTCCATATATATGTATGGATAGAGGCCAGATTTTCTTTGTATACCTCAGCCAAAATAACATATTGAAACAGATAGAAAGCAGATGCAGATACATGCAGATATGCGAATTCAGTTGAATTTTATAAAGCCAGACATTAAAGAGAGCTGCAAAAATATAAAATAATCCCACAGTTCTCACTAAGCTTTTTGGAGAAAAAAATAACTACTTTTATACTTTTTTTTTTTTTTTTGCGGTACACGGGCCTCTCGCTGTTGTGGCCTCTCCCGTTGCGGAGCACAGGCTCTGGACGCGCAGGCTCAGCCGCCATGGCTCAAGGGCCCAGCCGCTCCGCAGCATGCGGGATCTTCCCAGACTGGGGCACGAACCCGTGTCCCCTGCATCGGCAGGTGGACCCCCAACCACTGCGCCTCCAGGGAAGCCCTATACTTATTTTTATTTTAAAATGTTATTTATGTTGGTATGTAATGGGTTTGTTTTTATTTCAAATGAATTAATAAATATTTTAATTTCTCAGTTTTAATTTCTAATACAGTAAAGTGATAGCTATAATCCAAATAAACAAAAGCTCCTGGAAACCTCAATAATTTTTACAAATGTAGAGTTTTTGTATGGCAAGAGATCTTAGAGATCTGACCTTGGGTTTGGTTGATATAATTTTTCTTAATGGAAAACTATGAAAACTGAAGTAACATACAGCATAGTCAAGACTGGGTCTCCTGATTTCAATTTTACATTCATTCTGGACCACGATTCCTGAATTCACTAAGACAATAATTTAGAAGCCCCTCATTCCATTCTTCCCAGTAAGCAGGAAGTTTGACCAAATAATTAATTACAATAGTAACAGTAACTGAAATTTGAATGTTATGTCCTAGGTATTTTTATACTGCTGCTTTCACTTAATTCTCACAAGCCTGTGATATAAGTACAAATAACTACTAACCTCTAGATGAGAAGCAGAAGTTAAACCAGAAGCCAGAGAGCTACTTAATGGCAGAGATGGGATGTGAAAATAACACTTCTAACAGAGAGATATATCAGCAAAAAAGCTTTCTCGTAACTCTCAATCAAAACATTTGTGTGGTCACCAGCAGGGGCATTTATGGAAATACAGGACCTGTGACTCTGGCCCAGTACACCTTCAGATGTAGACAGAACAAAACACTAGCCTGGAGTATGGCCACACACATTTAGTTCTATACTAAATGGCAAGAAAGCAAGCAAATAGGGAGATGTGCTAGATATATAACCAAGTGCCTCTCTTCCTCATCCATCTAGCGACTCTACCATCACCCATTAAAAAGAAGTGACAGGAGTCAAGGGTGAAGGATTTGTTACTGACACACAGCTGGGGCAGTGAAAACTCCTGGCAGGTGTTCTCCAAGCTATATCTCCTCTCCTATGCAAACTAACCCCCAAGCTGAGTCCTCCTGGCTTTATCACACTGAGGCTCGACAAGAGCCATCATTAGTGTCCAAACTCCACTTTTTCCAGGCTGATGACATGTGTCAGACCTTGATTCCTGGTGCTACTCCTGCCTGCCAACTCCGGAAAGACTTCTGTAATGGCTTTGGGTTTTTAAAAAATACTTCAAGTCACAAGGCAGCAGCTGACACCAACTCCCTCCTGAGGATGGACACTTGGCCAGGAGCCCAAGCTGAAGTGGATTTGGAGATTCTTGATCTTTTTTGAAATCATTCCTAACTTCTCACTGGCAATTAAAATAAAATCCTCCCCAGAGAACAGCCAGAGGTTGGGCAAGCCTCTTCCATCCAGTGGTAGTCACCTTTGATTAGAGAAAAGTGTTAAAGTGTAGCAGCAACTGATAAATGTCAGAGCCTGGAGGGCCTTCAGAGTTTTGATCACTTACGGCTATTTCTCATTTCATACCATGAACAGTTTCTAAGCCAACACCACTCAGCATTGCTTACTTAGTCAAATGCTTCAGGTCAGCATACCAAACTCAAGTCAATGGTCCGTTTGCACTGGTTCTGAGTGCCTCCCTAAGGCTAAGATGTTTGACTTGCCAGGCAGATGACCTGACGTGCTCTGCAGATGCCCAAGAGGACATAAGGAAACATCCACAAAAAACTGGCTTTTTCATGGTGGAGAGGTAGTGTGGTATAAGTGAACACACAAAAAATGCAAGCACACACACAGAGTCAAGGATTTCAATTTTGATTCGCTGTGTGACTTCATTTCCCTTCAACATCTGTTTCCTTATCAATTAAAGAAAGATCTTAGCCTAAATCAGAGATTCCCAAATGTCTGTGGAATGGCTACATCAGAACCCTCCGAGGGCTTGTGAAAACTACAGAACCTATTCCTAAAGGATCTGATTTACTAAGTCTAGGGTGATACCTAGGAATCTGCATTTTTAGCAACCTATATTCCCCACCACCGCCACTTTTAATTCTGATGCAAAGTCAGGTTTGGAAATCATTAGACTAAATGACCTGTAAGACTCTTGATAGCTTTGAAAGTTATAAAACTATAGACTGGAACTTATTTTCTATTCTTTCATCCCAGAATGTTTTCCCCTATCCACTATTAGCATTCCCACTCAAACATCAGGATTGTCTAATTTCAGGTTAGCAATGGAGACATAAGTCTAAGAGCAGTATGTCAAGTATTAATAGCTTACCCAACCAAGTACACTGCTATTTCATTTATGAAAGTAGATCTAAGCATCGCTTTTCTACACAATATACATAGAAAAATAAAACTTTTAAGACATATTTTGCAAAGATTCAACTATTTGCTGGAAACAGTCAAGAAAAACAACATTTAAAAAGCATTTTACCTAAATGTTATGAATAACTAAGAAGTTATGGCATGAATATACTTAATTAGTACTTGTGACTCATGATGCCTTAACACAAAGCTATAATCTACCTGAGGCAATAAAAAACTTTATAACAATAGAGGTCAAGTTTTTAAAGCATCAATAAAGTACCATATGATTAAATTTTTAACCCAATAAAATAAAATGGGCCAGAGGAGAAATCAAAGTCCTATGTTACTGATACATCAACAGGGTTTCATTATAAAAAAGGAAAGATTGAGTCCTCTGATCGCTGTTCTTGTTTATTTCATTAACTGTTTCATTAACTGGTTGTTGCAAACACATGCCTGTTGCTCTAAAGGACTCTCAAAAATCTCCTCCAACACTTTTCACACACTGTAATAAAACCCAATATTCTTTCCAGCTCATTCCTTAATTCCCATGAATATTAGCTACTGCATGATTTGGGCTCCTATTTCTTTTACAACTTTCAATGCCTAACTCATTTATGTACTCATTTATCTCAGCTAGACAACAATCCTTGGTACAGAGTTACTTAGAAGAGTTCACTGATAACAGATATCCTGTGAATTAATTTACCATGGAAAAACAGAGTCCTGCTTCCAGTGGGTTTGCAAAATAATCTAAAATAGTAATACCTCAAAACACATGAAGTCACTGTAATTAAGGGATGGAGAATTCAGATGGCCTCTAGAATATTTTGATAGGCTTTGAAGTGTGCATCCCATAATGCCTTTGGCACTTGACCAATTTGCTATCTCACTGAGTTGGCCTCCCACCTCCTGTCTTCTAGACTCATCTAAAATAGCTGAAGAAACCTGATATAAAGTTGTCATGTCAAATAGTAAAATGTTCCAAGCTATTAAGTTTAAGCTTCTACTCCTACCTCTCAACTCCTTGGTAAAAACCTCAAGCAGGCTAAATATAATAAAGACCAATAATTCCATATACAACTGCAATCTTTGGCAGACTGTTTTTTCCCCGCTTCCTAATATTCAAGTAAATACTCTGAATTTAGCAGCCTCCTTTGTAAGCTTTGCCTTGAAACAACACAATTTTTCAGCCTAGCTTAAAGCCAGAATTAGTAGTCAAAGTGCTGGAATCAGATCCAAACCAAATGGTTGCTGGGGAAGTTGTTGCAGGGAGGCGCGAGATAGGGAACTGCTGCAAAATAAGATAAATTCATTCAAATATTTGTGTTAACTTCTCTTCCTGCAACTTATTTTAGAAAGCTGCTAACTGTACAAGCACAGAGTTACTAATTAATGATTGGTACCTGCAATTCGTACAAAACTTGATGAAGTCTAAATATCCACTCTTCCAGAGACCACCATTATATTACATCTTTATAGTTATCATTGTCCTAGGTTATACTGCACAGGTTATGCTATAGGGAAAGGTGTGACTAGATGATGGTGAGTCTGCACTACTGCTGGCAAGCAGCCACTCCTAATAAGATGGAGATTGAGATTTCCAAAACTAGCAATATTACACCAGTGACAACAGATTGCAAAATCTTGGTCTAAAGCTCTGGTCAGAATTTCTCATCCTGAAGTTCGTAGGGAGGCTATGGATGGGTTCTTAGATTCCATAAATGAAACTCCTTTCAAATTTTTGTGTTTACGTGCACGTATTTAGGGAGAGAATCCATAGCTTTCCACAGAGTTTTAAATTATATACCTAACTTAATTCTCAAAATCAATATGAGATAGGTACTAACATTATTCTCATTTTTACAGATTGAAGAAATTGAAGCTTATAGGAGATAAAAACTTTACATAAGGTCACAAAGAAAGTGGTAGAGCATTAATTTCAAAAATGTCTTTAAAACACACATATACATATGTATATTATGTATTAGCTAGTCAGACATTGTTTTAATTATAAAAGAAGGTTTTTACATTAGTGTATATGCACTGGAAACCAAATTCTGGGCAAAACATGCAATTTTATTTAGTAACATAAATAATAGTTGTAAATGATTTTAACAATTTAAATCATTTTGAAATAACTTATATAAAAACACAAACCTGACATGTATTACCTCATTTAGTCCTCAGAACAGTCCTATGAGGTAGATACTATCATTATCTCCATTTTATAGATAAGGAAACAGAAACAAAGAGGTTAAATAAGGTCACATAGCTATTAAGTTGCAAAGTCAAGATTCTGGCTCTGAAGTCTGTGCTCTTTTAATATTGCTTCCCCAAACAATTAATATACGAAAAATGTAAACTATAGTCACTTCAAAGGGGAAAAAAAAAGCCAAATAAAAATCAA